>NC_084881.1:3734000-4352250 GCF_023558435.1 Drosophila sulfurigaster albostrigata
TTTTGGCAGCCGAGGACGATGGTCTTATCGATCATCAGGGCATCTGTGATGAAGTTAACACGTTCATGCTCGAAGGATACGACACTACATCCACCTGTCTCACATTCACACTTCTCATGTTGGCTCTACACGAAGATGTTCAAGAACGTTGTTTCGAGGAGCTGCAGCACCTTTCGAACGACGACAGCGATCTCACCGTGTTCGACTACAATAATTTGACTTACATGGAGTGTGTGATTAAGGAATCCTTGCGCCTCTTCCCATCAGTTCCTTTCTTTGGACGTATTTGTACAGAGGAATGCGTGGTAAATGGTCTGATCCTGCCAAAAGGCACGCAGATCAATATACATGCATTTGATATAATGCGAGATCCCCGACACTTTCCAAATCCCTCAGAATTTCAACCAGATCGTTTTTTACCCCATAACACACTTAATCGCCATCCCTTTGCCTTTATTCCATTTAGTGCTGGACAACGTAATTGCATTGGACAGAAGTTTGCCATTCTGGAGATAAAAGTGATGCTAGTCTCCATATTGCGCAATTTTAAACTGTTGCCAGTAACTCGATTGGAGGACGTTTTATTTGAGTATGGCCTTGTCCTGCGCACCCAAAATAGCGTAAAGCTAATGGTTACAAGTCGTCAGCAACAAAAAAGTAGAACATTGTAAATTCAATTTTGATTTACCTATATTTTTCTGTGTCAACCTCGACTATAAACAAATCAATGTATATTTGCGCATTTTCAAAAAAGTAGTACATAAACAAAAATACATTTTTTTCATATCAATAATAAAATAAGAAGAGATTAAATACTTTTTTAGTTGATGTCAATATCAGAATTAAAATTCGAATTGAAATTAAATTAATTTAAGATAAATTTAAATACATTTTTCCGATTTGTTTAATGCATCTGGGACGATTTTACGATTTGTCTATTGTCATATGTAGGGAATTGAATTTAATAAAATTTATAACGAAATACATAATATTCGGAAGCAAAAAATAAATTTGGAGAATTTACTATTTATAAGAATAAATATTTAGGATTGAAGTTTCCTTTACTCTACTCTAATCATGATAATGTTAGAGCATCGTAAGCATTTGATAGCATTTTTACTCAATAAGCATTTAAATAATTACAAAAAACAAGTAAGAAAGCTACATTCGAGTGTGCTCGACAGTGAGATACCCGCTACCCATATTGAATAAAGGCCAAATATTCCGGTATTACTTTCAAAACATACCGAAAATACTACAAAAATACTAAAAATGTATAAAATGGTATAATTTATATATCGATATAGTACCACATTCAAAATTCAAATTTTCAGAAATCATAAATACTATAGGTTTTATTGTACACACCAAAATTCGCTCTAGCTTTAAAATTACGCTTGTTATTCGATTTTTTTGATTTGCAGGGTCGGAAGTGGCCGTGGCAAAAATTTGAAACAAACTTGATATGCAAATATATGTGCAATATATGTGCAAACATAACATATAGTCTCTGAGATCTAGGTGTTCATACGGACATGGCTAGATCGTCTCGGCTATTGATGCTGATCAAGAATATATATACTTTATAGGGTCGGTAGGTCTACCCTATGGATAGCGGGGGTATAAAAATGGTACTGACTGGAAAAAGGTCTATCTGATGAACCCTCTACACTGCAAAAAAAAATAGAAGAATAGAAAATATTAGATTTGCGATTGTACAAGGTTTAACTTGATCTGTTCCAAATCATTTATCATTATTAATAATTATCAATCAGACACGCAGATCAATATACATGCATTTGATATAATGCGAGATCCCCGACACTTTCCAAATCCCTCAGAATTTCAACCAGATCGTTTTTTACCCCATAACACACTTAATCGCCATCCCTTTGCCTTTATTCCATTTAGTGCTGGACAACGTAATTGCATTGGACAGAAGTTTGCCATTCTGGAGATAAAAGTGATGCTAGTCTCCATATTGCGCAATTTTAAACTGTTGCCAGTAACTCGATTGGAGGACGTTTTATTTGAGTATGGCCTTGTCCTGCGCACCCAAAATAGCGTAAAGCTAATGGTTACAAGTCGTCAGCAACAAAAAAGTAGAACATTGTAAATTCAATTTTGATTTACCTATATTTTTCTGTGTCAACCTCGACTATAAACAAATCAATGTATATTTGCGCATTTTCAAAAAAGTAGTACATAAACAAAAATACATTTTTTTCATATCAATAATAAAATAAGAAGAGATTAAATACTTTTTTAGTTGATGTCAATATCAGAATTAAAATTCGAATTGAAATTAAATTAATTTAAGATAAATTTAAATACATTTTTCCGATTTGTTTAATGCATCTGGGACGATTTTACGATTTGTCTATTGTCATATATAGGAAATTGAATTTAATAAAATTTATAACGAAATACATAACATTCGAAAGCGAAAAATGAATTTGAAGAATTTACTGTTGTTTGTTGTTTGAATAAATATTTAGCCTAAAACTATGCAATATATTTGGTAAACGTTGATTGGCCACTGTAGATAAATTAATGGGAGAACAACCTATAAAAACATGTAAGACTTATAGTTAAATTAATATTAAAAACAAAAATCAAAAGCAAACACTATATATGTACATAGCCCACAGATTAACAAATTATTATTAGCAGATAATTATCGTCCAACGGCAGTGGAGAACTTTAACAATTGTATTCAATTACTCTACTACTAATAATATCTTACGCTATACAAAAATTTTGAACAAACTTCTCATTGTGGCACGTATGTAAACGTTAAAAATATTATCAATGTTTTGTTCCTAGTATTCTTATTAGAATGAATTGTAACCCTGTTGCTCTTGCCTAACAGGAATCATTTGGCACTCGTGGACAATGGCTGCCGTAAGACCAACAAGCCAAGCACTGTATTTGCTTGCACTCAACTGGTATGAATACATATTTATTTGTAAGTATGCGTGAATGTTGTTGTATTGCACTGTTTGCTGAGCAGTAAGACTACTGCTACAGTCTCGCATGTTATTGGCAAGCGTTCGGCACAAGTGCCTAATTCGATTATAAATTTTCATTTGCGCATCGAATAACAAAACAACCCGCGCGCACAATCACACATTCTCAAGCGCATATGGACATATATGTACGCGTTTGCTACAAACACAACACCAAATCCAAGAGTTCTCACGAATTAAAAAAATTGCACTCACCATTTGGTATTTGAGCGAAAAACACAAAGACACATAAAATCATTAACACACTTGTTTTGCACATTCTAACATTAATTTCAACAAAAACAATCCTTTTTTGTTTTCTGTTTGGAATACAATTAGAGATGGTAAAACACCGATATAGATAGATATTTTAAAAGTATCGGTAATATTAATGTTCGGTAATTCACCATCGATGATTTGAAATACAGCTCTGCTCATGTATATTGCGTTTTTTTTTCGTTAAAATCTTGTGCTTTCAGTCAGATATGTCTGTTGTCTATTATCAAATGCACTATCCATGAGTATTTGAAGTCATTTAACTTGTCACTTGGTAACAAGCAACAATTAAATTATATAAATTTCCCAGGGCTGCATATATAATATGCCCGTCGGTCACACTGAATTAGAAATAATAAAATTAAGCAATTAGATTCCTTGTGTATTTTTCGATATATTATCGAAGTACACACACAGTATAAATGTGACCACATAATAAGTGCGATACAGCGCTAATTTTTAAAATGTAAAATACGCTACAAGATGTGAGTACGTATCGAAACGAATTGGAAGTGTACCTATAAAAGAAATACTTATTTTTATTTCTTTCTTTTAAAATAATTTTTTAAAGAAGCATCGGAAATTTAAAATTAATTAACATTTTTAAGCTTAACAATTTATACAGCATTTGATTCCACATGATTATTAAAGTTTTCTTTGTATTCCTTATTGACTTTAAGTGAGTGATTGATAACACTAGAAGCTGGTGGCTGTTGCTGCACAGGACTAGGACCAGGAGTAAGGCCAAGCCCCAGCGGCGATTGCTGTCCGGGATTATAAACTGGAGCCTGTGGCAACGGAGCTTGTGGCTGACTAGGCGGATATCCAGGTGGAGAAGGAGGCACATATGGCTGTGGCTGCTGTTGGTATGGAGTGCCAATCTGATAATTGGGCAGCGGATTGTAAGGTCCTTGGTTGTAGGGATACGGATACGGATATTGTGGATATGGTGGATACTGAGGATATTGGGGATATCCGTTTGGATAAACTGGCTTGTTATGCTTGTGTTTCTTGTGCTTATGCTTTCCGCCGTAGTAGCCGTCATATTCACGATTACTGCTTCCACTGTCACTATCGCTGTCGCTGTCACTATCACTACCACTGCTTGCCAGGACACATGCTGTGACCAGCAACAGAATGAAAAGCAGGAACAAGTTCTTGTTCATCGCGCCGAAGACAAATAAAATAGCAGTACTTGTATTAAGTCAATGAATTTTCAGACTGGACTAAACGTGCGGCAAGCGTCGAGATTAAGTAATGCGAATGTCGCAATGGAAGTCGCAATATATTGTTTTTCATTGATAAGCAGCACAAATATGTGTACTTTACTATTTATATACACGACGAAAATACATACATATGATCCCATCTTAGTCTCGCAGTACATTGTTTATATCACTTTATTCAAATTCCAAGAAAAAAGACATAATTTATTTTAATTGTTTTCATTTTTAAATATGTTAGACAATTTATTTTAATTGTTTTGATTTTTTAATGTGTTAGACAGATTCGGTATTGAAGTAAAATTCGGTATTACTTTGATCATATTATTAGGAAATATTTTAGCTCTCATATAATCTACAAGTATTTAATGCTCATCTATGTATGTCGGGTTCAGTTGGTAAGCTTATCAAAATTCATGAATCGCTTAAGTCGTGCACCGTTGAACGGCTCTTCGCTGCCCGGAGGAAATTTGCGCATCTAAATCAAAGTATTTAAATGAAAATAGAAATAGATAGACAGATAATGAGTCACTTATGTAATGGAGAAGAGTAATAGGTGAAACACTACTTACTTACAATTTGCAAATAATAAAGTTCTTATTGAAAAATGAAAATTTGATAAAAAGAAATATAAGAACAATTTTTTTTTTTTTTTAATTCTGGTATGAGTATCCCAAAACCATAATCCCATGAATGAGATACATAGGTAATATGATATTAGTTTAAACCAGTATCAGATTATCTATGTATGCTATAAACATCTAGTTTCGAAAACATATTCTAGAAACCAGCGCTAAGTGCTAATGTTTTCCTATAATATAAGTTGATATGAATCTAATTGAAAATCAATTTTGCATATCACTTTTGACAAAAAATCTTTAAATCGAAAGTGATTTAGCTTGATTTTTAAATTGTATACAATCATATTTAATTACAAAATATGATAATTTCTATACATTTTGTTATAGTTTTTTAGTTGTGTTGTGTATAATAAAAGTCGTTCTAAGTATAGGTACAGAATATGTATGTATGCATATATATGTATAGGTATTGGAGTATATGTGTGTATGTATATGGATAATTGTAAGTACAGCATGTATTGCGGTATTTAGTCGTGTGATCCAATTACTGAAAGCCGCCAGCGTATTGTGCGTATGATAATGTACAATACATAATTTAAGTATGGTATGTTGTTGCTGTTTCAATTCAAGGTGTTAGGGTTTGTTGTATTGTTTTTGTGATTATTTTACTAGGGTTCGTCTTTGGCGAAACGTTTCTGCAATTAAATAAAACTCAATATTAGGCTACAATTCGTGTGGGATGTCTCTAAATTATTAATTAAATTATAAATTTTATTTATTTGCTTTTTCATCTAATGGTGCCTCCAGAAACAATAAAGCAAAAGTGGGTTGTTTTGTAAAGTGCATTTATCATTTACTTACATTCATAGGCAAGGTTGTAATTCTATCATCTATTATTTATTATTGATTATAGCATTATTGAATACTGTATATTAAAAAGTTATTTTAGTTGAAGCCGACTATCATCCGTTATTTTTACAAATATTTGATAAAGGTCTTTTCCAAGCTCCAATTTCAAAGCAGTCGCAGTGAATATAACCAATTTATTTCAAAATGGAGTTCAGAACAGGTTTTAATGTGAATATTTTGGTAAGGCGGTAATGTTAGTTATTTATAAAAATATAGTGGTAATATCAATATTTTGGTGAGAAAACTTAAATCATCAGATAAACTCAAAATAGTTGTGTTTATTGACCATATGATTTATTCGAATACCAATCTAACGGCCACAGCACAAGTCTCTAACTTATAACCCAAAATAATTAAAATCAACTTTTTATCCAACCGTAGAAAACCTTCTCATTTTCCTAAATTAAATTTAACAAGCCCTTTCACTTATGATGTTTCAACTTACCATAATTCTATATTTTTCCTTGCATGCATAATCTGACTCGTCAATATCCATATAACAGTCCGATTTATATTCGGGAGGTAAAGGATTTCCTTCGTATTCACACAATTTGTGCAGTGGCCGTGCTCTATAATATATTTTGCATTAAATTAAGATTTAAGAATTTCTAACAAAATGTATTGTGTGCTTACGTGACAATGATTTTGTTCATTGAAGACGGTTTCTGCATCGGACAATAAAATACATCAGGTGTCTTTTTATCGAATACTATTTTCCTCATCATATCCTTCTCTTTGAGTAAAGCTTTATCACCAAATGTAGCCAAGCTGCTGCACAACAGTGTGGCAAATATAGCTATCGAAAATAGTGGAGCCTTCATATTGAAGTGATCGCAATCTGTAATTAGGTTGATTAAAATACTATATACTATTTATAGATATATTAACATAAATATTTTGATTTTCGCTGGCACGATTTCTTTTCATTGTAATGGAATCCTGCAATAAATTTAACATTTTTGAAATTTATTTAACCCGGAACTTAACATTAGAGCTTATATTCCATTCATATTATTGTGCAGATTTCTTCGGCCCGGTTTAAAATTAAAAAAAAAAATAATCATGATCTCATCAGCAACAAGCTCAATCAGTTTTAGTCAATTCTCCCACACGAAAAGACAGGTGTCCACATCATAAGTAATTTCTTATTATGGGCAGTTTTTGCTTATTTTGCATTTGACGTGTATATTCTCCTAATATGACACTAATTATTCAGTAAATAATGTTTGTTACAAGGTTAAAGTAATGTCATAAAACATAAACATGTAACCTTGATTACTTCAATGCCTTTAATGCATATTTTTCCATCTAAGTTCGTAAGTATGAACATCCACCATAAAACTTCTTCGAATAGCGTTCACTTCTTTAAACAAAAAAAGATACCTTTGAATACTTAAAATTGAGCAAATAATTGTAACAAATTGTACGTACAAATAAAAATATTGCCAGGAAAAACGCACTTTTCTCAACCCAACTTTAATTTAAACTGTTGTCCGTCTTACATGTCATGCTTGCAAATACTACCAAAAGCTGTGCATTGAAAAAGCTCTTAAGGCCTAAAGACAATGGCAATTTACATTTGTTGTTGTTTTTCAAAACCGGTTTCTTGGCCAGTCAATAGAAACAAATTCATTGTTGCACACAGATAAATCTAGGTTTGAAGCAAGTAGAAAGTTTTTGGTATATTTTTAATAGTGAAACAAATGACGAAAATTGTTATAATTATTATTAAAGAGTAATATCCAAACATTAATTAAGATGTTATTAAGATGTAAATTCAAATAAATACAGATTTTTTATATCGGATTGTTATCGATAGAATAAGTAATGTAGTATTTTTAAAAATTATATTTTGATTTGGGATTGCGGTCACTCTGTACTTTGTAGACTGACGCTCTTTAAAAATGTTGACGATAAGAATTTAACATAGAAAAGGTTTGCCCCGCTTGCACCATTGCCTCAGTTTCCTTCATCGGCATGTTAAACGATTCTCAGCAGTCAGAGCAGAAACTTGGTTTGGCAGAAATGCTATACGAGTGCATATCCAATAAACCCAAATGATCCTTTACCAAAGCAGATTTGCTTGTCATGCGTGTTTGCTTCTCAACATTTTAAAAACTTCCAGCGCAGATGGGCGCAAAGCAAACAATTCTTTTGCCAATACTTTTTAATGTGAAACTTGTCATTTACAAAATGTGCTGCAAAATCGACAATGCGAGGATCTGTGCAAGCGCAGTCAAAGCTCCAAGTATTCAATAGTCACTCGAAAAGTCCAAAGGCGTTCGCACAGAGCGGGTACCTCCAACCTATTTGCGAGTTCATATCGTTGGGCGTCCATTCAAATGTTCTCAGTACCCGAACTTCATAATCACAGAGGATATCATTCAGAAGAAATTATCCGAAGGAATTTCCCCGCGTGGAAACGTTGTATAATCTCTCTTTTGATGAACAGCCCTACAAATGCGTCCATTGCCCAAGGAGTTTTAAATTCGGGGCAGTCGTGTGAGTACTCACAATAGAACAGACAAGCCATCCGCCAAACACCTGAAAATTGAATAATTTTTTAGTCATTTGCATGATGACAACCCTACAATATCGATACGCTTTTTATCGATAGCTGCACACTACAATCGCATGCGGTTGCTTTTAGTAAAAATATACATAGTTATTTAATACAGTTTTGCGTACAAAAAATGTTTCGACGCTTATCCCTAATTGGCATTCAAAATGTTAAGATACAATTTAATCAATGTGACATTCGCGGCATGGCCGGCCATTCAAAATGGGCGAATATAAAACATACATATAAAGGCCCAAAAAGACGGACAGCGAGCAGCGTTGTTCACAAAGATTTCCAGGCAAATTCGTTTAGCAGTTCAAGAGGGCAAATCGGCGGATCCGGCTGTTAACTCTCTACTGCGGTCGGAAATAGATCATGCTCTAAAGAAAAACATGCCTATTGGAACCATACAAAACACAATCAAGAAGTGCCAGGGTAACAAGGCGCAGTTGAGGAAACATCGACTGGATATACGATTCAAGAGAAACGTATACTTAATATGCAGCATTTATACCGACAATATTGCCCAAGTTAAGATGGACTCAACGGCAATGATCAAGAAATCTGGGTAAGTTTAAATTCTTACGAAAGCAATACTACAAGAAACCACATTTAATCACACCCCAAGAACAAATTATTTTCAGCGGTGTTCTCGTTGATGTTGGTCATATGTTTGAAGATTTTGGGCTCATTGAGACAAGATATGATAGTTCAACTACCGAAAACCTGGAGGAAAAGGCCACTGAGGACGCTATTCAATTTGGTGCCGAGGAAATTGAAGTTGTTGATGCCAAGTCTGGATTAGTTAATGCAAGTACTTTAGATGAGCGTTGAAAGAGTTTATTTATGAATAATTTCGTTTCTTCCATATTCAGTTCATCTGTACTCCAGCTCATCTAACTGGACTCAGCAAAACGTTGTCTCAGAATGGTTATTCTATTGAAAATAGCGAACATATGTTCACACCAAATGTAACAGAGACCTTGTAAAGTAGTATTTCCAAATTAATTAAATTACTTTCGTTGTAGAACCTCATACAATTGACAGTGGATGATCAAAAGGCATATGATGTATTCCTGCAAAAGCTAAGAGATGTGCCGGGCATGGAGGATATATACGACAATGTGGAGTAATGATTGATGGCTAAATTCAAATACATTGTTGTTTATTGTACATACATAATTGCTATAATTCAAATTACATGTGTTGAGAAGTGATGATGCCTGTATAATAAATTTTAAAACTATTTCAATTATGTGTTGTCGTGATCCTACTGCTAGTTGAACAAAATTTACTCTACAAAATCTTTGTCAAATGCTGTTAACAAGGCGGTAAAGTTGTAAATTGGTTACTAAAGTTGAAATTCTAGTGCTTAGATCCAGCCATCTATAAAATAAATAATATATGATAAGAGTTTACTATTTAAAGAATGTTATTTAAAGTTTGTCTGCTACTTACAGTTAGTGGAATTCATCCTTAGTAGCCATTCATCGTCATTCTCATCAATCTAGGGAACTGGGTGTGTGTTCGACTTTTATATTTGGTCACAAAAATATAATTTTATCATTTAAAATTAGCAGACAATGTTATACATATAGAATCTAATTTACTGAATTTTTTTGTTTCTCATAGCGTTTGCTTTTGTCATTTCAACAGGATATTCAATAAATACAGAAATACTTTTAAATTATAGATAATTGCTTTAAAGAAACCATCAAAACATTCCCTCAATGACTTAATAAAAGAAATATACTAAGTAATTATAAAATATTATATAATTATTTGTTTGTAATTGTAACAATTGCTGCAATATGCAACCATGCAAACATGCCAGAGTTTACAATTTCGGATTGTCGAAGAGAGGACCTCGAGTAACCGTTATGTCAGCATAGGGCACCGACTGTGTAATGTGTAACGCCTTGAATTTCTTTAGGACAAGCAGCGAGTAGAACTTTTGGGCGGCCTGTTTCCTTGAGTTCCGAACTGTTAACTGGGATAGACTCAGGTGATCGTTGTTGTTAAAATGTACTCTGACATCGAGGAAGAGTTGAGCAGCCCTCTTATTCAGCACTCGCTCCTCGAATTGTTCATCGGTTTCGTTTTCCATTTGCTCATCTGCCGGCGCATTTTGCAGTCCGACCGATGGTGGGAAATCATAATCATTCCAATCCGTCGATATTTCACATGTCTTATTGAAGTTATTCACGTCGCTGATGGGTCTTTCTTCGGTTTCGTTAAGTATCGAACTGACTTGATCGGGCGGCAGATTTGGTATGCAATCGATGTCACCTATTCCGCCATGGTGCGGTGTTAACTGTCCATGATCCAAGCCGGCGGGAGTCATATCGCCATGGTGGAAATCATCGCCCATATCATGATGACCATCGCGCGGCGTCAACGGTAGTTCATTAAGGTTAGAGAAGTTCTCCAGTTCATTGAGTGTTAACAGAGCCGGACTGCGCATATCATCGAAAATGGTAGCGTCATTCTGTGGCGCAATGCTGTCCTGTTCCTTAGCTCCAATGTCCAAAGAAACTGTTGACAAGGCCAGAGATTTCTCTTGCTCACGAATCAACTCAGGAGCGGCCAGGCTCTGTGTCAGCGTTGTGTCCGCTGCCAGCTCAGCAATGGGATTGGCTGAAGCATCATTCTTACGCTTACGTCCCTTCTTATTCACTATGATGAGTGAGCTCTCGCCTTCGTGAGCATATAGCTCCAGGGCCAGCACATCCATGGGGGCAATGTTCGAGAAGTCCTCCAGTGGTGTCGAGTGCGACAACAATTGTCGGTTGTAGTTATTTAGGAGAACTCGGGCGGGAATGGTGCGGGATGGCAGAGCGAATAGCTTCTCCACACCACCAGTCTCCTTCCAGTACATTAAACGCTTCGTTGGCGGTGCCAGATCCAATGTGGTGAGTATATCAGAAGTGTCCGCCAGTTGAGCCTTCATCTCCTCGCCCGAGATATTCTTAATTTCATCAATAATCAGTTTGCGCTTGCGCTTGGCCTTGGTGGTGCCTCTGTAAGTGGTAGCATCGATGGGTGCAAGGGCAAATCCCTCGTCATCATTCTGCACTAACGTTAAATCGTTTAATGTGGTATCTGCTCCACAGGCATTGACATCCTCATTGAAACTGTGATCCTTTGCCTGATTGAAATTATCCTCTTTGTCGTCCGCCACGGAGTTGGCCAACGAGGATGCGGGCGAGGGAGCATTATTAAAGTTGTCGATACCATCGTCATCGTCCGAGTAGTCGGGTGGATTGTTCACTTCGTCCACATCCTTATTGATACTTGTTGCCGTTTGCGGTGGCTCTCCAAAAAGATCATCCTCAAACAATGCGGGCTGTCCAAAGGAATCTCCAAAGCCGTCGCCATCGAGCCGATCACTGGGCAACTCTGATTGCGTGAGTCTAATATTTGGGTCACCCGGCTCCACGTTGGCCAGGACATCGTCATCAAACAGCTGATCATTCATATTGGCCGACAAGGGGCCGCGCATCATTTCAGGCGTGTCCGCCTCGAAGCCAATATCACCAAACCCATCATCTTGCAGAGATAGCGATAGACTACCATAATCCTCGCGCATGGTTATCTCGTCTGCTCGGGATTGGTTTACAGAGAACTGCGCCTCGATATCAATGTCGTTTAACTCGGGCAGCGCAGTGTCAAAATCATGGAACACTTCGGGTAACGTGATGGCATTCACATTAGCCTCTCTGTGCCCTTCTGGTAGATCGACCATGCCGGGCCGAAAGGCCATTTTGATTTTAACAAATGCCTCATTGCAATCCGCTAATAGATATTTGGCTTTTCGCGAATATATTCGCACAACACCAAGGAGCAAATGTCCCGAAGTGCGAAGCGCCAATTTCACTTTAGGCTGTAAAATGCCCTCGACAGATTTTTCTATGTTGGTTTCAAACACATGAGCTTTTGTTATTTTCTTGTCCCAATGTGCGGCTAACCAAATTCTGGCTAGTGGCCCTTTTTTGGCCAGTATTATGTGTTCATAGAACATTTTTGTTTTTTGTTAACACAATTCTTATTTTTCTTTAATACACAAACAAAACAGAGATGCACAAACTATTAAACAACATGGCGACATCGATGTTTGCATCATTTTTCGATAACATACTATCGATAAGAACGAGTTCAATTAAATAGTACTTCACTCTATTAATGACATAATTTGACTAAAACAATAATTTAAAATGAATAAATTGAATTTTAAATATGAATTTATGATAAATTCACACTTTGAAATGGTATGATTGATAAATTCATATGGCTAACCGGTATGTTGCTGTTAGTATTTTAATCGGTATTTTTTAGTTTCACCCATTGGTCACACTGTTTTCATTATTATATGTTATGCTAAAGTAATTCAATAATTCCCAAACGAAAGTGTTTATTTCAATATAAGAACATATTACTATGGCCCTTAACGGGTTTCTTGACTTCTTTCAGAAGGGAAAGGTATGTGTATGTATTTGAAAAGCTAACAGTGGAGAGCCGGAAAGATTGTTTTTGTATCGACAAACATTGTTTTCGTTCTTATCACTGAGTATCAACGATTAAATTAGATATATTTTTAAAATGCAATTCCATGCAGACATTCAGACCAAAGAAGGGTTTCACCGCTGGAACAATTCGGTATTCACTGCATAAACAAGCCCAGGCCAGTTTGCAATCTGGCATTAATCTCCGCCTAGCAGTGCGATTACCAGAAGGCGAGAATATGAACGATTGGTTAGCGGTGCACGGTTTGTACATATTGGCATATGTATATATATACATATATTCCTTATTATTGTATATTATTTTTATTCTTATGTATAGTCGTGGACTTTTTTAACCGCATCAATCTGATTTATGGCACTGTATCCGAGTACTGTAATGAAACGACGTGTCCAACGATGAGTGGCGGTTCTCGGTATGAATATCTTTGGGCAGATGGAGATTTGTAAGGTCTTGACAGTGTTGCTTTTGCTGTATTTATTAAATTCAATTCAATTTAAGGTACAAAAAACCTACTGCACTGCCTGCCCAAAAATATATTGAACTTTTAATGGATTGGATTGAGACGCAAATCAACAATGAATCTGTATTTCCTGTATCCACTGGTAAGGCAAATGTCAACACTCAAGACTATTATACCTAAACTATTCGGGGAATTACTCCCATTTATAATGGAATTTCCAATTACGCGAAAGGAATATACAAAGTACTGTAGACTATTAAGGTTCTAAAAGGATATGGCTCTTTATAATATCGAATTCTTTGTACACCTCTTACCTTTTGCTAGATGGCTTTAAAAGGTGCCGTTGCGGGAAAATGTTTGTAAACCCCAAAAGTAGGCATCCCCGACCTTATATAATCATTATTAGCCATGAAGTTGCGAGAGACTAAGAACAGTACACATCACATTTGCTATACTAAGTCTTGCATTCATAACGATCAAGTTTGTTTTCGGTTTTGAATTTTACGTCTTGTTTGCTCAAACTTTAAGATAATTAAAAATGTATAAAATCATATAAGCGAATTGAACTTTCAGACTATACGTATTTTTATGTATATAAAAAAATACACTTTCATTCCATGTTGACTATTTTTCAACTTGTACTTCAGATGTGCCATTCCCGAAAACATTTCTGTCGCTTAGTCGCAAGATTCTGACACGCTTGTTTCGTGTTTTTGTACATGTCTACATCCACCATTTTGATAGAATTGTTACTATTGGCGCGGTAAGTAAAAAAAAAAAAACAAAAACAACATAAAATTTAAAATAAAGATTAATTTCATTACAGGAAGCACACGTAAATGCTTGCTATAAGCATTTTTATTACTTTGTGCAAGAATTTGAACTGATATCCGGAAAGGAATTGGAACCTTTGCACGAAATGACGTCCAGAATCTGTAAAGATTAATATGTTTTGAGAACATTTTAATATCTCGAAATCTCCAAAGTCATAATTGTAGGATGCTTTTAATAAATAATAAATAGCATATGTATATGTATATGAATGTATGTTAGTTCTAAGACTGTGATGTCCAAACGTACACCATTAAACAGAAACGCTAATCAGTTGTAAAAAAGTTTGTGTTCATAGATTCATTTTAGATTTGTAAATTATATATGTATGAATATGTTTTGGTAGAAGAATTTCAAAAATGTACGATTCCTAACCTGTTCTAATTAGAGGCATTTTGTTTATTTTTGTTTTTTTGTTTGACAGGCAAAATAGTTACATACATTGAGAACCGGAAATGCATGTATGTATATATTATTTCGAAAGAATTCCAGTCGCTTTGAACGATTGCTTTATCAGATTGTTTAGTTTTGTTTGGGTGCTGGATACTTCAGAAAATTTTAGATAGTTAGAGTATATGGGTAATTCTCTGACGAATATCGCGTGCGACCATCTTTTCAGTAAACAAAAAAAAAAACATAACCTGAAACAATTTTAAAAATAAGAAATGGTAACTCTTTTAGCTCTAGATTAGTACTTTAATCAGAGCTAAGAATGGTTTTGAAATTTTCTTTCTGTTTTGCTTTCTGTTCTGATAATTGCTAAAATTAATAAATTCGTAAGCAAAACCAAAAAATTAACGATTTTATATATTTTATCGTAAAACAGAACAAGTTTCTAAAATCAATCTTAGTGCTAATCCAAAGCTTTAAGAATAACCTCCACTTATTTTTAAATTTTTTTAACTTGTTTTTTTAACTGTAAACGCGACATTTACCAGAGAATTACCCATATTACCCATATGTCTTCTTTGAGATAATTAAACATGCAACCTCATCCTCACAAGCTTATCCAGTATACTTGCTCTCTTTGAGAAAAGAGGCCTTTTAACGTTATTAATTAATTAAGTATCTCCTTAATCGACTGATAGTACTGAACTTATTTAGAAACAGTTCGTACACGTTTAATCCGGATATGAAAAACTTGCTGCTAGATAATAAATATTTTCGGTAATTTCAGTTAGTTTTTAGCCATTTATTCAAAAGGAATCCGAACAACAAAAGCAATTGAAAACAACACAGATGAGACTCCACCCACCTAGGCGATTACACACAAAATTATTAGGTGTTTTATACACGCTTAATGTGTGTATACAGCACGAACCTGGCTATAACCAATAACAGTAAAGTAGGGTTGAGCCAACAACCTACAACCACTTAACAACAACAACAACACAACATGTAAAGACCAATGAAAATAAATTGAAATCGTCGTAGGCTGGGCAATAAGAACACCTCCACTCTATACTATCCGGGGGTTGATTCGAACGTGTTGAGAGCAGTCGAGTCCCAAGAAGCGTAAGCATTACGAGCGAAATGAGAATAATGGATGAAATAATCTTTGTAATTGAATTACAAATAAGTAAAACATTGCATGTTCGCTTAAAGCACAGGTACCAAATATATATATTTATACTAAATTACGTGATAGTATTTTAAAAATAATTCTAATAGGGATATATTATGAGAATAAAAGTATATAAAAAATATCTCCAAAATACTTTTGTTGATTTAGGAATGCATTTCGACTCTCACCGTGATGAATCTTTGTGAGGGATTTACCAATATTAGTGAATGGCATGCGCAGCAGTTGAAGAGAGAAAGAGAGCAACTGAGAGGGAGAAAGAGAGAGCCAAGACGTAGTTTTGTTAGCTTTGTTGTCCAAAAAGGACCTGTAATGCTATTGGCCTTCGCTGCGAAGTAGTCGAGCGTTTAATTTCAGAAGAGCAACTATGCATCGGAGTAAAAGTGCTGTGAATCAACCATATAATAATAATTATTCCATATAAATGAACTTATGTGACCGTGCGTGTAACGTCTTCATTAAAAAAGATGGAGCAATTAGCGCAGTTTGTAAATAAATCATTTGAATTCAATTTAACTAACAATCGGGTTAACAATTTATTCAACTCAATGACCAGTGCTCGCATTCAAAAACTAACCGAAGCGACTAATTCGATATTAGTCAACTCCCAAAGATTAACTCACAGTGGTTCCGTTGAAGTCTCTCCCAACGATGAAGAATCTATGGATATTGATATTACTGATATATCTGTCGCCGAGGACAGCAGTTATGAAGATGAGGCTATTGTGTCCAAGCCTCTGTCCTTAGTCAAAATTCGAACTATCGATCCGAAACCAATTGTTTCCGTCGCTAATAGTGAAGTTATTCGAAAGTCTGATGCCTCTAAGCCCAAAAACTGGCTAATATCTGATCTTCTAATATCGGATGCGGATTCAGAAGGTAATTTTAAATCAATGCGTGGACCTCATGTTCATATATATATATATATATTTTTTTTTTTTTTTTAATTTCAATGGGTTGGTAGATTATTTCATTATATAATTAATATAAATTTAAGAAAAGAAAGACAAGGTAAAACTGCAACGGATAAAAAAAAACTTATATGTCTTTAGATTGAACAATATACATTGTGTGCGTATAGAAAAATATAATATATGACTTTTATGGGATAAACTGTGTAGAGTGTTCAATACGCTCAGCGTATTTGGAATTTTAATATATGCTTTTGGGGTATATTCAAAAATAGTTATTGATTCAAAATTAAGCTGCAGTCGAGTGTGTTCGACTGCAATATACACGCTACCTATATTAAATAAAAGCAAAACAGTGCGGTATTCATGATTTATACCTATTTAATATACTAAAATACACTATTACGAATGATATGATATTTAGTATATCGATAGAGTACTACATTCAAAATATACCATGCAGAACAAAATGTACCAGATTGTCAGTCAGAGCCTTTAAGACCCGACTGCAGTATTCGTTTTCTGCTATATAACATTATTTGTAAATAAAATCTTTTCTTAATTAACTTCTACTGTATTTATCTGATCACAACCGAACCAGGCAGGTATCATAAGAACTATAGTTGGAAATATTTGCACCAAACATCGTAAAACTAGCTACGAAATTACGATGGCTATTTCATTTTTTGGAATTACGAGGGGCGGAATTGATCTTCGAGTAAACATTACAATAATGCCTCTGTCGGCTGTTGGCGAAAATTTACTTTATGGGTGTCGGAGATGACTCATTCTACCTGCTATATACTTTTGCTGAAGTCATAGATTGGATAGCGGGTATACAAAATTTTGAAGTAAAGAATTTCCCATGAAAAACCGTATACATCTCTAGCGACTACTTTACACCTATGATATTGGAATATTTTTTCTTTTGTATATTTTAAAAGTAATTTTATGTTATTGCTCTCAATAAAATAATTATGTTTTAGATTTAGGTGATTCAGTTAAAGCTGGAAATTAAATAAATTGAAATGAATGAAGCTAATACTGAACCAAAATAATAGTGAATACTTCAATATGTCAGCACTATAATAATTGTAATTAATGTTGTAATAATATTTTTAAAAAATTACAAAAAAAAATCGATAAAAATCGCGTGTTTTTATTTAGTTGCTAAGGCATATTCATTCATAAATTTAAATATATTAAATGGATAGCCTTCCTTGTCATTCTATAGTTAGCTATCTTATAGATATCAGAATATTAAATCATTTCGTTTGTTAATTTCAGATGAAAGTAAAAAACAAACATCAACTGTGAGCGATCAAAAACCATGTACTGTACACACATCTAAGAACAATAATGATAGCAATCTTGAGTTGTGTTCTACATGTCCCGATGTAAATTTGCAAACAAATAGCAAGTGCGTTAAGGATATTCCATATTATGATGCCGAAAGTAAGTAAAAGCAAGTAAGAAAACTACAGTCGAGAGTGCTCGACTATGAGATACCGGATACCCATTTTGAATAACAGCAAAATAGTGCGGTATTCATTTTGAAATATACCAAATTAATTATGGCCAAAATACTACAAATACACCTTAGGCTATTTTAGGTATTTTAATACAGTACTACATTCAAAATATGCCCGATTCTTAAAGAGAACAAATGCTGTCGATTATTATAGTCGAAAATTACTTATAGTCTCTGAGATCTAGGTGTTCATATGGATAGACGGACGTGCCTAGTTCGTCTCGACTGTTGATCAAGAATATATCGGAGATGCCTCCTTACCCCTGCTACATACATTTCCTACCGACAAAAAGTATTATTACAGTACCCTTCTACCCTATGGGTAGCTGGTATAATAAATGTGTTTTTTTAAATAATATCCGCAATATATCTTTTTATAGAATTAAATAAGAGCGCGGGACTTAACAATCTAATTAATTCAAGAAGACTAATAATTAAATAATAACAAAATAAATTAAATTTGATCTTTTAAAACCTTATTAAAATATCGCCATTTTAGTGTGTTTGGCGCTGAAGTCTCAGATATATTAACATGATATTTAATTTGGATACATCACATTAAAATCACTTAAAGCAAGCAAGAGAGGTGCATTTAACGTTGTACTATAATACAGCATTTAAACCATTTAAAATTTACCTAGCTCGAATTCTTTTCTTGTGTAAGTACACATAACTCAAGGACAGCGGTATAATTATATGTAATCATTAATCATTAAATCTACATTAAAATCTTTTCTACAACTTACAATTTTACAACTGTGTGCATCCAGCAGGCTGAAGCAGTCATCTTCTAACCCTAATGGATCAGCGTCAGTAGCCTAGATGATATAGTCATAGTACGTCTGTCCGTCTGTCCGTCTGAACACCTAGATCTCAGAGATTATAAGAGATAGAGCTATAATTTTTCGACAGCATTTGTTATTTTTGCACGCAGATCAAGTTTGTTTCAAATTTTTGCTACGCCCACTTCCGAATAACAATCGTAATTTTAAAGCTAGAGCCATGAATTTTGGTATATACAATAATAACTGTAGGAATTGTGATTCCCAATTTTGTTGCAATCAGATAAATATTGTCGAAGTTATTAAAGAAATACTTGTATTGCACTCTATAGTACAGCTTGAATGTAGTACCACATCAATATACCAAATATACAATTTCATACGTTTTTTAGTATTTTATGATATTTTGTTTTCGGTATATTTTGAGAATATTACCGCAAAATTTTGCTTTTACTCAAAATGGGTAGCGGGTATCTCACAGTCGAGCATACTCGACCGTAGATTTTCTTATTTGTTGTTTTTGGAATGGGGTTTTCTTTCTGTGAGAGCTTTTCATTTTGCTAGAGAAAATATGAAATATTTAAAATAAACGGGCTTATAGCATTTATTGTAAATATTTAACAATACGATATTTTTTTAGAATTAAAAACGTCAGCATCAATTACAATAAACCTTAACGAATGTTCCGACGATAGCAATTCTCCTGACATTCACTCAACTAAAGGTGGCGCTTCTTCAGAGAAATGTGTTTCCCCGGAACCACAAGCAAGTGTAGGAGATAATTTTGGACGAATGGAAGCCTCAGGACTTAGCAGTAAACAGAGAAGATCTCGAACAAATTTTACATTGGAGCAACTAAACGAATTGGAACGGCTTTTCGAGGAGACTCACTATCCAGACGCCTTCATGCGAGAGGAATTGAGTCAGAGACTAGGTCTCAGTGAAGCACGAGTACAGGTAATTAGGCTTGAAAATTGTGTATTGCAATAAATTTTAAGTACAATTCTGGAGTGAGATTTGAAGTAATGACCAGCAGTTGATCTAACAAATTGAAATTCAATTGATATTCATTATACGAGTACTTTTTATTAGGATGGGAGATTTTATCCTAGATTCCAATCTGAAGTCCTTATAATCAATTTGACTTTTCCACCACCAAGAGAGCAAGTGATATGGGGTGTTAAGTGGTTTACGCCGCCGCTGCCGCCCATGACAACAATTATGCCCAAGGAAGGAAACAATGTAGAAACAACAGGGGGCCGATTACAACTTAAATGCTCAATCAGGGCGGCTCTTAATGGACCACTATGTGGTATTATATGACCTAACAAAACAGTTACAAACTGGTTCTTTCACTTGTAATAAATTACAATTCCCTTCGACTTCTAGTAAAAGCATTCAAACTAATAGAAATGACCAAACGCTATTACCCGAGGAATGTCACGATAAGATAAATAGACATTTTATAAGGCCAGTCAAATGACACTTGCTTCTTTGGTGTCTAAAATTGTTGTTACGATCTTTCATCTGAAAAATAAATTAATAAATGGAATATGATACTCTATAAATGAAGAAGTTTATTCAATTAATAATAACGCAACTATAATGCGTTGATACTTTTTATACCCGCTAACCGTAAAAGAGTATTATAGCGTTGTACTCGCAGGAAATGTATATAGCAGGTGAATCCTACATATCCGATATAGCCATGTCCGCCTATCTGTCTGTCCCAACCAACACCTTAATAGATCTCAGAGATTATAAGAGATAGAAGTATAATTTTTTTGACAGCACTTAGTATACTCATTTGCTATACTTTATGAATCATACCACAATTTTCTTATTATATATTTATCGAAAATATGTAGGGGTATCTCACAGTCGACCTCACTCGACTATAGCTTCTTGACTTGTTATACCCGCTACCCATAGGGTAGAAGGCTATTATAACATTGTGACTCCATACATATGTATTCTTTTTATATGTATTCTTGATCAGCGTCAATAGCCGTGAAGATGTAGCCATGTCCGTCCGTATGAACACCTAGATCTCAGAGACAATAATTTTTTTCTACGGCACTTGTTATGTTTGTACGCAGATCAAGTTTGCTTCAAATTTTTGCCAGGCCTACAAAACGGGCAGGGGGTATTTCACAGTCGAGCACACTCGACTGTAGCTTTTCTACTTGTCTTTTGATTTTACACAAGAATTATTTACGTGTGACAAATTCATTGCACGCACTAAATTACAAGTTTGTTACCATCATTAATCATTGCTGCTTTCGCATCTATAAAAACATTAAAAATAAGTAGAAAGTATATTCAATTTTGTTTGTGTTTTTAGGTTTGGTTTCAAAATAGAAGAGCTAAATGCAGAAAGCATGAAAATCAAATGCATAAAGGTAAGCAAACAAGTATGAAATCTGTGAAAATCTTTCTTGATATTCTGGTTGGTTTTTTTTTGTGATAATCGTAAAATACATTACATGTGTACAAAAGTGATATTTTATTTTTTTACAATATAGTTAATGCACCGATGTGGCTAGAAACAAATTTTTGCATTAAGAGAGGGTGGCCGTCAGGTAAAAATCATGTAATATAGTACTTAGTAAAGGGGTATTGAGTATCTGCAAATATGGCGTATAACTGAAAAATAATGAGCTATTTAATGATACCAGACACTTAACACATAATAATCGGAACTTCTTCGTTTATACATACTTGGCCCCTTCTCGAAGTCATTAACAAACTTTTTGATGAATGGGAGAGAGTATCCCAAGGACGGGTTACGCTAACGATTTTAAGAGTGGAAAATTGCTGTTAACAGATAGATTAATGCATTTATCATGTTAACATGAAGTAATGAAGTAGAAATAATTTTGGTGTACATACATTTAGAGAATATACATATATTTTAGGCATAAACAAATTTAGATATTATTTTACCTAAGGCAGCGTTGGTTTGTTCAAATCAGTGCCTTTTACATTTTTACTTAGTCCTTTCTGGTTGATAAAGTTTTTCGGTTGCCACAATAAAATGTAGATTTTATGATATGTACAGCCGAAGTTAAACAACATCCTGTACGCTTGTTTGATATAAAAATTAAAATTATCGCACAATTTTGAATATCGCATCTGCCGTGATTTTCGCTCGGTAGTGCTCCATAGAGAATTCCCCTTTGGACATACAAACAAATACTTATATATTCGGTACGCTATGGCAGGCGACACAAATCATTGCCAACTTAATCAAATTAAATATTCGAGCCGTAAAAGTGGAAAATAAAAATGTTATCGACTGAGCAGGGGGCGTTGATGAATAGCAGCGGCCAAATCAGAGTCCGAAGGGTGGTGAGGCACGAGTAAACGAGAGAGACACAGGAAAAGAGAGTAGGAAGAGAAAGAGAGATAGATATAGAGCTGGGTTAGACTGGTATTGGGATTGAGAGAGGGAATCTGTTTGATATATTAACGATGAGACATTTGAATAAACTGTGAAACCGTAACATATTGTGTCAACCAGTTGGGAGAATTAAGAAGCTACAACCATTAAGACAACTGTGGCATTCCTGTTAAGCTCTAAACCTTCAACATTTACTTAACTAATTGCACCGCTCTTTTAAATTTGCATAAATTAAAATCAGCTCCATGTTTTGCATAGAGACGGGATGGATTCTAGCTTAGTCTGGCTTTTGCGGGGTGGGACAGTTAGAAAGAGTCAACCAAAGTACAAGATAAAAAGAGTAAAAGAGGTGGATAGAGGTTTTACAGTAAGTTTTCAATTTGTATGAAAGGGTTTTCGAGTCTCTACAGAGCCTATAACCACGTCAGACGAGGTGAAGTTTATCAAAGTACCAATCACATTCATAAAGAAGTGCATTACACAGATATCTTTATAATTGCCTACAAATAATTTTTGAATTGCTGTTGGATCGAATGATTGCATAAGTCCATATCATATTTTCCTCAATTATTCTTTAGTAATTTCAATAAACAATACAAATATACATCCATATAATTTACATAACATAGTAAGGCTCTGTTATTGCATCCTTCCCACATAGCAGATATTCACGCAGCTGGATATTATTTACTGTATTATGTAGATGCCAACCAGCGTCTGGGTTCAGACAACTCGACGGGGCATCACATGTAGACTTTCTGGTTCACTAAATGTTCCCTTTTAACTCTTGACTGACCGTTAAATAAGGGTGTAAAATATTGTTAAGAGTTTGTTTATGACACAAACATATGTACCTGCTGGCTAAGAGGTATCTTAAGTGCTCTCAATTTGTCTAGTCTCGCTTGTCTCACGT
The DNA here is from genome assembly GCF_023558435.1 of Drosophila sulfurigaster albostrigata. Taxonomy (NCBI): domain Eukaryota; kingdom Metazoa; phylum Arthropoda; class Insecta; order Diptera; family Drosophilidae; genus Drosophila; species Drosophila sulfurigaster. Next base: position 3,757,495 of record NC_084881.1, read on the forward strand.
ATGAATTTATGATTTACTAACGAGAATAAAATCTTCCATTTGCAAAGTAATCAGCATTAGTTTTTCGTAATATCTTAATGATTTACTGTATATAGTAAATTGTTGTTAAATCACTTATCTAAAATGCGAAATGAAATGTGTTTAGTGTCCTCGACCGTGACTGAGATAGAGAGGCTGGGATAAAGTAATCAAATTAAAATTCGAATAAAAAAAGGTAAGTGCGCAAAAAGAAAAATGAAGACAGAAGCGAGTCGGGGCGGAAAGACGGCAACAGATAGAGAAGGTATCATTTTATGGATTTATATCAATTCTCAGACTTTTTATAGTCACGAAAGAGAAATAGCCCTAAAAGCAAAACGCAGCATAAAAGACGAAGCTAACCTGGTCCTGGGCTTGCGGTCCCAGGAGTGTCATTTTGATATGTGTCCGTCTAGCCCAGCTTCGGTGGGCTGTAGCCGGGTGATGGAGAAGGAAGTGGGAGTTAACCTCACAACTCGAGGGTGTTTTCATGGCAATAAATTAGAAAATGAATTCAATTACTTGTCACGAATTTTTGTACCGATTTGCCAAATTGGGATGCTCATTTGTATTTGTATATATGTATGTGTGTAGTCGGTCTTGATTCCAGGTTCAACCACATACATATGTGAGGGCCTTGTGGCTCTACGTAAATTATGTATGTATGTATGTACATACGAAGCTTAAATTTAATAAAAATTTCAACACATTAAAAAAAATAGATCAGGAGAGCTCTAGCAAATTCATCTAAATATACTTTTAATTTAGAGACATATGATACTTTGAGATCCAGTTTGCAATTCAACAATTTATTAACATTTAGACTTCTTTACGATATTAGGATTGCCTCACCTATTAATATATACGTATATATATTTATGTTTTATTAGAGAAGTACATCTGTAACTTACATAGCAAAAACCTTTTGCAGGCATTTTATTAAGCAGTCGCAGCCCCCCAGTGGCCACTCCTCTGGAACCATGTCGCGTTGCGCCATATGTCAACCTGGCTACAATAAGGAGTACCAGTGCTTCTATAATGCCCTCTGCTGGAGGTATAAGCAATGTGCAGCAGCCACCTAGCAAGAGTGGAACTACTATTGTTGGCAGCCGTGTTGCATCGCCGTCGGCTGTGGCAACTGCAGCCGCAGAGCATTTTACGGGCAGCGTTGCCGCTGCTGCAGCATTCTCTGCCTTCGATCCAGCCATAATCTCGGCAGCAGCACACCAGGTAATTTTGTGTTTTAAAAGATTTCGATATTTGTTGTTCATATTCTCTTATCTTTTTCAGTACGCAGCAGCTATAAGTAATAGAAGTAGGCCCGCTGGACTTTTCCCACTGCCGCAATATCCGCTTCACTTAGCTGCATTCGCCGCCGCCCACAAGAACTCTAGTATCGCGGATCTTCGTATGAAAGCTAAGAAACATTCCGAGTCCTTAGGCCTTGAAACTGATATGGTTATTTAGTACATACTTTGCGCATCGAAATAGATATAGGCTAGACTAGAGTTGTCTATTTTAAGACAATTTACTATTAAAATAATTGATTGAACGCAAACTTACAATAATTACATTTACCATACCATATATACTAAATGTTTCTTTAAATAAATGCTTAGTTGTCTTGTTTTTTAAATATACGAAATCTTTATTTGAACGAAGGGCAAAACACAGTTACAGATTATATTTATAAAAATTAAAGTTCTTTAAATACGTACAACCTATAATACATACATTTTGAAATGTTATATTTTTTTAGGTTATACATTATATTTATAAAAATGTAAGTTGTCTAAATATTACACAAAAACAAGTAAGAAAGCTACAGACGAGTGTGCTCGACTGTGAGATACCCGCTACCCATTTTGAGTAAAAGCAAAATTTTGCGGTAATATTCTCAAAATATACCGAAAACAAAATATCATAAAATACTAAAAACGTATGAAATTGTATATTTGGTATATGGATGTGGTACAACATTCAAGATATGCTATAGAGTGCAAAATATACCAGATTGTCAGCCAAAGCATAAACATAGAAAGTAGGCGTTTTTACCCATACAAAAGTATTTCTTTAATAACTTCGACTATATTTATCTGATCGCAATCAGGAATCACAACTACTATAGTATGTACCAAACCTGTTACATACATTTCCTGCCGGCATGTGCATGTGGGTATGCAAGCACACAATTGTTACATTAGTGACGTACAATCACTGGGAAAATTCTTTGCAAGATAAAAAAGATTTATCATCTGCATGACTAAAAGGAAGAGCATATATTTAGTTGTCAGCCGCAGCAACTAAGAAAATCGTAACCTAGCTTTCAAATTAAACTTAATTCTTCTAGATAACAATTTGGCCATGACGAATATTTTGTTGTGTAGCACTTGATGTTTCCATCAGGTGGCTGGCCATGGCATTACGCCAATCCTATCTAAATCATTCCTCGGCCAATTTGCTAGTGTGCTTAGTTAGGATCATTATCCTGCTGAAATGGGCATGTTTTCCTTAGAATGCGGCAGCACGACGTTTCTTAATATGCATACATATAGTATTTACATACGCGTACTGGTCATCGATGATACATATGTATGTACCACACATCACCGTATAAGAAACATTTTGAAATTATTTGGAGACATGGTAGACAACGATGAATTTGAATGGATGAAATCAAAAAAGTATATAATTTAGTTAAATGATACATAATTTTTAAATTCTAAAGGTTGTTATATCCGGAACACCTACTAACCAAAAGTTGAAAAAAAATAAAATTTTGTTTATTTTGTGGTTGCCATAGGTTTTTAAAATACAACTAATTAATGTTTTAATCAAGTTAATTTTTATGGGGACCCAACAAGTCATCGAATTTTCGTCTCAAAAACCGGACGGACGCTATAAGCGGCGTCGTTATAACCGGATTCTATTGTATTAACCTTTATTCTCTTATTCAACTCATACATGTCCAAAGTTTTTCTCTGAAAGAGAGTGTTACTGTCAGAAATTTTGACATGTTTTTTATGGTTTTACGAAGTGTGGCATTGCTGTAAAATCTATAACTAGATATTAGTAGATATTAATTTTAAAATTCACCATTTCTTGTACTTCCCCATATATAGAAAGTTTGTTAGTATATTTTGGTATTTTTCTGGTCTCTTTGATTATTTCGTAGTCAGAGTGACCATTCATGTTATCATATATACTCTTTAGAGTATTGATGGCTTCGAAATACTGAAGCTTATCGAATTTAATTTATTTTCGTTCATATGTTTATATGGAGATATTGCAAATTGTTTTAAATTAAAGATTAAAAAAAATATATTTTTCAAAAATATATAAGCCGCATATATACCTAACAAAAATACTAGAATGTTAATAAATAATAACCAATTAATAGGTAGTATATTTTAGTATATTTTGAAACGAAAAATAGTGGATTTTTAAATTAAACTTGCGTTCACTCTGATTTTAGTTTCGTTTCTAGTTTCGGTCGCTCTTCAGCGAAAATTTTTATTATTTACATCTAATTTGTTTTCTAAAAAGTTTAATTTATTATGTTCATGCATATGGTTAAAGGAAGCGCAATTCTAAGATGCTTAAATACGTAAACAGCGCTAAAGTTATAGTGCGCAACGTAACAAATATCTTCCACGGTGCCGAAGATCCGATCTCCACATAAAAGTATTGAAATGAACGTAGAGTGAAAAATAAAGCAGTGACGTTTGCAGGTCTAGACGACTCTGGAGGTTGCTTTTTTTTTTGTGTGTGTGTTGTTTTGTAAGTTATTTTTCGTGATACTTCTTTTAAAAACGAATATGTGTTTGCCAAGTGTTTGTCTGTGTGATGTACGATAGTTTTTTTTAAGCTTTGGAGTTTGACCTTTCATTCTCCTTACATCCGGGCTATTTAGTTGTTATGCTTGTAGCATTAAAACGGTAAAAGTCGTACTCGCCTGTTGCGCATCCGCGTCCTCTACGTCAGAGAAGAGGCGCAGGGGCTAAAATTGGGGTGTAGTCGTTGTAGCTTGCTCATTTTCATTCATTTGTACTATTTGTATGCGTGTGTGTGAACGCAAGTGTAAGTGTATTGCCCACATATCCATTTGTTCGATTGAGCGTTTCTATGTATGTGAGTGTATATGTGCCTAGATGCATACATACATATGATGTTTTGTTCATTACGATTACTCCAATTGGTGCTGCTGCTTAGAAGGCAAACTTTCCTACTCTCTCTTTATCTGTCTCTTTCTCTCTATCTCTGTTTTATCTCTTTCTCGTTTCTTCGTCAACCTATTTTACTCTCTGCAATTGCATGTATCGTGTTAAATTAACGCTTTATGCTTGGCTGACTCAATTAATTCTGTTAGTTAAGCTACAGTAGCCGCTCTTTTATTATTTTTTTTTTGCTTAATTACAACACTTGCATACACACACATTCATCCGCTTATATATTTTTCGCAATAACAAACGTTACCGTTAATGGAGTCATTAGCCTCTTGAAAGCTTCGTAAGCTTTAGACCAAGTTGAAAGCTTTGCTCCTCCATGTAATCCGGTTGAAATATTGACTCTATAGGTTGCTCTGTTTAATTGGTTACTATTGTTGAACTATTTATATGTACATATATGTTTTTATTCAATTGTGAAAACAAATAAACTGCGAAAGTTATAAAAAATTATGAAAATTGAATTGAATTAGTAAACCAACATTCCAAATAAACTCGATCGGCTTGAAATGTAAGTCACAGGATAGCTAAACGAAGTACATATTTCAATTTTTAAACACTGATCATGTAGCACAAATACTTCTGAAAACACGTATATAACAATACAGTTCCTAATTAACCCTTAATATGAATATGCAGATGAAAATAATAGTATTGCTGGTTTTAGGAGTATAGCAAGTTATTATACATCAAAATAAATACAACAATAATCAACTAATATTTTTATGCCTGCTATGGGTAGCTCGGAAAAGCTGAGTTCAGCTAAAGCCATAAAGCCGATGGTATATTTTAGTATTTTTCAATATATTAATTTGTACTGTTTTGTTTTGCTTTTTTTTTTAAATGTCTACTTCTTTGTAATAACATTTTTCATACCATGAGCGCTAATACAATAAATTTTAGATATGTATATTTAAGTTACATTACATTGAATAATTTATGTACTATCCCTGAATTCGTGCAGATTAATCTTACTTCTATCGTATGCTGTATTATCGTAAAAAGATGTTGTGATGGCGAAAATGGCATCTGGTGACCTTTCGTTGACCAGCACAAGCAGTCAAGAGGGTGAGTACGGAAATTTTTTTGTATGCCTTAAAATTTTAATCAATTTGATGCAATTATTGTTGCAGAAGAAAGTTCAGAGTATGTGGGCTACGATAGCACACTTCGACCGCCATCGAACTCCAGTGGCAGCACAACGACGGCTAATATGGCCAATAACAATGGGCCCACAAAAGTGGTCAGTGGCAGCGTTGGAGGCGTTGTCGGTGTTGGAAGCGGTGGTGGCAGTGCCAAAAAAATATGATCTGCTTCAGTCGCAATACGAGTCAGCGAGGCTGGAGTTGACTACACTTAGGCTTCGACATTCGAATTCGGAGCGGCGATGCGATGAGTTGGAAACACAGTTAAATCTCTACCAGGAACATTATATGGCCGATCGTAACAAGTACACAGATATTGTAGCAGAGAGCGAGCATCTAAAACGCAAGCTTATGCTACTGGAGAGCCAAAATCAGAACAATGGCAATCCTTCAGCTCCCCAATCCTCGGGAGCGGGTGGCAATTCATTCTACTATGGAAAGATGCAGACACCGTGTGATGGCACCTGCAGTGCCAGCGAAAAGGTAGTGGAGCTGAAGAAAGAGCGTAATCTGATAGCCATGGAGAGAGAAAAATACAAGAAATCTTACATTGAGCTGGAGAAAGAGCGTAATTTCTATCGGGAACGTGGAGATGAGAATCAAACATTAAAAATGTTGCTATCAAAAGAGACGAAACATGTGGTGTCGCTCAATGAGGAACTGAATCAATTGCTGTCCGAAAAGGACAATGTGCTGCAGGAACATCAAAAGATGTCCGATGATTTAGCGCTGGCCAACAAAGAAATTGAGAGTCTCAAAAAGGAGGAGCTCATCTATAAGAACGAGTTGAAATCACTGCAATTGGCCAATGCAGAGCACAAAAAACGTGATTTATTAAAATCGCGTGAGAGCAGTTGGTCAAAAGAGTTTAACAACGATAGCAAGGAGGAACTGGAGAAGATGCGTAAGAGCCTCGACAAGGCTCAGTCAGAGGTTGAGCGTGCTCTTCAAGATGCCGAGGAGGCGAAACGAGTTCGAGACTGGGCGATTTCACAGCGTGAAAAAATCGTGCAAGAGCGCGACTCGGTGAAGACGCTCTGTGATAATTTGCGCAAGGAACGCGACAAGGCAATCTCTGATCTGCTAATGGCCATTCGGGACAGCGAGAAAATCAAAAAGCAAAAAGATGAGGCACAGAAGAAGATTGATGCCCTTAAGGAACAGTTGGAGAGCCAAACTATAACAACAACAGCCACGCCGACAGACATTGCTTCGCGTCGCAGCTTCCACCTTAGCAGCTACGAAAGCGGCGAGGATCTTTTGGAGATTGAGCTTTGCAATTATCATGATGTTGATCTTGGCATTATACTAGACGATAGTAACAAACGGCAACTGGTCTGTGGTGTCACCAATAGCTCGCCAGCATTTGGCAAGCTGAAGATCAATGATGTCATTTGCAAAGTGAATAATCTCGACTGTCTCGGCGTTTCGAAACGCATGGTCCTTGATGAGATACGGGCGTGTGCGCCACGCTGCCTGCTGCTTGTCTCAAGGACTCATCAAAGCAAACGTCACTCGTATGCGGTGCAGCTGAAGACAAACAACCGAGATGCTATTGGCTTACAGCTGGACATGGGCGTGTTTATAGCTAAGATAGAACCCAACACGCTGGCCTTTTATGAGCCCGAACTGGACGTGGGAGATCGTGTGCTAAGCATCAATAATAAGTCCATGGATTCGCTACAGTCCATCGATGAGGTGACACAGTTGCTTAAAAGCGAAACGGTCAATATTTTTGCCCTCAAGTATGTGGCTGAACAGCAGCCGGACTCGCATTGCCGCATGACGAGCTCATCAGCGCAGACGGACAGTTCCATTGACTCCATGCAACAGCTGAACAACAGCACAGGTATTACTCCTGGTGGCAGCGGGAGTGGTGGAGGCGGAAATAGTAGCGCCGCCAAGCATCCGTCGAAATTTGCGGACTTTTTGCGCAAGCTGAAGTTCAGTAAGCCGGGCACAGCCGATGATAGCTTTGAGCAGGAACATGATGTAGCCATTGCAGCTTTGGACTCGGTACTCAGCGAGAACAGCTCTGAGAAGAGCAAGGAGAATCTCTTTAAGCGCCATAAGCGCGGTAAAAAAGGTGAAAAAGAGGCCAAGAGCATGGGCACATGGCCACGAACCAATATTTCTCACGACAATCCAACTGGCACTATTGTGCAGCGTGGCGGCGAAAAGAAACGTGCACTCATGTCCCTCTTCACCGCCGGCCCTATTAATGTAGATAAGGATGATGATGTCGAGGCCGATCCCGTGGAATCGAAGCCGCAATTGCAATTACAAGAGTTGCCACCACCGCCACTGCCACCGCAGCTGACGAAACCGCGCAACCTTAATGGCAACGCCATCAAGACACATCCAAATCGCAACTCCAATCCTGTCGGGAATGTGGTCTCCTCTGTCGTCTTTCAGCCTGGTGTAGGAGTCACATATCCGCGACATTCGCTCTACGCCAGCGTACCCACGCCTCCGGAGGAGAAACAGCAGCAGCAACTACTCTTGCAACGTCCCGCTCCAATGATGGGTGCCAATGCGCGTGTGAAGCCTCATGCTCAGGAGCGATCAGCACGTTTCCATAATCCACATCGCTTCTCACTGAATATTCCGCCCAGTGGCGGGGATTTTTATCAACCGAAGACGAGTGGACAGCAGGCAGAGCGACAGGTGGTCGCAGCAGTGGCCGCTGGGGAGTTTCCAACACGTAAGCAGCAAATGTTCGATATGTTCCAACAGCCAACACCGCCGTTGCCTCTGCCCAAGGGGAATGCCATGTTTATGCCGCTGCAACCCCCGCCACGAGTATCTGGTGGTAATAGTTCGGCAGGATCTGGTTCCGGAGGAGGAACTGTGGACGTCGTATCCCTAAAGTCGCAGAACTCTATTGAATCAATGCTGTCGGCAAAGAGTCCGCCTATTAGTGAGTGCAATGTCTATCCGAAGCGAGCAGTGCCACCAATGCCGCCTAAGCATGTGCCCAAATATCCCAGTGACAGCGAGAGCATTGGCTCGGGTATTCTGGTAACATCCGGTCACAATTATCTACCGCCTCATCAAGCTTACATGGCAATAGCCGGCAATAGGCATACGCAGCTTTTTCCCAGCTTTCCGCCCAGCAGTCATGGCCGTTATATGCGACGGTCGAGCCCATTGACATTGTCTTCGCCGCCGCCGCCCGCACCGATGACGACAATGACAACGCAGGCAACACCACCTGCTCAAATGGAAAGCAATAGCAATAGCAGCACCATTGGAATTCCTACTGATTTGGATTTTGTGCCCGGGCAGCAGTCGCAGCAACAGCATCAACTTACACATCCCCATCCGCATCCCCATCCGCATCCCCATCCGCATCCCCATCCACATGCTCATCAACAGCATATGCAGCATCCTCCTTACATCGATTATAGCCAACAGCCGTCACTGAATTATCCATATAGCCTGGCTGGTGTATCTTCCGGTCCTGGCAACGGTATCATCTACGAGGGTGGCACTTTTCCGCGCAAGAAAGACAATCAAAGGGTTCGCATTCCGTCCAATCCCAGCGTGGCGAGCAATCGTCAGAACAGCAGCAGTCTAGTGAAGAACAGTTCTGGCTCCATTGATCATCATTATGGCAACGCAACGGGTAGCAACTCTAGCCACAGTGGAGCACCAGTTTCTCTCATGAACTCTGTTCACCACACGGGCTATATACCGAACGTGAGCAGTGTTAATGGTGGGGGAGGAGGAGGAGGAGGAGGTGGTGGCAGTGGAAGGGGATCTCCCATGCCGCAGGTGCATGTCGAGGTGCTTAGCCATGGCGGGCCAAGCGGTAGTGGAAAGCGCTGCTCGAATGTAGCGACGGATTTTTTATGCCCTGGAGACCTTAGAAGAGTCACGATTGATAAGCGCGACAAGTCGCTTGGTATTACCATACAGTGTAACAACAATGGCGGAGGTATTTTTGTGTCCACAGTGGCCGACAAGAGTACCGCAATGCGTGCCGGTCTCCAGGTGGGCGATCAACTCTTGGAAGTCTGTGGCATCAATATGCGTGCTGCCACGAACGAGATAGCCGCCAATGTGCTACGCCAGTGCGGCGACTCTTTTACTATGCTGGTGCAGTATAACCCTGAAAGTAAGTATTACTGACCCACAGATGAAGACCATATCGTTAATTATCGTTATATGTTTCGCCAGAATTTCAGTCTACTGAATACGAGGGTATACACAACATGGAACCAGAATCTCCCCTGAATCACTCTGGCTCGCCAACGCCACGAAATTCACCGCGTCCTCCGGCTCGAAGTGTGCAAGCGGCAATGCCATTGCAGCCACTCTCATTGCTGCCACCGGCGCCAACTGTGACTCGTGCTCCTCTCTCCCATCAGTCCATTAAGGATCAAAGCTTTACGGACAGCTTGGAAAATCAATCGGACATAAGCAGCAGCCAGGATATGCCCTCCTCAGCGGCTACCACAACAACAACCACCGCTTCGGCCACTTCTACGGTTTACGATGACGATGCGAAACCATCGTTGCCACCAGCACCGACTTCTGTGACTGCAGAGTGTAAGTGACGCTTACAAACCTAGATGCCTTTCACAAAATTTGAACCAATTTAATTTCCAAGTCGAGGCTAAAATCAAAAACATCACCTAGAAAGATTTAACTATATAAATTCATCAATATGACAGTGGTTTTAAAAATTTCAACAATAGTCAAATCAAAATCAACTTTAATTATTGTAAATCAATTATATACAAAAGAAAAATTGAAAATTTTAATTAATTGCAGTTCAAGAGAAATATTTCTAGTCAAATTAGCAAGAACAGATAACACGCGTTCTACGAAGAGATAGCACTTGTAATTTTTATTACTCATGTAGATTTGAATTGATTAATTTGGTTAGTAACAATAGTTATAGCAACATACCGTCAATACCTATTCTTTAAACATCCTTCAAACTTTCCTTTAATTGTTTTAGTATCTCACTCATATTATTGAATTACAGCGCTGCGTTTTGTCACACTTCATATGGACAAGTCTAAGAATCTGGGCATTAAATTGTTTGGTGGCAATAAAGTTGGCATCTATGTGCACGACGTGGCTCCTGGTTCACCCTCTGATCACGCCGGTATACGTAAAGGTGACCTTATACTGGAATACAATGGCGTCGACTTAAGTGGTGTTACCGCCGAGCAGGCAGCTAATGAGATCTCCAAGCTCACCGATACGGTCACCATGCTGGTGCAGAACAAATTGCAAAGTGAGAGTTATACCTAAGGTTTAGGTTAACAAGCTTTTTATTTGTTTTATCATTTAAATTAATTGTAGCTCTGAAGCAAATTAAAGATAAGCCAGGAGATTCGTTCTATATACGCGTGGGGTTTGATCGGATTGGTGAACTAAACGAGGATGACTTGCGTTTTGTGAAGGATGAAGTTCTTTATGTGGACAACACCGTATTTAATGGTACCTTCGGTTTGTGGCGAGCCTGGAAACTAGATGCAATGGGACATCGCAAAGAATGTGGTATTATACCAAGTCAAATGAAGTGAGTGGACATTGAGTTTAGCGCTCGAAAACATGTATTTATTCACTCTCGACTTTAGGGTGGAGGAGGAACTACGTTCAGGAGAAGTGGTTGACTGTGATACGGGCACTGCGCGTCGAGGCAGCACATCAGCACGTCGTTCATTCTTTCGACGGAAGAAGAATCAACGGAGTTCATCGCGTGATTCAACAGAGATTGCGAGCTTCAGTAACACGCAATTGAGCTTCTTCCCCGACTCTGGCATACTCAACGACGATGGTGTTGTCATGGGCTATCAGCGTGTGGAATTGCTCGACTGTAGGTAGTCAATATATTTGTAGAAATCTCATTTTATTTTATTTAATGTGTAGCGCCTATTCATCGACCCGTGCTAATAATTGGGCCGCTTTCGGAGTGCCTAATAGCTCGTTTAAAGGTGGATTTCTCCAACTTGTTTAAACTGTGTGAGGTTACAGCGATGGATTGCTCGCAGGAAGCTATGGAAGAGGGCCTAAAAGAGAACATATTCGTAGATTATCGGCGTCGCGGCAACAAATTCGAATGCACCACAGTGGAAACCATAAGCAATGCGTGCAAGAATGTAAGAAATCATTGCACATTGGTTACTATCCATTAATGATGTAAACTATTTACAGGATCGACGCCACTGCATCTTGGATGTGTCAATCTCAGCCGTTGAGCGACTACAACGTCTGCAAATATATCCTATAGTTCTCCTCTTGCGGTTCAAGTCGGCCAAACAAATACGTGACATTCGCGACTTTGGCACAGATAAGATATCAGCTAAAGCAGCAAAAGAGATGTATGAGCGTGCCCTCAAACTGGAAACCGACTATAAGCAGTACATATCAGGTTAGGAATTGCAAAGCCAAAGTAAAAGCGTGCAGATATTTTATTAATTTGCGATTGTATGCATTTCAGCCGTCATACCAGGCGTCAGCATCAAACACATGTGCACCCAAATTAAGGACGCCGTCGATAAAGAGCAGGACAAGCTACTCTGGGTGCCTGTTACGAATGGCTAGCACAAGGATAATTTTAGGTTTAGTTATTATTAGACGGTGAAAGCTGATACCCTTGAAAATGTAAGGGGTGTTGTCGCTCATCTATATATACAAATTCTGTATTCGATACGCTCAACGCAGAGTATTCAATTGTCGTCTATGCTATTGCACATTTTTTGGTTTTTTGCATTTAAGGCGCGTTCTTTTCTTGTTGTTTGTTTAGTTCTATTGATTGTCTTTACGTCCCCCTATTTATATCAAGCAATTATCTGTTTCCTCTATGTGAGAGTTTTAGAAACTCTCAAAAAAAAAAATTACAATAGAACTTCAAATTATAAAAAATATGGTTTTAAACGCATCAAAATAATCGATAATTATTTCGAATTCATTACTGTGGCAATATTTCAAGAATTATTTTCAAAATTTATAGAATCAAGCTTTATAAAAAATAAGTGCCTTTTCTTATTAAAAAAAAAGAAAACTGAAAAAAATAGAAAATATCATGTTGGTTGTCATAATACAACATTAAACATTTAAATCTTTATTCAATAATCAGAATGTGTATTAAAGAAGAAATGCTATTACTTTTATAAATATATTAGTACTAAATTACGAATGTGAAAACTGCAAAAAACAAAACGCCTTCTGCGAAACACTAAACAATTTACTAAAGTGTTATGTAAACGTATTAAATACATTAAAGTCTATTTTATACATATTTATGTAAGCATTTTATATACAACAATAACAACTACACGTATATATAAATAATATTGTATGAATATTATAAATTTGGCAATAAATATGTACTTTTTCCAAATTATTTTTCATTTTATTTATAAAGAATGATTTTATTTATGGCCACAGTTGCGTTATGTAATATAAATGATTAATAGCTAATACTATTTATTAAACGTAGCTGCCACGAAATCGTTTAACAAATAATTTAAGGTACATTCGCTCTGTAAAATTGTCGCTGGGTAGGATATTGTGTTTAACTATATTTACAAAAACACATTCCTTTTTCTTCAATTATAATTTATAAATAACACCTAAGAACGGAATTCCCCTTTTATGAGAATTCATAACTACTTGGCTGGAGTGCCGGTAACCTGCAACCTATAAAGGCGAATAAACTGTCTTACTTAGCAAGCTAGAATTGTGGGAAGTGGAAATCTGTGTTTTAAATAGGATTTATACGCTGATTATGATTGAGAATAAATAGCTTGATCTCTTGTCGGAAAGTTATACACTAATCGATTAATTATTTAGCAAAGATAATGAAATTTATTTCAGTGCACGGGAATCCTAAATTTATTCATATTACTGTACAGTTCCAAGGGACTAGGTCTGTCCAAAGCCTCATTCTAATGAGCTAATCCATAGCTCAGGAATTCGGGTGACTAGCCCTCAAAGATATCAAACTCATCACGTGGCCGATACCATTGATCTGTGGCATGCTCATAGATAGCACGCTGAACTTCTGCCTCGGCAGCACCTATGGGATCGATGGGCTGAGATTGTGGTGCATCGAAACTATTGTCGGAACGCGGACTTCTCGAAGTGGCACGAAATTCCATGGGTATATTGTAGCACTTACAAATGCAACTTGAGGGAAAGCGGAACCAGTCTGAAAAGATGCCACGGCATTCATTGTGCGGATCATAGGCCAATAGCCGATGCAATCGATACTGCTGCTCACAGCGGCAGCCATCGCGACAGAACATCTGCTTGAACTCATGGGTACACTTCTCCCAGTGCACGTACTGCTCGAAGGGATAAAGATTGAGCAGAGCCAAGACCTCGCCGCGTGTGTTATTAGCCCAGAATGGAGCAACCACCTCATCCTTAACTGGACAAGCATTGCTGCGAGAGAAAAAAAATGTGAATTAGCATTTAGAGTACATCTTAGACTGAGCTACTTACACGCCACGCATGTTACTGGTTACCGTAACTGGTTCTTGCTTAATGGCATCCTGGAAGAGCTGGCCACCCTCCTTTAAGAGACCTGCCTTTGAGGATGTCATCGGGGGTGCGGCTGTGGTGCTGGTTGTTAATGGACGTTTTTGTTTGTCCATACTCAGAGCTGTGAATGTGGATGAGAAAAGCGATGCGAAGCTCACCGGTGTGGTGCTTCCCATCGTCGTTTTGGTGACATTTTTGCGGGCCATCAATCCAACTGTGCTTGTGTTGCTGACTGTGGCACCTGATGCTGCCGTGTCTGCTGTGCTCGTACTCGAATTTGTGGCTTTTAAAGTCACCTTTAGCGGAGTTGTAGAAGGAGTGGCAGCCTCGCTGGGCTTCTGCTTGCGACTGGGCACCACTGAGGTACGCTTAGTTGCCGTCGTAGAGACTTTTACAACAGTAGCCAAAGTGACCGGAACAGTTGCTATGCTTATGTTGTGAAGGCCCTGGCTACCCTCGAGTTTCTTGGGGGCTTCTCCCAGTTGTGGCGCGTCAATGACTTCTATATTATCGCCAGTCTCGGCATTTGCTCTTTCTGTAGTTTGTGGGCGACTTGTGGTACTTGTAGGGACTGTCTTGGAACTTGTGCTGCTGGGCAACTCGTAGACGCTGTTGGACTCCAAACTGGGTCTCTCACGGTCACCGTCCGGCACTGTCTCTAGTTGCAACTCGTCAATTGCGGCTCCTGACGATATACTTAATGTTGTAGGGCTACTCGAGCTTGATGTGGGAGCAGTTGTTGGTGAGCTGGAAACTGTTGTTGATGTTGTGGACGGTGTGGTTGTGCTTCCCATAGCAGATACAGGCCGGAAATGCGGCTCCTTGATGACATCATTGCCCTTGTAACTGCCAAATTCATCACGGTCTCCGTCTCTGCGTTGCAACATAAACTTAGCTCCACGTGGTGTCTTCGAATACCGATCCGCTGCGTCTTCTATGTCGTCCACATCGACTACTTCGTTATTCTGTATCTCATCGCGTAGTATTGATATATGTCGCACATCGCCGTACATGCGCTTCATCAGACCCTGATTCTCGTGAACGAATCGCCGCACCGCGTGCCACGGATAAATTGAACCTGGTAGATGACAAAATGGTTGCTTCGCCAGATCACATGGTATCGCTGCCAGCATCTGAGCACGTCCACGCCGGGAAATTTTACCGTTTGGGTTACACGAGTTCGCTGAGTCGAACCCAAAGTTGGCCGTGCTATCGGTGAGATTTACAAGAAAGATGAAGAGCAGCGCAACTACTGTATTCCGCTGAAATATATAATAGTTTCTACCATTTAATAATAGATATAGATTTAGATTTAGATATAGATATAGATATAGATATAGATATAGATATAGATATAGATATAGATATAGATATAGATATAGATATAGATATAGATATAGATATAGATATAGATATAGATATAGATATAGATATAGATATAGATATAGATATAGATATAGATATAGATATAGATATAGATATAGATATAGATATAGATATAGATATAGATATAGATATAGATATAGATATAGATATAGATATAGATATAGATATAGATATAGATATAGATATAGATATAGATATAGATATAGATATAGATATAGATATAGATATAGATATAGATATAGATATAGATATAGATATAGATATAGATATAGATATAGATATAGATATAGATATAGATATAGATATAGATATAGATATAGATATAGATATAGATATAGATATAGATATAGATATAGATATAGATATAGATATAGATATAGATATAGATATAGATATAGATATAGATATAGATATAGATATAGATATAGATATAGATATAGATATAGATATAGATATAGATATAGATATAGATATAGATATAGATATAGATATAGATATAGATATAGATATAGATATAGATATAGATATAGATATAGATATAGATATAGATATAGATATAGATATAGATATAGATATAGATATAGATATAGATATAGATATAGATATAGATATAGATATAGATATAGATATAGATATAGATATAGATATAGATATAGATATAGATATATATAGATATAGATATAGATATAGATATAGATATAGATATAGATATAGATATAGATATAGATATAGATATAGATATAGATATAGATAGATATAGATATAGATATAGATATAGATATAGATATAGATATAGATATAGATATAGATATAGATATAGATATAGATATAGATATAGATATAGATATAGATATAGATATAGATATAGATATAGATATAGATATAGATATAGATATAGATATAGATATAGATATAGATATAGATATAGATATAGATATAGATATAGATATAGATATAGATATAGATATAGATATAGATATAGATATAGATATAGATATAGATATAGATATAGATATAGATATAGATATAGATATAGATATAGATATAGATATAGATATAGATATAGATATAGATATAGATATAGATATAGATATAGATATAGATATAGATATAGATATAGATATAGATATAGATATAGATATAGATATAGATATAGATATAGATATAGATATAGATATAGATATAGATATAGATATAGATATAGATATAGATATAGATATAGATATAGATATAGATATAGATATAGATATAGATATAGATATAGATATAGATATAGATATAGATATAGATATAGATATAGATATAGATATAGATATAGATATAGATATAGATATAGATATAGATATAGATATAGATATAGATATAGATATAGATATAGATATAGATACAGATATGCTGAGATTTCTATTGCAGTAAATATGTAAGGGACTGGCTGCAGTTGACTCTCACTCAAGTAAACAATTTGTCGCCAGCGTGACGAGGTGAAACATGGAAGAAACACAAAAGCACACACTTGGCTAATGTTGCTCCCACTCTCTTGCTTAGTTAGGCTCTCGCGCACTCGTGCTCAATCTTTCTTTCGCTCTCTCACTCACTTGGAATTTTGCTGTCTCTTTTGCTTAATGAACCGGCATAAAATCAAATTTTACTTTCACGCGGCAACTGCACAATCACAAGTCATGAAGATGATCGATGTGCATTTGCATGCAGCTCAAGAAAAGTGAGTAGAAGAAGTGCGAGAGAGACTGATAGAGAAAGAGAGAGACCGAGTGGAAGGGGGATGAAGAATGACCGCAATTACCGTGCTGCACATGTGATTGTGTTTGTGGGGCGGCCACTGGCCACCGGCCACCGGCGAACCATCACAAAGTGAAATGCAGAGAGCAATTAAAAGCGAAATGGGTTAACCAAGTAAAAGTAAGTTGCGACACAGGCAATGTAAAAGTGCCTTGCATCGCTTTGTTGGCCAAACGATCCAGCGGACCAGCCGATCTACCCATTTATGTGGCCCTTTCAAACTTTCCTTTTCTGTTGCACAATCGAAACGAACCGCGACGCAACCAAGGAGCACATGCTATACACACACAAAGCTGAATACAGCATGCCGTGTACGTGTTCGTACCTTTTTACTTGGGCGCCAAAACGGGTCTATGGCGCAGTCGGTTTGATGCCTGTGCCACTCGCAACTCTACCAACCCATACTATTTCTTTTTCTTTCTCTTCGCTGAACTGGTTTCCCAAATTTGATATCAATTTAGTTATCATTTGGTTTTGATGTTGTACGAATATGCGGTTTATTTTACTGCTGTGTATGATTCACCTTTATTGCGTCGCTCCTCGAAACCAAAAAGAAAGTGTTAAATTCGTTGAATGGCGCAAGAGTGTGTTGAGATGTACAAATATGTTTATAAAACAACGTCACATCGATTAGGTAATGTGACCCTAATATAAGCAAATACGTTTAGCAATTTTGCCGATTTTTTACATTTTGAAACTTTGCTATAATTTCGGGACCGGATAAAAATTTGTCAATCCAAAGGATTTCAATCAAAAAATGTTTGATTTATTTCACAAAATTAAATTTTCTTATCTATATATCAATCTTATGATAATTGTTTCTACAAGTACATGTTCAGTTACGAATAGCACCCCTCTTTTGTATTTTTTGTTCACTAAATAAGTAATGGTTAAGGCGGAAAATGTTACAAAACTTATTTCTCTTAATTACTCTTATAACTGAAATTGGGATGATAAATTGCATTTGTAATTCGAAACAAAATTGATAATTTCTACTTTTACTATTTTTAACATAAATTTACTATATGGTTCTCACAGTCTGGCAATTCGACTATACTGATCTATCCTTGATTAATTATTACGGAATGTAAATGTAGTACTTTCTGCAGTAATTGATTTTCGTTAAATATAATTGTATTTTTTCAGTAAGAAGTTTCAATTTACGTTAGAAAAGAAATGTTTAGGAAACATAATATGTGATTATAATTTACGATCTCCTTCTGAAGGTGCTTCGATTCTAGTCTTTTATCATGTTTCCTTCATGCTGATTGTTATAAAATAAAATCTTAAACAAGTGTTTCATGTATTTAACAAAAATATCCATCTGACTCATCTTATCATGCATAAAAAATCCTCGCATCCTTCACATCGTAAATATCTTCAGTATATAAACAATTATTATTATTTTTGATAAGATTATTGTGTTACTTAGATATCATCAATTCTCTCCAGTTTGAGATAAATTAGAAACTATTCAACTCAACACATATATAATTAAATCCATCATGATCACTCAAGTGATCACTACGATTACAATTAAGCTAAGTATTATGTGGATTCGGAGCCGTGGGGTAAAAGTAAGCGTAGAATGGAGGATGAGACAACAAATGATTGAGGCAACGAACTTGCTTTCAACAATTTTTTGTTGTTCAGAATCGAATCAGGTCAAAGCAAAGCAAAGCAAACCACACAACCTGAAATGGAAAGCCAAATTACTTTCGTTTTGTTTGACGCCAAATCTACAATCTATATCTGCATACACTGACAATAAATATGGGAAGTGAATATAATATCTATTTATTATTTATTTGTGTTCATTTAAATTATATATATGTATGTATGTATGTTTATCTGTATGAAAATGATGGGGACAATTAAATTGTAACACAGGCGGGTCGTGTGAGCCGAGAGCTACGTATGGAGTGTCATATTTCTTAGTAAGTCTAGAAAAAGGCATAAGGAAATTGGAGCAACAATCGGGTTGCAAGGCTGGCGGACTGTCTGGCTGGCAGGCGGCTGTCAACATTAAAGACAACAAATCAATATGTCCAATGCGCCGTACGAGAGAGCCAAATGGGCATTAAGTCAACTTACATCGAGGAAGACATTTATCACTCTGAAGCATCGCAGCTGTTGTAAGTTAGCAACACTTTAATATGCCATCGCAACTTTCTATAGAACCCCTGCATCACCACCATGCCACCTAACTGACCCACCATACCACCTGACTGTCTGATTGGCCAGCTGAGCAATCGCATATGTCGCTGTTGTTGGTGTTGCTGTTGCTGTCGTCGTGTCTTGTCTATGTCTTCATTTTCTAAACACTCCACAGACAATCTTGTGGTGCTGTTGATGTGGTAATGCTATGGTGCGGCGGTGCAGCATAGAATGAATTATGTATCAATTCAATTGGCAACTGCAAATGAAGTTGATGTTACACTTAACCAAATTTGGGATTGCTTCTTTGCCGTTTCTGTGCTTACTAATTGCCATTGCTAGTCACTGTCGCAGCAACAACAGTTGGTGAAACTTAACTGATGCGACGTAGCGCGACGCAAAAAAGACTGAGGCGACAAACTTGACATGCAAGTCCATGCAAATGTAGTATGTTGTGTCTGAACCTCGAAGTGTTCAAATAATGCATATTCATCGGCATTGTCTTGGTCGAAAAAAAAAATACTGATTGTTAACTGTTCAACTGTTTGCGTCTTCGGTTTCACTTATCCAAACTTGCCGGGAAAGGCACACCAAAATCGTAGCAACTTTTCTCTGTATTTGGTAACATTTGCTTTTTTGTTTATCGTTTTTCTCTTCGAATGTATTCAATGGTAGCGGCCCAAAAAAAAGAAGTGCCAAAAACTAAAAAATCGTTTTGAGCCGGCAGCACCTCGAAGAAAGTGAAATTTTTTATTTTATCTTTATTTTCGTATCTTTAAAGCGCCAACCACAAAATAACAAAAGCAACAGCTGAGTTTTTTCTTCAGCTTACTCTTTGGCTATACATACGAACAGCTGTGTGTCTGTATGTGTATGGCATTTAGTAAGTTGTTAATATGCATAAAGCGCTGAATGGCTTTGATCGTTTACGGATTTCAACACATGTTGTAAGCTGCCACTAGAAATTGGTAGTCAAGGTGGTTACCAAAATTTAAATCGCTCAGAAACTATGTTTTTTTCAGCTTCAGAATGCGTTTGGAATGATACCAAATTTTTTTGAAGTTGGAAATTCAATTTTATGAATTGGCTTTCGCATCTTTTTTATTTTAGGTATTTGATTTATGAGTATAGAAATAAGTGAATAAGAAAATGATGTACTGTAAGCTTGTTAAAGCTAATTTCAATAAGTGTATTGAAGAGAGCTTTAACTGACAGTAAAGTGTGCCAAATCTTTAGGTATTATGTGACGATATTTTACACTCTCGTTAGCATTTACCGTTATTAGTTTTGTCGTTCGCAATCTGGAAATACGCATATTTATCTTCATGAGCTCCATTGCTTACTTTCACTTTGCTTGGCACACACGCACAAATATTCAATGCAAAAATGAGTAAATCGTAATTTTGTAAAAATATTTCGCAATGTTTCACTTTTTATTTTTGCTTTATTTAGGTGTTTACTTTTTAAGGGCCTTGGACCCTGAAAGCCTTTTTCTTTAGTGGGATTTGGATAGGTTTATTTATAATCACACTTATTTGATACTAGGCATTTGTTTAAATTGAGTTTTCGATAGGTTTTCACATATATTTTAAAAGTTGAAAAATTCATATTTTTTTTTAACAAATATTAATCACAGCTCATTTCAGCGCCGAGCCGAAAAATCTAATCACGTTTGCACGCTTCGCTCACACGATTGCAACTGCGGAGAGAGCTAAGGCAAAACGGCTCAGAGCTGAACCACAGTAACGCTAACAATAACGACGTCGCGACGCACAGTGGGCGATTTGGTCCCGCTAGCGGCATTTAATTAACTAAACTAAAATAGATATCTTCAGTCGGTTTTTCGCTGATCAGAAAAATCATAGAATTTTTAAGTTAAAAAATTTTTTAAATTTTTAAAATTTTTTTTAATTTAAAAAAATTTTTTTTTTAAATTTAAAATTTTGTTTTATTTTTATTTTATTTGAACTTCAATTAACATATTTCATATATAAACTTTATCTAAAAATGATGGGATGATGGAAAAAATGGGATGACTTCTGAGTGCAATACTAAAAAAGATCCCTTTTGGTACTAACACTGTATCTAAAAAGTACCATAGTTTCAAGGCTAGCAGATAATAGCAGTTGATAAATTCACATTTTGGACGCCACTGATTCACACTTTCGGCTAATAAAGGAGTTAGACTGGACTTAGTTGAACAAATTAAGTTCTACTCCACGAAAGACAGGTGTACGCTAATCCGGGCTAGTTGTTAATACACTGAATTACCACTACGTTTTATGAGCTACACATTTATAGACCGGTCACAAACATTGATTTTTTTGAAAATACATACCTTGAATATAATAAAAAACCAAACTTCTAACAAATTCACCAAAAATTGTAAATTTCCGAGGAACTCAAATTCCATGCGCGCAAAGAGAAGAAATTGTGTAAAGCTCTTTGCGAAATCATATGGTGTGTTTGACCGATCACAGCTGATGATCAGCTGATCGTAGAGCTTTCAAAAGCTTTTAAAAATCTAATCAAAGCATCTGCTATCGA
The DNA here is from genome assembly GCF_023558435.1 of Drosophila sulfurigaster albostrigata. Taxonomy (NCBI): domain Eukaryota; kingdom Metazoa; phylum Arthropoda; class Insecta; order Diptera; family Drosophilidae; genus Drosophila; species Drosophila sulfurigaster. Next base: position 3,779,279 of record NC_084881.1, read on the forward strand.
TATGTGAAAAATATTACCGGATTTTTCAATTTGAAAATTTGAATTAAATGCCGCTAGCGGGACCAAATCGCCCACTGTGCGACGGCGACGACGACGACGTCGTCGACAGCAACAGCAACAGCGTGCAGACTGAGCACCCCGCGCACAACCAACAACCAGGTCTCACGACAGAGACAGAGAGACGACTTGCCAAATGGCTCAACTGCGACGCAAGCGAAAACTCTTTTTATACTCTTTACAATTTCATGTAAGACGCAATATCTGCATTTCATTGTACTTAAGAAAATCTTCAAAGCTTAAATCAAGTTTTCAAGAGATATTATTATTTTCCCATAAGCAAAATAAGTTTAAGTAGCATATTTGTATTGTCTGAAGGCCGAAGTTTGCACAACTTGATGGTGCCATTTTTTTAGTTTGTCCAAAAATATTTAAAACCTGTCATCAAAACATAAATATTTTAAGCCAGATATGTGCAATAGAAATTCACAGGGTCATTACTAGTCGATCAATATCAACAAGTAGTTCAATCAGACTTGTTATTTTTACGACTCTTCTTAGATTTTGCGTTTGCAGGAAAACTTTTTCTTATTTATTATTCGAAACGTCAGCGTCGGGAGGCGCAGCAAAAACACAAACATTGAAAAACGAGCAGGCGCAGCAGTAGCAGCGGCAGTAATAACAACAACAGCTGTGCAAAAAAATACAACAACAAACCGCCAACAAACAGAAAAAGCGCCACACGCAACAACATGATGAGAGAGCAAAGCACAAAATACGAAGATGAAGATGGTTTGCCGAGACGACACGAAACGAAAGCACGACTTAGCCTGTACTGCTGCTGTTCTTGCTGCAGTTGATTGCTGCGGCTGTAGATGTTGTTGTCTCTGATTGTCGCTGCTAGTGGGAAGTGGAAGAGCTTCGTACGGCAGCGAAGACGATGACGATGACGCCGGCTTAGTAGGTCAGTAGTGGCGTTGTTGTAGCGTTGGGACAGTGTTACTGCCGGGTGGAGTTGTTGTTTTGTTGGGTTGCATGTTCGCTGCAACTTGAACGTAAACAGTGAAAACTTGACTCAGTGTAAATTATTCCGTCTGCCCACTTATACAACTACTTCTAAAGGAACGCGTAATTTTACATTCGTATTTGTATTTAATATTAATACTACTTTACTTGTATTTAATTTAAAATCGGTAACAGAAAAATATGTTTTTTTTTTTTTTAATTATAAGTCAGTACTGTACTGTACTGTACTATAGTTAAAGTTCGATTCCAATGTGTAAATCTTTTTGCCGCATGTCCAAGACTTCCGCTGAGTCAAATGGGGAGAGGAGTTGCACACGAAGTTAAACCACGCCAAATTCATGTTGTGTTAGTAGCAAAATACACGTATGTTTGGGTGGGTGGCTTCTTCTTATGTTCCCCCTTTATTATATACATACATATGTTGCCCTCTTGTGTCTTCCATTTCAATTTAATATATTCTTACTTTGTTTTTTTTCAAGAGGTTGCCAAATTTGTTGTTACTGGTTGTTGGTAGTTGAAAATGCAATCTGGTTACAGTTTCCTGTTTTTGCTTGTACTTGCTGGCAAGATGATTGCGAAATAAAGACAATTGTGTTTTATGATTTTAGCATGCCTCCCAATAGGGTATCTTGTTGCTTAGTTAAAAATGGTTTCTATTTTTATAGACTTTGACTTTTATAAACACTCGAAGCTTCAAAACATCACTTGTTCATACTAATTCAGTTCATTGTGTTCTGCATCGATACTTCAGATAAAGTAAGTGAAAGTGTAAAAATAATAATAGTAAAGTAAAGCCGGGGTAAATTAAAGGTCTACATATTGGGGAAACAATCTTTTCTAGTTGTCGCGTATATTCTGGCAACAAATCAATTACAATGTTCATAAAGTGAAGTGGAAGTTTTTAATCTAATCTAATTTAACAGTTTAACATACCCTCAAAAATAATAAAAATAAAAAATAATATTATTTTAATCAAATAAGCGTATGTTAATGTTCAAAATATAAAGTGTTTATCAATTAAATATATTTCTAACGGTAATCTTAGAGACAAAATAAATTAATTCATTCATTCAAAGGTGAGAAAGGCGAATATTTAACAATTTGTCTTCAGAAAAGCGTCAGAAATTCATTTGGGAAATACATATCTATTTTTAATATATTAATGTTGTTGTTGTATTGAAGATAAGATAATACTTTCTAGTAATTTATTTGTAATATATAAATAAGTGACAATACTTTTTAGTATCTACATAAATGTTTTATTGAAAAACATCACAAGTTTTACACGTGCAATAAGAACAATCCCATTAGGGGCCATACAACCCGTTTATGACTTCTCCTCAAGTGAAGCGGGTTTAGCTCACTATTACAACGACATCACGAACTTCTCTGCGAACGTCGACGCCGAAATGTCTGAGACAAACTTAGATGCTGACTGTGGAGAGTATAGAGTCTAGACTGCAGTCGATATGAAAGTGCGTTATTGGTGGGTTTGCTTCCCATGCAATTGAAGTTCATTAGTGTCATCAATGTGTGCTCCGTGCAACTGGACGGTAAATTGAAAGTTCTTAATGTACAAGAATAATCTACAAAAATTACGCTTAACATTTTAGAAAACAGATAAATATATGTACTACTTTCACCAAGACCACAACTATACACGCAGAAACACTCAGGCATATACATATGTATTTAAAGCGGCAATCTATTCTTACGCAACTTAAAGATTTATTAATTGATTAAAGAAAAAGGCAAAAGTTGCAACAAAAATGTAACAAAAAGGTTTACAAGCCTGTTAACTCTATGTATTACAGCAATTAGCTTTTGTCTTTAGTGGCTTTGAAAATACGCGACTATCGATACTAAACGATGTATGAGCTTAAAAAAAACGATAACGATTTATTCATTTAATTTTGCACAATGTATGTTTAATAAACGGCAACAATATTAAAATCGTACGTACGAAAGTAAAATTTAAAAACGGAAGCATTGTTACCTGAAATATTTGAGGGAACCTCAAATATTATGATTATGATTATTAAGTTTTATAATTTTTTTCTCTACAGTTTTTTAAAAAATAGTTTTGCATCTATTGGTGTCGCTAACGCACTGCTCACTCAAGTGGTCCTCAAACTGTAAATGTCCACAAAAGGACATTTTGAAGGCAAATGTTTTTGCGTTTCAAGCCACAATTTTTTTGATTTTATATTCCTTATGTATATTCCGTGGAAAGACATTCGATTAGTGTAAAAATATCTGATTGGAGACGTCTTGGACTAGGATCAAGCTACATAAAATAACACGCTATTTTTTGGAAGTAAACCAATATACCAAAAAAGTAAACCAATATACTATGGAAAGTGTAACCAAGTTGCATTTATCAAAATAGTGGGATTTTTTAAATTAAAATGTGGTCACACCCCTTAGAGCATGGGTGTTAAATAAAAGAGTTTTAAAACACATTATTTTTATTAAGTAATGCCCCGTTTCCATAGACATTTTTATTTTTGATCAAGTCCCGTTTTAGTTTTTTCACAGCAGCGAATGGAAAAGAATGAATGAATGGCTGCTCTGAAATACCTAGCTGTTCGAATGTAAACAAAAGTTGGCGAACAATTTATAAACTATACGCAAGTTTTTTAAATTAAAAACTTTTTAAATTGCAATATTTTGACGAAGATTTGGATGAAGTGGAGAAAGATCTAATGGAGATGTCAGTTTGGGCCTTTGGAAGTAGAATTGCTGGCGGCAATGTAATATTTAAATAAATACATTTATTTTGTAGTATATTCGTTGATGTATGCTTGTGTTTCTTTGCGCAGACATCTATGCCGTCAATTTTTCCTCTCCCTACTTAAACAACATTTCATCGTGAATGCCACTCCAGGAAGAGATTTGATTTAAGACACAAAATAAATTTGTTATTTCTTTTTCATACATTGGCGCACTTAATTATCAGCTGTTTGTTGAGTGGTGAGCTCTTTGGCGTTTTCACATCGGTAAAATATCGCGTGACTACCCAAAAAGTGTGTTCGATATTTCTACGTTCGCTATCGATATTTTCACATAGCTCACGAACCGATTTTTTATGGAAAATAACCGAGATAAAACAAGTTTTTTGGAGCTATGGAAACGGGGCTTAAAAAGTTGATATTCATAAAAAAGAATAATTTTGTCCAATTATAAATAATTCATATTAATGTGGTCTTAAATTAAGATCGAAAAAATATCCATGGTTGTCATAAGAACATAAGAACGATGTTTAAAGAAATTTAACAATATCGATACATTAGTAGTGTCATCTCTACATAGATCCCTGTATCAAAAATTAATAAAAACAATGAGTTTTCCTGATAAAATGGATTTGGAAAATGAGCGTGTACTAAAATTGATTTTCCCTCATGGAGTTCCAAGTAATTATTTTGCTACAAACCATTTGCACGACAGCGCAAATTATAAATCTGTTTTCTCTTGCGTAGGTAATCTGCGTGGCAATCCGGAGCTGGACAATTATTTGGCCAAGCTCGGCACTTGCAAAGTGGATCAGCTGAAAAAGGAGCAAACCCGATTGGGAGACGAGACGAAAAGGATATTGGATCAAACACAAGAGCTGGCTATTTCTAATTACAAAACTTTTATCACAACAGCAGAAAACTCTCGCTCCATTTTCAACGAGTTTCAAAAAGCAGAAGATCAGGTGGATACATTAATTAATAAACTGCCGACGTTCAGCGGAAAGTGTGAACAATTTCTCAAGGATTCGGCGGAGCTAACAGAGCAGCGACGCTTAAATACTACAACTCTGCATAAAAATGCGCAGCTACTGGAGATTCTGGAGTTGCCGCAATTGATGGAACGCTGCATCCGGGAGGATCGATATGAAGAGGCTCTTGAACTGGCCAGTTATGTGCAGAGGCTTGGCCAGCATCAAGGACATCTAATACCTGTGGTGCATGTAAATATCAACATAGCTATTTTCTTATCCTAAAATGCACAAATGAATTTCAATTCCAGAGCATTGTTTGCTCTGTAGAAGCGCTCTGGCACACCATGCTTGTGCAGCTAGTTGCACAGTTGCGTATGGACCTGCAGCTTCCCAAGTGCTTACAAATTGTTGGTTATCTGCGGCGCATGCAGGCCTTTAGCGACAACGAGCTCAAATTAAAGTTCTTGCAGGCACGTGATGCTTGGCTTACAACATGTCTGGAGGCGGTTCCCCAAACGGATGGTATGAATGTATATATAGTAGATTTATGTGTTCTTTAAAGTCACTATTCCTACAGCCCAGCAACATCTAACAAAGACGATCGAAATCACGCGAATCAATTTATTCAACATTATTACACAGTATCGCGCCATATTTCCAGATGATGAGAGTGCCAAATCGGTTTCCTTGAAACCATTGCAAGGCGTCAGTTGTAATGGAGATCGCTTGTTTCAGGCATGGCTCCATAACAAGGTACGCGTTTTTTCATTCAAGTCTAAATGCAATTTAAGCATAGACTCTATTGCAGATTAATGGCTTCCTTTTAACACTCGAGACGGATCTGGAGCGTGGTGTAAACTCAATTGAAACAGTATTGGGACAGTGCATGTACTTCGGCTTGTCCTTCAGTCGTGTCGGTGCCGATTTTCGAGGATTGATTGCTCCAATTTTTGTACGCATAGTGTGCAATAAATTCGAGTCCACCATTGCGCAAGTCAATGCAAACTTTGAACAGGAGTTGGAAAAGTTCACGCTAATTAACAAGGTAACACTGCACAGCCGAAAGCCGCTTGATACGACAGCCATGCCATCCAGCGAACAGAAGACGTATGCTCCGCCCGAGACTTTGCTCGACTTTTATCCACTTGCTGCGTTGTGCAATGGTTACCTCAACGCACTTAATGAACTTCGTCTCTGTGCACCATTCGCTGTTGCCACTGACGTTACCAACTGTTTACAACAATCGCTGCAATTTGTGGCACAGCGAGTGCTTGCCTTTTATAGACAAGAACAACAAGCATTCACAGGAAATGAACGCGAGACATTTGTAAAGCTTTGCTCTTGTTTTTCGTACGATCTCGTACCTTTCGTGCAGCGCTGCATTCACGGTGTATTTCCACCTCAGTCTCTCACTGTGAATCTTGGTATTAGCTTGTTGCAACTGGAGCAACAGCAACTAACTTTTTTGCAGCAGCACCAAATTCTAGAGCCCTTAAAGCATTTGCTGCCAACAAAAGTTCTAATCCCCCTAACGTCAGCACTTTCTGCGGAGGCTACAAGTGCGCCTATTGCCACGGAAGGCTAAAAACTCGCCTTGTAACCATTTAATAGTGATACTTATTTTCCAAACATTAATATATACTACACTTTACACATATTTTTTTTAATCAAAAGTTCGATGTTTAAAAAGATTACCATATGACTTACAATTATATAATAGTCCATTTTAAGCGCATAGTTCTGTAGGTATAAAAAGCATATTTGCTATAACATGTGAAAATAATCATTTCAGCTGAGGTGCATAGAGAAAAAAAATGTTATTTATGGCGAACTGAACTAAAGTAAAAAGTGAACTTATACTGCAAGCAATCTAACGTGGGACACATCTTCTAAGAATTCCTGGAAATAGATGATGAAAACAGAATGAGGAGTAAAATCCAATCTAATCTTAAAACTTTGGTATAATGATATTTATCACCGAAACCTAATGATTTTTCAAAAAGATTTCAACTTTTAGAGATTTCAAAACTTGCATCAAGTATCAATAATTTGTGATTTTTGTATGTTTCTTAGAATTCAATATTTTTTGTTTTTGTTTTATTTTCCATATTTGGCTTGTTTTATTTTATTCCAAAAAATTTCTAATTTATATTCAGGCAGTTTAAAAATAATAATTTTTTTAATTGCTCTGCTTCTTCTGGAATAGGTGCTTTGAATATTGGTATTAACTTCGGATGTCTGCTATGCTTATTTTTGTTGCAAATTTCATAATAACGAATGTGTTGCCTAATGTTTTTCATACAATGTTTACCAATTGTAATATTTTAGAATTTGTTTGAGATTTTCATCGAATCCCATTTTCACACGGGCATGTTTCTTGGGTATCTTTGTTTTTGATATCTTGATCGAACGTTTCGGTATAAAGACATTTATTTGTAAAGGTATTTTTATAGTATGAATTTCGTATTTCTTCGCGAGAACAATGATAAAATTCTTTTAAAATAACTATATACATACATAGTTGCCAACTGTATCATATATGGTAACATGCGTTGTCTTACAAGACACTTCGTATTTCTCGTGCTTGTTTGAATTGGTTTAGTGGTTGCTTAGGACGACTCCTCATTATTTCTATTATTTATTGTTACTCTTGCAACGGCGTTAGTTCCACATGGCTTGTAATATATTTTAGGAAGTTCTTCAATAAAATAATTGGTCTAATAATTTTTGAATTAGGATTTTGCGCAGATACTGAAAATGAAAGCGGTTGCTGATCTGTGTTTCTAAATTAGTTAGATCGTATGAATATATAATTGTTTGCACCATTTTAGAAACTATTTTTATTAGTTTATTGACTTGCGGAAACACATCTCCAATTGTAACATCGGGTGCATCTGTAATAAGGCCAATAATCTGGTTGTGTATATTAATTACCAAATCGTGAGGTTTGTCTTATAAAAAAGTTACAGATTTGCTTTTATAAGGGCAAAATATTGCGGTATTATTTTCAAAATATACCGAAAATACTAAAAATACTAAAAATCCAAATGGTATGTTTGCTATATCAATATTCAAAATATACCATAGACGGCTCAATATACCAGATTGTCAGCCAAAGCAACTAAGACCCTTAGTAAATAGGCGTTTTGCCCATACAAAGTATTTCTTTAATAACTTCGAAAATTTTTAATCGTAACCAAATTTTCAGGAATCATAACTTCTATATTTATTGTATATACCAAAATTCGTAACTTTAGCTTTACGCTTGTTATTCGATTTTTGACTTAAAACAAACTTGATCTGCGTGCAAACATGCTGTCGAAATCTCTTACAGTCGAGATCTAGGTGTTCATCAGACGGACAGACACACTGGACAGACACACAGACGACAGACGGTGATGGACATGCTAAGTGTGTTGACGCTGATCAAGAATATATATACTTTATAGGGTCGGAGATGCCTCTACCTGTTACATACATTTCCTGTCGGCACAAAGTTATAATACCCTTCTACATGGGTAGCAGCGATTTGCTTTTATTCAGAATCTAATTAAGACTAACTCATTACAATTTAAAGACTTAAAATGAAAACTCGCTGTCGATACTGCTGCTGCCGTCGCTGCTGACGATGGTGATGGTTGCGCAAGTGTCCCACGATCGATATTCTGCTGACACAGGGCATGTGGCGGATGTTCTGCAGACTTTGCAGAGCTTGCAGAATTGGCTGAGTGTATTTCGGGTGTCAATGCACTTAGCCACATTTTGACGTGTTAGCATTGTTGCTAAATCCTCCCCCTTTAAGCGCGTCCTCGGACGCAATGTAGAAGCGTTTTTGAGGTCCATTGCTTGGAGTTTCGGCTTTCTGTGCTTCTGTGGCCTTCTGTAATTCTGGGGCGGATTTCAGCTTCCATGCCCATATGGCCGAAACTGATGGAGTTTGCCTTGAAGCTCTCAGTTCTTAGCGTATCCTGTCTCCGAGTGTTATTAATGTTGATTTCTTTCAGCATTTGTAGCGAAATAACCTTTTCTGTTAACGTCTTTTCGGCCATTAATTGGAAAAGTTGCTTTTGCGTATTTTGCTTCTATTGCCTCGTAGTTGCCTTCGTTAACGTATATGGTTGTGTTCCTACTAGGGGTATGTTTACCATATAGAGCATACTATTGCCGTTTGTTGTTATCTTTATTTTCGCAAATTCAAGTAGTTCTTCTATATTCATAAACATTCCTTTTTCATTACTTTATATTTCTTCTATTTTGTTTACTTCAATTTCTGATAATATAATTGAGTTCACAGTATTGGTTGTAGCCCAGCTTATTGCATTTATTAGATTGCTAAGGTCATTTTTTAAAAGTTGAAGTTTGTATTTTAAAATTGATAAAAAATTTTCTTTAATATCATTAGCGGCTATAGGGTTTTAATATTGCGTTTGTTACGCGACTCATTTCGTTTATTCCTGCTGTTAATTTTTTTTTATTCATTATTACCTGTCTATTATTGTTTTCTAATTGGTTATTTAATTTTGCTATTAGAATTTCATTATCACTTCTGTCCGGTGTACCGGCCAGCCATTTCCATGCTGTTCCTAAAGCATCGATGGATCTAATCTTTCGGTTTCTCGGTCTTAACCTACGTAACTCATTTTTGATTATATTTAATTCGTATTCCAAGTATGGATATAATTGGTGTGAATACCTAATCTTCTGTAATGACTCCTCTAGTTTTGAGGTCATTTCTTTTATGTCAAAATCATGGATTATTTTAAATGTGCTTTCCTGGATTGTTTTTATCGGGATTAGCTGTGAGTGTGAGTAGTCTAATACGGTTGCCAATCCGTAGCACAATGGCAAAAAAAACCTGTGTACAAAATTACGTTTTTATATTATTTTTATAGACAATTCTTCCTGATTGAGTTTTTACTATTGTATTTGTCTTTTGCTACAATTTCTTTTATTTTGGTTACCTAGTCTTTTGTCAATTTTAATGTAAATTGTTTCACCTTTTTCACATTTTCTTATAGAGTTTCGTTTCTGATTATCACAATCAGAGAGAGATATTTTCCTCCTATTTTTTGCTGATATTATTACTAATCTGATTTCTGCCAAAAAATATGTCTATGGGTCTCTTTTTCGTAGTTGAGTGGATTCTTTTACCGTTTTGAAGATCAAATCTTTAAAAGTGGCTGTGGTCTCGTCTCATTTAAGACACCTCAAGATTTCGGTCATTGTTGAATGAAATCTTTCTCTTTGACCGTTGCTTGTGGAGGCATACAGTGGTCTCGTGAAGTTGCTCCTTTAATAAGAACTTGATTGATGCTGCGTTTAGAGCCTCTTCGTTGTTCATGACGCCTAACTTTGGCATGCGAAATGCCATCATTACCTCCCGTAGGGGGTTTTTAGATCTTTAGCAGCTCTTGATTTTACTATTTTAATCTGAGCATATTTTGAAAATTTAAAATTTTAAGTTTTCTGTGTAGTGTATAAAGTGTAGTGTATGAATATAAATGAATAATTTCTCCAGGGTACGTAGGTATTGGAGTTGGTTGAATTTCTCCATGATGAGGATGCCTATCATACTTAGAAAGTTTGCAAGTTTCGCATTGGTTGGCAATAGCCATTACTTTCTTTGTCAACTACTACTGAAATGAAAAGAGTAAATATTTTGAATTTTTCCAATTATTCTTTCGGAAGTAAGCAAACCGTTTACAATCTTTGGGACGTGCCTTTTAAGATTTTTATCAAGTCTTCTTCAGAGTACTCGCTGTGTACTGTGGAAATGGTAATTCGAATTCATAAGATTATCTGAAGTCAGTAATAATAATTGGTTTTTAAATACGTTAATTGGAATATTTGCGCAAGGTATAGGATTGTGCGATGAACTCTTGTCGCTATGAATTGCACCTGTGGTGCTATTTATCTGAGGATATGGAGGATTTCTAGATTTCTACGTTATAAGTTCCTGGTTTGTATCTGAGTTCATGATTGTACTCTGCAAGGTAGCTTTTCCACCTTTTGAGTTTACCATTCTTGTTGCTTAATGCAAAAGTTAATGGTTGATGATCAGTGAATATTATAACTATAGAAGTACCGTAAAGGTACATGGAGAGCCCAAGCTATGGCCAACATTTCGTTCTTTTTCGTTTGTGGAAGAGTTCTCTTCAGTTAGTGTACGCGAAATAAAGGTAATCGGTCTGCTGTTCTGCTCCAGTACTGCGCCTATTGTGTAATTTGAAGCATCTGTTGTGAGCTGAAATTCTTTCGTGAAATCTGCAAGTTATACATCTTGCGAAACTAAAGTATTCTTAATATTTTCGAATGCGCTTTTACAATTCTGGTCGAAGACTATGTTTATTTTATGAGAGATGTTTTTTGAAGAACGACCATTTGCTCCTCTCTGAGTAGGGTTGTGAGTGGCTTTGCTAATTTGGCGTAGTCGCGAATAAAACGTCTGTAATAACTTGATAGCTCTAGAAAGGATCTCAAATCCTTTAAGGTCTTTCGTACCGGGAAATTATTAAAAGCTTTGACTTTTTCATTGTTTGTTTTTACACCGTTATTGGTAATAGTGAAGCCGAGGGAATAAACTTCATTTCTGAAAAATTTATACTTATCGATTTGTACTTTCATATTAGCTTTCGCTAGAATGGAGAATACTTTATCGAGATCTTGGGTGTGTTCGGCTTATGATTTGCTAAAAATTATTATATCGTCAATATAGACATAGCATCTCGTTCCCATATATTCTCGTAAGAAATCATCGAGAGCTCTTTGGAAAATAGATGGCGAGTTCTTTAAGCCAAACAGCAGTCTAGTGAATTCAAACTCTCCCCCGGTTACCGAAAACGCTGTCTTCTCTATATCCTTCGCATTAAGCGGGATCTGGTGAAAACCGCTTTTCAGATCGAGCATTGTAAAATATTTATTTCTACCCAATTGGGCGATGATTTCGCCAATCTCTGGAATTGGGTATCGATCTGATATTGTTATAGCATTAAGTTTTCTATAATCTATAAGAAGTCTATATTTCTTTTCACCAGATGAATCTGCTTTTTTGGGTACTATTCATACTGGGGCATTATAAGGTGACCGTGAAGGTCTTATTATGTAACCATCGAGCAACTGATTGATTTGTTTCTCGACTTCTGGTCTTAGAGAAGCTGGGTATGGATAATGTCTGATATGAGCTGGTAGATCCGTATTTGTTCTGATTTGTCCTTGTACCGCAGTGGTGTATGTTAGTTTTTCGTCGGGTTCTGAAAATAATTCAGTATGTTTTTTTTTACTATTTGATTGAGTATGTCTTTTTGACATACTGTCATGTGTTCTGTTCCGATTTTAATGTGATTTACTGTTTAAGGTTGCCAATTGCTTTGTCTTTACTTTATTACCTTTTATGACATAAATATCATTTGTTACGTCGATCACCGCATCGAGTTTTTTTTAGCGTATCATTACCTAATATACCGTGAAATGTTTTAAGCGTGGGTAATAAGAAGAATTTAATTGGGTGATTGGGACAATTGAATAAACTAAAGTGAGTGTGGTGAGTAATCTTAGTTTGCCCTCCAATAGAATTTGCAAAAAATGGCTTCATTAGGTTTCGGATTCTGTATTAAATTTGTCTGAATGTAATTTTAGTTGGAACAGGTGTCAATTAAAAATTTGAAAATTTTGCCGTCCCTCATAGCACAATTGAAGTAAGGCAACGAGAAACTATTTAGTATAAAAAATGGATATCAGAAGCCTCCAACTCTCTCTAAAGCATGTCCCTCATTGGTCTGATCATCCTCTTCATATGGATTAATTGATCCATTCTGTTCCCAAGCCTCGTAGTAATCTTGTTCGGAGGCTTCTTTAGGATATGGAGACATAATGAATATGTCATTATCCGCGAAGATACATGGAATTGCATTTAATACTTGAGACGCTGGTTTACTTGTGAAAGCGGCGGTGGACTTTTCCCCGGAAAGTTATTATTTGGACGATTCATATAATTTATGGATGGCTCTACGTCCATTGGTACTGGCTTAGGCTCTGGCCTTGGTCCAGTTGGACGAGGAGGTGGAATCTGACTGGTGACGGTCTGGTATGGCCCTTGTCCCATTTGTGGTTGTTGTCTATATGGCTGATATGGGTTTGCTACTTGGATGGTAATAGAGTCTAGTGTCCAAGCGTTTTCAATTGTTTTTATTGGTATTGGGTATTTTGTTGCTAATTGGTAAAGACTGTCTCGGTGGTAGACTTGGAGGTGTTTGCCTAGATGTAGGTGCAAACATATTTCTATGCTCTTGGCTTTCGAGTGGCTTAAATCTCTTGGTTCCTTAATACCAAGATGTCTTGGTAAATTTCCGTTGAGACCTCTCACAAAGATGTCTAGAGCTTTTCTGCGATACACGCTTGCTAATGCTCTTATTGCTTCCGGAGATTCCTCCGGATTGCAAGCTATTGCAAGCGGTCAGCGTGGGAATGCTGACTTATCTTGACTGCTGTCTTCGCGTGCAGCATAAGTGGGTGATCTTATTTCACGTCCACTTTAGTTTGTTTATTTATGTAATGCAACTTTGTATTGCTGTTTATTTATTGGTACAGTGTACCCTCGATATATGCACATACTACAATGGTCAAATATCCCTTCTTCAATGAAGACATCTGATACTCAAGAGTCTTTAAGAGTCGTTAAGAGTCTTTAGATTTTATTCCTTATAAATCGCACTAACGTTGTGGCTTTCATAAAGCACTTATAGCGAGTTACACTGTGTGGCTACTTAAGACACTGGTACGCGACGCGAAAGTCTACTGTTTTCTTTTTATTTCACTTGGTCCCTGCTCGGGAGGCAAATCGTGAGGTTTGTTTTATAAAAGCGATATGCGGGTATTTAAGAATCTTTATCACAAAAAATATACAAATTAATATAAATAATAAAAATGTTAATTTAGAATGATTATTTTCTAAAGTGATACAAATTTTTGATAAAACGTTTATGTTTTCTATTTGTAATTCTATGATATTAGTAGGTTGGTATTCAGTTATTAAATAGTTTGTAAATTTTATGCCTTTTATATAGTTTAATATATTTTATTGTTCATTAAAATAAGATGTATTATTGATTACAACCATGTTTTCAAAAGTAACTAGATGGGTGGCAATAAAAAATGTTTCTTTAATATTATATTATATAATTTGTTCCTAATACTAGAAGAGCACCATCTGTTATGATTTCTGTTGGTCTATTTTTTAAAGTTAGTTTTATACAACTTGCAAATTTCTTATTTTGGAGGTTTACAAAACAATTTGATTCAAAATTGATTTTAGCAAAGCTATTGAATATTTCTTTTTTATATTTTTCAATGGCGTAAAAGGTGTTATTACATTTAGCTACTTTGTTGTTTACAAATCATTTTCCATCTTTTTGAGCTATGGCTTTTGCGTGATTTACAATTATAGTTAACAGTTGGATATTTTATATAAATTAAATTATTAATTATTTTATATGATTAAACCTTGATATGATATAATTAAAAAGACAAAACATCTAAAAGGCCTATTAGAGTAATGTTTAATTTTTCGTGGTTAAAATTGTTTATCATATCTTCTTTGCTTAAAATTTTTGGACTTAATATACTATTTTGGCTTTTGAAAAGGTTATAGTGCTTAGCAGATCTTGAAGGTCTATTGATAATAATTTGAGTCTGTATTTTTTTAATAAAAATTCTTGATCAAGTTTAATATTTTTTAAAATTGTTGATACTTCGGCTACTTTTTACAGGATTAATTTTATTTTGTCGATTATCGTCCTGTACGAGTTCATTGATTTTCGTTTGAATATTTATCATGTCGTCATGATCTCGTGTTCCTGTTATCCATTTAAAAATGGTACCTAGCTCATTGACACTGCGCTTAAAAACTTTGTGAGGTGTGAGTTGAGAAATAAGTGTTTTGATTAAATTTAATTCCTTAGTTACTTCACAATCGATAGTATTGTTTTTGAATAATTTTAGGTCTTTTTCAAAAATATCATTATAAAAACTTCAGTAACGTGGAAATTTTCTCCATATGTTTTGTATAATAATAATTTGTCTGTATCCTCTGCTAAGACGTAGTCGTCGTTTGAATAATTAATAATTTCCGAACCACAAATCGGTAGTAAAATGTATAAAATCATGTATACTTATGATCATGCTAAATAATAAAAAAAATATATATATAAAAAAATATATGAAATAAGTAAAAATGATATTTAAAATGTTATGATATCTTCATGAATTATCCTCTCTCTGTTATTTATTATTACTTTATTTCCCAAGAGTTCTTTAACAACTTGTTTTTATACCCGCTACCCATAGGGTAGAAGGGTATTATAACTTTGTGCCGACAGGAAATGTATGTAACAGGTAGAACGAGGCATCTCCGACCCTATAAAGTATATATATTCTTGATCAGCGTCAACAGCCGAGACGATCTAGCCATGTCCGTCTGTCCGTTTGTGTGTCTGTCCGTCTCTGTGTCTGTCCGTCCGTCCGTATGAACACCTAAATCTCAGAGACTATAAGAGATAGAGCTATAATTTTTTTTTTCGACAGCTTGTTTCAAATTTTTGCCACGCCCACTTCCGCCCCCGAAAATAAAAAAATTGAATAACAAGCGTAATTTTTAAGCTAGAGTTACGATATTGATTTTGGTACATACTATAATTACTATAGTAGTTATGATTCCTGAAAATTTGGTTGCGATCAGATAAAAATTGTGGAAGTTATCAAAGAAATACTTTTGTATGGGCAAAAACTTACTAGGGGTCTTAGTTGCTTTGGCTGACAATCTGGTATATTGAGCCGCCTATGGTATATTTTGAATGCGGTACTATATCGATATACCACATATACCATTTGGTATATTTTTAGTATTTTTAGTATTTTCGGTATATTTTTTTTTAAAATGATACCGCAATATTTTGCCCTTAAAAATGGGTAGCGGGTATCTCACAGTCGAGCATACTCGACTGTAATTTTCTTACTTGTTTCATTATGGTATTCTAACATTTCGTCTTGAGCTGTTTGAAGTTTGGCTGGTAAGGTGTCATGTTCTGTTTTATTGGTTTTTTGCTGGGTTGTTGATTGAATAGTGTTATTGTATTCTTTTGCCTCTTTGTATATGACATCGGAAGGATCCATTATTTTAAATTCTTCTTGAATGCAACGAGAAATTTCAATTAATGTTGAATGAACTCTTACCATTGGTTAAACTATGTCTGGGGTCTGCGAAATAAATTGTTCAGCCTGTGCGATTCATAGCTGATTTAAATTGGGCTGATAAATTTGGTTACTCCGTACAAGTAATTTCTGAGAATGTTTAAAGCCCAGACAATGGCATATAATTCCCTTTCGTTGGTTGCATAATTTCATATGTTTCATTCGGAGTTTTGGAGACGAAGATAATTGGTTTATTATCTCGGGAAGGTACGGCTCCTATAGCAAAATCGGATGCGACTGTTGTAAGGACAAATTTCTTTGAATAATCTGGCTGTGTTAATACAACTTTTGTAATTAACTGCGATTTCAAATTTTGAAAGGCTCTTCGTCAAGTGTTCTTTCTGTTTTCCTTGAGATATGTTTTGTAACTTTTCCATTATGGCGTTGTCAATATTTGGTTAAAGGTTTAGCTATGGCTGCATAGTTGTTTACAAATTTCCGGTCTGTTTTTATAATTTTATGGGATACTATATATCCAAGAAATTCTATTTCTTTTCGGAAAAATTTAGATTTCTCTAATGAAATTTTCATGTTTGCATTGAATAAGATTTCAATGATTTCTTGTAAATTATCCGAATGTTGTTTGGCGGTTTCTGAAAACACTATTATGTGACTATGTAAATTTGACAAGTTTTGTCGATTTTATCTCGTATTATCCATTGGTCTCTGAAAGATTCTTGTTAATTCGAATGGTAATCGGAGAAATTCATATTTTCCATTGTTGATGGAAAATGCTGTTTTTTCAATGTCTTCTTTTTAATCAGAATTTGATAAAAACCTGATTTTAAATCTATTGTTGAAAAGAATCGTGCTTTCGCAAGGTTAGATAATATACTAATACTGTAGGATCAGGCATTGGATACCTGTTCGGAATAGTATTTTCGTTCAGTTTCTTTAAATCGATTACTAGCCGATTTTTTCGAGTACCGTCGTCGTTAAAGCCTTTCTATCCTACTAGCCATACTGGAGAATTGTTGGCACTTTGACTGGGTCTTATTATGTTTTCTGCTTATATCCCATTAATTTCCATATTAACAAAATTGTTAACTGAATGCGCATAAGGATATTGTTTACAGTATATTGCATCATCATTCAACGTTCTAAATTCTCCTTTGATATCTGTTCTAAAGGGAAAACACGTTTGAATTTTAGAATGCTTTCTTATTATATCTTGAACAATTTGTTGTTCCAGATTGTCTAAGTTTACAATTTCATTCATTTCATTAAATAAATGACTTGATTTGTTTATTGTATTCGTATTTGAGGATACCGACGTGTTTGAACGTCTGCTCTTTTTTGATTCATGATCAGATACTTGAAATAAGGAAAATGTTTTCCTTGTTTCATTTTGAACAATGTCAAAGGACTCATCTAAACTTTGCAGATTGCCTAATGTCTCTTGAATATTTGTTTCATCATTTATTTTTTCGATATTGTTATTATTATTAGATTATTCGGACTTATTATTTCTAAATAAGCTCTTTGAAAAATTAGAAAATCTATTTCATTGTGAAAATAGACAATACTCTTTTTCGAGCAAAGAAATTCTTTTATCATATCCTTGGCGTATTGATTGGTCAGTTCTTTATAAGACATTTTAGTGGTTAGCTTATGGAAATAGCGAGTTGTCTCAACTTTGTTATCACCTTTTAGAAATTCTATTTGTCTATTACAATAATTTAAAGATATTCGGTTATAAGTATGTGATGTTGACTATCTTCTTGAGCGCTATGTATAGTTGATCCTGTGCTAACTGCATCTTCTCCTAGGAAATTCTCTTCTATTTTGATACGCGAAAGTGCATCTGCTACATTATTTTCTTTGCCTGTTAAATAGTTGATTTGATAATCATACTCATTTAATCGGATTTCCCATCTTTGCAATTTCATATTTGGTTCTTTAATATTACTGAGCCAAACTAACGGTTTACGATCACTTAGGATTTGGAATTTTCTACCGAATAGGTAAGAACGGAAATATTTAGTTGCCGACACGATAGCTAATAGTTCTTTTTTCTATATCTGAATAGTTTGATTCATGTTCGTTTAAACTTCGAATTGCATAGCAAATTGGTTTGTGTTCTTATGACAGAACGGCGCCTATAGCGAAGTTGCTAGCATCGGTTGTTAATGAAAATGGTTTCTCGAAATTTGGATAAACTAATATCGGATCGGACGTGATTAAAACTTTGAATTTTTCGAATGCATGTATGAGGGGGTCTTTTATATTTATAGTGGCATTTTTCTTTAATTTAATTATCGTTGGCTTTGCAAAATTGGGAATGAATTTGCAGTAAAATTCGCATAAACATAGAAATGACTTGATTTTCTTTGGTGTTTTAGGTATTGGAAATTCAACAATAGCCTTGATTTTGTTCGAATTTGGTTTTATACCTTGCGTGGTGATTACATGCCCAAGGAATTCAGATTCTTTCTTCATGAACTCACATTTGTCAAGTTGTAATTTCAAATTCGCTTCTCGAACTTTTGAGAAGCATTTCGAAATGGATGATATATGTTCCTCCAATGAAGTGGAGCAAATAATGATATCATCTAAGTAAACAAGACAATCTTTGAAGATCAAAACTTCAAGTAAGTTATTCATGCAGCGCTGGAAAGTCGCTGGAGCATTTTTAAGCCCAAAGGGCATACGAGTGAATTCGTAGTGACCGTGCTTGGTTGAAAAGTCGGTTTTTGCAATTGAGTCGGGAACCATTTGAATTTGATGGAAGCCCTTTGCAAGATCGATAGTAGTAAAGTATTGGCATTTGCCTGATTTATCTAGGATCTCATCCATATTTGTATGGGAAATCATGAATGGTTATTTCTTTGAGATTCCTGTAGTCAAGGTCTTTTGTATATTGGGTCTTCGTATTTTGCATGAATCGAATGCTTGATCGTACTAGTGAAAGTCAAACTGTCACTTTCCCTGTACTGGGTATCGCGAAATTCATATTAAACCTTTTTTACTTTTTTTTAATTTGGAAGATAGGGGAATAATTATGAGTATGTGTCACATACGCGAAGTTATTATGGGAAGTGGATATATTACTTTCTTGATCAGCATCAATAGCCGAGACGATGTAGCCATGTCCATCTGTCTGTCTATCCGTCCGTCCGTATGAACACCTAGATCTCAGATACTATAAGAGATTGAGCTATAATTTTCTTTTGTTTTATTAAAGTAAATTAATGCTGCAAGCCATCTAAGTTGGGATAAAGTCTCCCAGAATTCATGAAAACGGATGATGAAATGAAAGATTAAAGAGTTAAATGCAATTGTATTTATATTGACAATTGCAATATAATTATTACGCTATCGCGTAAATTTCATAAAAAGTGGCCGCAATTTAAATTCAAGTGATTGGAAATATCCCTCAGGCGGATAATCGAAATTGTTTATGTTTCTAATAAGATTGATTTGATGACTTAGGTAATAACTAGTACATACCTTACTTCCAGTTCTATATATATATATATATAATTAAATGTTCGCGGTTCACGAACAGTAAAAAAAAATAAAAACACAAGGATTTATTTTTGTTTACTTGGTAGACTACTTTATTGTTACTTATAAGTTCGCGGGCTACTCGTCTTAGGCGAGAAAAGTGTCTTTAAAAACTAATTTCACAATATGCTGAGCTTTAACATGAAACATCTTACTGCAACTTAAAGCTAACATATGTGTGATGTTTGGTGTTTGTGTTAGTGCATTAATGCTGAGTCCTCAAGTTGCAAGTAGAAAATTTTAATTGACTTTGGATTTTTGAAAGTGGCATGATCGCCAATGTAATAGGATCTTTTTGTTTGTGACAGTTGGTGCTGTCTCGACAAGTGTTTATATTTACAATATGACTTGTGGGAAAAAATTTGGAAGATAGGGGAAAAATTATGAGTATGTGTCACATACGAGAAATTATTATGGAGGTGGATATATTACTCCCCCAACCTATAGAGGTTAGCTTGTCCTCAAGCGTTTAGTTCAGGGTACATAAGTGGGACTAGAATTTCAATATTATCGGTTTCAGCATTAGCACTTATGTTTGTGTCATGTTTTCTTACAAATTTTTGTGTTATTGTGTTGAATAGTGTTTTAATTTTCTTATTCACTAAGTTGTATATAACAATGGGGATTAATATTAATACAATCATAATTATTGAATATTTATAAATGTTGTTTTCTCTATTGTTATACATAATCATTTCTTTTATCTCAATATTTGATAGTGGTTCTATTTTAGTTACATTGTATTCTGTAAACATAATGGTTGTAAATTGTTGTGCTCTATTTGAAATTGAACATTTTTTAATTCAATGGTACAATTAAATATTTTTATAATTTTATCTTTTTCAATATACATACCTAATTCGTTACAATTTTGATTTAGTTTGGTTCTGCTTAAGTTCCAAGTTATTATAATATTCGGCTCCTCTATTTGTATGAGTTCTTGTTTACGATATTTATTAAAAGTACAAATTGGAGTCTCATGTTTTATTATATTAGTTATGAATTGGACATTTATGATCTTTTTAGAGATTGAATTCGAAACAAAGTTATTGTGTATATAAAATTTTCCTTCAATATTTTCATTTATGATTTGTCCATTCTTATCTGGGTAAAGGATTATTTGGAAAGTTTTAGTTTCAAGATTACTCAATGGGATAGGGGACATTTTGAAAATATCATTTGTAAGTGTATTGAACCATGCAGAAGTTTTGATATTTATTAATTTTTCGTGATTAATATGATCTATTTTTCTTCCTCCAAGATTTTGCTTTGATTATTTATAATGTTTATACCTTGATTAAATGTGTTTATAAAATCATTGAGATTATTTGCCTGAATTGAATTATGGGCAATAATATTAATTTGGTTTTCAAATTGTTTCTTATCCTCTTCATCAAAAAGGAATTTAAGTGATGATCCTATAAAATCGAATAAACCTCGTTTAGTACGACCTGTTATTCTAATACCTGTCATTTGTTTTTCTAATTTATTCATTAAATATTTTATTTGAGGGTACTTATTAAAGATATGGCTTTTAGTTAATAATAAATCAAAAGAATTCTCTATTTCTGTTACGTTTATAGTTAAACAATGATGTTCGAAAGATATTGGTAAATTAATTGCTCCTGACTCAAATAGGATGAATCCTTGGTCATTTTGAATTGGATTTACCTCGATTCGTTGAGTGTTTACGGTTGTGCAAATAATTGATAATATAAGTAACATCAGCAATTTAGGATGTTTCATCATTTGGGTTGGAATTAACATATTTACTTTTGTTAATTACATTCTTCTTTTTAAACTTCGATCTATAGTGTGTAACTTTTCTGCCTCTATTAGTTTCTTCAAAATGCTTTTCATCAAGCTTTTTAATGTTACCTGTCTTTTTGAAAGGATTTGTTGATTTTAATTTAACCAATGGAGCTTGTCTAAATCGTGTATCTACTTCAAAATCATTTCTGTTTTTATTGAGGTTATTTATTTGATTTATTTTATTCTCTTGTGAGTTATACTCAGGGGTTCCTGCATAAATAAAAATATCTGCTGGGGTTCTATTAGTTGCTTTATGTTTTGTTTTATGATTATAAATGTATAATATTGTTTCAAATTTTGTTATTTTATTTTCTACATTATCATCGCTTCCTATTATTCTTAACTTTTCATTTATAGTTTTGTGAAATCATTCTATATCTGATATTCCTGTTTTACTTGTAGTTATGTTAATTTTTATGTTTTCTTCTTGTAACCAAATCTGCAAAGCTGCACTAATAAATGCTGAGTCTTTGTCTGCTTTTATTTCTATGGGCTTTCCTATTTCATTGAAAACTTTTAGCTTCTAGCCAATCTCTACTTTGGACTTCAACTAATGTTGTGAATTTGGAATAAACATCTATACAAGAAAGAAATTGTGTCTTATCTATCATATAAAAATCTATTACATATTTGTCCCTAACATTAAGTACTTCGGGTGTTATTTCGAACGTGAGTTTTGTATCTCTATGTTCGGTTTTAGCTATGTTGCAAATTTCAAATTCATTAATTAAGTTTTGTATTAGATTCTGGTAATCAGGGTAATAATATTTTTCCTTAAACCAATTTATTATTCCTGGATGTAACAACTTTTTATGTGTTTTTAAAATTAATTCTTTAAACTCTGCGAATGTTTGTAAGTCAATTAATTTCAAGCTTGTTTTCATTATTTTAGTTATATTATTTGGACTTATTATTTCTAAATAATCTCTTTGAAAAATTGGAAAATCTATTTCATTATGAAAATAGACAATACTCTTTTTCGAGCAAAGATATTCCTTTATCATATCTTTGGCGTATTGATTAGTCATTTCCTTATAAGAAATTTTAATGTTAAGTTTATGAAAATAGTGAGTCGATTCGACTTTGTTATCGTCACCTTTTATAAATTCTATTTGCCTGTTAAAGTAATTTAAAGGTCTTTCAGTTATAGGTATGTGATATTGGCTGTCCTCTTGAGCGCTATGTATAGTTGCTCCTGTGCTAACTGCATCTTCTCCTAAGAAATTCTCTTCTATTTTTATACGCGAAAGTACATCTGCTACATTATTTTCTTTTCCTGGTAAATACTTGATTTGATAATCATATTCGTTTAATCCATCTTTGTAATTTCTGAGCCAAACTAATGGTTTGTGATCACTAAGGATTTGGAATTTTCTACCAAATAGGTAAGAACGGAAATACTTAGAAATACGATGGCTAATAGTTCTTTCTCTATAGTTGAATAGTTTGATTCGTGTTCGTTTAAAGTTCGACTTGCATAGCGAATGGGTTTGTGTTCCTGTGATAGAACGGCGCCTATAGCGAAGTTGCTAGCATCTGTAGTCAATGAGAATGGCTTCTCAAAATTTGGATAAACTGGTATCGGATCGGACGTTATTAAAACTTTGAATTTTTCAAACGCAGATACATATGTGGGATCCTTTATATTTATGGTGGCGTTTTTTGAATGATTTGATTTGATTTGGTGTCTTAGGTATTGGGAATTCAACAATTGCCTTAATCTTGTTCGGATTTGGTTTTATACCTTGCGTGGTGATTACATGCCCGAGGAAATCAGTTTCCTTCTTCATGAATTCGCATTTGTCCAATTGTAATTTCAAATTTTCTTCCCGAAGTTTTGAGAAGACTTTCGAAATGGATGATATGTGCTCCTCCAATGAAGTGGAGTAAATGATAATATTATCTAAGTAAACTAGACAATCTTTGAAGATCAGGTCTTCAAGTAGGTTATACATACAGCTCTGAAAAGTCGCTGGAGCATTTTTAAGCCCAAAGGGCATACGAGTAAATTCGTAGTGATCATGCTTGGTTGAAAAGGCAGTTTTTGCAATTGAATCGGGATCCATTTGGATTTGATGGAAACCCTTTGCAAGATCGATCGTAGTGAAGTATTGGCATTTACCTAACTTGTCTAAGATGTCATCCATATTTGGTGTGGGGAATTTGTCATCAATGGTTATTTCATTGAGGTTTCGGTAGTCAATGACTAGCCGGAATTTTTGCTTTCCTGGAGCGTCCATTTTCTTTAGAACAATCCATATGGGTGAACAATAAGGGGAATTCGATTTTCTAATTATACCCTGGTCTATCATTTCATTGATTTGTTTGTTGACTTCTTGATCATAAGCCTGTGGATATTTGTAAGGTCTTTTGTTTATTGGGTCTTCGTTATTTGTTTGAATGAGTGCTTAATCGTACTAGTGAAAGTCAAATTTTCACCTTCCCGGTACTGAATATCGCGAAATTCACGTAAAACCTTTTTTTAATTTTTCTACCTCTTCTGTGTTAAGATGTTCTAATCTGAACTCATTACACTCTTTTAATTCATCTTCAATTGCGAAATTGAAGGGCCTATCTTCGGTTAAAGGTGGATTTGCACAGTTTTCTGTATAAGTTTCTCCGGAAGTTTCTTCCTCATTTTGGAATGTGAATTTATAATCTCCTAACGTAACTTTGCCATTTTCGTAATCAATTTGAGATTTACTGACTTTTAGGTATTTTTTTAATGTAAAATTTTTGTTTTATGGGGCAAAGTCTACTGGGACTGAAAAGTATATTTTCTAATAATTCAGTAATGCCATTAATTGTTTGAACATTAATAGGGATTTTATAAGTCGGAAAACTGAAAATGTTTTGTTTTATAAGATTTATTGAAGAACCTGTATCAATGATACATTTTAGGTTTACTTCATTCATCTTAATTTTTATGTATGGTGTGTTTACTCTGCATTTTGTTCCGAGGCACTTTGATGAAAATTTTCACCTTGTTCCATCTTGAACTGGCCAATTTGGCTTTCCCTTTGTCTTTTCACTGGTGGGTTAGGCCCACGACTTGTTGAGGTGTCCCTCGAATAATTATAAGGGTTTTGGTTCTGACCTTCTTTTAATTTTTTATTAAACTCTTGGTGTAGGTTTTGATTATTTTGGTTGGAATTTGAATGGTTGTTTTGTGGTTTAGAATTGGACATATCATCTGAATGAAAATTATTTGAATAGTTTGCATAAGTTCTGTTTTGATTTCTGCGACTATTATTCTCGCATTTAGGGTGATTCTGAATCTCATAAGATTCATAAATCCCTTCTGCCTGAGCAATAGCTTTTAGCTTGCTTATTGTTGTGATATCATGCCTTGCTAAGGTCATGTATATCCTATCAGGTAGTTTCCTAGTTATTACATTTTTGGTAGTTATTTTTAATGCATTTTTATATATTATTGCAGTACTAGCATCATTATCTAATGCTAACTTATTGCTAACTATGTAAGATTTTCTTTCAAGTTCTTCTACAAACTTACGTAGTTCTTCGTAGGGCGTCTGTGTTTTGAATTCTTCGATGAGTGATGATCTCAATGATGGCCAATTTTTGGATTGCGTTATTTGGTCTGTACGCAATGCTTCTCCATCTAATTGTCGTTCGATGGCTCCAAAGATTACGCCACTTTGACGTACATCGTTTGTTGTGTATAAAGATAGAATAAAGTCTATTCTCTTTATGAAGGCTGACAGATTCTCTGCGCCGTTGTCAAATGCTGGCACATGTTTAATCTGGTTCAAGCACTGGTTTAGGTGTGCTTCTGATAGTTCATTTGCCATTTTTTGGTGTTGTTATTAATTTACACACACGTGTTTCGGGTTATTTGAGTTTTATTATAACGGGTTTATACAATGTTCTTTTGTACTACCGTTTCGATAATGCACTCACACACGTAGATGTTTTTTGCGGATACGTTTTGTATAGTTCACAACTTATGCACGTTTACCCAGGACAATGTTAGAGTCCTTCTAGCGGTTCACGACTGCTTCGTTGATTCAATTTCTAGTGCGCCGTATCCTACCGGCTGCGCCAATTAAATGTTCGCGGTTCACGAACAGTAAACAAAATAAAAAACACAAAGATTTATTTTTGTTTACTTGATAGACTACTTTATTGTTACTTGTGTTTTTTACGCGTCTTAGGCGAGGAAAGTGTCTTTAAAAACTAATTTCACAATATGCTGAGCTTTAACATAAAACTTCTTACTGCGACTTAAAGTTAACATACGTGTGATGTTTGGTGTTTGTGTTAGTGCATTAATGCTGAGTCCTCAAGTTGCAAGTAGAAAATTTTAATTGACTTTGGACTTTTGAAAGTGGCATGGTCGTCAATGTAATAGGATCGTTTTGTTTGTGACAGTTGGTGCTGTCTCGACAAGTGTTTATGTTTACAATATGACTTGTGGGAAAGAATTTGGAAGATAGGGGAATAATTATGAGTATGTGTCACATACGAGAAATTATTATGGAGGTGGATATATTACTATATATATCCTTGTGTAATATAGAATGATATTCTAAAAATATAAATAAAATTTAATGAAATTGTAAATACATCTGAAATGCAAACAATGGAAAGACGAAAATAAATGGTAGTTTATTCAGTTATGTGAAGATCGCATTCAAAATTCTTTTGTTTGTTTAACAATTGTTTTGTTAGAGTTGTATTTACGCGGGTATCGATATCTCTATATAAGTCGACCAGATAGTAGCTGTAAATCAGAAAGTAGTTCGTCATGAAACTAGTCACAGTTGTGTTGCTCTTTGTGGTAGTCTTGTATGTCGCCGCTTCGGTGAATGCCCAAGCAACTAGATCACCGGGTACAGCGGCAGCTGGGCCAAGGCCTACAACCAGACGAACCACAAGTCGTACAACTGGAAGAACAACCAGACGTACCACTGGAAGAACAACGAGACGTACCACTGGAAGAACAACAAGACGAACAACTGGAAGAACAACGAGACGTACAACTGGAAGAACAACCAGACGTACCACTGGAAGAACAACAAGACGTACAACTGGAAGAACAACGAGACGTACCACTGGAAGAACAACGAGACGAACCACAGGAAGAACAACACGACGTACTACTGGAAGAACAACGAGACGTACCACTGGAAGAACAACACGACGTACTACAAGAAGGACAACGAGACGTACCACAACAGGACCGAGCTGCAATGATAATTGTCCACCAGACTTTCAACCCGTTTGTGGAACAGTTTTTCGGGAGGGAAGGTTCATAAACTGTAATTTCAGCAATCAATGTAATCTGGATAATCACAGTTGTCGAAGACGGGAAGGTGAGTGATAAGGGATCGATTGTTATTGATGATATTGATAAATAATATTTGTCGTTACAGTGTGGATATCCAGGAGCGGTAACTGCGCTCAAAAGTCCAGCAACAGAGACTGTGCTTAATATAATACAAAACGACTGATATGAAAAGATTATTTTTAAATGATAAAATAATAATTAATGGCTTAAAAAATATTTTTTTGTCTTTTTTTGATAAAATGATAGAAGGAATTTTAAAATAAAAACAATCAAAAAGTACATTGGTACATTAGTAAACATAAACCCTATTACCAGGGTGATATTATAATTTGCAAAATGGAAATATACTGCGCGTCAGGTTAGCGACAACCTTTAATAAACGTTTAGTGCTTAATTTGAGAAACCCCGAAATTTCTTTCGATGTGATAAAGAGCACATACTATATGATGATTATGAAAACAAAACAAAAGCTACGAAACTGCGTAGTAGTAGTAATAGCGGAAAATAAAACAATGAAAAAGGGGGCGCTAACCTAATAATGCGGAGACTATACATATGTAGGCAGAAGGAGTCATCTCTGACTACAGAAAGTATGGACATTTTTGATTAGCGTCAACAGCCTAGATATATAGCCACGTTCATTTGTAGATCCAATTTTTTTTAATCGTATTTTAATCACAAATTGAACACTCTTTATGGATAGGTTTTTTTTCATTAATATTTTTAGCCAATACACTGTGGCACCCTGAAGTGAATCAATGATTTCAATCGAAAGAGTGGAACTGTTGTTTGTTTCATCCTTGTATACATTTATTCTTCATCAGCGTCAACAGTCGAATTGTCTATTCATATGAATAATTAGATCTCAGAAAAGATACAGCTGGATAATTCTTGACAACACTTGTTACGAGGGTTGCTATTTATATTTCTGGCCTAATAATGAAAATGCGAATATTTATAAAAAAAAAATGGATTTATTGTTTGTCACAGTATTCTCCAGCAAGATTATATACTTTTGAATGCCCTCAAATCAATTGTCGAAGCACTTTTTCCACTCTGATTGAGGCACCTCCAAAACATGGTTTTTGAACGCTTTAACAGCATCTTCTGACATCGAAAATTGATGACCACGCCTTTTTTCGATGATGTGCGGGTATAAAAAGAAGTCATTGGGTGCCAAGTCAGGGCTGTACGGCGGATGACCCATGAATTCCACGTTTTGACCACAAAAAAAAGGCGCGGGTTTGAGCTGGTGTGTGAGAGTTCGCGTTGTCATGGTGCGGAATGATCCATCTTTTCTTGTTCGTTTTTCGAATTTCTACAAGGACTTCAGGCTTACAAATTATGGTGTACCACTCAGAATTGACCGTCCTACATTGCTCAAGCGAAACTGTCGCCACATGACCAGTTTTACCGAAGAAACAGGCGACCATTTGCTGAATAGTGCTTCCTCCACGTACAAGGTTCGTTGGACTTGGCTCGTCTTCAAAGATCCACACCGTCGATTGCTGTTTTGTTTTGGGCTCATAACCATAGATCCATGATTCATCACCTGTGACTATCTTATAAATGTCTTTTGAAGCACAGGGAATGTATTTTTCCAAAATTTCTTTGAACCAATCCACACAAGCCTTTTTTTGAGCAATTGTCAAATTGTGCGGGATCCAACGAGAACAATCCTTTTTTACGACCAGGTGTTTATGCAATATCGAATGTATTCTGGTGGAAGAAATGTCAAAGGATGCCTCTATCTTACGATATGTCACATGACGATCTAGCATTATCAGTTCACGCACGGCATCAATGTTTTCTGGCACAACGTCTGTTTTTTGACGACCTTCACAACCTTCGTCTTCCAGCGAGCATCGGCCACGATAGAATCCATTAAACCAGTATTTCACAGGGCTATAGGATGACACTTCATCGCCTTATAAAGATTTAAGTTCATCGGTGCACTCTTATCGTAATAATCCAAGTCGAAAGTTGTGAAAAATTATTGCTTGAAAGTGTTCACGAGTTAATTCGATTTTTCTGCCGAGTTAAGTTTTTGATTAATCGTTTATCGATATCAAACGTGGTCGCACATGAAAAAGTTGTATGGAGCTTTTATCGATAAAAGTTCAAACTTTTTTTGGGAAATAGCCAATTGGTCCTAATATGGCTAAAAGTGACCTAGGCCAGAAACTTAAATAGCAACCCTCGTATTATTGCACGCTGTCTGGTAGTATATAAATAAACTAAATATAGCTTGCGTCATATTTTAGTGTATTGTTCTAACTGTTTTAGTTTTATTGAAAATGGGTAGCGAGGACCTTACAGTCATGTACATACATTCCATTATAGCAATGAATTTTCTAATAGCGAACACTTTAAAGCCGACTCTTTTTGTACGATACTCGGTTCGGTAATTAAACATAAAATATTTATCTTTTTTCGGAGGTCACCCCTCTATTTCGTACAAATATAGCCCTGCGGTGTGTGTTTGTTCAATAGAGATTAAACCATAAAAAATCTTTCATTATTTTATAAATGTATAAAAACAAAAAAAAAAACATCATCTGAAAATGTTTATATGGGAAGTTAAATTATACAATGTGGCAAAATCCTCTAGATTCCCAGTATAATTGAGTGATAAATCCTTATGGGATTGAAGTATAAAAGTTTGACTTCTGGCGAAAAATGCCTGACCTTTGAAGTGGTGATATTGGGTCTGGATGAGCACTGTGCCTTTGTGTGTCTTCATTATTCAGTAGAATAAGGCTAAATGAATTAGTATTACTACAACAATTCTCGATTGCCGAAAGAAACCAGAAAGAAACTAGTTAAAAACCAGTGATGAGCATGTTCATCACTGGTTTCCTTCGCGTGCCGTATTACATGCTCATCACTGGTTTTTAACTAGTTTCTTTCCGAAGGAAGTTAGCGATGACGATTTTATATCCTTCTTTAATAGTATTGCCAAAAAGGTTTAACAACGTTCAAGAAGTTTGTAAATACCAACATATAAAATCTAAGCATTAAGAAAATTCAATTGAATAATAGTTGAATCAATTAAGTGAAGAACATATTTATAATTCTTTTGTTTGGTTAACAATTGTATTGCTGGTGTTTTGTTTACCTGGGTGTCGACTGGTCTATATAAGTCAAGCAAATATCACTGTAAACCAGACTGTAGTTCATCATGAAACTAGTCACAGTTGTATTGCTTCTCGTGGTGGTCCTGTATGTGGTTACTTCGGTGAACGCGCAAGGACGCAGACCACCTCGACCACCTGGAACATCACCAGGTAGACCTAGACCTACTACAAGGCGTACTACGGTACGAACTACAAGACGTACTACTGGAAGAACAACGAGACGTACCACTGGAAGAACAACAAGGCGGACTACTGGAAGATCTACAAGACGTAGCACTAGAAGATCAACGAGGCGGACAACTGGAAGAACTACGAGACGTAGCACTAGAAGAACTACGAGACGGACAACTGGAAGAACTACAAGACGTAGCACAAGAAGAACAACAAGGCGGACAACAAGGCGGACTACTAGTAGACCAAGCTGCAATGAAGTGTGTACAGATGACTTCCAACCTGTTTGTGGAACAGTCGTTCGTGACGGAAGGATCATAAACTGTAATTTTAGCAATCAATGTAACCTTGATAATCACAGCTGTCAAAGACGGGAAGGTAAGTGTTAATAGCGCAATAGTTAAACGTGACTGTGGGAAATAATATTTTATTTCATACTCGTAGTTTGGACATCAACCCGTGGTAACTGCGCTCAAAAGTCCAGCAACAGAGACTGCGCTTAGTTTGAGAATCAACAATAAAATACAAAACGATTTATGTATATTGGGAATTAAAAATATGTTCAACTAAAAAAACAAGTCTTATTGGTGAACTAATATGCCAAGAAGTTATTTTCTTTAAGGGTATTCAAAACATTCAAAAATATTCTTTTGTAATTCGGGAGTATAGTGTTTATTAAAATACTATAAATTTATAAATACATCTGAAACGAACACAAAAATTTAGGGTTTTTATTTATATAGAATTTTATTATTCCAGTAGGTAATTAAACGAATTTTTTCTTTTGAATAATTTTTGTGAGGCTCTTTTGTTTGAATGTGTATATAAGTCGACCGAGTATCCCAAAAATTCAGACAGTTCATTAAGATGAAACTAGTTACAATTTTGTTACTTCTCATCGTAGTCCTGTATGTGGTCAATTCCATAAACGCCCAAAGAATTAGACCTGGTAGACTACCGGGAAGGCCAGGCTCATTACCAGGAAGACCTGGCAGACCTGGCCGCCCTCCCAGATCAGCCAGACCTCCTACAATACAAACAACGATTAGAGCCACAAGGCGAGGAACAACTAGGAGGCCTGCTAAACAAACTACACGGCGACTGACTAGACGAACCACAAGAAGAACAACTAGGAAAACTTTTAGAAGAACAACAAGGCGCCCTACAAGGCGTCCAACTAGACGAACAACTAGGAGGACTACTAGAAGAATCACAAGGCGACCAACTAAACGAAACACAGGTCGCCCTACAAGGCCATCGACTAGAAGAACAACTAGGAGGCCTAGTAGACAAACTACACGGCGACAGACTAGACGAACCACAAGGCGTCCAACTAGAAGAACAACATCATCAAGAACATCAAGGCGCCCTACTAGAAGAACAACAAGGCGCTCTGCAAGGCGTCCAACTAGACGAACAACTAGGAGGACTACTAGAAGAACATCAAGGCGCCCTACTAGAAGAACAACAAGGCGCCCTACAAGGCGTCCAACTAGACGAACAACTAGGAGGACTACTAGAAGAATCACAAGGCGACCAACTAAACGAAACACAGGTCGCCCTACAAGGCCATCGACTAGAAGAACAACTAGGAGGCCTAGTAGACAAACTACACGGCGACAGACTAGACGAACCACAAGGCGTCCAACTAGAAGAACAACATCATCAAGAACATCAAGGCGCCCTACTAGAAGAACAACAAGGCGCTCTGCAAGGCGTCCAACTAGACGAACAACTAGGAGGACTACTAGAAGAACATCAAGGCGCCCTACTAGAAGAACAACAAGGCGCCCTACAAGGCGTCCAACTAGACGAACAACTAGGAGGACTACTAGAAGAATCACAAGGCGACCAACTAGACGAAACACAGGTCGCCCTACAAGGCGACCGACTAGAAGAACAACTAGGAGGCCTAGTAGACAAACTACACGGCGACCGACTAGACGAACCACAAGGCGTCCAACTAGAAGAACAACTAGGAGGACTACTAGAAGAATCACAAGGCGACCGACTAGACGATCCACAGGACGCCCTACAAGGCGACCGACTAGAAGAACAACTAGTAGGCCTACTAGACCAAATACTAGGCGACCGACTCGAAGAACCACAAGGCGTTCTACGAGAAGTTCTTCCAAGCATCCTACTAGAAGAGCAACAATACGAACTACAAGGAGGCTGACTAGGCGAACCGGAAGGCCTACTCCTAGAAGAACTACAGCAAGTTCTACTAGACGGAACATAAGGCGAACAACTAGAAGATTGAGCTGCTATAAAATTTGTCCCGCAGATTTGGACCCAATTTGTGGCACTGTGTTTCGTGAGGGGCGATTCATCCACTGTAATTTCAGAAACCAATGTCAACTCGATAATCACATTTGCAGAAGAGGGGAAGGTAAGCAAACTTTTGATTATCATGTCTGAGTTTGATAAATATAGCAATGTCTCATTTTTATAGCGTGGGTATCGTCTAAGGGGAATTGCCCTCAAAAGTCAAATAACATAGACTGCAGCTAATAAGAGGATACACGAATGAATGGAACAACAACTATAATGGAGCGAGATAAAAAAAAATATGACACAATAATACGAAATGTTTCATTTTGGAAGCAATGAAAAATATTTACATATATAAAAAACTTCAAACATATTATTTGTTACAATCTTTATTATATTATTATATGTTTATTCTGGTATATATTGGTTTATTTTATATTTGGGTAATTCCAAAACGGAATTTGTCCCGTGACTCTTTACATTGAAAATAACATAAACTGAAACAATTTTGAAAATAAGATGAGTTTATTTTTATAGCTCTAGATAAGTACTTTAATTAGAGCTATGAATGGTTTTAGATTTTTTTTTCTGTTTTGTTTTCTGTTGTGTTAATTGCAAAAATTAACCAATTCGTACGCAAAACTAAAAAATGAATGAAAATTTATATATTATCGGAAAACAGATCAAGTGTTCATAAAATCAATCTTAGCTCTAAATATAGTGCTTATCTAGAGCTTTAAGAATAACATTCACTTATTTTTAAAATTGTTTCAGTTTATGGAATTACCCATAAACATATGTATGTATAAATATATGAAATTTTTATATTCATATTTTTGGTATACAATATTAATTTTGTATATTTATTGAATAATACCGCACCGTTTTGCTTTTATTAAAAAAGTGTAGCGCGTATCTCACAGCACTCACAGCACTGTAGATTTCTTAAATATTTATTGTTTTGTTATAATGTTAGAAAATTTAAAAAACTTCAATATTAGTTTTTTTTTATAATCAGGTTGCGACAGTTTGTAATTGTAGGATTGTAGGATGATATTGATAATGCTTATTGCTCGAGGACATTAGTTATATTTTCTAGATAGTACTACAAAAGATTTGCCGCTATTTGTGGTTTATTTAGAAATTATGAGATGAGTTTCAAGTGGAATATGTGTTAAATATTGTACGTTTAAGGATTATTTGACTGAATAAAATTAAAATCAAGAATGATTTAAATGGGTAATATGGGTATACTCTTAATAATCTGCCACAACACATATGGGTATAAATCGCAGGTGTTTCTATTTCTGGACTTCCCGTTGGCTTACGCAAATATGAATATTTATGTATGTATCGTCAGTAAAATGGTAAATAGTATTCACATTCGTTTGACTGGTACTGATGGCCTGATTGCTTTGTTATATTTTATGTTATGCGTGCTTTGTATGTATTTAAAATAAACTGACAATTATTAAAACGAATAAAGGTGAGGTGTCTTAAAGAAACACTTACTACATATTTACCAATTTTTCCACGTGCTGCATTATTGTACAATGAACAATTATAGAATGTAAGAATATAAGTGTTACGGGCACAATTTTAATACGTCGCATAGAGAAACTTAAAGAACAAATAATGAAATGTATTTATACCCGCTACCCATAGGGTAGAAGGGTATTATAACTTTGTGCCGGCAGGAAATGTATGTAACAGGCAGAAGGAGGCATCTCCGACCCTATAAAGTATATATATTCTTGATCAGCGTCAACAGCCGAGACGATCTAGCCATGTCCGTCTGTCCGTCTGTGTGTCTGTCCGTCTGTGTGTCCGTCCGTCTGTCCGTATGAACACCTAGATCTCAGAGACTATAAGAGATAGAGCTTATTTTTGACAGTATTTGTTATGTTTGCACGCAAATCAAGTTTGTTTCAAATTTTGCCACGCCCATTCAAACCAAAAAATCGAAAAACAAGCGTAAATTTAAAGCTAGAGCTGTGAATTTTGGTATATAGTATAATTACTATAGTAGTTATGATTCCTGAAAATTTGGTTGCGATCAGATAAAAATTGTGGAAGTTATTAAAGAAATACTTTTGTATGGGCAAAAACGCCCACTTACTAGGGCTCTTAGTTGCTTTGGCCGACAATCTGGTACATTGTGCCGTCTATGGTATATTTTGAATGGTGTGCTGTATCGGTATACCAAACATACCATTTGGTATATTTTTAGTATTTTTTTTTAGTATTTTCGGTATATTTTGAAAATAATACCACAATATTTTGCCCTTATTAAAAATGGGTAAAGAATCAACAGTCGAGCACACTCGACTGTAACTTTCTTACTTGTTTTCTCATGTTATGGTGTCCACATATTCATATTTTAATCATATAAATAACATACACCCAATATAGTTTGCTGGACTTAACTATCATCAACATTTTTTTTTATTATATTTTTTGTTCATTAAAATATATCGAATACCGTCATATTTTTTGTTGAATGAAGTTGATACATATATAAACTTAATGTTATAGTAATGAGGCAAAATTCTCTTATGTGTCCATAAGTGTTCATAGGCACTCTGATATCAAAAGTCGAAAAAGACACGTTTCTTTTTTAAAAAATCATTCATATCTAAGACAAGAGAAAATATTAGACTGTGACCTAATAAATGTTATGAAAATGTACCATTACCAATATTTCCTATATATATTTATATAATATATGATCATATTATAAACAGAACAACTAAGTTTCTCCAGATGCATATATTATCATATTGAAGGAAATTACTTACTGTCTCATTGTCTTATATTCACTACACCAATCAGAGTTATTTCCATTGATAAATTCCATTTGTTACGTGAATCAAATTTGATAAACAAGTTCCAGCCAAAACGCATCCCATGCCCATATTTTAGTGGAGATACTTGCTAGTTTACAAGTGACTAAACTAGCGATTGGGCACAAAGGCCATCAATAAAGAGCTAAAGGGGAGGATTGTTGGTGGCGCAGGGCTTAGTTTTTGTTGGGCCATGTTGAGGCCGCGTGAGTGCAATAATATTTTTACGCCACTGCGCGAACGATCAAAAAGCGGCTCTCTGCGGTTTTGGAACCGCCAAAGCCAACACAGGAATAGGGAAGGTTGAAGAAGAGGAAGATTGGGAGGACAAACTCGCATTGTACAGTAGCTAAAGCGTCGACATGACGGGTCAGATTGAAAGCGGTTAGAGTGGGAACGGGGATCAGGGAACGGGCACCGTTTATAAGCAATTTGGCGAACAATGACTAAATTTCGAGAAAGCCGTGCGAGTATTTTTCTTTGTTGTTGCTTTCGGACGAATCCGAATCCCAAATGTGCGATGCACTGTGCTGAAAATTGGAAAACATGGCAACTGAATAGACAAGGACATGGGAATGAGACCCAAATGTGCATGTGAATGTGAATGTGAATGCGTGTGTGGATGTGGATGTGGCGTTGGCCACGGCTTATCGTTCAACGTCAGAGGCCGGACGCATTGGCGACCACGGCCTTTGTGGGATGCGTCGGGCGTTTCTGTATTTTTAAGTCCACCACTAAATACAAACGAAAGCACTCAAGCACAAGTTGGTCACGATTGGGGAACTAACCACGGTCCGGGCAACGCCTGAAATGGGCAATAGACAGCAGCTGTGCAGCTATGCCACCTTTTGGGGCAACTGCAATTGTAAAAGTAAAAGCGGCCTACTATCGCTCAGCGGCAGAGGCTGACTCCCAAATGGAAGTTAGGATTTTGATTGCGAATCGAAATAGATTTTGTGGTATTTGGAAAGCAGTGCGAAACAACCAATGACTCAGTGCGTGTGTGTTCATTTGTTACCTTGGTGTAGTACGGACAACATTGCGTATACGCGTTTTGTTCGTTTGTTGATTGATTGATAGTAGTAGCGGCTGGAAAAGCATTACGAGTACGTTGCTGGTAGATGGGGAAAGACCCGGGCAGTCTTTTACATGGCTCAATAGTTTCGTTTTGAAAACTGTTCGTTTATTTTGCAATTTGCAGTGGGACCATCTCCACTTGCTTTGCTCGCTATCCTATGTTAGTTCCTCTCCTACATATGGACCAGTAAATCTGATAAAACAGCAATCTGAGGTGCACAGAGTTTTAGAACATCATTCAAATGCAATAAATGAGTGAGGCAATTTTAAGGAAATTTGAAAGTTTTTTTTATAAATTTGCTGTTTTTACAGTCGTATATAATTTGTTTAAAAACATTATCCAACTTCTGAATTTCTTTTGTTTTACAAATAAATTTATTTTAAGCTATTATTAGCTCTGTTATCATTAGTCTATGACTACGATATAACCTCAGCCCAAGTTTACTTTATACAAATTTGACTAGACTAGACCAATGCATATAAAACTAATATTCATGAATAAGTAGAACTATGTGAATTAAAGAAAATCATATGAAAATTATATTCATGTGTCGTTGTTATTATCATGGTTTCTTTTGATATATCTGTGAATCTAATTAAATTACGCTGAGCAATCACAAAAAGAACTATACACTCGTATATGCCTTCAATCATCTGTCTATTATATAATGACTGTTGGCAATCAAATTGGTCTTCCACTTGTGAGCTCTGATTATGGTAACATCTGAGTACATACATTCGTTTGCCAGTAGACAAGAGAATACTCGTATTTAGCGCTGTAAATGAGAATAAATTCAAGTCCGAGTTCATGTGCTACTCCTGCTTCCTTCCCTTTGGGCTCATTTAGAAAACGAAATCGGGTTCTGACCGTAGTTTGGACTATGGCTGCGGCTAATTTATTGGGATAATTGCCAAATGAGCAAATGGGGAGTTTTATTACACCAGGTTCAGAAATGATGAGCCAAGCAGAAAACTACCAGACAATTCGCAACTGTCCACTGTAAGTGTACACCCGGCAGCCCCCCCGCAATTCGCTAGTTCTTTTGTCAGACGAACTACGAGCCACCCTAAACTGGACACTGAATGAGGCACGTTGACTAATTCACGCTTTTCCTGTTTTCCTTCTTGGTGTTGCTATGTTCTATTTCTATTTTCGGATTCTATTTCTATTTCAGTTCCAGCTTGATTTTCTTTTTTTTTAAATTACAATTTATAAATGATATCTACGATGCGAGGGTTACTAGAAAAGCACAGGGTATTAATAAAATAAAGCCACATACATATATATTTAAGTACAAAATTAAATTCACCGCCGAATAGCCTTAATTGAGTATGTACTTATAAGTATGTGTTGTCAGGATATCGGTTTCAATATCCATTTCCAAGCGATAGATACGCTTCGATGCTGTGTAGATTCAATTTGAATCCGTCTATTCTATAACTTATACATTATGCAAAATTATTGCCACAACGCATTCAAACTTAGCATGAAAGCATGACGATGACGATGACGATGACGACACTTTTGGGGCTGCTCAACGAGTTGGAAAATACCCAGGGATTTGGATTTAGATGGCTGTAACGATGTGGCGGAAAGCAACCTGTTCGTATGGATATGTAAATTCACATACAAATCACTTGTACGCTCGCCAAATGCCCTTAGGGGAATCCTTATGTTATCCTTTAGCGATTTTTCAACTAAACACGCAACATACACACTTTTTTTGCAATTCTCTATGCCTGCGGCAAACAAAAAAAGTTTGACGCGCATCTTGTCGACAAAAAAGCATCTGATTTTCACAAACTCCTTCGCATTGGTTTCGTTCACTCTGGGGGAATTGATATAATTTTCAGCATCCTTTTTTTGGCTTATTGTCAATGCCGTTGCGCCGTGCTGATGATATAACGACAATGCCAATGTATGCGCCTCCAGGATATCCTCCATGTCATGTGCTAGTTGTCCCAAATGGGGCCAACTAATGTGCTCCAGTTGCTTCTCAGCTGCGGGCCTAAATGTGCGTGACTCTGACAGATTTTGTCAAAAATGTTTGCCAGATTGCCTTTCAAATAAATGCTGACATTTCTTGCTTCAGCTAAGTAAAGTGAAATCCCTAGGCATCCGCCATCTATCTTTTCGCTCGCATTCATATGGTAACTACAAATTAAATGAGTCATAGCTTTTTTCAGACATTTACTCTACTCAGTCTCAGGCGTCTTCCAACTGTAAGCAATCCTTCCTTGAGTCTTCGAGTGTCAGGAGCTCACAATTTCATGACTTAATTAGCAAATTTCGTGCCAGCGTTGTGCTTCACTGCATCTGGCAAACTGTAGAGACGACACAAAAGAAGCTGCAATCAATATCCAAGTGCAACGCCCAGGAATGCGCGTCATTATGACAATCTCAGGCACCTTGACTTCATCCATTGCTTGCCCCTTCTGTTCATTTCCTTTTTCGACTATTTCTGTGCTTGCTTCTGCTCTCCCTTCGCTGAGCACCCAATTTATTCCATCCAATTCAGTGAAGTGGACGCAGAGAGAAAGCGCAGAAAAATTGTCGCGTTGCAACAAAGTTGAGCCAAATCTTCCTCCTTATTTTGCCGTGACATTCGCTAGCTCTTCCCCTTCGCCTTACTAGCTTTTGTGTCCTCTCTTTGGTTAGATCGATTTTTTACTTTTTCACTTCACAGCAGATGTTTTTCTATTTGCGTCTTTCAATACCCTGTATAATTAATAATGGCTTTGATGGGATAGTCATAGATTAGTTGAAGGCTAGTTCTCGCGTTTCAAAATAGTGAAGTCAACGTATTCGACTTGATAGTTTCTAAAGAAGTATTTAAGAGATTCGATAGAGTGTAATTTAAGTGAGATTGAAATTAAATCTACAAGATTTTGGATTTCTACAACAGGTGATCTCTATTGCTACAAGGCATTACTCAACTAAACCTCACTTTTCGTTTTCCTTTGCTCCGAGATATTTTTTATTTCACAATTTTTATATCATACGTAAGTGTATGTGTGGAAACGCTTGAGTGTGAGTGTCTGTACATATATAATATGTATTATTGCTACGCGAACCAATAACGATTGACCGGGCAGCGTGCTTCAGCTTGCCATTGGTTTGTTCTCGTCCTCCTCCTGATGTGGCAACGACTCAAACCCTGACCCACTCGAGGGCCAGACCCAGACTCTAAGCTGCATCTCAGTGTCAGTATCCACGTCTGGCATCTATATGTATGTATATGTATATTTATGTGTGTATGTGTATGTGTGTGTGTGTGGCTACACAATGGCTGACCATTTGTTGCCGCTTCCCTCGCTGACCCGATTCACCTGGGCTGGGATTTTTTTTTCCACTCTCGCCGCTTTCTTTGTATTGTGGTTATGATAACAGAGGTGCCAGCAAGTCGAGCCACAACTTAAAAGAAGCCCCACCCCAAATATCCCCTCAACACAGAGATCCAACCATCCTTCGCCTCGACCTCCTATCATCCGATAGGTAAGTGGAAGCTGGTGGGAGACGAGCCATTTTGTGTACGATGCAAACCGATGGGTTTGGCTCTGACCAAGCAATATAATTTATTGAAGTTCTGGCATTTTTCAAAATGAAATTCTTTTTAACGATGATTGAACTACGTACGTGTGAGTTTCCAATGTATGTATATATTTGTAGCTTGGTGGTATTCGTATCTGAAGCTACTGTAGCGCGTGTGTACGCGTACATGTGTGTGTTCCAATCCATTGTTATGGGTCCGGGTTGCGCACGTTTGGCCTGTCCATTGAACGCCATATTATTGGTCGATTGAAAAGTAAAACATTTTTTATTATCCGCACGTGTGCAGCTTCCTTCTGCCTCTCACTGATCCCCTTCCTATCCACACTCTTGCTCCCAGTGGTGCTCTCTCTCTTTCGCTTTCGCTTTCGCATACGCATTCTCTCTCTCTCTCTTTCTCTTTGTTTCGCTGTTGAGCCCTGCCCCGAACTTACACAATGTGCGATTTTATGACTACAAAAAGAATATATATATTCGTTGTAAGATACATAGGAGTGGGTGTGTTTTGCGTGGTTTGGGCGACTTTTGGGTGGTTTAGTTGCTGGGTCGCTTGACCCAACTGTCCACCTGTCGTTGCCCATAAAACTTTGGACTTAACTACCCTTAGGTGCGGCTGGCTACAGAACCTTGTGCTAGGTGAGCTCATGGCTTTTATGATGCCCGATGCCCGATGGCCGATGGTCGCATAGTAAGGTGAACGAAGAGTGCGGAGCGCGCTGCGACCCACATTGTGAGCTCCTTCATATTTGATAAGCAAGTTTTGCTCTGCTTCTTTGCACCGTTGCTGCCGCTGTTTTGCTGCTTGCTTTTACTGTTGCACGCCATCAATATCCTTCATCTGCCTCACTCTGTCTTTCTTTCGTTTTTTTTACTCTATCTCTCTCATTTGCTGCTTTCTCTTTCTCTTTCTCGTTTCCTTTCTTTTGGTTATAAAAATGTTTCATTCAATTTTTTATTTGTGCCGTGCGCTGTTCGTTGGCTCTCGCTCTGTTGCACGTGAGTCTTTTGTGGCTGCCTAAGAAAGAGAAGGGGAAAGAGACGGTGACTGCGATGACGTAGGGTATGGGAAAGGACGAGGGGATGTGATGGTATGAGCAGCCGACTTCTCTTTTTGGTGAGCTGCTGTTTCGCTTGCACTCGGTTTTTATGTCGAACAATTTATTTGCCCAGCCAGCGGACTCCGCACGGTTTCTCATTTTTTCCACTTTTCTCTACTCTTCTGTTTTTCCTTTTTTTTTCTGGTGGCCACAGGTCGGCGACGCCATTGCCAACTCCATCCTCATAGCCATCGCCATTTCTATCGTCCTCGTCATCGTTTTTTTGCCCAGCACTCGTCATTGAGCTTCACTTGTTTATTGTTGCTCTCTCGCTCATGGAGCAGAGTCGGGCTGATTACTTCTTCTGCAAATGTGTCTGCAGCATCCGTTGAATCCGTCTTGAGTCCGGGCGTCGACGTCTGAGTATTGGTCAAGTCAGAGAGAAGATAGTTTCTCTTCATCTGCCTTAACATTTCGCTCTTCGCTCTCCGTTTGCTGCCCTCTTGCACTTTTATAACAATGTTAGCGAATTGAGTAGTTCGAGAACAGGGGACAACGACCCTCTGTACCCCCCCAACACTGTGTCTAGTTCCTCATACGACTTTTCCTATGGGGTGTTGACTCTGCGGTTACATCTCCCGAATGATGTCATGTTTTTTATTACGTTATGTAGCCATGTGGTCACTCTCAGATATTGCTCTTTAACAAAAATATTCATTTAAAGATTGTACAAAAATAAAATGATAATTCAGTTAATTGTTTAGAAAAATAATTTAAGAACTTTATGCACACATGTTACGACACAAACGGGAAGAAGCACAATCTCATTAAATCCCTTGCATACTTTTAAGCAGAACAATTTTGAACTGCTTGCTTCAATAACACAATTAAAGCAGTTGTGTTTATTTCGGATTGCATACTTTTCGGCAGCTGTAATAATTCATACAATATTTTGAATACTCATATTTAGCGATACTCAGTTGACTCTCCAAATTCTGTGCCTAAACAAAACTACGCACATGGCTGGCTGTACACATGTGTGCGTTGCTCGGACAAATTAGGTCTTGGCCAATTTATTTGTGCCATTAAAATTGTATGATAAACCGAGGGCCATTAATTGTGTTGCTTAATTTTCGTTTTAACGCATTTTATCAAACAGAGCCCATGACAGGGAGCGGACTCAGAGGACTGTGTTATGTACTGAGACTGGAGGATTACCTTGGCCCATTGTACGTTTGTGACTTGTGTGGTTGTGGAAAGAGAAGATTTCGAATTGCTTTTTTGAGCCCCCTACTCCCCGTCCCCTCGGATAACGTTCAGTTTGTCTAATGTGTTTTTATTTGTGGCAAATGTGCAAAAAAATCAATGGATAGTCATGGGAACTAGGAACTGCGAACAGTGAACTACGAAATGAGAGCCCACTGACCAACGCTTATACAGTCTATCCCCATTGTAATTGCCATTTATACCATGGGGTAATCGACGAGTTCAATGCCTAGTTAATGGCTTTGGTCTTTTGCATTGGTTTCGTGATTTTAACTTCATCTTAGCTGATTTCATTTCATACGGTATAGAATATATATTTACATCAATTAAAATTAAAACGAATAATTACTAATTACACATTTAAGGGAATGGCAACTTCATGCTGAAACTTATTGTGCAGCCCTCGCAGCTAATAAGGTATAAGGCGGAGTGGACACAGCTATCTAACATAAATTGAATTTCATAAAGGATACTTTTCTGACCATTATGTATTTATATACTGACACACTCCCACACACGAAGAATAACGCACAAGCAAACACACACAGATGCATGCAGATATAATGTGGCACTTTGCCATGGTTGGAGGGGGGGAAGAGAAGGGAACATGTCCAGCACATAAGCATAGAACGTGTGGTGGGAGTGGAGGAGATTGAAAGAGCAGTTTGTATATGTGTATGTATGTATATGTATGTGTGTCTGTCTGTATTCCTTCGGGGCGCTCATATCTTAACATCCTGCGTATATACCAAAACATATGTATGTGTGCGTGCACGTGCGTTTTGTACTATGGGAAAGGGGGTGTAGGGGGTGGTGGTTGGCCAGTAGGTTGGGGAGCAGGGGAACGAGTATATATGATTTTTATTGTTATTGTTTTGTCCTTTTTATATGTACACATTTATATGTGTGTACACATATTTATTTGAAAGAAATCGAAGAAAAAATCGAGAAAATAAAAGAAACAATAACAAAACGACCACCGCAACAGACAGACGGACTGCTGGGAAGACGTCTGAGCTGGAGAGGAAATCGTTTCTCAAATGAGCTCGCTCTCTTACTCTTTGCCCCCTCGCTGCACAGCCACGCTCCTCACGTACACTTCCACACTCCCACACACACACGCGTGGTCTTTGTGTATATATGGTTATAATTGGGTGGCATTGACGCGGTAAGGGTGCCGCTAAGGGTGGCACTTGCTGCGTTCTGCGTCGCATTTCACCCCCCAAAAGGCGTCGCATTTTTCTTTGCCCTCTTTTGTTGATTTAAGCGCCCCCATATCTGTCTGTATATGTATGTGTGTGTATGGTGGGTATGTGGGTGGGCGAACGTAGTGTTTAAGGGCTGCTCTAGCACGAAGACGAGTTTACTTTTCATATCCCCTTTTGGTGTGCGTGCTGCCACTGCAACTGTCAGCGATTTCCTTGTGTTTGTGGTTGTAATTTCCAAGCCAAGAGACGAACACAACAACAACAACAACAATATTAAGTTAGGGTATTATATATGAAACGTTATGGATTATGATATACATAACTTTATATAATAAGCACACCCCACTTTCACCGTGGTAGGCGTGTTGCCAAGCTCAGTGTTTCTGTTCTATTGCTGCCCTCGCATTGGCCAAAAGCCTGACGCAGACGCGTTCATTGTTAAATTCATAATTTCTGTGGTTAGTTTCATAATTCCGGATATGAAAAAGGCAGAGTCAGGAAAATGGCGGCCTGCGTTGCGTATGCGCAACAAATTCTAGAACTGGCCGCTGTGGGCGATGTAAAGCAGCGATTTAATTTAATAAGGATATTTAATATTTTATTTAAATTTACTTAGAAAATTTATAATTTGGATTTCCAAAATCGAAAACTTTATATAGTGTTTATTATTGTTTCGCTGTGTATTTTCAACATAAGAAAGTTTATAAATTGTTATTTTGTTGGCTTTCGTTGTTATCCTTAGTTTTTCCTTTACTCTATTTGCTTCGATATAGAGTTTTCTAGCATTCTTGAATCCCGTCTGCGGTGCGAGACCTCGAGTGTGTGAGCGTATTTTTCTTTTCTTTTTAACATTCGCTAGTTTTTCAACATTTTCTACAAAAAGTAAATTTATTGTTTGTAGCACTTAGAGCTGACTTGGCGATAGAAAGAGAAAGCGAGAGAGAGAAGCGGATAAACGAAAGACATAGAAAACGAAAAGCTGAAAAGTTGTCTACGTGTTGGAGTGCACATATATTCACAAACACACATAAACGGAAAAGTTGCTCGGTTATATATGCTTGGAATGTACGATGTATATATACAGATATATATATGTATATACAGGTATTCATAATACTGTCGTATATACATATCTCGTTAGGAGTCGATGATTTTATTTATTATTTTATATTATGTTTAAAATTGTATTGCATACTTTTTGGATTAGAATGATATTGTTGTAAGTGGTGAAAATAATTGTTAAATATGTAATCCTTATGTATTTATCTTTTACTTTTTT
This sequence comes from Drosophila sulfurigaster albostrigata, assembly GCF_023558435.1. Taxonomy (NCBI): domain Eukaryota; kingdom Metazoa; phylum Arthropoda; class Insecta; order Diptera; family Drosophilidae; genus Drosophila; species Drosophila sulfurigaster. The sequence goes on from NC_084881.1 coordinate 3,823,724, forward strand.
CATAATGTTCCATGTTTGAAAAGTGTAGCTTGGTGGTTACAGGTGAGTCGAATTCCATTTTTATTTGTCCGCAAGTTCAGTGCTCCGTTATTTTTATTTTATTTTTCCTTCACAATTTTTTCACATTTTTATGGCCAAGCAGGGAGAAAGCGGAGTCGCCTCCTGTTGCAAAAACAAATGCGCCACAAACTAAATGGGATTGTGGTGTTTGATAGCGTCAGAAGCGGCCCTCAACTCTCTCAACTTCTCCATCCCTTACCCCAATCACCATCCTGGCCGCCCACTGACCAAGGTGAGAATGAGAATCGCGACGGAATAAAGGCAAAAGTAAATGAAAAAAGAGAGAAGAAAAAATTAATTTTATCCTTTCCATTTCCGTTGCGGCGTTCCTTCATGTTCAGTTTTCAATGTATGGGTGCTTGCGCATGTATGTATGTGAGTGTGTGTCTGTATGTATTAGTGAAAGAGAAAGAGAGAGAGAGAGAGAGAGAGTTTTGTTTTTTCTATAATATAGTACTGGCATGTGGCTATTTTGATTTCCTTTTTCTCCTTCTTTTTGTCCGACACTATTTGTCCTATTCTTTGTTGCCTTTTGCGTTATTTCATCGAGTATTTTCTCATTTTTTTTGTATGTCTCTTGCTATGAATCTTGAGGTTGAGCAACGACTGGACGCTATTTTTTATTTTTCACCTCCAGACCGACCGTTAGGTCCGGAACTACGTTGAAGCGTCGCTTATTTTTCAATACCGTCAGTTCTCTGGACAGAGCCAAAGTCGCTGGGGAGTGGACATCAGAATGGTCCTCCGCTCAGTTCGTATTACAAAAGGTGCAGGGTAGAGATTGGATTGGTGTACAGAAAAGGAAATGGATATGAGGATGGTTTTGGGTTGCCATATAAGTTTTATCTGTGAAATAATTTATGGAAATGGACAGTGCTAAAAGGGTTTTTTTCTGTAGCTTTTTGAGTTAAGATTTTTCGATATCGATGGAGTAAAAAATGGACGATAATGCAATTGTTAAGCATTAGAAGATAATTTATAGCTACTATATATCCACATGAATATATGAAATAATATATGTCATTTCCAATTATTTTCTTACAACTTTAGGCGTAGTATATGCGACGAGACATTGACAAGTCTGTTGACATCATCTTCATGGGGTTGGGAAAGTTTCTATTATCTTGTGTCTTTATTTATGTGAATAACAGTTGAGAACGTCATTAAACCGTCCGTTCTTCATTCCCTTCAAGGTTGCTGTTCTGTTGTCAAAGGCATAAAATTATGTGCGCAATGTTAAAATTTTAATTTCACATTTGAGTCGAGTCAAGGCGTGACATACTCTTAACCATCTTTATATATGTATGTATTTCAACATAATCAGGTATTTTGCTCATTTCCATGCCAGCGTTTTCTTAATTTCCCGCCACTTTTTTTCCATTTACCTAAGCGTGTCTCATTCGGAAACCGCTTTGCTTTCGCTTCGTCGCCATTTGACGCCTACCACTTTGAGTCCTTTGGGCTGTCGCCCGCCCGTCCCACAACACTTGACAGTCGGTCTTATCGCGACAGAGACATCTACAGGCGGCAGCCAGAAGGCATTTTTTGGCAAACGCCAAAATTACATCAAAAAGTGCTAAAGGAATGTCGGTGGCAGAACCCACCGACTGAGGCGACAGGCAGATAGACAGTTAGATGGATAGACAGATAGACGGACAGACGGACAGAAAGACAGACAGATATACGGAACGAATGAATAAAAGAGTGAAGAAGCTAACGGATGGATGAATGAGCAACGATGGGCATAGGCAAATGAAAGGAATGAATGCCTGGGCGTCGTCTACACTTTCCAGTTGCCGGCTGCGAGTGAGCGAGTTGTGTACATAAATGTCTAGATTCCAGTATAATTGCCGAGATATCTTGAAGGGGGGGCGGGACGGTTAGTCAAACTAAGAGGTTGCTATCTTCATAATGACTTTGAAGTGTCAAACCATTCTTGAAAATTATCAGCAGAGGTGAAATTAAAATGTGAGAAACCCTTTGAATGGAAGCACAAGAGACAGATCAGAGCATAATTTATAATTTAATTGAAATAAAATTGCTGAGCAGGTTTGAGAAAAAGACAAATCATCCCTTACCCATCTTCTGGTTCAGCTGACGACAATACATTGTAATTTGCTTCAGGCTTCAGGCATTCGACTTTAAGTCGAAAGTCAATAGAAAAACATTTTTTCCTACTCTTAATAACATGAAACTATGCAGAGCATTCACTTACTCAAACTACAATTCACAGAAGAATATCTAAAATAAATAGTAAGAAGGACAGCGAAACTATACTCGGGGGGTTGCCATAAACCCAAGTATGAAATGGCAAGACGAGAGAGTCTGTGTTAAAACTAAAAAATAAAAGTTCAACTTTTGCCATGTCCGAGCAAAATCAATTTAATTTTTACTCATGTTCATGGTGGCCCCTTTGGCCGTGCCATGAGCTGCAAAATTTCACTTAAGTCACTTTGAACTTTTCGCAAAAGATGCGGCGAAAGTTAGCTACGTAGTCACTCTTGGCTAGGGCTAGTTTCATCTATCTCCTCCACCCCCTCACCCTCTCGGGGGAGTGGCCATTAGATGGTATATTTACATTTCCTCCGTTTGTGTTTGTGTTTTTGTGATGTGGCTACATTACAGCAACTGGTCCACTGCCCACGTATCCTCTTTTTCCCATTCGAGTCCCAAAACCCGACCTGTCACTTGACTTGTCTTCTCTCACTTGTCATCCTCTTGGCCTACAACAAAAGTTGAAATGAATTTTTGATAGCTACCCAGCAGACGTTTACATTCAGTTAGTGCGTAGAAAGAAAATGGTTTACTTTCTGCTAAAGTGGGAGCAAATAAATACCGTAATACGGACAACAGCAGGATACCGCTAATATTGATTTTCTATCTTAAGTTCCCTAGAACCAAAATATTGATAGTTATCTAAGCGAATTCATAGAGAAATTGAAACACAGAATGTTGACATCCATTTTAAGAAAAGTCTGCAGTCCATCAAAATTTTTCAGTTTTGGCTATCTCATGCTTTGAATTTTCCTCCTGAGCGCCTGAGCTCCTGAGCTGCAGCTGATGATACGTGCGATGAATTGCTTGGACCTCATTTCCGCAAAGTATGAAAACCAAATGGGACACTTGTTGTGGAATGAAATTGAAAAAGACGAACAATGCATTTGGGCTCTTTGTGGGGCTGTCCAGTTGTGGGGAATGTGCGGAAAACACTTACATGACATGACAATAAGTTTGACTTGACCATTCGACCGTTAGTCATATCTGAACATACCATATATGTAGTACTTGTACTGGCAAGAAAAGCTGCCTGTCCATCTGCTTGTCTCTCAGCTTGTTTGTTTGTGTTGTAGCTCGCAGTCAGCTGGGATAGAGCTGGGCATTTTCTTTTTTGCCCAGCCAGTGCTAAACAAAGAGAAATATTTATGTGTCGGCCAGCTCCAACTACTACACGCCTGCGGCGTAAGCCAAAATTCCAAATTCAAATCCAATTCGAAATCAAAGCCAGAACCAGCCACCACTTTATGATGAAAAATGTCCAAGATTCCATTTACCATGCACTCTCCAATTGGCTTCCTGGAGTGTCTGGGAGTACATCTCTCTTTCACCCGTTCTCTTCCTCTGTTCCTCTATCTCATTCTATCAATCTGTGTGTGAGTGTGTGCATATGTGTGGTGCAGACACATGTTGACCTTTTTGGACTAACATCGAAAGGGTCAGTCCGAGACAGGACGACTTAAGTTCTGCATTAATATTTAATAATACGAATTGCTGATTGAAGCATTTAGAATTTTCTATGGCCGTCAACAAAAACAGCAACAACAACAACAACAACAATTTGTTCATTTTACTGCTGTTTGTTCATGTCGAATGTCCGTGTCTCCTGCACAATGCCCGTACACATATGTATATTCATGTCCCAATTCACTAGTTACATAGAGCTCTGATTTTATTTGTTTATTGGAAATTGTATTGAGAATAATTTAGCAGCCACCTTCGTGAGCCATATGAAAAGAACCCAAAGGAAACATTTTTAAATTCAATTACGTAGGTAACACACGAATTTTACATTTAAAATTTTTTTTTTTTTTACCAAGCTGTACGAGTTCAACGATTTACTGGCATTATGAATCAGGAATGTACGAAAGGTTTCATATTTTCACATTTACCTTTATCAAATGAATTTGAAAATTCAATTTAAATTAAAAATTGAGCGATACGCCCATTCATTTAGAAATTTTCTCAAAAGCACAATTCAAAATAGATAATTAAACCGACATTGAAATGGACAGCTGATTGGGCGACCTCTATTTTGTATGCTGCGCTTTGCATGCAAATGATTCACAGGAAATATGGCCGCGTAATTATCGCCGACTAATTCAAATGGAAGGGCACCCAGACCAAACCACAAATTTGGATTAGGTGTGCGCTACGGACGGTAATGTTGAACTGAAACCAAAGAAGCATAAATGTTGCTTCATGTTTATGGAAATGCAAATGGGTTTTCCGAAAATGCTAAAATGCGAACGGCATCAATGATCTGCCATTCTGTTGCCACTGCAGTTGCAGTTGCAGTTTATCTTGCTGGGTACCAACCCACGTTTCGGGTTGTGGTTCGCATTCGGTTGTTGGTTGTGCTTTGTTAGCGATAACTGATACTATTCCTGGGAACAACAACAAGCACAACAGCTTTTGCAATACTAGATATAGTTAAACTTTTGATTGCTTACATAAACTAAATGTGCCTACATATAAATGTATCTGAAATCTCTGCACCTATTTTTAACATTAAACTCATTCGAATAATTTATGTTTAAAAAAAAACCTTCAAATATATCACGTAGAATTTTCACTGAAGGAAAGGCAAGATTTGAGTTTATTGGGAGAAGATGAAAGACTTTTAATAATGTTTCTTAGTCTTCCATTAAAAATGAAAAATAGTTTATATTCTCTTGTGCGAAGCTAATAAATGAAATAGGATTTATCAATTTAAATGTATAAACGTGGATCTCCGGGATTATTAGAGCTCAAAGCTTGCTGTGAAGGTCCTTGTACTCCTTCGAAGATAATTAAAGGTATTACTTTAGTATTGTAAGAAATTTCGTATTAAGAGTGTTTGACTGCAAGTAATGTTCTAATCTCAGTGGAACGTAATTGTTATATTCCTTCTATTTATCGAAATATTTTGCATATTTAATGCCTTCATTATCAGTTAAATATACTTGGAGTTTAGTTGTTAAACCTTTAACAAAATTTAAATGTGGAATCTATGAATCGAATAAATTAATTCAAAATATGAATGCTTTTAGAACATAATGTTTTTGATTACGTATACGCCATGTAACACCCCAAAGAGTTTGTGAATATTGGGTTTGTTCGCGTTTGAATGCCTGAAGTTGAACTTCGATTAATTACATTTTAATTTGGCGGTATAAGATTCGTAGTCCTTTGGAGCATAATTGGTCATACGTGCTTCTTTCCATAGCAGAGAAGATGCGGTGACATCCGATAGAATGCCAGACAAAAGAGAAACAGGCATCGGGCGTTATTTTTTCATTTGTTAACTTCCGGCTGTTGCCTGAGCATAGATTGCCAAGACCTGGGGGCTGCCTGGCGTTATTTTAATAACGTGCATGCTGCGCATTTAGGATAACATCTGAATTTATGTAACGGCGCACAAACAAAGATGGCAGGCACGTTGCAAACTGGGACGTGGACGCCGACGTCGACGTCGTCGTGGATGTGGATGTGAAGGAGAAGAGAGAGAGAGCAGAAGGACAGGCGACGATGTTGATGTCGATGTCCTGGGGTTGCTGACAGGGCAAAGCGTTCCCAGCTCGTCGTGCCTCACCGTGCCCCAGCACTAAGATTCAAATGAAAACTGATGCGGATTAGTATTTAAAATAATGTCCTGCAGGGATATAATTTTTTCCTTCCTCTTGCTACATTTCTGTCGCAGTCACTTGGCTCTACTTTGTTTCATTGTATTTCTTTTTGTATTTTTTTTTCTTATTTTTTTTTGTTGTTTTTCTTCTCACTTTATTTATTTATTTCGCATCTTTTTTATTCTCGCGTTGTTTTAATTCCTACGCTCTTCCGGGAATGTTTCATAAAATTTATATTTGCAGATACGCGCGGATTCGAGCAGCTGCCTCGGTCTTGGTCTTGGTCTTGGTGTTGCTCTTGGACATTTTTATTACAAGACAATTTACATATTTTCCTTGTAAAAATTCCAACTTCAAGTCGTTCTCAAATTGTCATACGAATGTTATGCTCCCCCCTCACCACCTCACCCAGTTACCCTCATTCGTGACACCCAGTAATTTAATGTTAATTTTTTTTCCACTTACATCGTCTCAATCACCACACAGCCCAGATCTAGGCCAGGACGGGAGGAAACTCATTTGAATTCAAGTTTGTTTGCCGCTGTGAGCAGAGCAGGCAACTGTCAATGGTTGAAAATGTTAATAATAGAACAACAAACTTGATCGAAAAATAATAAAAATACATGGAAAGAAAGCTAACGTCCATCTCGACATAGTCCAGACTTAACCTGCTTCTGTTCTTGTTTTGTTCTACTCATTAGGTATTCCATCGGCAAATTCCATTAATTATCGTTATGTCCTTTTGATGGGTGATTGGAATGCTTCCTGCTGTTTGCTAAGCGCTGAAATGTCGGAACTTTGCTATTAATATAATTTGCATGGGATTTGCTTTTTTTATTTGCTTCTTTTTTATTTAATTAATTAAGTTTGTTATAAGAATCAATGCTAAGGATGAAGTTCAATTTATATACAAGTTGACTATATTAATCTACAGCCCCGTGTGCTCGATTCAAAGTTATCCAGTATTCATGAATGTTTTCTGGGAAGTCAACGTGACTGAATATTGATTGATTCGATACTTTTTGGCTTCAAATGTATTTACACAAAAAAACAAAGAGGAAAGCTGTAGTCGGGGGTGCCCTACTGTGAGATACCTGCTACCCATTTTGAATTAACGCAATTCAGTGCGATATACTAAAATATACTAAAAATTATATTTGGTTTACTTATATATTTCATTCAAAACAACTGTCAGTCAAAGCAACTAACCCCCGTAGTAATGGCCTTTTTTTTACTCAAATTTTGCAAGAATCATAAATACTGCAGTTAGTAATGTTTGTACCAAAAATCGCTGATCAAGAAAATATATAATATATTCTACCCTGTGGGTAGCGGGTATGAAAAATTAAATCTTGAAATTCAAATAACAGTCGTTATGCTATTATATATTATATAGATAAACTCTCAATGGGATTTTTGCGTGTTTTAATTCTTATGTTACTGACTGACAAATTTATTTGCTGAACAGTTTTGAAATTCCAAATTAAAATCCTCCAACAAAAGTTATTACAATTCATTTAAAACTCGTTGTACAATTTAGGCAGATCATAATTAATCCCCATCCACACATGGGGGTGTATATACATACATAGAGACATACATGTGGTATGCTTTCGTATATGTTCTCTGGCATTGTCATATAAATTCCATAATACGACGTAATTAAATTTGCACCAAACTAACGTCAAGCGTAACGATGCGACGTATGCGTAACTACGTAAAGCTCAGCAGTATGAGCCACAGACCTTAGCCTCGGTCTTGGCTCGGGTGTGCTTAAACCTTATTTTAGAATATTTAGATTGTTATATGAAGTCATAAACAATGTGCGTAATTAAGTTGAATATACTCGTAAGCACAGAAAGTGAGGGGTAGAAAGAAGTCTTTCTCAAAGCTGAGCTCTAACTGTTGGCATTTGAAAATGTAATTTATCACATTTTCTTTTCTGCACATTTTTTTTTTAGTAGCGTTTTAAATTTTATTGGTTATAATTTCCAACGCGACGCCAGAACACGCCAATTTACTTGGCGTCAAAGCCTAAGTGGGAGTTGGACACGGTATCCTTTTTTCTCTCCCGTACCACGGACTGACCAATGCCGTCACGCTAGATCTCATTACGGAGTGCTCGGAGGCACCGACGACTGTCAGTTCCACATGAAAATTGCACAACTTTTGTCTTATTACAAAAAAATGTACAGAGCAAATCTTCGGACAGCCCTGAGTCCGGCAAAGCTGCCATGTAATTTTTATACCCGGTAGCGTGAGGACATAACAGTATGATAAAGTTGTGTTTATATATAACAATATAATCTTTTAGATGAAGATAATAGTTTGGAATACACATTGTTGAATTTACTATACAGTTACTTTAGAGGCACGCACCTTTTTTTTCCTGATACACCTATCTTGAATGGACTCTTTTCTAAAGATTCTCGTTTGTGTTTATGGAGATTGTCAAAGTATTCTCTCAAGCGCATTGTCCGATTGAACAGACGTAATAAGTATTGCAGGTTTTTATAGAAATATTTTAGTATGGTTACCGAGTATCTTTCGGTTGAGAACTGTCGACTTTTCGTCTTGTTTATTTTTGGGTTTTTTCTATACACAAATATTTTCCTCTCACTTCTCACTTTTCGTTTCATTTTAATTTTGTGCTCCGCTTTACGTCCACCACTCTTTATTCTAATTAAATTTTTTTTAGCTCTGAAAAAAGGCCTCAGTAGACGTGGCGACTTGGCGGACATGGTTTCTAGGGTTTCCTGTGGAAAACAAGGCAAATTTATTCTTTTGTAAAAACAAGAAAAATTACGCAAAATAAATAAATTTACATAAGCTCGCAGAAGGCAGTTGAACAAAAAATGCTACATAACAATAAATAAAATTGCATTTTCATTTTAATTTACTTTTTGTGCGCTTCGTCTTTATTTTTTTCGGATCCACCTTGTAAACATTTCATTTTCTCTTTGGCCTTTTTTTTAACGAACAAAACCAAGAAAAGGGTTGTGAAATAAGTATGCTTGGCATTTGTTTGTTATTTGAAAGTAATTAAAATAAGTAAACCGTTAAGCTTCAATTCACAATTACAATATTCACATTTTGTTGCACTCACTTAAGCCTTGAAGTGAGTGTTTGAGTTATTATAATTAGTTTGCTTAAAATTAATTCTCAGTTGGAAATCATTTATAATGAGAAATAAAGCAAAGAAACAAAGTTATTATAACCGATGTCCTTTATAAGTTGTTGATTATTTCTTACTTTGATTTCTTGCTATAACTTATGAAAGTTAATTGAGAAATTAATCAAAAAATATTAAATCAAACAATCCAATGCATAAAAGTTGGTTTTCATATTAGCGCTATAGAACAGTTTAAAAATACTTTCAAAGTATTTCAATACCTGAAACTCTTAACAACTTACATTTAAATAAGAAAAGAGTAAGAATAAAAGATATAATATTGTAGAGATCCTTTTCTGAATCCAATTATCATCTAGGAATTTGTTACATTCATTCGGACACACATTGTGCATAAGGAATATTGGAGCATCTGTAAAAAGATTTTAAAGAATTAAAAACAAGAAAACTTATCTAGTGTGTGGAACATTCGAATGCGACACAAAGATATTATTTCAAAGTAGTTGGTATAAAAATATACCATTCCATACAAAACAAAGTTAGCATATATAATCGAGAACACAATAAACTAACCAGCTAATGTCTCGTTATTTAAACTTTTCGTTCGTATTTCTATCTTTTATACAGGAAAACTTTTAATATGAAATTGATTAATATGGAACAATTTAGCTCATAAAATGAAATCTTTGTGTTTATCAAGAAAATATAAATATAATCACTACGTTGTGATGACACTATGTTAGTTAACTTTTTCTTTCTTTATGATAGAAATGTATTGAAAAATATACATATGTAGTTAAGTTCTGGGTACATCATAGTTGAGCACAGCCCATGATGTGTTTATGTTAGATTTAGAAATTAATTACTTGTTCAACGATTTCGTGCTTGGGCTAATTCATTGTGCATGCTATACTTACTGCGGTGCCTAATGGATGAGAGACAAAAATGAAGGCACATTCCTAGTAAATTCAGCAATAAATGGCATAATGAGGGAATTAATGAACGGACAAGCACAGAGTTGACTGGCCAACAGGCAAGTGGCAAGTGGCAAGTGGCAACTTGCAACTCGCAAAACTTATGCAAATGAAAATTAATTTAATCCACAGTACGAGTAAATTTTCCATTTTAATTTAATTACATGGACGATGCCTACGTGAGCGACAGCTAACCAAAAAAACAAAAAAACAAAAAACGGACAATTCCGAGTGGCCATTTTTTCAGTCGTTCCTCCTCTAGCCCCAGCCCCCATCCCTGTTGCTGCTCCTGCTCAATCTTCTTGTTTTTGGGTTTTGCTTTGTCTCTGGACGTGACAAAGGATCCTAACTATGTGACGTTCTTTTGTGAGTATTTTAAGCCAAGTTGGCAATTATTTTAAGCCACATTTGAAAATTATGAAGGTTGACTGTGGGTTCACCAGCTATGTGGTTCTGCGGTCCATAATGAACCACCTCTCAGAGCCACCGCTAGAGCTGCGAGTGGGCAATTAGTTTTGAGGACTGCTTCAGAGAGGCTCTACTATGATTGGCGTTTATCAAATTCAAATGCAATTTTCATTCATTTCATTTCATTTTCAACGCTTCTATTTTTCTTTGCTTCTGGAGATTTCCGTGCTATGCTTTGGTCTTTCTTTTTTTCCTACATTATTTAATTATCTATTCTGTGCCTACGAACGACAAGAACTTATCCTTAATAGCGAAATAAGCTTGAGCGGGGTCTCAGTGAAATGCAGGAAATCAGCCCACAGAGCGCTTTTCTGCCAGATGACCAGATGAAGGCTAACTCAAAATAACAAATTAATTAGCAAAAAGCAATTATTCGGCCTCTGCTTTGTGCTCAGCTCGCAGATCCATTTGACTTGAAGGGTCCAGCAATTGAAATTTACTTTTTAAATTAAGCACACAAATTTATGGTGCTTCTTGCAATTAAAACAATCGGCGACAATCAACGGATTAAACTAATTTCAATACGGTAAATCTCAAGTTTGATTATATTTATTTTCTGTATCTTAAAAGCGAATTAAATAACAATCACTAAATTTGTGAGAAGTTTACTAAATAAAAAACCATTTAACTCATTCCAACGTTAATAAGAATAGTGAAAAACAAAAGAATAGATTTAATGTGAAAAAGTTGCTATAATGTTTATTGTAATGGCATATAATTGCGAGCATTTACTAAAATACAATTGTATATTTTTTATTAGATTAAATCAAATGTACTAAAATCAAAAAGTACTAAAAAGTGCGTCAAGAACTAGAAATATTACCTCGATTTGAATAACATTTTATATAAGACCAAGATCTTATTAATAAAAGGATACAATATTATATATATTTAAGACCACATCTCTTTAATTTTATTTGTTTAGTAGTGCTTACTATTTAATTATTTAATAAGCGCATTTTATTATTCAGTTGTACGTTATTATATATTAAATACTCTTTCAGCATACACCATCAAATCGTTGTATTTCTATAGAGTATACAAATGCTGTCTGACTGTCTCTTAACATAATGCATTCCATAAACATATATACATTTTGAAGTAGGCAATGAAACTTTATAATGCCCTCACGTTTAGGTCTCTGCAACCCTTTTTAAGCATTCTAATGTGGAAATGTGAATTTTTGGGGGGACCGACTGGCCACTCCAATGGCAAAATGGCAGCGGGAGCAGCAAAGCTATATACGAAAAATGCTAAATAAGCGCTTAATGCATAATCTGTTCGAGGTACAATATGTACATCAAATGTGGTGTTACATTTGCCACAACCTTTGCGGAACAGCCCCAACGAACTGGACAATGTACCAGGGACAAGGGGCAAGGGGCAAGGGACTAGAGACAAGAGAGGAGCAAATAAACGGACAACGGACAACGGGCAGCAGGCAACGGCCAACGGACAACGGCCGACGGGCAGATATGGACATAATGTATGACTGCCATTTTATATGCTCCTTTGAAAAATGTGCTGACACTTCGAGGCCGGAGCATAAGCTTGAGGCAGGAGTTGCGAAGCAGAATAATGGCATTCGTGTGAAAGGGTTGACCCCAAGCGCAATTGACCACGTGTGCGTGTCCGTTTTGTGGGGGCGGAGTGGGGCTTTGAAATCCTTTTATCATTTAAATGGCATATGGCAAAAGGCAGGTTTTATTTTTATAACCTACCCTTCCCACCTCGCGGAAATTGTGAAAACAACGAATTCGACGAAACAAATCGTTCGAAATTTGTAAATGTCCTTTGTGAAATCGGTATTCTTTCACGTCTCGTTTCGAGCTTAGACTATTTATTAATTTGTCCAGAATAATTTCTGAAAGTCCACAGCCCCATTGCAATGTCATGTACTCTCTTTCTCTCTCTCCCCCTCATCCCCGTCGTGGTCGTAATTTTAATCCTGCTTTGAGTCTATTTCAGTCTGAACCTAGTCTGATCGGAGAGACACACAGCAGGTACTAATGACAGCGCGAAGGGGGACGGAATAACCCATAGAGTGGGTGCAGATTACTCAGACAGGAACAGGAATCCTGTGGCGGCAATTTTGTGACTCTTTGGTAGACATTTTATAGTAGACCTCGCATTGATTGGCGGCCATTGAAATTGTGGTGTGGTGTCTTGCCGGTAATGTGATTGATGGACTGGCCATGATCCTGCTGCAATATTTGGCTATGGTCTTATGGATTTTATTAAAAAAACTAGCAAAAGGGGTTGCAATTTTTAATTTCTTTGGATTTTAAAGCACTGTCAATCTCTTTATCATCAAGACCATTAAAAATTAAAGATATTTTCATATATCACTGCCATTTCACTTGCACTATAAATGTATGTATTTACCTAATTTGAATATTTTTGAAACAAAAGAATAATCAATTATTATACATCGCTTAGAATAAATTAAACTTTAAATTTTACTTTTACAGTGTTACATCACATTAAATAATTAAAATGAAGGCAAGAATAGCATAGATATTCTCCGTTCTGCATGTTAAAGTAACTGTGACAAAATTTGTCTATTTTACATTTTAATAGAAAGTCTTACAAGTCTTTGGCTAAATTAGTTTTACCGAGACACATCTAATGTTAATGACCGTCTCTGTGCTAATCATAAATCAAAATTCGCTTTATTTGACGCCCACTTTCATGTGGACAAAACGAGTCAAGTTGAAACCCTTTAACTGGCCCACAGTTTGGTATACACTAGAATATCAAAACAGATGCTGAACATGAACCTTGTCACTGTCAATGCCTTGACTAATGATGTGCCAACAAATTTAACGCAACCGGTTAGATTTTTGACTAGCCATATCTATGCACCCCCGTGCCTGCACTACCCTCGAGAGCCACCAAGCCCACCAGTTGACTCGGTGCCCGACAAATTCAATAAAATGACAAAGCGTCTAATTCACTTAACAGTAACTACGACAACACGAAGCAACATTGACAATGAAAATCATATGTCATCATTATTAACAGTAAAATGATTTCATTTTCCAGAAGAATGGGCCAGGGGCATATGCGTGAAACTAAGCGGATAATTTCGAAATAATATCATAATCATAAGCACAGCTTCACTCAGTGTTATTTCAACCCTCTAGGGTTGCTTCCTTCCCCTTCCTTCCATTCCCATTCCCCTTTACTTCTTCACACTCTTCGTTCGGTCTCGTCTGAAAGTCAACCTGCCGACTGCGTTTGAAATTGCGCACTTGGCTCGCAGTTGTGCCACCTTGTGGCATGCTCCACCCACGGGGCTGCTGCTTTAAAATCTCCATAAAGACAACAGGGGAAATTATGGTGAGTGTGGAAATGAAAATGAAAATATGTCAAAATGTCTGTTAGCCCTTGTGCACATTGGACCTGGACCGTCCCCCTTTTTGCATATTAAATTAAAATAATGTAATTTTGAAACGCTTTCGACGAGTTGTTGCTGTCCGTGTTGTTGTTTACATTGTTCGGCAATAAAGGGACTTTGTGCAATGAAACAATCATCCCCGAAAGCGTCGACTGTGAAACAAAGCAATTGGAAAATTATGCACTTGTTCGCCCTGAAGTATGCTTCTAATAATCAGCAAAGTGTTAAGCTGGCTTTTAGTGTGGAAGAGGGCGTGGTTGCCCTTCTGTTCTTTCCCCGGGCATCTCTTTGGGGTTAAAGATGTGCACAAGTCGAAATTATGGACTGCGCATATGATTTCTTTGGGGTTATGCAAATTAATAGCAAAAGGAGAACTTTTCATTTTGATGAGTTTATTTTGTTGATGGGGTATTTTTGACAATTTTAAAGTGGCAAATAATTATAATGAACTAAAAGTTGGAGAATTGAAGTGAATCACATATATAACAAATAATAATAACCTTCTGTCTGTCCGTCCGTATGAACACCTAGATTTAGGAGACTATAAGAGATATAGATATAATTTTTTTTTAGATAGCATTTGTTATGTTTGTACGCAGATCAAGTTTGTTTCGAAATTTTTGTTACATCCACTTCCGCCCCTGCAAGTCGAAAAATATCGAATAATAAAATAAAGAATGTAATGAAAATTTGGTTGCGATTAGATAAAAATTGTCGAAGTTATTAAAGAAATACTTTTGTATGGGCAAAAACGTCTACTTACTAGAAGTCTTATTTGCTTTGGCTGACAATCTGGTATATTTTGCACTCTGTAGTATATCTTACTACATTCTAGTTAACATATATACTACTTTTTATATATAAATTTACCAAATATGGTATGTTTATATATATATATATATATATATTATTTCGGTGTATTTTAAAATTAATACCGCAATATTTTGTTTTTATTCATAATGGGTAGCGGCTTTTTTTATTGTCGAGCACACTCGAATGTAGCTTTCTTACTGTTTTTTTTTTTATGTTAATGTTATATTAATTTGGTATATTCAAAATGCACCTCACACTTAAGCTTTTATGCTTAGTGCTTATATTAAGGTAAATCTTTTGTAGAATTTATCGAGTAATTAGTTTACATTATCACACACATAATCATGTTGTATTAGTGTGGAAGATGAAATTGAAAAGAGCACAAAAAGTTGTAATACATTTAGTGTATGCCATCTGTGATCGCAGTTTTGCATAAAAGTTGAATAAAAATTGATAAAAAAATATCCGCCCCAAATAGGAAATGCACATGCTGGGCTATTATTTGATTAACTTGAAGCCAAAATTATTCCATTAGAGCTAGCCTGCGGCCAAAACGTAAGCTGTAAGTTGGATGGAGATGGAAGGCCGCCCCTCAGTTGATGACAGTTCATATATTCTTATTTTCAAACTGCACTTGTCGAAATTCCCAAATGCCCTTTTCAACGCGCTTACGATTTAAGCTGCTTTTAATAAATTCGACACAAAATTGAATTTTCATAACGGTTTGTCCTGCCACTTGTCCTTTTGACACCACCACCACTTCCCTCTATAAAAATGTCCTCTGGCTTCGGGGTATGAGCGACGTGTGCGACACTCACTTAAAATGTGATTCATGATCAAAGTCACCCCCGAGTTACGGCAACCAGGCAGGACAGGAGTATTGGTCTGAGGACAATATACCCTGACACTTTTACAAAATATAGACTGGAGCCTTTTTTATTTGAGCTGTTTATTTGTTATTATTCTACTTGTAACAGTAAGGGGAGTGAAATCTGCTCTTAATGCTTTTGGGACAATGAATTAAAGACAAATCAACTAAAATAAAAACCGAGATAATACACAATCCTTTAATAATTAATGTGGTTTAAGGAAATGCATGTATTTTAGTAAATTTATATTATAATTTAAGTTGTAAAAGATTAAAGAGGTCTTCTCATCAAGTTTATTACTAAGCCAAGATACGAGTAATGCTTCCAAAAGAGTAAGCTATGTTTGAAACCCAAAAGGAGTGTCACACAAAAGGAGTGTCACACAAATGGGGACCAATAAATAGAGTTGTCCGCTAAGGAATGTTTCACCTTGGAATGTTTCACCTAAACATTTTTAAAGACTTTGTATTTCTTTGTATGTTTTCTCTAGACTCTTACTAATTCTCTCTTCTTCCATGAAACGATGATTTTTTCTATACACTTTATTATTATTATAATATTATAACTAGTCGACCCGGCAAACTTTGTTCGGCACACATGAAGTTATTTTTTTTTTTATTATTATTGCAGATTTTTACATTTTTTCAATTTCCAAAAATTTGGAATTTTTTCCATTTTACAAATTTTTATCGATTTTTACAATTTTTTTTAAATTTCTAAAATTTTTCAGATTTTTACACTTTTTCAAATTCCAATGATTTTTTTTTTTCAATTTTTTTCAATTTCAATTTTTTTTCAATTTCCAAATGTTGCCGATTTCTAATTTTTTTTAATTTGCAAAATTTTGCACATTTTTACGTTTTTTTTTTCAATTTTCAAAATTTTGCCGGTTTTTTCATAATTTTTTCAATTTCCGAAATTTTTCCGATTTTTAAAATTGTGCCGATTTTACAATTTTTTCCGCTAAAATTGCTCGCTCACTCAACCATTCATTATTTAATTTTATTTTATTTATTTATTATTTATTTATTTTTTTTTTCAATTTTTAAGATTCGATCGACGTTGTTGTTGATAGATAATAGATAGAAAACTACCAAATTGTTTATTTTATTTTATTTTTCATTATTTAAGATTCGATCGTCTTGCTCGCGGCATTGCTGACTGTAAAATAAATGTATATGATTTTTTAATTTCCAAAGTTTTTACATTTTTTCAATTTTCAAAACTTTTTTTCTTTTATGTATATAGATTTTTTTTCGATCGTCTTGCTCGCGGCGTTGCTGACTGTAAAATAAATGTAAATGTATAACTAATATCGTAATATCGTGTATGATACGTTACGCTCACATTATTATAAGTGCAGCCATGTCGGTGGAGTAAAATTCGCGCTGTTGAACGGGATAAAAAGTATCCTATAGCAGTCTCCCGGCTCTAAGATACCTCCCTACCAATTTTCACTCAAATCTGTTTTGCCGTTCTTGATTTAAAAGTGGTGAAACATTATAGACTTTCTTTTATATATAATATATAGATAGATTAAATAAAAGACACTGA
Organism: Drosophila sulfurigaster albostrigata; assembly: GCF_023558435.1. Taxonomy (NCBI): domain Eukaryota; kingdom Metazoa; phylum Arthropoda; class Insecta; order Diptera; family Drosophilidae; genus Drosophila; species Drosophila sulfurigaster. Next base: position 3,840,874 of record NC_084881.1, read on the forward strand.
ATTTTCCCAAATTTCAAATTATTTGCACACTTATCATATAATTTAAAAAAAATTGTAATTTCATTGAACAGGCAAAACTATGTACCTGTGAGAATATCATGTAAATATACTTCAAAAAGTACTAAATATATCTATGATTTTGATAGGGGTGCGCAGAAGAAGTTAATCCGCATTATTCCTCCAAACTTAGACGTCCTATTACTACCAAAGATTTTTATTTTTATCGATTTGCGTAATCGGCAAGTTCAATAAGAATTAACCTTTCACTCGCATATCGGCTTTCAAGTGCCTAATAGGAAGTAACCCTTAAATACTACAGCGGATTAATATACAAGTTTTGAGCTAATGTTAAATAGTATAGCATGGCAATAGCTTTGATCAAAATTGACATTTGAACATTGCGAAATAATTTATTAAAATAAAGTAGATACAAATATATTATAAATTGGGAATTATTTTAAGACAAGCCTCAAATCAAAGATTGAATCTTTGGTAACATAAAAGAAATAAAGAAAATGGTTTCGCTCTCAAATGGGTCCCATGTCTTATGAATTCTATTGTACTTCCACTTGAAGGCAAGGCAATCTCACAAAAAATTAATGGCAATGAGTTAGAGTAACGCTTATAATGATTTCGACCCCAATTTATCAAGCGATTTTCCAACAGCGAAAGTCGGAGAAAGTGAAAAGTTACCGTGCTGTCCCAGCCACCCCTCAGTTTGAAAGATGAACCGGAAGGAAAATGAAAATAAAGTTTGAAATACAAATACATACATATAAAGCACGAGTAATCAAACAATGATGATGCGCAAGAATTCACATTTTCAAATGATGGGCAAATGAATGAATTATATTGAAATATGCGCAAAGGATACCAACTTCGCAGCTCAGCAGTTCAATGGCGAAGCTTGAGGTTGGGGAAGTTGCAAAGTTGGGAGACTGTAGCAAAGCGCGTCATGTCAAAAAGTTTCTGACTTCGGGACTTGAGGCATGTTTGTTATCATTATCATTAGCCCGTCGAGGCAGCACATTTTTCACAGTGTCAGTGCCACCAGGAAAGCGAGGGGATGGTTAGTGGGTGGGGGGCGGGGCGTGGCCAGTGGGAGTGTTCGCTTTGCATAGATGCCGTTTTGGGGGCATCTTTTAGAGACGGCCATGAATTATGGCTGTCAGTTTTTCTTAAGGTGGTCTTCTTTGCGCCGAGAAAGGCACTTTCATTAGCTTTAATTTTCTGGAAATATTTTTCCTGTCTCCTTCCTCTCCTCCTTCGAGCCATTCATTTGGGTTTCCTTTTTCATTTTGCATTTACTTTTCAGGGGTCTTTGTTTTTTGGTGTTTTCTTCTTGAACGCGTCTTAAGTTCTTTTTAATACGGTTTACAGATTATTAGCTGCTCATCGCTTAACGCTAATTTGATTACGGAATTCGCTGAGGTGTTTGAGCCGTATGCCAAGTATTTAATTTATTTTGTATCCTACTTTTTTTACAGAGATAAATGGAGCATGAACAATATTGATCAGATACATTTATTAAATTTTCCTAATATCAAATATTCTACATACTTGAATAGTGTAATGTATTCTTCAGCGCTCTTGTCGCATTCTGAAATTTATGTAATTTCATTTTAATTTTCAAAACATCAACGACATTTTAATGCCGTTCACCTACGTGTGATTTACAGGGTGCGATAGTCGAGCACTGGAGCATAATCGCCCGAAGGTCTACACGTCATATTCATATGAGTACATACATATGGATGTTACATACTATCATGCGTATAACGCACTACGACAAATCTATTCCACAGCAGGTTCCGCGCGTGCTGGGCTGTGATTCTTAGAAGAACAAGTCCAACGACGATGGCTACGTCGCGATGTGGAACGTGTTCAGGTCGAGCTGTTTCTTTGACGTTGACGTGGCCTGGAAATGGGGAACTGTGAACTGGGAAACTGAATTGCGTCGCACTTATGACAAGTTACATGTCTCTCACATTTAACCATGTTCCACATACTCATGTCTAAATATGGGGGGAGCACACAACATATGTATGCGGGGTACTTGCACACGCACAAACTCGTTAAAATTTTTCATAATTTTATCGCTTTTCTTATAAACGTCGGCGGGTTTATGGCGCACGTTTTCGATTCGGGCTTGCCTGGGAAATTATTATGAGAAATAGCTATAAAAAAGTGTAACTTTAGCCTTTTTGTTTTGTTTTATGACTTGAATGCATAAATTTGCTACCATACCAGCCATTTATCGACAACGAGTACTTTACCAACAACTCGACCATGTTGATAAGTCTGCAAGGTGGAATTACTTAACCAAAGCTTTTGATATCCCCCCACATTCTTTTAGTTTTGCATTTCATTAATTATGCATTTACTACTAACAATGTTGTACTTAGTGTCTCGTATAGTACCCCAAGAAACCCTCGATTTATTTTTCATATCAAAAATTTAACTGACCTAGTTTTTAAGCATTGTAAAATGTAAAATGTTTATGCACAAATTCGTTATTAATATGTATTGAGTTATTGTATTGCACTAATAGGCTCTGTTTACAAATGTACTTTATAAATTACTTTATAAGGTGGAAATTATTCCTTCTGACTGTTACATACATTTATTGCCGATACAAAGTTATAATACCCTTCTAATTTAGAGATAGTAGGTTTAAAAATACTTAAACAGTTAAATAAATTGGAAAAAACAAAATATTTTATTGAATTGTAATAATGTTATTAATTTCAGTGATATTTTAATTTAATTGAATTGTTTTGGAATGCCACATAAACTTAACCTTGAAAAAATCTTGATTTTAGAACTTATCTGTGCATAAGAATCTTAGTCCAGACGTGTTCTCCAAATGTAGACAAGTTACATAAAAAACATGGACGTCATTCAAGAAAGAAACTTCAAGGTGGCCCTTGTTTCTGTTCCTTCCATACGTCAAATCAATCTATGTATGCTGAATAGGGAGAGGTTAGGTGAGCAAAATTAAAACTATCACTTGTAATTTCATAATTAACAACGCTTGGTCAAACATCTAACTAACGCAAAACTCTTTTCTTAAATCTTTTCCAAAGTTCCAAATACAAATTATGCAAAAAAAAAAAAAATTATGCAGATACATATTTGCCAATTTATATTATAAAGTATATTCGGTTGCACAGATGACTCAATAGTTGTTGCGCTTACATAAGTTGTTACGTAGAAAGGATAAGATATTTTCTTAATTGTGCCATTGGGATCTATCTAATGCCATGTACCCCAGAATGCGTATGCGATAAATGTACATATGTATGTAGCTAGGGAAAGTGCTGATTAATGAAGCTTCAAAGTGGCTATCTCGATTTGTTCAGCGGTTCCATCGTTAGCACCTCTATACAAAAGTGCTGAACGTTCTTACGCAGCTGCAACTGAAGCAGTCGTGTTAATTCAAGGACCACACACACCCAACACTGAAAGTGACGGGCAGAGTGATGCAATGCAACACAGCGACGACTTTTTTTTAGTGGTCTCGATGCGTTGCACGCCACCTCGAGGGAGTTGGCAGCGATACCCAAATTATATGTCAACTGGCCAGCAATCAGTCGCTTACCACGCGCAGAATGAAGCGTCGCTTTGATTAGCGAATTTATGGCACGTTCCGCTCGCTATGGTGAGCCGCTGGTGCGGTGATGCGGTGGCTTAGTCTGGCTGGCTGTTAAGAATTTGGAGCGAGTCGTCGACGGAGCGCATGACCATAAAGTACGTACTGCAACTGGCGGCAGCTGGCAGCAAATTGCGGCAAGAATGCCGGCGCAGGCCAAAAGCAGCGGCGCAGCAGAAAGACAGAAATTATTTCATACACGTTCCCCTTCACCTCCCCCTCCCTCTAACCCTCATATGCCGCCTGCTGCCCGGCGCATGTCAACATGAGTTTCATAAATGGCAGCATCGGACAGCGTTTTGTCAACACGCGCTGCGTTCTCTTCGTGTTGTTGCTGCTGCTGCTGCTGCAGTTGTTGTTGTTAGTTGATTGCTGCTCGTCGCTGTTTTTGTTGTTGTTGTTGTTGTTGTCATTGTTGTTGCTTATGTCGCTTATGCCTTTTTGTGTCGCTGCGGTATTCAGTTCAATTTTTTTGCTCAATTTTATTTATTTAATTTCAGTTTCTGTTTGTGTTTCAGTCTCTGCTTTTGTTTTTTCTACCCGTCACTCATATGTGGAAAAGGTATAATACCAAACATTATGACAACACTTATTTGTAAATAAAAATAAATGGTTAGTCTATTAAATATTAAATTTCATTATGGGACATAAACTATCAGATCCGTGTACCGGGTATTTTATAGTCGACCATTTGCGTTTTTGTGGCTGCTTTATTTGCTTTATTTCGATTCGAGTTTCCTTTTCCCCTCTTTCCATTTTATACTCCATTTTTGGCAACTGGTTATGAAGTCTCATTTTCGTATTTTTCTTAATTAAAAACTGCACTAATTTTTAATTAGACGCATTTATATAATGAAAAGCTGTTTGGCAACACGAAATCAAAATCAAATATGTATGTATTTAATTGGCTAGCTGTCATTAACCATTTATCATTTACCATTATGACTATTCATTATCTGGTAATAACTTGCCAGCTCGTTGCTCATATTTCTCTCTCTCTCTCTCTTTATTCGATCTCTCTTTCATGCTCTCCACGTAGTCACTCATTTAACCGGTAATCATCAAACTAGCGACTGTGAAGAGACAGTTAATGTTCATCGAGTTTTCTGGAATTCAGATAACATTAAATATTTTTTAAAGCATTCTGTTTGATGTGATAATCAATATCAAGGAACAACTCCATTAATTGGATGTAAAAATAACTCGGAATACGAGCATGTTTTTCTGTGGGTCTGCAATATTTTATTATTGTATTCTTGCACTCTGTGTAACAGCAGTTAATTCTTAAACCCTCTACCCATAGGGCAGCAGAGTATTACAAATTTGAGTCTGCAGGAAATGTATAGAACAGGCAAATAGAGTCATCTCGGATCCCTTAAAGTATATTTATTCTTGATCAGCGTCAACAGCCGAGAAGATATACCGTTGTCCATCTGAAAAAATATACGAGATAGAGTTATAATTTTTTTTCGACGGCAATTGTTTTGTTTGTCAAGATCAAGTTTGTTTCAAAAATCGAAGAGCGAGCAAAATTTTAAACCTAAATCAGCGATACATACATATTGCTACACTATTGATCATTTCTGAAAGTTTGGTTGCGATCAGATAAGAATGGTCGATGTTATTAAAGAAATATTTTTGTATGTTCAAAAACGCCTATTTACTAGGCGTCTTAGTTGCCTTGACGGACAATGAGGGATATTTTGAACTCTATAGTATGTATATTTTAAATCTAGTAATATAACAATATATATCATAGTTTTTTTTGTGGTGTATTTATTTTGTGTATTATTGGAATAATATCGACTGTTTTTCTTTTAATCAAAATAGGTAAAAGTAGCACACGGGTCTGTACCTTGCTTACTTGTTCTGTTATGTTTGAGATAATTGCAAAAATTAACGATTTCATATGAAAAACAAAAAGTTCCTAAAATCAATCTTACCTGTAAATATGCTAAGAGATTTTTTTTCTTTTCACTGTAAATAAATACTAAATTTTTACACAACAACAACATTAGTATAAATTCGAATTGTAGTTATTAGAAATATAATTTACATTTGTGAAGCGATAAATAAACTAAATTTTATTGACCAAATAGAGACTTGAGTTGATGCACACAACTCTCAAAATGATATTGTAAATAGAATTGTCTATTTGCATTTATAAATGCATTTAGTTTTTTAATTGCTTGTGTTAATCCATTTCAATATTTTTAATGAATATGTTACAGCCGCAACATTCATTTGTAGGCTGTCGCTGAGCTATGTGCAAAGGAATGCCTAAATACATAAAATTAATAAAATGAGAAATTAATCAAAAAATACATAAATCCAAATGGAATTCAACTGTTGAAGCTTAAAGATTAAAACATTAGGAAAGAAACCTAATCATTTTCGTGTATCCAATAGAAATATTTTATGAAGCTAATAAAATCGAACAATAACGAGTAAATGGCAATGCAAATGACCAGAGCAGGCGATTTGAATGACAAAAAGCAAACTCTGACACTGAAAGAAGAGACTCTCCACATACAAGTATTTTAGTGCGCTCACATGTCGACAAATCAAGTGGGAGACAGAGAGAGATATGGTTTATTTTATTTGGCCGATTAGTCGCTGCCAAATGCTGTTAAAACAGACATAAAGCTGTTAATGAAAAAAACTTCCGTTTCGGCATTGAGTTGTAGGCGTGCGTTAGGTTTGTTAAACAAATAATCGGAGGGAATGCTGAAAGATAGTTGAATTAGTTCCAAATAATCATAAGCGATCATTCAGATTTAGCTAATTCGCAGTGATATGATTTGATTCATATGCAACGTGTGCTGTAAGCAATTTGACCAAATATAGTATGTCGTTACTCTGCGTATACGCAATGTCGAATTGGGCAGCGAGCCGATATAAATCATGTTTCCATAAATATCGAAACAGCAATGCGATTTCCCTAATAATAGTCAAATGTGCTCAATAAAATGTTCACGTACGAGGCGATCTCTGAGCTGTTGTTGCCAATTTAAAAGCGTTGCTCACATTACCTGATCGATTGCCGATCGAATTGGATCGCGTCACTTTGCGTCGCGTCCGTCGCATCGCTTCGGATCGGATCGCATCTGAGGTGACACAAATTTTGAACTTGTTTTTGATTTATTGCCAAGCTGGCAGAATCGGCCCGCATTGACCGTTTGCGGCCGTTTAATTTAATAAAGTCAAATCGGTGCATTAACTTTGCATCATGCTCCCCAATAAATACTACGATACCAGATTCAGATACTCGTACATACACAACTACAGAGTTATCCAAACTATGCATCCATTTCAGTATTGTCACGCCGGCCGCACCCGAGTTGTCATTGTTGTTGTTGTTGTAGTTGTTGTAGTTGTTGTTGCAGTTGCAGTTGCCGTTGCTGTTGCATTCGCCGTGGCATTTCCATTTCGGCGAGACAGCCGTCAATCAATTTGTAAGCTTCGTCATCTGAAAGCGCGTTGTAGACTGTCATTAAACAAATGACGGCTGATTTCCTAATTAGTTTGAGTAATTTTGCTTAATTTGTAATATTTCGTGTTCAAAGTGCGACGAGTGCCATGAAATCAGTGCTAAACTCTCAGAAACACATAATCACCTCTTTATATAATTCAAAATTATATGTTTTTGTTTTTCAATAAGAATTTGAATCATTCCGAACATTTTGTAAATAAAGATGTATGAGCCGGCCGGGAAAGAGTGAGACTTTTGGCAATCTTTCAATTTCCCAGTCTATTCGTTTCATCTGTTTCGTCATTTTCAAAATGAAGACGTCTTGTAACATTGTCTGGTCCTGGCCAGACAGACAGACAAAGGCGTCTGCAATCCCAGGGAAAATTAATTTTAATTGCAAAAGCAGTGCGTGGAGAGGGCAATAATTGGCAAAGGACAAGCACAAGCGGCTGTCGCAGGACAATTGCTGAAAGACAAAGAAAGATGACACTTGAGACGGTGCACATAATTCCCCCAAGTGCAGAACTTTGTTAAATAATTTAAAAAGTTTTGTGCACTCGCTGCTAGGCGGCCATAATTGAATTACGAATGGCGGAGGAGAGCATTGACAAAAGAGACTGAATGAGATGAGGAGCGTGGAGCTCACATCAAAACAAGTGTCAGAGCGGAAACGGAAGTGGTGCAGAGCACTGACAGCTAAAAGATTTCAATAAGAATTTGATTTAACTAAAGCCATGCCGCAGTCAAGAAAGGATCAAGGGATGGGCTAGGACATAGAGGGAGCGAGAGGGCGACGTGAAGAACTACAACCACAAGGTTTTTCAAACTTTACTCATTTTCAAAATTACAATGTTGCCACAAGCGTGGCGCTTACCGCATCAACAGCAGCATAAGAGGTTTAGGTGGGGGCAGCAATGAAGCTAGAAAAATCTAAACGTAAGCAAAGTCAATCGGAAAAGTTGTTGACGCCACCACCAACAGAAGCAGCAACAACAGTAGCAAGCTGCGGCAGCGGCAGATTCTTTGATGAAGGCCATAAGATAAAAGGGGGGAGTCGCGGGGCAGACGGTTAGGAAGAAAGCCAAAGGATGCCGTTGCCGCATCCACAAGATGCCTTTGCAGTTGCTCGTCCTTCGCAGACATTTTTCTACTTTGGAGAAAAGTTTTTGTTGGAGCCACTACTTGACGCTAGCTTCGGTTACCTACCCTTTATCTGCCCCTCTTGCCACTTCGCCCACTTGTGCCCACTTGTCCCCACTTGCCCCCTCTCCGCCCATCGGCGATAAATATTGCACGCATTTACCAGCCGTACGCATCTTGTGCAGGAGGCGTTGCGGCATCTGCGGTGAATCAATTTCTGCAAATGAGATTTTTCAATTATAAATCAATTTTCGATTAAAATTACTTTTACGCATTTTCTCTTCCCTTCAGCAGTCTCCTTCCTCCCCCGCCTGACTTCGGCCTCTTTGTGTGTGCCAAAAACTTTATGCGGCATGTGGCAAGCGTCAGTCCCGACGAAGTAAGCAAATGATTGAAACTTTTCCTCAATGAGAAATGTTATGACACAATAGCGATCTATTCGTAAAGTTATACGTTCCTATCCAAGTTGGTTCTTAGGAAAATCAAGTAAGAAAGCTCGAGTCGAGTGTGCTCGACTTCGATATACCCATTACGCCTTTTTAATAAAAGCCTTTTTTTTGTAGTCACAAAGTTACTACCCAACGGATAGTGGGAGCGGTAAAAATATACCAAAAATATACTACAAAAATACTAAAATGTACCCAAGGCTTTTTTCGGTCGAAATTCTACGACACTGAAAATATGCCAAGAGTACAAACATATGTCAATGTAGTTAAGATTCGATTATTATAAGGCTTTTTTCGGTCGAAATTCTACGACACTGAAAATATGCCAAGAGTACAAACATATGTCAATGTAGTTAAGATTCGATTATTATAACCGTTTTTTGCAATACAAAATCATCGTGAAAATCAAAACAAAAATAACAATAGCTGGCTTTATCGTCTCGACGGTTGACAGTGATCAAGAATATGTATACTTTATGAGGTCGGAGATGAATTCTTCTACCTGTTAAATACATTTCCTGTAGGCAATAACCAAGCGGGTAGCGAGTGTTGTATAAATGATATATCAAGTTATTTTTATTTGATCTTCTAAAACATATAAAGTAAAAATCCTTTTAGCTTCTTTTGCTATCTATAAACAGATTACTATATAGTGGAAGTGGAACTTCTAAAAAATGTCGTCAATAAATGAGAATTGTCATTCAATCGAATAGACTGTGATTGACCTAAAACGATATTTGATACATCCTTGAATAATGTGGTGGATGTTGAAGGAAAAGTGATAAACCGATGAGCGAAACGCTGCAAAAGGTGCTTATAGTCTTTTTTGCGACTCTTAATTAAATTGTGAATTATGGTCCTCGATTTGGCAAAAGCCACGAAGGCCACAAAAATATGAGCCGCTCTTCGCTTCGCTGCTGGGGAGAGTGAACACTGGAGAAGTGTAGAAGAGAAGCGGACCATAAAGCTGGCAACGAGGTGCGCATAAAATTTTACGATGACCATGTGTCCCAATGCAACATCTCCTGCCGCCTGTCCACAAAGCTTTTCATCCATCCATCCAACCATTCTTTCAGCCATCCATTCATCCATCAAAGTGGAGCGATACCAACACTGCTCGTTATTAAATTATAAATGAATGAATGCAGTAAACGGCTCGGCACAGTTGGAGTTGGAGATGGAGCTGGAACTGGAGCTGGAGTGTGGACGGGTTGTCGTCAACAGTGTGCCACATAAGTATGCGAACAGGTAGATAGCTGATTGTGTTCAACAGAAGAAGACAAATGCAATTTAATCGATTTGGCGTGTGATTGCCGACTCTGGTTGCCATCTCTGGTCTGAGTTATGACTGTGCCACAAAATATAATGCGTTGCGATTGTCAAAGAGACAGAGTCACTATCAGATAGTGAGACAGTCGCCAGGTCAGCATATAAATTGAGGCTGAAGCTCCGCATGTTGCACTCGTCATACATAGCATACTATATGTCATAAACTGGTCACAAGTATTTATGACGCTTGGCAATTAATAAATTTCTGGCTAGTTGAAAATAAATCTTGAAGAACGATTGGCCAATCAAATTGTTTATGGCCAAGATCTCCAGCCAAAGCAATAATCATTTCAGCCCAACTCCAAGAAGTTTTATGGCAACAACAATCAGCAGTCACTTTAAATTGGCAACAAGAATTCGCGCTTATGTTCTAGGCAATAAGTCAACCTTGAGTCATGATTGATTCCCCTCAATAAAATTGTGTGGGCCAATAATGCAACCGCATTCCAAAAAGAAAAGGGTTTACTTATGGTCCATAAATTTTTGGTACGATTCGGGTTCAAAGGTCAGAACAAAGCTCGCCCATAAATTATCCCAAATTCAAGGTGTTCGCTCTATAATTTCTTTCCTCCCTCTGTGACACTTGCTTGCCAATCAATCACAATTCGAAGGTTTTTATTTATTTCTTGGTCTACACCCTTCGAAGTAAAATACATATATTTGTGTTATGGTAGAATACGTAACCCGCTCAGATTTTTTAACTACAACTTAGTCAAATATTGTAGGTGGGATTCAATAATTGAATCAATTTTACAATTTTCATTAGGTTCAATAATTCGAATTTTCAAATTAAAAATTTCAGAGAGAGCATCGAAATAGTGGTGGTAAAAGTTAAGAATAATTTTCCCTCATCCGAAAGAGAATCAGATCGCTCTATCTTGTTTTTTGATAAATGTCACACGCCGCGTGCCAAATGTTTTTTCAGCTTCCCCCACAAATGTGAAAACTGTCGCATTTTCTTGGAATTTCATAGTGACTGCAGCAGCGGCAGCAACAGTAATAGTAACGGCAGCGACAGCGACAGCGACAGCGACTGAGACAGAATCAGTCTCCTAAGGATACGGCATTACACTTAGAGCAAAGTGTCCTGTCTGCTTTTGGAGCTGTCATTGTCCCAAAGCGATTTTTTGTTATATCCCCCTCCTCCCCCGCCGAATGTATATCCCACGTGTCGGTCTATTTTGTTGCATGGCGTTTAACAGTGGGAAAGGGAGAAGGAGACTGAAAAAGAGCGTGTGGAAACCCAGCTTGCTAGTCAAGCCTTTAATTTATGTAGCCCAGGGGAGATTTTGATTTTTTCGAATTTTTTTAGGAGCGGAAAATGCTAAACAATTGACTGTAATTAGGCAAAATAAAGGAGCTCGAAGAGGTCATTCTGAAAGTGAGATCGGTGAGAGATTCATTCAGAACAATAAGAAATTTAATTCTAATTGTAGAATAATTAGATAAGGAAATAGTAAATGTGTTAAGGTTCGATATTGCCTATCTCATAGTTCTTTTTAGTGAATTCTAGGTTTGAAATATGTATTTTTACAGAGCGAGTATGGACTATACAGTAACTGAATCAGCTCTTTATTTTTATACAATTTGCCTATTTTGATGTAAATGTGCCTGTATATTTGTGAAAGTGGGTATATCTCAGAGACTTTTGGAGCTAAGAACAATATTTGTCACGGAGATGCCTGCATTCACTTCTTAGTTTTATTTTATTTTTATTTTTCCCCTTATCCTTTAAGGGTTAATTCCGTACGGTCTTAGTTGCTTTGACCGACAATCTGTTATATTTTAGTACTCAGTGGTATATGTAGTAGTATACCACATAAAGCTTTTGGTATATTTAAGTATTTTTGTAATATATTAATTTGGTATATTTTAAAATATTACCGCACTTTCCTTAAAAATGCGTCGCGGATATCTCACAGACGAGCTTTCTTACTTGTTTTCTTGGGGTTTTCAATAACTATCTACATCGGAAATTTGAATAGAAAATTCTCAGGAACTATGCATTATATAGTTATCGTAATATTTTTATTCTTTTTAATTTAATGTGACTAAGATGAAGTAAATTATAAATAAATTATAAATTATAAATAATAAATACGAAGGAAAATTATGACTCTCTGAATTTCTGTGGAAATCGGGAGTTGGAATACACTATGTGTTGCTCTGGCATTATTCACTGTTACTTTGAGAACGCACTGTGCTCTGACAGCTTTAAACTTCACACACTCTTCACACATAATCTTGCACCCATACACTCAGTGTAACACTCACTCACACTCACTTGCATTCGTCACTGGCTGTCACATTAACACATCATTCATAAGGACATGTGCCAATGGTTTTTGAAAATATTTGCCGCAGTTCAGGAACCTGAACAGGAGCAGAAGCGGGAACGAAAGCTGGAGGTCTGGTTGCAAGTAACGGGAAAGCCAGAGAGAAAGAGAGCGAATAGGAATGGCAGCGAGAGCGAGAACGATGACCTCCCAAGCGATTTGGCGTCCTCCTGTCGCGAATTCAGATTTGAATTTGTGTTTGCCAAAATGTCAATAAACACGGACAGACACAGAGGGAGACGGATGAGAAGAAGGAGGAGGAGGAGCAGGGAGAGACGGAGACGGACTGGGCTATTGACATTTGTTTTGATTTTTTTTTTCCTATTTTCGTGTTTCTGTTCTATTTTATTTCGCACTGCGAAAGTTTCTTATTTTATTTTGTATGCTGAATTTGCTTTTATTTCATGTTGTCACATGCCGCTGACAAAATTTTATGCGAATTGGTTTCGCATTTTGAAATAGTTTCATAAAAAGCAAATGCCAGTCTACCGCCCACCCCGGAGTCGCAGAGTGTGACGCGATTGTGTGTGTATGTGTGTGTGTGTGTGTGTGTGTGCTGCCAATACGAGTGATTTCCATTTGACATTGATGATGTTTATTTATTTCGGTGAAAATTGAAAATATACAAAATATACTCAATGTGTATGGACGGACTTGTGTTTGTGTGTTGTGCGTGTGTCTGTACTTGTATAATTTTTCTTTGCTCTGCTCTGGATTTTCTGCTCCCCTTGTTGTTTTTGTTGTCTTTCGTTTCGTTTCGTTTCGATCCGTTTTGTTTTCTTTTCATTCTTGTCATTTTTGGTTTTTTATCACGACATTCTATTTTGCAGCCAGGAGACATTGATGGCGGCAGGAGCTTATCCTGGACGGATTCGTTGGCCGGGTGAAATTGGTTGGTTTGTGTTTCTGGTTTTTGGTTTTGGTGCCTCATCTTTTATGTGAGCTCGTTCGGCTGGCGTTTTGGATTTCATTCATTTTTTTCGTTGCGACAAGTTTGACTTATATGAAAAAGAGATTGATTACCCATAGATCCTGTCGGCCTGTGAGTGGTTTTGCATGTTCAAATGAAACATTTTTTAGGTGTTTCACTGTTGGGAGTATGTGAGTATATAACATAGTAAACATAAATACATACATACATGCAATCACACACGGTGCGGGGGAGGGAAGGGGCTATTGTTCGGGGGCCTTTGTGGCCTTGTGAAAATATTTAAATTCGAAATTGCAACCAATCAAACAATTTTCCAATCAAAAGCTTCTATTTTGCCAATTTTAAGTCGACTTGTGCAACTTTTAAGTTGCATAATTCAACAAAGAACGTCAAACGCATCCACAAAACACACACACACACACGCACACATAGAGACTGTACACTCTTTTTACAGTTGCACCTGTGTGCAGGCAAACAGGCCAAGCCTCGCTCTCGTTCTAGTCCCCGTCACCGTCCCCGTCCTTTCATTTCGCTTCGTTTTGGATGCGAGGTACCGGCTACGCAATTACCATGAACAACAACGTCCGGCAGTGAACTATGTAGGAGTCTTGCTCTGCGAGGGGGAGGGAGGTGATGGTCTCTCCGTTGGAAAAGTCGTAAATATTCCAAATGTCATTTTGAAATCCTAATTTACGCTTCGTCGACCTAAAATGCACATTTGCCCAGTGTCCAAACACACACACACACACACACAGACACAAACACACATCCCAGTCCCAATCGCAAAGAACCGACGCACAGCGCACGCACTGCAATTTCGAGTGTTCACCTTGCCCCTTCCGAGCTCACCCCCTTTTGGGGCAATCTTCAGCGAATTGCTCGTCGTCCTCATCGTCAACGGGATTGGCATGCCTCATCATCATCACCATCAGGAGCAGGAGCAGCAGTCGGAACGTTCGCTTTGCCGGCACCATTTTGTATCGAAACATGCAATCAAAATTTTCAAATTTTCTCTGTGTGTGCAACGCACAAGTTGCATCAGCAAAGGGTAGTGGGTATAGGGCAGGACTGGAAGGGTAGCAGGGGAAGCTACTGTGTGCACTCTTCAAACAGACACACGCACCGAATGAATTACAATCAGCACACAATTCAACGAAAAATGCCGTCCAATTTCTAAATTGTGAGCCAACTCCAAAAGCTGGACTACATACCCAGACTTGGACATCGCCCACTGTCCATTCACATTCGCATCCGCATTCGCATCCCCCATGAGGCGCGTTAGGAAAATTAGTGCATTTTGGGCCCAAAAACAATATGTTTTCCGAGCGGCATTTCCATTTATGTTGCATGTTGTGCACACATTTCCGCAAATGCAACTCCCTCAAAACTCGCCTTCCTACCTACGCCCTACCACATCCTCGCCCCCCCCCCCGCTGTTCGATTGGAACGCCTACAAGCGACCTCTCGACTACACCATTTGCACATATTTTCACTTGTGCCAGAATTGAGACTGGGATTGGGATTGGAATTGGGTTTGGGTTTGGATATTGGGCCCACACATATTGGGATTGCATTGGGATTTGAGGGTGCAGCTCCCTTCCAGCTCCTAGTTACTAGCTCATTGTCTATTCTGTTTCTGCGGCTCTAGATTGGAACTATTCCCCCAGTCTGAAACCCAGACAAAAACTGTTAAGCTGATCGAGTTGCAAACTTATCGCTGTTTTCTCGGTCACTTCGCAAGTGATTTATGCTATAAATTGGCAAGATATTTTCACATGAAATTGACCAATCGCCTATCAAGATCTCAAGTTAGAATTAAACAAAGTCCATCTATTCTTCACTTTCTAACATATATTGTACATCTCATTTAGTTGCGATGTCTTCAACTCGAATATGCTACAAAAATCAAAGTTTCACAGCTTACTACTGGCAAAGTGTCAACTGGTAAATGGTAAAGGGAAAATGGAAAATCTATTCGAATAATGCAAGAGGGCCCATCAAAAAGCTCATAAACGACAACAGCAACAAGAGCTTCCATTAAAAAGTATTTGTTTAGAAATTCCTTTACATCAACTCCAGCGATACGAAGCGAGTTTATCTAACACCATTTTCGGTTAATAATCAACAAGGGTCATAAAATTAAAAATACATTTACCAAATATTGAATTTCAATGTAAATAAATTCAATTCAAAATAAATAAATTAAATACAAACAACACAAAAATTCGCTTGAAATCATAAAAACAAAATTTTGATGGCTTCGTTTCAAGATGAAACACCAAAGATCCAAACGTGTGGCATCCACCGAATGAATGCTGTTGCTGTTGTAACCAATCTAAGGAATGACCGAGTGAAAGAAAAACTCGAATAATGATGAATTAATTGAGTATAAAATGTTGAAAGCAACGCACGACTATTAAAAAATAAAATACAAGCAGAATAAGAAACAAAGCAACAACACAAAACTGATCAAGAAACGACAA
Source organism: Drosophila sulfurigaster albostrigata (assembly GCF_023558435.1). Taxonomy (NCBI): domain Eukaryota; kingdom Metazoa; phylum Arthropoda; class Insecta; order Diptera; family Drosophilidae; genus Drosophila; species Drosophila sulfurigaster. The sequence goes on from NC_084881.1 coordinate 3,856,663, forward strand.
TTTATTTTCGACAAGTCGGCGACTTAATACCCTTGCTGTGTATCAATAAATATTTACTGCATCTTAACTACATATTTTGAGAACTCTCTTAATGAAAACTTCTCGTCAGCATCTTAATTATGAAAGGAAGTTTCTATCGATAATATAGATGATCTATTAACCAAGACCCACTCCACAGCTAAATAGTTGAATACAGTAAATTTTCTTTAAGATATTCTTAAAATTCAGAAACTTTTTTAACATTGTGTTACACACTTCTCAACAAAATGTAAGAGCTCTTTGGGAGGCTATTACAACTCTCGCACAATATCATAAAAATTATACAGTAAGCGATTGAGATACTCAATCTGAGAGATACTCAACTTTCCCAAACCGACTCGTCTCTGCGTCTTTTAGTCTCAGCTGTAAATTGACGGAGAATCGAAAGAATCGGGAGATTCGGAATTCGTAGAATACGCATAAGAACTTTTATGGTAATGAGACAAGTGGCAGACCAGTACTAAATCTTGCTAATGGCCAGCCCACGACGCGGCGATCGTTACCCTCTTGTAACTGCCTCTCTTTTCCACTTTAAGTATATAACATATAGTAAGAGCATGTTGTGCTCACCTCCTCCCTCCCCCCACAACTTCTTGCGCTCTCCCTTCATTCATTTAACAGATTAAATTGATTAATTCCATGTTGGCGAGTCGCGGGCATATTTTCGCTTAATTTCATTTCCGCTTCACAGCATACCATCGCCTCATACTCCGTATCCGTATCCGTACCTCTCACCCATCACCCTTTTATACCCCATCTCCTACCACATTCAGCACTTGTTTGTTCCGCTCGCCCTCGAGTAGCGCTTTTTTTTTGTTGTTACGCCGTTTCGAATTCATTTTGCCAAAAGGGTTGCAAAAAACAGAGGCAAGCAAAAAAACAAGCGGCAACTTTTACGCTTTATTTGGCTTTTTACTTGAACTGTCACCAATTTCACTTGGGGGTTGCATTCGATGTGGCCTTATTGACGAACAAGTTATTGATCTAAATGCGAATGCTGTTGTGTTGTCAATCTGCTTTGATGCATCACATATGAAATACGAGTGCGAATTCAATGATGACTCCTGATTCGGCACTCGCCGAAAGGGTTTCCCATTTACCGCTTCGACACGGTACTACTTACTAGAACAAGGACATATATGGTAAGTTGGAGTACCTCAATATCTCCTTGGTCGATGAGTAAAATGCGTTGTCATTTCGCGATGAAAGCGAATTTTCGTGTCATCTGTCAAAGGATTTGATGCGCCTTTTTAGTTCTATACCGCAGACTCATCTTATCGATTTGATGGCATTTTTCACAGTGATTCGATTATGTTATTGCTACTTGCTAATATTTTCCATTCATATCTGTTTCATTTGCAAATTATAATGCTTGCTACTTTAAATATTCAAATATATTTTGCATGTGCAAATCAAAGATCTTTGTCTGCTTTAGCAGACAATCTGATATGTTTTGTACTCAAGGGTATTTTTTGAATGTTACACTATATCGATGTACCAAACCCATTCGGCATATTTCTGTATTTATACCCGCTACCAAGAGGTTAGGCGGGCATTATAAATTTTTGCCTGCATCAAACGTATGTAAAATACAGAAGGAGGTATTTCCGACCTTATAAAGTATATATTTTCTTGATCAATGTCAACAGCCATGTTAATCTGTCCATCTATCCGATCTCAGAGGCTATAACCTGAGAGTTTCACTATTTTTTCGACAGCATTTATTATGTTTACACGTACATCATGTTTGTCTCAAATTTTTTCAACAAAAAATCGAATAAAATTGAAGCTAGAGTAACGATTTTTGGTACATACAATAATAACTATATATTATTTTTGAGATCAGATAAAAATTGTAATTGGCTGACAAAGTGGTGCATTTTGTATTCTATGGTATATTTTAAATGTAGCACTTTGTCAATATTCCAATTATAGTCCTTGGTATATTTTATTATTTTTGTGGTATATTGATTTGATGAATTTAAAGAATACTACCGTACTGTTTTGCTTTTATTAAAAATTGGTAATCGAGCACCATCGAAAATGGTTTTATTGAAAATGGGTAATAATGGTTTAATGGTTTTCTGGATATGTAATGCAGTTTCATTTTCAAGAAGATGTTGATCTTGTTCATACAATAAATTCATTAATAAAATGTTTCAATGCATAAGTAAAATATTGTCTTAGGTTATGTTCTCACTGCAGTAGTTGTTCTTACATCCAAAAGATGCAGTTGTGCCTTCAAGTGATTTAGTTTGGCAATCAATTGACTGAAAGGCTCGGCAGACGTCTTTCATAAGATTCATAAATTGCTGGCATCCACTTGAAGAACAGGCCAGGCCTAGCATAAGTAGAAGTAGAGACTCGCTCCTTCTCTTCCCCACCCCGCTTGCAGTCACTCATTAGTTTCCAGTTGTTTAGACTCAACACATTTGTAACAATATTTTGGAACTAATTTTAGAAATCAGAGTCACACACAAAGGAGATATTCTTCGAGGCTTCGGGGTCGATCCAAGCAAATTGACAGCTCAAATATTTCAGGACAGATTTTTGACGTGCGTCCGTGATTTGTCATTGACATCGTTATGGACAGATGGAAGGAGGGAGGATGGCCTCCCTCTCTGCCTCTTTCCGTATGTGGCAGACAATCGGGCTGCAACACTTCACTAGGGAAGCGCAGCGCAGACGATGCACTTCATTTGTGCTGCTTGGATAAACAGCAGCAGAATGGGGTGGAGGGAGGCTGGTGGTTGGCAGCTTATAGTTGGTGGATATGACGACTGTGACTTTGACTTCGACAACGATAGCGACTGCGACTGCGGTTGCCACACAGCAGACGCCTCGTCATGCGCCATGCGTCGCCACATTTTCTAATTGATTTTAAAATGTTTCAGTTTGTATAAATAATTGCGTTTTTGACATTCTCATTCCATCGTTTATTCCATATTTGCCGCCGTACAATCGAATGTAGGGGGCCTTGCATGGAAACGGTCCGAGGGTGACGGGGTTTCGTCTTCGGGGACTTTAGTTAATTGCGCAGCAGAAGCGCGAGCGACATTTTGGTTAATTTAAGAAGCTTACACAAAACTCAATATTACAATAATTTAATTTATGCTTGCCATTTATTATTTTCTAAATTGTTTTGGAACGTGCCGCAGCCAGTCCCCATCGTGCTTCCCCCTGCCTTCGGCCTGCTCGCCACTCATAAATTTCAGAACCTAATGATGACTATTTCTGTGCCCACTCTCCCAAATGTATCTCATAGATGCACTGTATCCACAATCGCCGCAATGTAATCCGCGCTAATGTTTCTCGCTCGCATGCAGCACAACTTTGAGACTAATCCTTTGCCGTTATTTCAAGTGGCTGTTCTACGTGATAAACTCATAATGATAGCTAATTAATTGAACTCTTACATGGAAATGTTAGCTTATGATGTGACTACATATGCAACGATCTCGTAAAATATCTCTTAAAAATATTTTTAGTGGTTTCAAGGAGCTTTTATGTAGCGTTAATGTTTGCAAATGGAAATGTTCCTTAGTTTCCATACAATATATAAACAACGCATCATAAATAAATACCAAAGTTGTATAATTATGCTTTGAAGACCTCACTCACATTGTATATTTCCATGACTTTTTAAATAATTCAATTGTTATATATATATATATATATATATATTTATTTATATATATATATATATATATATATATATATATATATATAGCTTTCTTACTTGTATAATATATATATATTATACAAGTAAGAAAGCTAGAGTCGAGATAGATAGAAGCCATAATCCAAAAAAAACCGAAATAATATTCCAAAAATACTCAAAATATGCTAAATGTTTTATTTGGTATATCGATGCAGTACGATTGCTTAAGGATTTTTTTCCCTACAAAAATATTTCTTAAATAATATTTGATAATTTTCGATATGCGGTGAAATTTGAAGCAAACTTGAATTTCATGCAAAAATAACAAGTAAGAAAGTTGCAGTCGAGTGTGCTCGACTGTGAGATACCCGCTACCCATTTTTAATAAAAGCAATATATTTTGCGGTATTATTCTCAAAATATACCAAATAAACTGCAAAAATACTAAAAATATACCAAATGATATATGTGGTATATCGATATAGTACCGCATTCAAAATATACCATAGACGGCACAATATACCAGATTGTCAGCCAAAGCAACTCAGACCCTAGTAAGTAGGCGTTTTTTACCCATACAAAAGTATTTCTTTAATTACTTCCACAATTTTTATACCCGCTACCCATAGGGTAGAAGGGTATTATAACTTTGTGCCGGCAGGAAATGTATGTAACAGGTAGAAGGAGGCATCTCCGACCCTATAAAGTATATACATTCTTGATCGGCGTCAACAGCCGAGACGATATAGCCATGTCCGTCTGTCCGTCTGTCCGTCCGTCCGAATGAAACACTGGATCTCAGAGACTATAAGAGATAGAGCTATAATTTTTTTTTCGACAGCATTTGTTATGTTTGCACGCAGATCAAGTTTCTTTCAAATTTTTGCCACGCCCACTTCCGCCCCCGCAAATCAAAAAAATCGAATAACAAGCGTAATTCTAAAGCTAGAGTTACGAATTTTGGTATATACAGTAATAACTATAGTAGTTATGATCCCTGAAAATTTGGTTGCGATCAGAAAACAAGTAAGAAAGAAAGTCTTTCGACTTCACCTCGATAAAATATCGCGTGACAGAAAAGAGATAATGAAAATTGGCGGCCGTTAGTTTCACACGTATGTGGAAATATAAATTTTTTTTTCTTGTTATTTTTTTAACCATATATAATACAATTTACATCAGCATATCGTAATACTTTAAAATTATTGAAATTTTTAAGAATGTCATCTTGCTTTATTAAAAATTACTAGCGAATATTTCAGAGTCGAACACACTCTGTTGTGCGACTTTCTGTATAAAGCAAATCTGACCTTAAAGGATACAATCTATTAACAAATTTATTAAGATTAAAAATTACATAAATATAATTATCGCTTTTCCCCAAAAGCTTTCAAGATTACAAGCAAATCTCGCCATGTAAGATGCAAGAAGGAATTATCATCCTGAGTCGATCATTCATTTATTTTTATAAATTTAGTTAGCCTTTGTTGCCATCCTGAATTTTAGTTTTGGAGCTCATCTTGGCTTTTGTATTTTTTGAGGGCTGCACATACCGCATTTTTTTCAGTGTTGTTGTTTTTTTCTCGGAAATTACTTTTATAATAATTTAATTTAAATACTGAATAAATAAATTCTTTATTTTTGAAAAGTAAAGCTTATTAATATTGCTTCCAAAAATATAAAGCAGACTTTTACATTATTTAATTTTTTTAGGTTCTCTTATTTACAGTCTAAGGTATAAGAAAAAATAAGTATTCACTCTGCAGATATGTATCGCCTTCCCTTTGTATCAAATAAATTAATTGAAGTCCTCGCTGAATCCTCACGCCTATGCATATTTCTTACGTCGTGTATTCACACTCTCACCAACTGACGCTAATATTTAAACATTCGCTTGACTTTCAGAGCCACAGGAATCGTAGGAATAACATTGTCGAGACATTGATTGGACTTGGACGGCGAGTCATCTTAGGGGATGACTCTGGCTGGCAGGGAACGGGGGCAAGTGTGGCATCGAGTTTATTGACCCAGCGCCAGTTTCAGTTTCAGCTTCAGCCCCAGCTTCGACTTTAGCTTACGTTTCAGTTTCAGTTTCAGATGCATCTCCTACGCAAAGTGAAGGCATTTGAGAAGGCTCACTTGGCATCAGCGACATTTTACACTACGCTTCCTTGTTTACATGCCACAAGAGGGGGCAGGCATTATAGCGTAGTCAGAGAGACAGCGAGGGAAGTTTGACTGGAGCCTCGATGCAACGAAAGTGAAAGTAAAAGCACTTGAATTAAATGAATTCGAAATGAAAATGAAACGCCAGCAGATGTGTTACATATTGTCGCATTAGAAGACACTCGTACTTGCCCCATGCTGCAACATGGCAAGCAGGGGTGGAGAGATAACTTCACTTATGCTCGTTGTCCACATTTGGATTTTGGAGTCAGACACAGAGGCGATCCTACGACAACTTTTGCACTCAATTTGATTTGTCGCCAGCACGCCGTGTGGTATAAGGCATGAGGCATGAGGCATGAGGCATGAGGCATAAGCCATAAGGCATGTGACACTTGGGAGGGTGGGAGCAAGTTATTACATCCGCCTTACGAATCGACCATAAATCAACGCTCAAAGGATTACGCTTTCATAATTGTGCATTAATGTGTGAGCGAATCCTTTCCGCCAGGATTAGATCAAGGGCAGTGGTTGAGTCAATATTTACATTAGCCACGAAATCATTTCATTAAATCCTCTGCAACGCCCAGTGGCAGCGGGGCAAGTGCTTTATGTAAACATAACGCCTTCCTGCCACGTGCCGTCTCGTGGCGACGCCGTCTCGTGCCCTTCCTTGCTATCCTTATCCATTTGCTTATATAATGTAACATATTAATAATGAAATCGCTCATAAAATTATAGCAACACCAGTGGTGGCAATGTGTGGCAACGGCAACGGCAGTGGCAGTGGCAGCGCAAACCGCTTGCGTGTTGCAAGTTGTTCATGCAACGGCGCCGTCTGTTCGCACATTGTTCATTGTGTGTCTTCGATGTCTCGGTGCTCGGAGCTCGGAGCGTGTGGCAGCCCCAGTAGTTATGAAATTATTTTCCATAATGAGCGTGTGTCGCCTTTCACCCCTCAGAAAGTCAACATATTGTTGTTACGCGCCACGATTTTGCTGACGATTTCGATTTCGATTTCGTTTCCAATTCGCTTACAGTTTCCAAATGTGTTTCCGGAAAATGAGCGCCGCGTGCCGCTATTTAGCGTCTATTATCCTGTGAATATGTATTCCATCTATTCGTCTGTCTGTCTGTCTGTCCGCATTTCTGCTGCTCCATATCCTGTTTGCCTCTTATCCTGTCATCGCCAACCGAATCAGACCTTGCTGACACAAAGATGATTTCATTTTCCGGAAACTCGTCATATCATACCACGCGTTTACACTAAATAATGACCCGATATCTAAACGGAAGCGTGTTTGTTTAACAGATCTACAGTGAGCGACTGACTGAATAATAATTTGATGTATTATTATTTTATTTATTTGTTTACTACGCAGATATGATACAGAAACAGTTTGAATCAATACTTAGATACAAAAAAACGTCTATTCGATGTCTTAAAAAAATTACAATCGTTTAGAAATTTCGGAATTGTGTTTACAATCTGCTGCTGTTTACATAAAGATTTGATTTCTTGCAATTATTATACCCGCTGCCCATAGGGTAGAAGGGTATTATAACTTTGTGCCGGCAGGAAATGTATCTAACATGTAGAACGAGGCATCTAAAACCCTATAAAGTATATATATTCTTGATCAGCGTCAACAGCCGAGACAATCTAGCCATGTCCGTCTGTCCATCTGTCCGTCCGTCCGCATGAAACTCTGGATCTCAGAGACTATAAGAGATAGAGCTATAATTTTTTCGACAGCATTTGTTATGTTTGCACGCAGATCAAGTTTGTTTCAAATTTTTGCCACGCACACCCGCAAATTAAAAAAATCGAATAACACGCGTAATTTCAAAGCTAGAGTTGCAAATTTTGGTATATACAATAATTACCATAGTAGTTATGATTCCTGAATTTGGTTGCGATCAGATAAAAATTGTCGAAGTTATTAAAGAAATACTTTTGTATGGGCAAAACGCCTACTTACGTCTTACGTCTGAGTAGCTTTGGCCGACAATCTGGTACATTGTGCCGTCTATGGTATATTTTAAATTGTGTACTATATCGATATACAAAACATACCATTTTGGTATATTTTTAGTATTTTTAGTATTTTCTGCATATTTTTAAAATAATACCGCAATATTTTGCCTTTATTAAAAATGGGTAGCGGGTATCTCACAGTCGAGCACACTCGACTGTAACTTTCTTACATGTTTTTATTGGTTTGTTATGACAATATATTATATTACCAAACCAGTTCACAAACGTTGATCACAAAATATTTAAGATATTGAATTTGTAAAGACTTTACTAATAATCAATAAAAACATGAGTTTTTATAAATTTGAATGTATAAATTTAAAACAATTAGTTCGTGCATGAGTAATGCTTTATGAATTCGTCTTGATATACTATAAATATCGAACATATGCCGATTTTTTATAATATTATGCTTAAATTTAAATAATTTGAAATCGTATTTTCGAGAAGATTTTCAAGTACGCATTCGAAATTATTTTCTTTTAGGAAATACTATACCACGTTTGGAATAACATAAAACCAAAAATAATTTGATTTGTTGTTAGGAGAATTCAACAACTGAATGTAATAAATATAAATTTATAATAATACAAAATAATTCATTATTAATTGATACAAATAAAAAAATTTGGTTATCCTTTGCTTTAAGTATCATATGAATAAGAATTTTGGGATTACATAAATCAAATATTTTCAAACGGAATAGGAGTAGTAGTATAGATCAATAGATGCGTAAAAATCGATGCAAAAATGTCCTCGAACAATTAAAATTCAGCTGTTGACCTTGAGAGGAACTGTTCGACGCCTTTGCTTAACCAGTTCTAGAAACGGACTCACAGTTTAACAGATTTCACGGTTCAATATTGAAAAATGATGTCTGTCAATATTTGCATATCATTCGGGAAAATAGCAAACAGAGACCGCTGTGGGGTGAAGCGTGTCGAAATTGATATTGTGTTGTAGAAAATTCCTGGGAAAATGTAGTAACGCAACGCCTACTGGCAAAATCCTTTGGCAACAAAAGGGTAATTTCTACAAATCCGTAACGCTACAAAAATTATATGCAAATGCGTGCAGTTTGAGCTCGAAACCTTGTCCTGGGCCTGGATTCGGAGTCCGTCTTAAGCCGTGCTTAATTAGTACGCAAAATATTTGCCTTAATTGCAGCACAAACAAGACAACAACGTGACAGAGTGAAAGAGAGACTGAGAGAGAGAGATAGAGACGAGAAGGCGGAAGGGGAGGATACAGGATCACTTTCAACAAGGAATTATAATCCCTTCCATCGGATTTTCCGGTCAGCGAGCGGTCAAACTGGGCGCACATTGACTACCTGGTACAAATCTGCACTAATTTTCGTACATGATCCGCAGTATTTGCAGTGTCTTGGCTGATTGATCCTGTTTGCGGGATATTTGCCAAGATGCGGTGAGGCGGCTCTAAAGGCAACAAAGGACTCCGCCCCGCTTTCTGCTCTATATGCACATTGTATAGTGCGTCCTTTGATGCTAGTCCTCTGACGAAGCGGGTTAGATCCAGCTGTGTTTGAGCATAAGGATTAGCAGGAGTACTAGACTATTGTAGGCGTTGGTATTGAGACAGTTTACAGAATATTTAGCTCGGCTTTAGACATTATCCTGAGCTATCCTCAACTTAGATACCTCGTCCGTCTCAACGTGTTTTCTCGCTTCGCATTTGTCGTTGTCCCATCAGCTGGATGCAAGATTGATTTGTCAAAACCGCACTAAACGTTCAAGTATTTCATTGACCACCTTGACTACCTACCTGAACTCCTTGCAACTGCGGTAGTCCAGCAATGTGAGTTGGACCCAAGACTAGTGGCTACAACGACTTTGAGCGACAACTTTGCTGAAATAAATCAATCAATTAAATTTTTATAAACTGCTTTTGCAGTCAAATGCCGCATGGAAAATATTCGAGTCCTCTGCCAAAAAATGAAAGAAAAAACGTCCAGCCGGTAATTAAAATTTCAGCTAATATATCTCCTGGCGTCCACGTCCAGCTTGAAGTTTTTGTGGGGCGATTCGCTGAGCGTGCGACAAGCATATGACAGTTTGACAAACCGACGCTGACAAGTTGCCCCAACGAGTACATGGGAAGGGCAGGAGAGAGGCAGGGACAAAGACATAGCATTAAATGATGCGTTTTGGAATTTGGGGTATGTCCGTTGCTTGGGGACAAAAATCATATTAAGACGAGCACATTATAAAACAACATGAAACTTGCAGCATGAGGCTGAGGAGAGATTCCGAGGGGCCGGGGGAGCTGCACCGCACTGTGGCCAGCTTGGCGCATAACTTATTAAAACGCAACAATAAAACGGAAAGCAGAAAAAAGCACACGAACAAAAATTGGTCCTGAGAAATGCCCAAAATGGCATTCGGCAACCGTCTAAGCGCCACTTAAACAACGGGTCTGCTGCATGCCAAAGGAACGGTCGAAATATGGCAACATCGGAAGGGGGAATAAAGTTAGGGAAGCTGGATGGCGCCATTCATCATCCCTGACTGTTTCACATTGAGATCCGCAGGTCTGACCGGAATTGTCATTGAACTTTTGGCCAAAATTCTTCATTTTTATGTCACGATGAGCGGTTCATTCAGGCCAACTAAGTATGATCAGTCAAGTGGTAATTAAAGTGACGAAATAAGAGCAAATGGGATTATCAAAATAACGAAACGAAGACAAAGATGTAGTCACTTAAAGTTCCCTCGGAATTGTAATGTCATACTTCCCCTCTCATTAAGTTCTGTATGGTTAGGATAATCACTAATTGCATTCGCATTCAGAGAGCTGAAGAGGACGATTGCAAAATATAAAGTATCCTAGTATTTAGTTATTTAAAACAAATTATACTGGATTCTCTAAAGTCGTTGAAATTCATTATCCATTCAACGTGAATACGAAATATAATACTTTACAAAACTGTACAAACATTAAAGAATATTCAAAATAAACCCAGTGTATTATAACTTTATGCCTGCAGGAAATTTATGTAACAGATAGGACACATCTTTGACCCCATATATACTAATGTTCTTGACCAGCGTGAATACCCGAGACGATATAGAAATGTCTGTCTATCCCTCTGTCTGTCAGATATCAAGATCAAGAGACTATAAAAGATAGAACTATAATAGATAGAACAGTTTTCGGGAGCATTTATTATTTTTACACGTAGTAGACACAATATTAACTACTAATATAAAATTAATATTACATTTGACATAAAGCAAACTGGTTTTTACATCATAAAGTGACATATGATGGAAAACAAATAATGAACAACGTTGAGAATAAAATCGAGGAAGCGAACGATACATTTAAATGATTATGAAAAACCAGAAAACCCCAAAATGTAGTTAAAAACTTTTCACCACCGATTTATTTATTTTTTTTTAAGTGCTTTAATGTTTATATAAACACATGTTTGAAATTAATTTAATTCGATTTGGCTTGGCGAACTTCTTCGGGAAATGCCCATATTTTAATACTTTTTGAAAGACAACACTCATTTAGTATGAATTTAAAATGGTGTTAAGTAATTCTAAATGGTATTTTGTAATAAGTATTTAATATAATATATCTCTAGTCATAACAATACGGACTAAAATACCAGAATCATACCCGTTTTTGGAGTAGCGGGTGTTTTCCACACAAATGCCATAAATTTTGTGGTGGATCGGGCAGATGATGAGGACAGGAATGGGGATCGGATGACTGGGCAGAGCAATGCCACATTCTGTGGCACCGCAAGGCGAAGGGCAATAAAAATTTTCAAAAATATCATAATTTTTGATTCCGATTCCGATGAATTGCAGGCCACGTTTGGGCCATTAAAGGGTTCAAATGAAGCCGTAAAATGTAACAATAAATTATGCTAAAACCAACATCAATTACAAGTCGTAAAGCCCGCTCTGAAGCTGAACGCGACGGGACGGGGCAAGGTGAGCCATGCAACTGCAACTACAACTCCCCCCTCTAGTTGCAGCTAGATACAATAAAATCAGAAAGGAATACTCGAAATAGATCGAACTGGAGTGATCCGATAGGTGAACTCACACAGAGTCGCCCCCAGTCTGAGGTCTCATCATCACTGTCATTGTTTCAATAGAAAACGCATAAAACTTGAGAAAATTGAAACAAATTTCACAAAGGAAAACAAAATACACGCGTTTGCGCATGCAATGAAAATCTCGATGAAAAGCGTACGTATTTTATGGATATTTGTTTTTCGCTGGTAATAATGCCACCAGTTCCACAACAGAGACAGAGATAGAGACAGAGAAATATAGAGAGGGAAAGAGAGGGAACATGTGTTGTCATAGGGTTGCGTTTTTATGGCTTTTCAAATGTTTCCGCAACGAGGCCCGACAGACACACTGAAATTTCTATAACACGATCATAAAATTTTGATCTTTCCACAGAGAGTCGCGAGCTCATCCTTGGCCTTGGAACAGACACCGTACGATGGGCTGGGATGTTTACCAATAATAGAAGATAAATCGTCTGGTTTACATCTAGAGCAGACATCAAAATGCGCGATCAGCGACCCGAAGACGAGCTCATAAACATCGCATTTATTGCACCTTTCTCCTTTTCTGTATCCTTTCGTCGAATGTGAATTGCAGGACTGCCAGGATGGCATGGGACTGGCGTTACCTGGTTGCGCCCATCAAGTTCAGTTTACTTCACTTCACACATCTCTCCTCGCCCCGTCTCCGCCTTGACACGCGCTCGTAAAACTCTCTCTCTCTCTCTTTACAGATCCATGACCTTATCGATATGCTACAATTAAAGCTAATTATAGAAACCAAAAAACCCTTCGCTTCCATCTCAGCTCAGCGCCTTATCTTTGGCTCTTAAAATTTCTTTCTAATTGCAACTAATTGTCTCTCAATCTAGTTTCAAGTTTAATTACCTCAAGACACCCGTCTAACATATGCAAGCTACTGTCGAGTCAATAAAAGATAACAAAATTCGTCAGTTTATGACTATTTTTAATTATATTATTCTCGTATATTCTCTATATATATGAATTCTAAGAATACCATTTTTCTAATTTGTATAGTTTTGGAGATTCAAATTGTATTTAATTCATTTTATGTTGCTCTACCTCACCAAATGATTTTTTACTCCAGTGGTAATTTCTGGCTCAACCCTGTTGATAAGTAATCGCTGAGGGCTAATATTAAAAGTTCTATTTATAGTTAGGTATTCCGAAAATCCCAAGGTTTTCAAACTTGTTCTTGTATTACGTTACTTTAAAATCCTAAGTACGATAGTGGACTTCATATAATCAAATTAATATTTGGCAATTTTGGTTCATTAAACTGATATATTGTCATTATGAAGTTAACAATCATTTTATTTTGCAAAGTATTTATTTCCCGATTAAATTAAATAATTAGGCTAACAAATTCTGTAATTATTGCAAATAATATATCTATAATTAATTACATTAAACTACACAATTGCATAATTGCCTAATCATGTAACAAATTTATAATTTTATTATCTAAATAATTCTAAATGTCATGTGGTAATCGAATGTATTCACAAATATTTCTAACCTAAATAAATTAAAAAGGTATGCTAACAAACAAATGTAATTGTAATTGTTGTAATTTATTTCGTTAATTATTTATTGTAGAACCAAAAAGATATTTAAACATTCACAAATTCTCAATTTTATTATCCAAATGAAACTAATTTGTATCGCTAAGTTAATCCGATGAAGTAAAAAAGACCAAATTCTCTTTCTTATTACATTCTATTTTATATAAATATGTTTTCACGTTTTCTAATAAAGTGTTCAATCAAATTATAATGATTTATTTTTTCAATAATATAATATGTTTGAACTCGGTGCTAAATCCATTTGAAGTTTGTTCTCCCTCTGAAATGTGTTTAATCTAATGAAAAGCACTTAACTCTGCCCTAAAGTTAATATTAAGCAATCTTTAAAGAGTGCAAATTGTGTATTCAGCGAGGGGAAGGGAAATTGTTTGTTGTTGCAGCCCCTAGGCCAACAATTTTTTGAAGTGATTTGTGCAGCTCACCACAAGGAAGAAGAAGCACTTGGAATCGGAATCGTCATCAGAATCTGAATCAGAATCAGAATCGGAAACAGAAACAGAAACACGTTGTCAATCAAAACTCGAGAGCTGACAGTTAAAAAAAAAATTGTGCAAATATAATTTTCACAGCAATTTTCAGCAAATAAATAAAAGCAGGGAGCAATTCGTATGTGTGCGAGAGAGAGAGAGAGAGATAGAGGGAGAAAGGGAGATTGGCAGAAAACGCGCTAAGTAAGTGCAATTGACAAAGGAAGCGAGCAATCATTGCGGTGATGAGTTGATTCGAGTTGAGGAGCACTTGAGAAATTATGCGTGCATGAGGAGCGGAGTCGGAGCGTGCAGATTTTAAGGAGGAGGTAGAAGCAGAGGGAGAGGGAGAGAGGGGGAAGGTTGCGAATGGCAACTGCGGTCGCCGTCCACTCGAGCAACATTTGATTTGCCAGCTAAATTGATTCGATTTGTAGAAAGCAAATTGAGCAAACGACATGCGACGGGACAAGGACAAGGATAAGGATTGGGTCAGGGATTTGGACAGGATATAGGTGGCGCCACCTGTACTGCGCAGACTGTACTGCTATGAGCCTATCAGGCTTATCGCCGTGTGAAGAGTGAGAGTTATGAGCAGAGCGGCGCCACACGAACATCAACTGAGATCCTGTGACTCTAACTTACCTGCGGCGAGAGTGTTGTGCAATTGTGCAGGACTCTATGCGATCCACATTGATCCTTAACGACACCATCATAATTTTTTTGTCAACTCTTGTTTGCATTCTCGTTCCCATTTTCATTGAGAGAGTCCAAAATCGGAGCAGGTAAACTAAAAACCACAGCGACGAGTTTTCCTTTCCTTTTCTTTTCCTTTCTTTTGTTTTTTATTGCCTCATTTTTCCCTTTGTTTCACGTTTTTGTGTGTGCTTCGTATTTTTTAATTATTATTGCTATTGCCCCGAGGGACAAAAGAGCGGCAAAAAGAAATCCTTTTTTAATATCGCCCAAATTTCCGTCTCGCTCTCCTCAAATTTATAGCCAGTCTCAAAAGCTGTTGACATTTTTGTTATCTCCTTTTTGGCCCGTATCCCACACTTCATCAATGAAATATTGATCGACTCGAATGCATGTGTGTGTGTGTGTCTATGAAGATATCAATATGCATTTTCAGCTCTCCTTCCTCTCCCTGATTTATGCGTAATTATTCGGTCTCAGGTCCAACTGCGTTTACCTGTTCACCTCTCTCAATATTTAAATATCGCCCTATAATAAAATTCTTTATATCTCCCCCCTGAGTTTCAGTTTCAAGTCAGTTTATTAAAGGACTCTTTGGAACTCCATAAAACTGTTCTTTTTTACAACACTGCATAGTTGCCTTTGATTGACTGATTTATGTTTTGTGGTTTCTTTAAAAGCATTCGAAGGGCATTTGGTTGGGCTACTGATGAACCTTGCTGATTAATCAACATGATCCACAGAGGAAATGCTTGTTTTATGAACCTCAAATCAAGACTACATAAAAATAACAATCTTAACAAGTTTTTTTTTTACAATATTTCTTCAAATTTACATTCACTTAATGTTGTGGGAGCCGAACTGCAAGCTGAAATGTTTTTTAATCCTTTTTATCCACAGATGAAGATTTTTAATTTTTAATTTAATTGACAACCAAATTTGGAGTTGTATGCTTAACAAAATTGTACATTGTTTATAATAATAATAATTATCAAAATTTCAGAGATCTATGTACTTTACTTTCCCAGTAAAATGTAAATATATAAAAATCAGTTTAAATTAAAACTTTTTTTAAATATTTACCACTATACACAACGAACGAACTCAAATAAACTGCATATAGAAATTAATAATAAACGATTTTTACAAAATGTATACAAATCAAAATAATGTAAATATTTTAGCAATTATAAAAGTAAATAAACGAAAAAAAAAAAACAAAACAAAAAAACAGAAAAAACCAACAAACAAATCTTGTTGAAGTGATGTCTTATCTTGGTCATTCTTAAACATTAAACATATATTTTTATTTCAACATTGTCAGTATTTAACACAGAAAGAGCAAGAAAGCTACAGACGAATGTGCTCGACTGTGATATACCCGCTACATATTAAAAAAACAAATTAGTACAGTATTCTTCTTAAATTATACCGAAATAATGTACCTAAAAATATTAAAATAAATATAAATATAGTATTACATTCAAAATATACCATACAGTAAAAAATACTATATTGACAGCCTAAACAGCTAGGACTCCATATATATATAAAACTAATTCTTAAATTGTACATTCTAAAACTGTAAATTTAATTTATATGTGTGTTCTAACTTCTTTGCTTCTAAATTACAAAATTTCTCTATGGGTAGCGGGTAAAAATTTTTTATTGAGCGTGTTTAAATTCAGTAAAAATAAGAATTGTTTTTATATATTTGTTTTAAAAACGAATATTACAAGTCCGCTTTAGAAAAACATCAATGTTTCAGAGAGTAAAGAGAACATACTATTTTCCTTCTCTTCGCAGACACTTTCTCCCGCCCTTCGCATTGCCGATGAATATCTTTTGATCTTCGATAGGCCAGCGATGGCTGCACTCGAAAATTTGAAATGCATGTCGCACTTGGGTCGAGTTATCGCCGAATAAGTGGAGCCAACTGCTCTTTAATAAGCAATTCCGTTTATAGAAGAAGCGT
This sequence comes from Drosophila sulfurigaster albostrigata, assembly GCF_023558435.1. Lineage (NCBI taxonomy): Eukaryota > Metazoa > Arthropoda > Insecta > Diptera > Drosophilidae > Drosophila > Drosophila sulfurigaster. The sequence goes on from NC_084881.1 coordinate 3,873,366, forward strand.
GAGAGGGGGAAGACTGAATTGATGGGGAAGGGGGGAGATAGAGGGGCGTTTGAAATGAGGTTCAGCAGCTCATAAAGCAAACATCAAACGCGTTTGTCAGCGATTTAAATGAGTTCGCGTTTTGATAGAAATTTGTGAACGCATGCATGGAATTACTAATAGATCTACATAGTTCCCTATGGTTTAGGCTTCAGTTTCGGTTCTTATTCTGGTTTTGCTTCTTGTTCTGGGTCGGGTCTTGGGCTGAGCTTGGGATGGGCTTGGACTCAGGAGAAGAAGAAGGCCAGGAGAAGGCGGCGAAAATGTTCGACATTAAAATCAAATAAAATTTGGTAAATGGTTAAAATTCTGAAACGATAGCAGCACGTCCATAAAAGCTGCTCCTCTTCTCCTCAACTCTCCTCCCACTTCTTGTCACGTCGCTGCGATTGAGGCACGAAACTGAAGCCAACGGATCCCGGGAAAATTACTTGTTGAATTTGCCATAATTTTTATGAGGCACAAGGGGCAGGGCAGGGCAAGTGTGAAAAACTCTAGCGCAAAAAGCGGATAACAACAAACGATTTGGAGAGATCCTTTGGTCCGGGTATCGAGAATTACTGCAGGTTTACTTAGGCCCAAGTCCGAAGCTGACCTATCATAAAAACACAAACCTGCCAATTGATATTCCCGACGCATTCCTCTCCTATCCAGTCATAACTTCTATTTATTTGTATTCTATTTTCTATCTCGTGTTTTCGGTTTTCGGTTTTCTGTTTCCAGTTTAAGTTTTGTTTATTCCATTTGCGATCCTTTGAGGCAGGACCGCTAAGCGTTCCGAAGCGGAAGCGATTCCGTTCATTTTTTCTACTCTTCTATGTAGTCATTCCTTTTGTTTTACTTTCCATTACTTACATTCTGCCTTTTTTTATTTTTAATTAGTTTACAAAGAGACCGAAAGATCATTTAAATTCAGAGATCTCTTAACCTTGATAACAAAATGGGGAAGCTAAGAAAAGGGTAAACGAATTAGGGTGACAAAATCAGACTGCGGTCTGCCATTTTGCTTATTGAATTAAATTTTAGAATAGAATGCGTTAAATGAAGGAAATGTTTGGAAAACAATAAATTTTAAATATTGAGTGCAAATATATAGAGAATATTTGTATAGTATAAGTAAATTATTTCATTTCATTTCATAAAGAAACTTGGACAATGCTTAAATGTGCAGAATAGATTAAAAAATCAATTAAACTTGAGATACATATAGCTAATGTTTGTTTTTAATTTATTCAATTATTTTTTAGCATGAGGGATTTTGATATAAAGAATAAAATTACCAATTTCAAAAAGAGACACATTAAAAAATGTTGTTTTCATCCAATTAAAATTTTTTTATTGCCGCCATTTTTGGGTTTGAAGGCGAATAAAAAAAATCACTCTATTGTTTATGGTTATGAGCTAATGGAATTAAAAAAAATGGGCATGCAAAAAAACGAAGAAGGTTTTTGTTTTTTGAATTTGAATACCTTTTTGACTTATAAAAATTATTTTGTGAACACACACATAAGTAAATCACACACACACCAATATAATCAACAATAAAAAAAGAAGCGTTAACATGCCTGTGGTTAACAGTCTGCATTTAGCGGGGTAGTGCTGTTAAGTGCAAGCGTTGCTTAACATTTTCGAAATTGCGTGTTGCTAACAGTGTATAAGACTGAATGCTGCTAACAGCAACAGGGCATGATTCTGTGAGAGAGTGAGAGACAGTGACAGAAATAGCAGACATTTCGAAAATGAGCACGACTGAGGCTACTGCGCTGTTGTTACGCCACAGCGAAAGCAGGCAACTTGAGAGTGCATGGGTGTATGTGTATGTGAAAGCGAGAGAGCGAGTCAGAGAGAGGCAAGCAACCTGTAAGAATCCAATGAGTGCGCGTACTACGTTGTTGTTTTCGTGTGTTGGTGTTGTTTTCGTTATGATTATGAGAGTCTATCAAAAACTTGATGCACATATGCGCGTGTATATGTGTGAGTGTTGCTCGTTACTGTATTGGCGTATCAGTTGGAATATGATGGCAGATATGAAAAGGGCAGATACATACGTCTCATACCGACACCCGAGCAAGCGACAGACACTCCCGCTCTTGACGTCTCTGTCACTGCCGTTGGCTGCGTAGCAGCGGTTGGTTATCGGCGGCGGCGCAAGATGAGCGAATATGAGCGTTATGAATTATGTATTTGCCTGGTACATAAACAAACCCTCATGCACACACACACATACGAACACTTGGGAGAGAGACTTGAGTGGGTTGGAGGCGTATTGTATACATTTGGCTCTTCTCATTTGCTGTTGTTGTTGGTTTATGAGTGCGCCGTTTTCTGTTTTCTTTTGCTGTTTTCTTACTGGTGCGCAAGGTGGCGATTGGCTTTGGGCTTTGGCCTCGTATCTTGTTGTTGTTGTTGTTGTGGCTGTTGCTTTTCTTCTTCATTTTATTTGTACTTTTTCTGCTGCTGCTGCTGCTGCTGTCTAGCATTGCTTTTTCCTTTTTTAAGATGTATTGGTTCTTCACTCCTCCAGTTAGTTTATTTCATTGGCGCTGTTTTCGCATTGCACGCTCTTCGCCCTCATTCCCTTCTCCTTTTCGCATATTTATGACATCGAACCCGTCTCTCGCCCTTTCCAAGAGACCTTTCAGGCAAACGGAACCATTTGACTTTTCAAAGTAACAAGAGATGCAGCCTTATGAATATTTTCATAATAAAACTTTTTCTTAATGGTTGAATTAAATTGATCCCTTTCCAACAGAATCTTTCCATCTGTGAGGAATTGGAAACGATGAGAAATGAATAAGGTGTCTTTATTTTTAATTGATATTTAACTGATATTTATAGATAACTGAACAATATTCAATTAAAAATATAAATGCAAAATACATAGTTTAAATAACAATCATTTTCATGTCTAAATTTACAACAGATTCAATTTTTATAAGGATTAAAATTGTCAATTTAAAGAATTTTGATATATGTATTGCAAATGGTTTCCATGTGATACAAATAACGAAATTGATACTCCGAAAAACACTTGTATTTCATTTGCGAATAATTTTTCACATATGTATTTCGACAATCTGAATAAATATCGCGGCGAAAACGGAACGGGTTTTGAGATTTGCTGGAATGAGAACGACAATTAATTTCGCTGCTGCCATATTTATAAATCACAAGTGAAATGAAACATAAAAATTGAATCATTTCGATTGTGAACAATTAGAGACTAAAAATATTCTTCAATTGTTGCAATAATTACTCAAAGCTCTTAGAAATTTCAATTAACTTTGAAAAGTCAAATTGATTATATTCAAAAAGAAAAACAGAAGTTAAGAGTTATCGCCAGATGTTCAGAGCTGAGTCAGAGAACATTAAAGAAATATTTGTTGCTCAATCGATGGAACTTGGGGAAGAGGGAACTTAAAGTGGTCAGTGTGACCAGCTTTTAAAGTAAAATAAATCGATAAAGTAAGGAATGAGGAAGAGAGACAATGGGAGGGGAGAACACATCAAATGTCTTATAACAATAAGAAAATGATAAAAGAAGTGGGAGTTGCCAAAAGTCACGATACTCGTTAAACAGCAACAGCAACAACAACAGAAAAACGAGAAACCAAACATTTTGATGAATGGCTCATAATATTCAACGCACACACACACACGCATACATATACGCAATCGAATTGACGAATAAGCGAAGCACCCAAAGCAGTCAAACGATGAAGGGAGGGGTGGGGTGTGGGGGGAACAATAGCAAAGAACCGAAAATCTTATAAAAGCGAAATTAAAAAAGCAACAACACCAGCGGCGCTCATAACTGGCGGGAACGAGCGAGAGCTAGAGAGAGAGAGAGCGAGAGCAAGCGAGCGTAAGTGTGCATATATGTGTGTGTGTGTCTCAGCCAGAGTGAGAGCGAGAGAGAGACCGAGCACAAGATGTGGGAAGAGCAAGCGTAGCACTTAGCCGGGGCGCAGGCGTGCGTGGAAGGGAGACGGCAGCTGAAAAAGGGCCGTACGTTTTATATACGTTGACCGTGGAAGGGGGGAGGAAGGCAGGGAGGGAGGGTTTCGAAACCAGTTGCCGGCGCATATGAATTATGATAAATTATTAATGAAGAGAGCGCAAGTGCAAGCGAGAGCGCACGATAACACCCGAGAGCGGCCGAAAGTGGCTGGTAAAAATGCCAAGAACACGGCTGCAACAAAAACAATGGCGCAAAAGGTGAGCGAGCCCGATAAGCCACCAAAGCGGAAGGAAGTAGCAGCAACGGCGCCGTCAACGGTGGCGTCGGCAGCGCAGTCGAGGCGAGAGTTGATACGAAGTGCGCTGCGTCTTTTATTTTTTTTTTTTGTGTGAGTGTGTCTCATAATTTTTCGAACAAGTTTCATAAATGTCCGTGCAGCAAACAGGTAAGCAGCGACAGTAACAGCGACGCCAGCAGTAAAAGCAGCGACAGCGACAGCAACGTCGACAGCAGTGAGTGAGCATCCTGCACTCGTGAGCCCGAGTTTGAGATGGTGAGAGAGCGAGTGTGAGTGCGAGGGCTGCGGACTGTGAGCTGCGCTGTGGAGAGAGGTCGATGGCAACAGTAACAGCAGTCATAAATGGCCAAGGGTGCAAGCAAGACAGCAAGAGGCCGTCGACAGTCGGGAAAAATTTAATAAAAATTATGATGAGAGAGCGCTCGCGTGTGTGTGTGTGTGTTTGTATTGAGAGAGAGGGTGTGCGTGCAAGTGGGAGCGAGAGCGTTTATATATATGAAAAATTATATGAAATGTGAGCGAGTGAGCGACTGTGTGTGCATGAGCGCGCCTTGGTGTGTGTGAGCATAAGGTGGGTTGGTTGACTGAATGTCAGGATATGCCAGTTGCTGTTGTTGTTGTTGCTGTTGTTTCTGCTGCTGCTGCTGGCAGTAATAATAAAAATGTTGCACACACACAAGCACACAAGCGTGTAAAAAATATTGGTAGTAAACCGGTCGCGTCGTCGTTGTCGCTGCCCGAAGTAGCAACAGCAGAAACGACGCTGCGTTCGTTCGTGTCTGAGTGCGAGCGTGTGTGTGTGTGTATGAGAGTACCGCTGCCGCTGTGTGCGTGCCTATGTGTGCCTGAAAGTATCTCAAAGATATTGTTTGTGTTTTGTGTCAGTGTTATTTTGACGCGCGTGCTGAACGTTCGTGCCGCACTGAGAGCAGCGATTCGACCACTCAGTTGATGCCACTCAGTTTACCGTTCACGATTACGATACGATTACGACGAATACGTTTCCCGTTCTGTGTGTTTGAAGCGAGTGCGCGACCGAATCCAAAATTCCAATTAGATTGCCTCTGAATTTATATATCAACACAAATACTTATGTATATATCTCCCTCTGTATATGTACATATATATATATATGCTGTGCATCTGATCAATGTGATGAGTTTTTGAATTGAAATTATGATTGCGAATGCAACTCGTTGTTGTGGATAAACGCTGCTACGCCGACGGCAAAACACACGACGCGACGCGCCTGTGAAAAGTTCAATTTACTTTAAACCAATGCAAAAAGAAAACAAATCGAAAGCAATCAAATAAAAAGATCTAAAGTGCGAGACAAGGACAGTTGTGGAAAATGGATCAATTCCTCCGCGCATGACAAATGTTCAAATTCCCTCGGCCAAGTGGCGCCAAGACAACGAACACTCAGATCCTCAACTCCCCATTCCCCCGCCATCGAATACACACACACATACACACACACACACCCATACACACAACAAAACACACACATACGAAATAATGCAAACATTGTGCTAAAGTTTCAACAATCAGTTTAAAGTTATTGATGACAAACGTTCTGTGTGCAATGCGTAGTGACTTTAAGGATAATCACCAGGAGACCATCAATAAAATGATACAATTTGGTACCGTCAAATATGGCATTGTCAAACAGCTGAAGGATCGCGCTAGAAGTGCCGACAAAGGTGAGTTCAATATACCAAAAAATTTGAAATAACTGAAAAGAAGCAATTCAAAGTGAATTGGGTTTTGGGGCTTAAAGCATTTATGACTCGAGTCGAATAAAACCATTAAACTACTGTATTGGCTGGGGAAATTGGACTTGTAATTAATTCGAACAGATAGTGTAATAATGTACCATAAAAATGAATTATCATTTATGGATGTTTCGATGTTTCCAAATCACTTCCCTTTATAATTTTGCTTGGACAGTTACAAAATGGTCCGTTAAATCATAAAGAAGAGAGGTACATAAATAAATAAATGCAGAGGTGAGACCCAGAGACGAGCAACAGAAATTTAATTAATTAATTTGGTGTTAAATTGGATGGCAATATTCCGAAGCTAAACCGAATCGATTCAATACGTTTCAATCGTATTGAATTTTGTGGCTTTTTGGCGTATGCAAATGGCGCAGCTTTCAAAATCCATTAAAGAAACCGATTTGAAAAGGCCTCCAAACTGCTCTCAAATCATCTTCAAGCTTTACGATGGTCACTTCCATCATACACAGACACACACGCATATACACAGACACACATCTGCATATTAATATGTACACACTTAAATCATATCGATATTTGATTTGTCATAAAAAAAACTCAATGGAGTCTCGCAACTGAGGCTGAGAGTTGTTATTAATGCATACTGAATAATCAAGATACTCAGCCCAACAAAAGGGTAAGACAGAGACAGAGAGATTGAGAGAGGGATAGAGATAGAGAGAGGGGGAGAGATACAGGTAGAGAAGGAGATTGAAAGACTTTTAAAAACTTCAAACTGGAAATGCAAAATCAAAAAACCGTAGGCGAAAAAATATAATTTATATTTGATTATAAAACTGGTGCACACATTTGAATAAATTAAAACTTCAAATAAGAAAAACACAAAACCAAAAACAAAATATAAATAAAAAATGAAAAACCATTTTCTAAATGGCCGGCAACTTTTGATTTTCCATTTTTTCCCTGTTATCGTAGCTTCCATTTTTTCCCTGTTATCGTAGCTTCAAAATACAGTTAAACTATTTTCAACAGACCCAAATCAATGTCACAGTTTTAATATAATATTTAACATAAATTTGTTTACTTATGTGTGTTCGCTTCTATGGCAAAAATGACAAATTTGTTAATTAACCGAAATCGGTTCAAATTTTTATTCACTTTAAATAGAAAATCTTCTTGAGACTTTCTAATTTATAAATTGAAAAAAGTTTTAATAAAAGAAAATACAGATCCAAGAATATATGAATCATTTCCTAAATTTATTGAAACTGCAATTGGACAATTATTAAACTAATATAAATTATCTTTAAAGACTTAAAAAAAAAAAAATTGTTTCGTTCTGTAAAATATGAATTCGATTTTTCAGCACAGAAAAATATGTTTTCACAGGGATTTTATTTTATATATTCATGTGTATGTATGTGCGCATAAATACATTCATATTTGATTGCGAATAAGCTGACACAATACTCGTAAATTTCAATTTTTGAATATGGCTGGCCATAAGCTTTTAAAAGGCCATAAACATGATTATTTTTGCCGCTCATTTTTTGTTTTTTTTTTTTGCTTTATTCATTTATTTTTGGGCGGTTTGTGATACGCATACATGTGCAGATGAGTTGTATATATATGTATATATATATATACTGTATAACTGTAGCATTTACTAAAATGAGCTGAGCATTAATAAATGTTCAGTCATTAGTGTGGCACAATAAATAAAATAAATATCGAAAAATTGGCAGCTGCGAAAAAAATCACAAAAACAAAAAGAGAGAAAAGGTGGAAAAAATAATTATAATCATGAGCTTATTTCCATATGATTTATATGGATTAATTATACGTACATATACATAGCTAACCATATATAATTTTAATATGGATTTCGATTTGATTTTGTTAGTGTTATTTTAACCCTAGCGAAGAAGCAGAAGTCAATGCGCATAACTTAATGACATTAATTATTTAATTATTTTTATTTATGCGCTTTGACTGTGATGTTATTTTTTTTTCTTGATTTTGTATTTTTCCAGTTTTGTGTAGCTTAAAGTTCCTCAGGCCGATTCCAATTTTAATTTAAATGCATTCATTTCTGCGTCGTTACCCTTTAGTGAATAAATTCAAGTATATACTAATATAATACTATAGATACTATATTATGCTATATACTATTACGGTGAGCTGAATTTACAGGGTAGCAGAGGGTCATTTATGCTCTTTCTTCGCTATTGACTTAGTTATGTATGCTTGAAAATAAAATCGTGTACATTCAATTTGGCCTGGGTGTCAATTTATGCCAAACTCGTGGAATTTGTATCGAAATCGAAATCGTCGATGGACTTGGATATTATTATAAAATTATGCGACAAGCTCGGTTCGGTTCGGTTCGGTTCGGTTCGGTTCGATTCGGCTTTGCTCGGATCACGCAGTTGTTATTTTGTTGTCGTATTTTGCATTTTTCGATTCGCTGCACATTTATATTTTCACCTCTGCAAAAACCGGGGGAAAACGTCGAACCCTCCACCTTCTTCCTCACGCCTCACGCGTCACGCCTCCAAAAGCCAGAGTCTGAGCCGCAGCCTGATCCCAGGCAATGCCCCTAGATTTGCATATTGAATATGATGATGGAATAATTGAAACGCTCGCTGAACGCTGCCGAAAGGTAACTAGAGTCAAATGTATGCACCCAGCCCATTCTAAAAGTCATGACAACAACAACAACACAACGACAGCAGAAAACTGAAGACGATGACAAAATATAACGAGTGGCAGCTTTTAGCTTTATTTTAGTTTTGCATTAGCTAACAATCTGGATTAACATATGGAAATGAATATACACACTATGCAAGGCTAATCATAAAATGTGGCGGTAAATCAATTAATTATTTGCCTCACAAATACTTCTGATCTACAATTTGAGTGAGAGATATTAATTTATATACTTTTACGTATAGTTCTAAATGGAAACTTATTAAATAATCGAATTATTGCATTGATTTGCACTAATTGATTTAGTCAAACGCAAACTGTTTCACATTTCACCAATCATTTTGCGGTGTTGCGGCGATAAAAAATTGATTTGCTGAAAGCTAAACGACCCAAATGGGCGCAACAAATAAAATTTACTAGCCAAAACATCCGAAAGATACGGCAAAAAACAACAACACAAAAATCAAAATCAGAAGCAAAAGCAAAAAAAAAAATAAATAAAAAAAAAGATACACAAACAGGCAACGAGATATTTTTTTTAACGTGTTAGTGCGTGTGGTGGAAGTGACAATTTAAATGCTGAAAAGTTTTATAAATTGTTGCAAACATAATTCAGCAATGTGAAAAAGGGGCAGTTGGACACATGGAAAGCTGCAAAATGTTTAAAATGTTGAAAATGTTTCATCATTTTGGATAATCTTTAATTGTACACTTTGTGCGGATTTATGAACTCAGTTTAGATACATTGGCGTATTATATACCTTAAACAATATATGCATATATGTATATGTATATGGCGATAATTCATTTGAATTTAGTGCTTGGGGTTCAAATGGATTTATGGCTTGACTTAATCCACCTTTAAACTTGTACAATTCAATTTACCCGAATATATTCTAGACATAACCGATTCCCGCACTCTCCCTTCTGATCTGCTCTGCTGTTCGTTTTCTTTGCTTTGAATGGCAATGGGAAACATAATTTCCTGCCCGCAATTTCATATTTATTTATCTGTCAGTCTGTCAGTCTATCAGTCCATCCGTTTAGCACAACAAAATACAGTGCGAGACATAAGTCTTGCAACGGCACAGGTCAGTCACAGACATTTATCTTGAAATACTTTTGCTAGAGTTTTGTTTTGCTTTGTGCTTTGTTTGTAGACCTAAAATAAAATATAACATACTATATATGAAACGTCAACTAAAAATAAACAAAAATTTGAAGAATGAGTTAAGAAAGAGAGTTTGATTTTAAGAGTGTTTTGTTGTTGTCGTGGCCAAGACAATAAACAAGATGTGTTTATTGTTATTGTAAATTTAACAAATTTATTAGCAATTACCAAATGACTTAACAATGTTCGATTCGATGCGATTCGATTCGATTTTATGGCCATCATAATTCGATTTGCTTTGCCGTGTTCTTTATGGTTGCCTTTCGTGGCAATTGGCAACTGGCAACTGGCGACAAGTACAAAGCGCACCGACTGAAAGCGTTGACGCGACGTCGAGTGCATTTAACGAGCCCTGGAGCACATTATACTTAATTTTAATTAATTAAAATAACATTGGCTTATCAATTATAATTATTATGGGGCTGCCAAGAATTTTCAATGAACTCTGCGGCGACTGTGAGTGTATTAAATAACAATTATAGCAGCCTCAACAAGTTCAATCGCGGCAAATCAAATGAAAAATAATTTCTCACAAAAATGTATTCTTATAATAACCAATAATAATGATACTTATGAGATTTGCGAGACGTGGAACTGTGCTTCCAAATTCATTGTCATATTTGCCTTTAAAAATAATAATAATATTAATGCGATCGATATGCAAATGGCGCTGATAGCGCAGTCAACAGTCAACGTAGCAGCTAAAAGTATCTACAGCCTGTAGCACGAATATCTTTCGCTTTGTATCTCTAGCGTTCGCCTTAGCTTTTGCTTTTGCTTTAGCTTTAGCACTGTTTGTGCCAAAACTCGCTTGACTCGTTTCGATTTGTGCAGAAATATGCTTTATTATACTCACTAGGCAACAGTCAGTGACCAAGGGGAAACGAGAGACAGAGAGACAGAGAGAGAGAGAGAGAGAGGGAGAGAGTCTAGATTTATCTCGCGTTGACTTATCATAAATTATGTTTTATGGCTGCGGCGCATGCGAACCAATTTGGTTGATTTTAAATACATATATTCGAGTGCAGATACACACATATTTCGCAATCTTCTTCATTTTGCCGACGGACACACAAAAGTCAGCTGTTTTTTGCGCTTTTCTGCTGGCAACAGGTGAGAATCAGCTGGTCAGCAACAATTGCTAATTGCTGGCCAAACAAACCGCTGATTGACAGCTGCAGGCTGAAGCTGGATGTGTAGGGGGCATCATGTTCAACGTTGCCACAAGAAATGTAATTGCAACAGCAACTTCAACGAGCTGCAGCCTCAGCGGCAAACACAATTGGCGACGATTAAGTTATATGTGCGACAAGGCAATGGACAACTGCAGTGGGTGCATTGCGGGGAGCAAAGCTGGGAAACCAGGGAACAGAGCAACAGTCTAGTTGCTATACATTGTCTATTTTGGACTTTGCTTCCAAGAATAACAAGATGATGTTTTCTTGTTCCTTTTTTTTCTCAGTTATTGTCATTGTCAAGTTGGCTCTGAGAGACATGTGCTTGCAAAATATTATTAAATAATAAATAAAAGGCATGATTAATTCCCACTTAAGATTCATAGTTAAAGCATTGCATTTTCCGAATTTATTTCCATTTAATTAGCGATTGAAGAGAAATCAGCTTGTTGAACAATTACTTCAAATGCATTAAAATGAATAATCAATTCTAATTTCGAGACTGGATGACTAGTTTCATTAGTGCTGACTAACTTAAAAATGGTTCAACTTGTTAAATATTTGGCTAATTACAAAGAATTGAAAAGTATTTTGCTAGATGACTCAATTCGCAATTTATTGGCGTGCTGTAAATGTAATTTTGCAAACTTTTTAATTCTTTTGCAGAGATAGCCAGTGATCAAGAGGATAATGGAGCCTGCTCGCCACTGACAACCGCAACGGCAAGCGCAAGTGCGGACAACAGTCCCAGTCCCAGTCGGAGTCCGCCGCGACAAAGCGAGGACGAGGCAGAGCGTGAGGTGGACTCCTCAGAACCAGGGGCAGTGAGTAAACTGGAACAATTAGATAATGATAATGCCGATAAGGCCATTGAAGATCACAATCACAATCACAATAACAACAATAACAAAGTGATTATGACTAAACCGCCCGTGGAGAACGAGCTAGAAGAACATAGTGGCAACTCCGATGCCTCTATGCCACATTCACCCGCCGCGGCGACATCTGTTACAGAGGAGGCCGCTACACAGCCGGCATCCACGGATAAAAACGTGGACGTGGATGTGGAGATGCAGGAGGACGACGCGCCGATGGCGATTCCCTCATGTGATCAGACCTCGACGACGCAAACAGCGTCTCAGGTGGGCAGTGCTGGAGTTGCAGCTGGTGCTGGAGCAGCGCCTGTTACTCTCGAAGCGATACAAAACATGCAGATGGCCATTGCACAATTCGCGGCAAAGACCATTGCAAACGGTTCTTCAGGAGCGGACAACGAGGCTGCCATGAAGCAGCTTGCCTTTTTGCAGCAGACGCTCTTCAATCTGCAGCAACAGCAACTCTTCCAAATTCAGCTGATTCAACAGTTGCAATCGCAGTTGGCCCTTAACCAGGTGAAGCCGAATGAAGATGATGCTGAGGATGATCTCGAGCCTGAGGAGCGGGAGGATGGAGAGACAGATACTTATGAGGAGGAGGAGCGAATTGCGGATATGGAGCTGCGTCAGAAGGCCGAGGCACGTATGGCTGAGTCCAAGGCGCGACAGCATCTCATCAATGCTGGTGTCCCACTACGTGAACACTCCCGAACTATTTCACCTCCAGACGCAGGGGAAGCCCTATCTGCGGATTCCTTGAAGCGCAAACGCGAGGAGGACTCCTGTGTGAAACCACTCAGCTCCAGCATCAAATTGAGTGGGGATCGTACCAGAGAAACGGATAGAAATGGGGAAAGTGCTAAGGATGCACTGTCCAAGCTCAAGGAAATGGAAAATATGCCGCTACCCTTCGGCTCTGACCTTGCTTCCAGCATCATCACCAACCACGATGATCTCCCCGAGCCAAACTCTTTAGATTTGCTCCAGAAGCGAGCACAGGAAGTGTTGGACTCCGCCTCTCAGGGAATTTTGGCCAACAATATGGCCGATGACTTCGCCTTTGGCGATAAGTCAGGTGAGGGCAAGGGCCGCAACGAGCCTTTCTTCAAGCATCGCTGTCGGTATTGCGGCAAGGTATTTGGCTCCGACTCAGCTCTGCAAATTCACATACGATCCCATACTGGTGAACGTCCCTTCAAGTGTAATGTGTGCGGCAGTCGCTTCACGACCAAGGGCAACTTGAAGGTGCACTTCCAGCGACATGCGCAGAAGTTCCCACATGTGCCCATGAACGCCACGCCCATACCAGAGCACATGGACAAGTTCCATCCGCCGCTGTTGGATCAAATGTCGCCAGATAGTTCACCCACACATTCACCCGCTCCAGCGCCAAGTCAGCCCTCAACTTCGACGTCAGCTTTGACACAGGCCCAGGCTCAGGCCCAAGCTGCGATGTCGATGACCTTTCCCTCGAGCCCAGCCTTTCCTGGTCTGCAGGGCCTCTACCGGCCTCCCATGGAGCTGCTGAAGTCGTTAGGCGCTGCTGCTGGCAGTTCCGCCGGACTACCCTTCTTTCCACAAATGCCTGGACTGGGCGCTGCTCTGAAGCACAGTCAGCAGCAGAGTCAGGAGATGCCCACAGACCTGCGAAAGTCCTCGGGTCCCAACTCACCACACGACGAGGAGGAAGACCTGTCGACGGGTCGACTTCCTGTCAAGACAGAGCTGGTGGAGGAAGATAAGCCCGAAAACTTAATGCAGGAACCGACAGCAGAAGAAGCCACTGAGCTGGAAGTGGATACCGAGCCAGAGCCAGAACCACTGCCCCTTGAGGTGCGCATCAAAGAAGAGCGTATCGATGAGGAGCTTGAGCAGGATCAGCAGCGCGGATCGCAGTCAGAAGGAATCTCTCGCCGTACGCCGTCGCCTTTAGCCTCGACTGCGGCGCAATCGCCGCCTTTGATGGCACGTCAGCATCATCATAGCCACTCGGCGGCTATGCTAGGCTACCCACCAGTGGTCCAACCAATTCAACCAGCAGCCATCATGCATGCGCAGTGTTCGCCTGGATCACAATCACATCTCGATCAACTGCCGACGCCGGGACAACTGCCACCAACGATGTCGCATCGGGAGGATTTCTTCGCCGAGCGTTTTCCACTTAACTTCACTACCAAGACGCTATCGCCGGAGCATCATTCACCTATTCGTTCGCCGGCCAACCATGGCCATGCGCATGGTCACGCCCATACCCACGCCCACATTCCCCGATCGCCATTCTTCAACCCGATCAAGCATGAGATGGCAGCGCTACTGCCGCGTCCCCACAGCAACGATAACTCATGGGAGAACTTCATCGAAGTGTCCAACACGTCGGAGACGATGAAGCTCAAAGAGCTTATGAAGAATAAGAAGATCAGTGATCCCAACCAATGCGTCGTCTGCGATCGCGTCCTCTCATGTAAAAGCGCCCTCCAGATGCACTATCGCACCCATACTGGGGAGCGACCTTTTAAGTGCCGCATCTGCGGACGCGCCTTTACCACCAAAGGCAACCTCAAGACACACATGGCGGTGCACAAGATCCGGCCGCCAATGCGCAACTTCCACCAGTGTCCAGTGTGCCACAAGAAGTACTCGAATGCGCTCGTGTTGCAGCAACACATTCGCCTGCACACAGGTGAACCCACCGATCTGACCCCGGAGCAGATTCAGGCTGCCGAGATCCGCGATCCGCCACCCTCGATGATGCCCGGTCACTTTATGAATCCCTTCGCCGCTGCCGCCTTTCACTTTGGCGCTATGCCTGGCGGCGGACCCGGTGGTCCACCAGGAGCACCGGGCATACCCGGGGGTCCACACAATGGCACTTTGGGTTCGGAGTCGTCGCAGGGTGATTTGGACGACAATATGGACTGTGGCGATGCAGATGACTTTGATGATGCCTCATCGGAGCATTTGTCGAACAACAACGAGTCAGCGAGCGATGATCGACCGCGCTCTGGCGATGACTTCAAGTCGCTACTCTTTGAGCAGAAGCTGCGCATTGATCCCACCGGTGTGGTCAACATTAATAGCCATCAACGTCCTCGTTCCGCCGCTAGCAATGCCAACTCAATTGGTTCCGTGTCCGCCTCTGCTTCACCTTCGGCTCCCACCAGCCCCAGCTCGCAGCCCAAGCCCAGCTGCTCCCCTGTGCGCTCTCTTTCGGAAGCCTCTCAGGGTGCATTGGATCTGACGCCACGTGCGGCTCCCCCGACGCTGGGCTCCAGCTCCAGCTCGAGGTCACCGCTGCCACTTGCTGCCGAGCGAAAGGAGAAGACCCTCAGCCCGCAAATAGACAGACAACAACCGCCGCCACGAAGTCCCAATGGTCCGGCATCAATGCTCTCCTCCCCCCTGCCACCCTCGGTGGGCATCGATTGCCTGCCTCCGGGATTGCAGCATCACCTCCAACAGCAGCACCAGCATCTGATGCAACAACAAGCCGCAGTGGCGGCCGCAGCTGCCGCCCAGCATCATCATCATCAGATGCAGCAACATGCCGCCGCTTTGCATCAGCATCAGGAGCAACTCCGTCGCGAGGCGCAGGAGGTGCAGCAGAAGGCGGCCGCAGCAGCAGCAGCCGCTGCTGCCGCAGCCGCTGTCCAGCGCCAGACATCGCCTCAGCCGTCGCCGCGAAGCAGTGAGCCAAGCGGTCCGAGTCCCGTTCAGCCCAATCCCTTGATGGCGGCACGTCCGCCTTTCGGCATGTTTCCCAACCTTCCCATCTTCCCGCCGGCGACGACGCAGAACATGTGCAATGCCATGAACCAGATCGCGCAATCCGTGATGCCGGCGGCGCCGTTTAATCCGCTTGCACTGAGCGGCGTTCGCGGCAGCACGACATGCGGCATCTGCTACAAGACATTCCCCTGCCACTCTGCTCTTGAGATTCACTACAGAAGCCACACCAAGGAGCGTCCCTTCAAGTGCAACATATGCGATCGTGGATTCACTACTAAGGTAAGTTATAATCTTGAGTATGGGGAGCTTTGGGATTGGATCACCTTCGGCTGGAAAACCTTAAGACTAACTCTTTGCTTTCTTCTTTCCTTTTTTTACTTACAGGGCAATCTCAAGCAGCACATGCTGACTCACAAGATACGAGATATGGAGCAGGAGACCTTCAGAAATCGTGCAGTAAAGTATGTAAGTCTTCCAATCAAACACACAAATTTTCCATTGAATAACTTAATAGACTGCCCACACGAGCCCGAAAACTGTTGTGTCTTCAAAAAGTACTTATCCAACACTATTTCTTTGATTTTGTCGTTGTAGATGAATGAGTGGAGCGATGACCGCGAATAATACCATTAGTTATCGATAACACGATGATAAACAACAATCCACAAAAAACGGCCATCGGCCGTGCAAATAGACTCGCAACAATATGATCTCAAACAGTGTTGTAAAGCCCGAGTTGGAGCGAAAGAGCGAAGAAGTGAAAGAGCAGTGAGAGGCGACTGTGCAGCTTTTGCCTGAAGTGAGAGAGAAACCAAGCTTCTGAAGGCAAGAGGCAGGACACGGAATAAAAGAGGGGCGTCATGCACCACACCCATCCCCCCTACCAAAGGTAGTTCAAGAGCAAAATCAATGAAATCGCCCCATAAAAACAGCGAGGCGTATACAAACAGTTTTATATTTATAAATTGTTGCCCACAAAAATATTATTTGATTGTTGTTTTAAAAGTTTGCTGGCAAACAGCAACAGCCAGGCAGATTTCTTTTCATGATTTCATTCATAAACAATTTTTTATGAGTCCAAAAAAGCTACGAAATTATTGAAAACAGCAACAGGCAGAGATGAAATAAAATTGGCATGAAATGTATCCAAAGATGCATCAAAAGCAATTTTCCAGCTTGTGAATATGTTGGATTGCTTTGAAACGAGACTGATAGTGTTTCAGGCCAACTACCTAATATAGTAATTCACCCCATATATATAAAAAGAATATACAATATGCAATAGAATCCATTAAGCATGCAAAACGGAGGAACAGCAGAATTGCGAAGAAATCGATAATGAAATCATCTGAAGATGAAGGCGTAGTAAAAATCAAAATTCGAATTTAAAAACACTAAACAAAAAAGAAATGCAAATGAAACAATTCTAAGGTATATGATAATCGAAAGCTAAATCGTTAGCTATTTAGTATATATAAATATATATATAGACATAAATATAATGCTTAAATATGCATGTGTGCGTTCCACACATGTTACAATAATTATACGATATTTCAAAATGTGCAATAATCATATGACATGCTATAAATTTTAGTCGGATTTTTGTTTCCTATATTCGTAATTTCTGCTTTTATTTTTAAACTCTTTCTCTCTCACTCTCTGTCTCACTGTGTTTATCTCCGTGTAAATATGTTGCAATAAATCCAGGCACACACAATACACAAATCCATTTGCTTAGCTTCAAGAAATGATTTAAACAAAAAACAAAAAAAAAACAAAAAAAAATTTAACATGGAAAAAAATGTAAAAAAAAGAAATTGTGATATTAAATGTAAAAAAAATATGAAAAAGTGTTTGAGAAGCAAGTAAAGCCAAGTCAATATAGAATGCAAATGAAAAATGCTTTCCATATCACTTTTAACACAACTGGCAAATCATAGGGAAAAAAGAAACATTGAAAACAAATGAGAAATGGAATGGAAAATACACAAATATTATTAAACACATTGTACACTAAAGATATTTAACATTCATAGTTAATTTAGTTGTTAGAACTTGACGTGAGGGGGATTGTCAAACAAATAAATACATATACATACTTAGAGATATCCATATCTATACATAAAATATAAAATCGAATCTAATTATTTCACGAAACACATTGAATTCATTATAACTTAGTACGTTGGTTAAGTTGGTATGACAGGCAACACATAAATTACGATCTAACATACGATATAATTGATGCAGGTACAAATGTATCTCAATCGGTTCGTAAGCATAGTCTCATAATTTATTATACACAGAAAAACAAAAACAAAAGCAAAAGCAAAGCAAAAAAAACAAGTAAGAATCATAAAGCAAAAGAAATGCAAATAAAAAGTATACAACTTAAAGAAAAAAGAAAACAGAAAAATATATGTATTTAAGTTATGAAAAATTAATAAACCAACTTGTGTTTTCATTCTGTGGGTTTCTTCTACGCCTGCGCCGCTTATCAAGATCCCCGGACGGGTGTTCTGGGAAAAAATTGAAGCGTTAAAATTTCGTGGTAAAAGGCCATGGACCTCCAGCTCCCATCACCATCGCCATCACCAGCATCGGCACCGGCATCAGCACCAGCTCCATGTCCATTCCAATAATGGGCCATGTCTGTGGCAGAGATCTTGTAATAAAAATGATTAGTCAAGTTTATTATCGTCATAATCTTTTAATTTGAAATCGAAACGAATATCGACAGCCAACATCAGTGCGACTAACAGCTGGCGAGCTGTCGAGCTGGCGAGCTGGCGAGTTGGAAAGCTGATCAGCAGATCTCTCTGAAATCTTCTCAAGCTGAAGCCAAGCACATCTGAAATATTTTTATTGCCTTTTAAATTGATATTTTACCTTCAACAAATTTTTGCTGCCTGCTTAATTTTTATTTTTTATTATACTTTATTTTGTTTGCTTTTGGTCACAAACTTGTAGCTTATTTTTTATTGTTTTGTTCTTATTATGTTCAGTTTTTTTTTCCTCTTTTTTGGCTTAGTATTTTTTGTGTCTTGCCTCTGTACCTGTTTTGTGGACTTGGCTTGACTTGGCTAGCCGGTCACTTGAATTTGGCTCGCATGGCATTTGAGTCGTTAATCAAAAAATTTCTTGTTGACAATGCTTTGTCATCTTTATAACGACGAACACCCGCTGTGTGTGAGCTCTTATGTGTTTTAGCTGTGCCACTGGCACTGCTTTCAGAGACGTAAATTTGTTTTTCAGCTGGTCTCCAAATGTCACATGAGATATTATTATTGTTGAGTTTGCCTACTTGCGTTGACCTAATGGTTGAGTTATTAGTGTCTTTAAACAATCGACTTGCAATCTCAATGCAATTCAATTTTAAAAGTGTAACGTTAGTTACCCCAGAATTTATATATAATTTAAATTTTAAACTAAACTGCTTATATAACTTTAGATATTATTTGTAGACTTGAGAAATATTAGTAAATTCAAATTTCAAAGTGCGGAAGCGTTAGCTTAGTGCACTTCAACTTCGAAGCGAATATGTGAGCTATTTGTGAGACGTGCAGATAAAGACTAATTATTATTATTGGCTATTCAGATATTTCTCGACTGTCCTCAAGTTGTCAACTTAACGAATAACATCCACGATGACAACATTCCAGAGACTTGTGATCTGTCATCGATCGCTTCTGTCCTTTATCCTTTCAGCGTATCCTGGCACGCCCTTATCTGTCAACGTTGTGATCGTCAGGAATATTTTCTTTCAGGGTGCTATCTGAGAAGGGTTGCCAGAGCTGGAGTTAAGTTATTGCTGGTATCTGAAAGGGCAATGTTCATGTTAATTTGCTGCGTGTAATTGCCTTACTCATTCTTGCAGTTGTTTATTTATAAGTTCTCAACAGTTTTGTCACATTTCGAGGACTTTTTAGTTTTATTTGCGCTGTTTAATGGATTTACGACACGAGAACAGGAACAGGATCGAGAGCCAGACCGGGAACTAAACAAACCCAAGTGGTTTGGGCAAATGTCTCATTTATGTTGCTTATAAAATGGCATAAAATTTTACTGCCAAATAAAGTTGGCTTAGTGTGTGCACTAACTGCACAGTGGAAAAGAACAATAACAGCGACAATAGCAACAGCAACAGCAACAGCAACAACAATAACAACGGCTACAAGAACCGCCTGATAACTATTAAGATAACTACTGCTGCCATATTCAGGTTGGGGCTCCAGCAAATCCTTGAAACGTTTGCAATAAATGCAAAAATCCTTACAAATAATATGAGAATGGTTATGGTCGCTGTTTGAGCTTATCGCAGGCATAAAAGCATACACACACATACACCCGCACGTTCACACGCACACACACACACACACACAAAGTTGGCAGCAAAAACAATCTAAACAAGAAAAATTGCACAAATTGCCCGGCTTCGGTTTCGCTTCTAACCAGCGGCAGTAAACGACCACTCGATCCAACAGATACTCCGTATCGTATCGGTCCAACGTCATCATTGCCATTGCACAGTGGATTTTATACGCGTGCACGCGCTCAAATTGTTAAGAATGATGTCTGTAGGTGAAACATCATATAGCTAACACATGCGTGTGCTTTATAAGCATTATATACAATCAAGTTTCCCATGTCGACGCATTTTGAAGGAATTTCATTTTACCAGCGTTGAGTTTTTCTTTTATTTTGTGTTGATTGGAAACATTATATATTGAATGTTTTGCGTATGGGTCCCGACAAAGGAAAACTTTATTTGAGGGCCTTAAGTTAAAGTGATATAATAATAATTTTAATATATGTTCTTAATGTTATTGTAAAGAGTGTGAAATCGAATACGCAACAACTATGCTACATACCAAAATAATCATTGTACCAATTTCTTAATCACTCAACTGCAATCTTCGGCATAATATACATATGTACATGAATGAGAAAATTTATATAAATTATTAAATACTGTGTTGTTACGTATTATTATTCTTGAGCAACCAAGCTATACACAAATTCTGACTCTTCGCGTGTCCAGTCAATATAGAGTTTGTATAGTTTGTCCAAAACAATGAAACATGACTATATTGCTCTGATATCAAACTAACTGAATGTAACTGAATGTGCAGTAGGAATATAAATATAAATGTAATCACTTTTAGCTCATATGTTGAAATTTAGATTTTTTTGGTGATACAGCTTGTAATAATGTGTATGGTGTTCAGCAATATTTGAGAAAGTAGTAATTGGTGTGGTTCCACTGTGCGCATAGCCAACGCGCACAACAACATGCACACACACTTACAACTAAAACAGAAAACACTTCAATACGAAATCTAACGATTTGTTTGCATTTTTATTATTTCCTGCTGCTGAAATTGTCACAAAATAAAAAATAACAACAATCGGGCACACTTACAGCAACAGCAACATCAACAGGAACAGCAACGTCAAGGGTTCGGAGGTTTGTGTGTGTATATGTGTGTGTATGCAATGCAGTTTGCGTGTCCCCGCTTGGGCCACCATTGGCTTCGTTGCCACCATGTCGCAGCCTCGTCAGCCGCCTTAATGGTGTTTGGGTATCCGTATCTGTGTATCTGCAAGTGTCAGTTTGGCACATCATTTGGCGGACACACAAAGGCAGCGGCTGCCTCCGTTTGAGCCACCGCCAGTTTGTGCTTGCATTTTGACGGCGGCAGATTCGGAGGCGCAGATGGATATGGATATGGATATGGACACTTATCGACCTCACTCTGCTGTTGCCCCGCCTCTCCCCCTCTTTGGGCGACTTTGTCTCTGCTGCTCTGGCGTTTGACATGCGCTCGCATTTAGGCAACATTATGCACAGGATTAGTTGACAGAGCAGCAGCAGTAACCGAAGCATCGAAGTTGTGTTTGACCATGTCACTGCCTTAAACCTAGTTCAATTCCCTTTCTCCCTTCTTTGCCTCTGTCTCAAGTCAAATCCCAGGCCTTGTCTTGTTGGACACGTGCATGTTGCATGCTGCGTGCTAGGCCCCTTGATCTATGCTGCTGGGTGGGCGTGTTCTTAGCTTTTGTTTGTGCTTGTGTTTGGGTAATCGACACCATCATAATATTGCCCAGACAGATTAATTGTGATTGAGCATTGTTTGCCGTTATTTGTGGCATTCTCCGCCCTCTCCCCCCTTTATTGCATGGCCATTTAAGCTGACAGATTGTGTGGCTGAAATATATTCCATCTAATTCCATTTAATAAGCTGTACTTTCCTCCTGATTGCATATCAGATAAAAGCGGCGATCATTGCAATACTATATAATTTATTGTCTTTTCATTTCTTCACTATCGAGAAGCATAAAATCTAACGTTTCGGCGAAAAGTTATTTAATAGTTTAAAGTAATCTAAAATTCCAACTTCCTTGCAAAAATCATTTTATAATTTTTAGTTATACCCTCAATGTATAAACCCTGGTTGTGAACTTATATAGTAAAATATATATATATATATGTATATATATATATATATTTATATATAGTATAATATAGTATATTCCCTGGGACTAGATTTGACATTCCCTAATGTTGAATACGAACAAAAATATCATTTGATTATAGTATTTTGCTCTATATTTAGTCCTGGCCTGGATCTAGCGTAATAAACGTCTTGTACATATAAAGAAAAAAATCTAGATTGAAAAGTGGATTTAAAATCTTGATTTTACAACTTTTCGATCTAAAACAATCTTAAAAAAAAGAATAGATTTAGTTAAAAAAAAAAATATTAAAGATTAAAAAATCGTATAAAAAATTAAAGACTGAACTATTCCCTTTTTTTGGTGTTGTTGCTGTTAGCTCAGTTAGTGGAGATGCCGCAAATCATGGTGCCATGTTTGATCGTTGGCCTTGAGTTGAAATTCTAGTCGGTTCGTTAATAAACGGGTAAGAGCCATAATTTGTAACTAATAATATTAAACAAAATTTAACAACATATATGTGTAAATGGTCATATTGACTTCTTGGCTCAATTTGGATATTTTTGTATTCCTGAAACTAGAATATAAACTTGAATATTAATATAATGGGTAATATTGAATGTTTGAAGAATTTTGATCTTGATATCATATAATCGTGATTGAAGATTCTATTATTGATTTTAGCAAGTTTTTCTGTGTAGTGAAAAGGTTTTATTTATAGTCCTCCTTCTTTTTATAGCATGTGCAAACAATTTTATAACAGTTAATAAGAGCTTTTAATTAATAAAAGATAAAAGTGTGATAGCCCCATAATTAAACCTTTTTTATTGGCTAAAATAATCATAAATAACAGTCATATAGCACATGCGACTATTGTTTTGTCAAATATGAATTGTGTGGCAAGATTTGGCTAATGGGCGTGGCACACAGCTAGATGGTTAATAGAAGCGACTGCCTGAGTGGACTCGAGTTCAGTTTGACTGGCAACAGGCTGTCAGGATAATTTGCGTTGCCGTTGCAAATGATGAAGCATTAATCGGTACGTTTGGGCCCTGCCCCGTGGGCGTTGACCAAATGAACGGACGTAGACTAACAGATTACAGTTACTTCTTGTCAGACCAAGACCAAGACACTCGGCACCCACTCCGTGGGGAGGAGGGAACTGTCGTGGCATTCATGGCCCCCGCTCGACCAACTGGGACTGGAAGTTGAGCTGCGACGCGATTTGCTGCTTGGTTGCACCGCCTTGCCATCTTGCCCCCCCTTTAATGGAGACGGCAGCGATGCGATTACATGAGAAAAGAAACAACTAGGTGAGAACTTAAAGAGGTTGCTCAACTAAGAGATACCCTGTAGGGTGATATTATTACTCAGAGTTTTTATTGAATGTTCCAGATCTTCTAAAAACTCGATGTCAATCGGAATGATATTTTCTTATAGAAATATGATTATAAATATGTTATTAGATAATAAAATACCATCAAAGATGTTCTTCAGTTCGTCACCAATTTCTGCCAGACATAAAAAATTGTAAGACTTGTATTGCTTTGCACAATCTGTGGGTTCATCTAGAAATTGGTTGAACTGAGTCGAGTTGAGTTGAGTTTACAGTTTGCAGTTGGCGTCTCGAATAATACCCGCAATCCCAGCAGCAATTTTCAAAATTTCAATCCCCATTTGCGCTGCTCTCTCTCTCTCTCCGCTGCACTCTCCGCTTCCACTGTCTCCTCTCAATTACATTGCCAGTGATTTGTTTGCTGCATTTTGCCAACAATTGTTGTTCGAGGACTGCAATGCTGATGATGAGTACGCTATTGAGTCGATCTAATTTCTCATGTTGAAATCATCGATTCATCGTTTTGTGTTGCCCTCTAAATCAACTGCGGCGACACTAGCAGCGACAGGGGCAGGGACATAGAGAGAGGAGCTTAAGTGGGAAAGAAGCGCTGCTGTAACTGCAAAAACCAGGAAGAGAGTATCTGTTGCAGTTGGACTCGGTTGGTGTTGGAGCCAGTTGTTGACGTGTCTGCCACCACCAGCAGAATGTGCCCCTTCCGTATTCCGTATTCCCAGCAGCTGCAGCAGCCCAATCAATCCAACTTCCATGCCACTCAGCCACCCACCGGTCGTGTTTTAATGCCAAATCTAAGCGGCTCAAATATATTTTCCCCCCGATTTGGGAGCAGAAACGCGGCATAATTGCCGTTTTGTTCGTTGTGAATGTGCGAGGGAGAGCGAGCAGGGGCACCACAGAGAGAGAGAGAGAGAGATATCTAGTTGGGGGGCGGTGGCGAACAGCGATCAAAAGGGGCAGCAACAAACAGAAATTGCACAATTTCAACAACCAATACATGTGTGTATTTTCTCGATGTGTTCGTGTGCATATATATATATATATATATATTTATGTGTATGTGTAGCTGTTATTTTTTTTTTTAAGCGAGTGTTTGGGTCAAATCAAAAAATCACAACAAAATTACTCGCCTGTCATGAAATTTGCCTCGATTTTTTCCTTTTTTCTCTTTTCTTCCGATTTTCTGCTGTTGTGGATGCAAAATGTTTTGCTATTTTACTCCATACCTTGCCGCAGACTTCCCGCCCCCTCCAGCTGAGTGCAAAGTGTTCATGTGCTTTGCCATTTTTTTTCTCTTCTTTTCGCCAACTTTTTTATGTATAATTTGAATTTACAGTCACTGGGACGCCTTCCGCTATTTGAAGTCATTGAAGTACACTGCTCTAAAAGTGATAAAATGTGTGTTCACCTTCTACATTTGTACGTATAGATAAATAGGAGTTTCTTGTTATTTATTATTATGCTTGTTAAGTTCTATTAAATAAAAAATAAAATTAAAACACTTTTTTACTTTTTTAAATTTTTAAATAATTTTTTAAATTTAATAAATACATAAACATATCTATGGATGTACAAAAAATTTAAGTAAAACATAATGGAATACAATTAATTAATAATAATTCAACTTATTATTAGATAAATTAAGTTAAATTTAAAATAAAAAAAAAAATAATACTAGTTTATTTCATGAGAAACTAACGGGAATAAAATATTTACCTATTATTCCAAAAGTCATGGTCCCACTGTGCGCCTTTTCCAATCAACGTGACGTATGAGTGTTTGGTTGTTTGTCAGCTTCGAGTTTGTTGTGTGTCCAACTTGAATTGGGTTTGAGCTGAGTTTAATTTTGAGCTTAGGCAAGAGCAAAAGAGAGACAGAGGGAGATAGTGAAAGAGAACGACATAAGACTAGGTTTGAGTTTCAGTATGGGTTTGAGCTTGAGTCTGGGGAGAATGTGGCCTCAAAACAATCCCGGGTGGAATATGCAATTATGTATTTTTAAGTTCATGTTTTTACATTTGGCAACATTGTTGTTGTTGTTGTTGTTGTTCAATGTTACCTCTCTCTACCGCTCTTGTCCGTTGTGGTTGCTGTTGTTATCGGTTGTTGTTGTTGCTGCTCGCATTTGCGCCCAATTGCTGTAAATGTAAAATTGCAGCAATTTTCTATGACTTGGCTCAATTGGCGTCGACGACGAACCCCACTGACTGCCTGGCTGCCTGGCTGCCTGACTGTCTGACTGCCTGCCCTGTCTTCGTTGTCTGCCTGCCCGCCTAGCACCACTGTGAAGTTGGACAGCCACTTTGGTGGTTTGGGCCTCGGCATGGATTTGATTGCGAGAAAGAGACTAACAACCACCCTGTGGGTGGTAGCGAGCCCAGTTATTATGAATTGCAGCAATTTGCGGGCTATGGCGATGGAAACGGCAACAACAACGGCAACGGCAATAGCAAAATGGCGATATGTCTGCGTTTCAACTTAAAGTTGCAGTTACACTCAGAGTTAATGTGGAAGTTGCAGTAGTCTGCTGGCGATTATCAGGCAATTGTTTAGCCTTATGGAAGATGCCACATGAGTATGCTGTTTGTGTGTGTGTGCGTGTGTTTGCGCGGAAAACTTAATTGAGTTGGCGCAGGCACACCTCTTAATTGATGCCAGCTGAAGAAAGGCAAAGCAGCAAGAAGTGGGGCGGGGCGACGCGGTGTGTACCGTACATAGAAACAACCACACGAAATCAACAGTTAGCCAAAAATACATTGCAAGCTCGATGCAACAAATGCCCACTTGCTGCACCTCCTTCATCTGCTGTTATTGCCTCGGACTTTAGTTGACTTCAACTCAGCTCAGCTCAGCTGAGAGCAGTCTAAGTTGGCGCTGAGCAACAATGGGCAACTGCCACCATAGCTGCAGGTGAGTGGTAAGTGGCAAGTGGCTTGCGGTACGTGGTGCGCT
Organism: Drosophila sulfurigaster albostrigata; assembly: GCF_023558435.1. Taxonomy (NCBI): domain Eukaryota; kingdom Metazoa; phylum Arthropoda; class Insecta; order Diptera; family Drosophilidae; genus Drosophila; species Drosophila sulfurigaster. Next base: position 3,899,827 of record NC_084881.1, read on the forward strand.
GGCACTTTTCGAGTGTCAACTACAAAATAACAACAAAATGTTTCGCGCTCTCATGAATGTGCTGTTTTTTTGTTTTGTCAATTTGTTTTTGTTACTTTTGTATGCATAAAACGTGATTGTTGCTGTTGTATATGATGATGTAGAATTAGATTGTCGGATGTTAAGTGGATGGAACATTAACTAATTATTAGCTAATCGGTCAAATAGTATTCGTTTTGCGAGCAACTTCGTGTGAAGGCGACATCTGGGATCACAAAACCCATAAATATTGTTAATCAACAGCATCAACAAAGACGGAACTGCAGCGATTATGGATTCCAAAGAAAAGGCAAATACATTGTGTAGGTACAAAATATTTACCTGCAATTAAGAGACGTTCATTTGTATACTATGGAATCGATTAATGGGAATGGAAATGGGAATGAGATGAATTCGATGAAATGCGTGAGTTACTGCAGAATCAATAGGCGTAATAAAAACAAACAAGAGTTTGCACGTTGCAATAAAAATCGGTTCGTGGATCAAGATCCATATATGTCTGTATGTATGCGAGCATGTACAGATCCAAATTTAAATTGTATATTTGAATTGAGTTTTTGAGGTATGCACATGCACAACAGCGACGACAACAAGAATACAAACACTATTTCCCATTTTTGTAATCGATTATAATAAAATTGCCCAGAGTTTGAAGTTGTTGATGGGTTTATTGGCTGTCTGAAGGTTTTGCTTGATCGGAAGTTCAGCATGTTATACAAATGCACACAAATCTAATGCTCAATCGATGCTTTTGCATTTTTTGGTGAATGGAAACGCAAAAGTGGAAAATTTACTGAATTAAATTCCAGCCGGTTGACAAATCATGGATTTAAATGCACTTGTCGTAATTCTGATGCAAATTCTCAACTGCTTACTTCGAATTTCAAATTGAGAGCAAATAACTCAACAACCCAAAAATCAACTGCAATACGATCTTTACAGAACTTTCTGGCAACTAAGACAACTGTTGGCGGGAGAACAGCATTTTCTACTGGGTATTTTTTATCGGCGATTCCATATAATGCTTGGGAATTTCACTGATAGGGCAAGCGAATGTCGCTCATCGTAGTAATGCATCTTCAAACCATGAACCATGATTTACTTTTGATTTGTATGTATTTCAGCCTAAGCAGAGGCAATTATTCATTGTGTTTAAAACTAATACAGATTTGAAGGTGTGCACAAAGCACAAATGCAAGTAAAAAACAAGTAAGAAAATTACAGTCGAGTATGCTCGACTGTGAGCTACCCGCTACCCATTTTGAATAAAAGCAAAATATAGCGGTATTTTTTTCAAAATATGCCAAAAATACAAATATACTAAAATTATACCGAACGGCGTATTTGTTGTATCGATATAGTTGCACATTCAAAATATACCATAGACGGCACAATATACCAGATTGTCGGCCAAAGCAACTAAGACCCCTAGTAAGTAGGGGTTTTTCTGCGTGCAAATATAACAAATGCTGTCGAAATTATAGCTCTATCTCTTATAGTCTCTGAGATCCAGTGTTTCATACGGACAGACGGACAGACACACAGACACACAGGCGGACATGGCTAGATCGTCTCGGCTGTTGATGCTGATCAAGAATATATATACTTTATAAGGTCGGAGATGCCTCCTTCTACCTGTTAAATACATTTCCTGCCGGCACTTCTACCCTATGGGTAGCGGGTATAAATATGGAACATTATAAAATTTGGTTAATTAATCGAAGTAAAATAAATACAATTTGTTGTTATCGAGTAGAGTACTACGCAAAGCAAAACACACTACGGCATGGATACGGATTTCAACAACAACTGATTCATATAATTAATCTTATAATATTCTTATAATTCTTGTATTTAATTCTAGTGCGGTTAAAAAATAAATTCAAATTGATGCTTTGCGTTAATCTATAAAGTTGTCGTCGTTGGACTCTCTTTTATGTTATCTCTTTGTTTATTTTTGCCTTGTGTGTTACTTTTTACAATGAATTGTAAAATAAATTGTACACTTTTTCAGTGCATTTCGCTGTTTTAATTCCGGCCGGTTGTTCGGAGTTTATTTGAAGGTAAATGAACGATAGAGGAGATTGGGACGGCGACTGTCGACGGCGTCGATAACAAATCGTAGATACATAATTAAATTACAGCGTTTTAATTTCTGTAATTAGTCACGACTTTTGTCGCAACGAGCACCGCCTGAAGCTCTGACAGAGCTGGTCCATAGTTGCAAGTTGTTACTTGGGAGCTGGCCAGACTTTGGAGTGAGCAGTGAGGTCGATGGCGGCGCCAAGAAGCCACCGCCACCGCCGCAGAGCAGAGCGAATTCAAATCAAAACCCATTTGCATCTAGGCAATCGCATCTGTATCTCAAACAACTACAAAACTTTGTATTCCCTCCTTTAGCCTGACTTCAAGCCACATTTGGTTCGATATGTGTGCGTTGGAATACAACTCCAAAGGACAGACTAACAGTTGGCAATCGAATCAAGGAAATGATCTATTTAATTCGATCGCAGGCCATAAATTGTAGCTGTTGAAGGCGAAATATGCAAAATATTTGGATTTTGTGCTTTGCGTGTCACAAAAACATCGAGCTAGTCTCTTTAAAGTCTGCATGAAGGAGTGAAAAAGAGAGGGCAATATACTTTGTGGGTTTGGGGGTCTGGTCAGGGGGCTGACAACTGCGCGTGCGCATTCACATATAAATTAAAAAAACGTCGCACATTTCACACACGCCAACTGGCAACTTGATTCATGAAATATGTGAATTCAGAGGCAGCAACAAGTCGCAACAGTCTTTGGTAATGTATCTCATATTATATATCTATATATGTATATCTATCAATATCTATCTATCTATATATCTATACATCTATATATCTATATATCTATATATCTCTATATCTATATATCTATATATCTATATCTATATCTATATATATATACATTCATATATATATTAAAATTACTTAAAGTTTCCGAACGAAATTAGACAAATTTAATTCGGTATGTGAAGAAAATACATTCACTATGTACATAGCACGTATAGTAAGTATTCCCTTACTATGTATCTTTACACTTTTATGTGCTCTATGTGTAAGTATGAATGTACTATTAAAGTACACACGTATTTGTGTATTCGTTTGTATTAAGTATTTGTATTTGTGTTTCTGTTGAACATTGGAAGTTGGAGAACATAAAGGTCAAAAGTTTCTCGTTTGCAGTTGAAACTTTTTATGCAGTTTTTTCTTTATCAAGCGTGTTACTGCACACAGCACGAAAGGGCAAAAATACTCACACATACATACACATTTAGACTTGCACTAACAGAATGTATTTGTAGTTTGAGCTTTCGTCCTGGTTGTGCACTGCGCCTTGAGTGCGCCATATCCTTTGGTTCGTCGTTTTCGCCACGGTGCAGACTAAAAGGTAGTTTTCATATTTTTGGCGATAAGCAGGGATGTGTGTTTGTGTAGTTGTGTATGTGTAAGTCGCACTTAACCATAGGATTGGAGGGCGGTACTTGCTCCAGGTGGACTCTCCACGTGAAGCGAAACAAAAAGTCGAAAACGAACGGGATTCGCTGCAGCAAATGGCAAAGCATAAATTTATGTAAAAAGATCTGTGATTTATAGTGGCAGCCAGTTCAAAACTTTTATTTCGCTCCCAGTTGCGATGTCTGCCACCCCAAGCTGCACTGCAATGAAATAAAGTCCGTAAAATTTTGATTACATATTAACGAGAAAATTTTTTATAAATAACATAAGCCAACCATTGTATTTAACATAAGTTTTCTGAATTTAACATAAATCTAATCTATTTCCATTTTCCATTTTGAAAATAAACCGTTGTTGGAGAGACATTGATAAATTCAAGTTGTTAAACCCAAACCTTCTAAAGCGATGTTGCTATCGATAGCGTTATTTTTGTGTGGCTGTAAGTCTAGTCAACTCTATTTTGAAATTATTTCAACTACTACTAGTTTTATTGCAGTGTACGCTTAATTTATGGAATTTTAGCTTCAACGCCGCCACAACTTTTCCTTCTCGTGTTTTACGCTCACCGTGAGCGTAAGCGTTTCATTCTTGCTGTAGTCGTCCTTGTCGATGTTGTTCATGATGTTTTTGTTGTTTTGCAACTGCGTACGTCTGTCACACGTGAGTGTGTGCGTTGTTGCCTCGTCTTTTCGTCTTCTTCTTTTTGGGGAGAGAAGGCGTGCAAAGTTGAAAGTTCCAAAAGCACATAAATCAGATGCACTTTCGGCATTTCCGGCTACCCAAAAAGACGATAAAGGAAGCCGAAACGCAGCTGGCCAAGGACTCACAGAGCCCGGAAATTAGCCAACGATTTTGCAGGTCAGCGTCAGAAACTGCCCCACAGCATAGTATAGCACAGCACAGCACCGACGCGTCGGCAGTCCATTTGCAAGGTGGTGTGATGGATATGGAAATGGGGATAAGAATGGGAATGGAAAAATGCATCGATTGCAGTTATTGCAGCCATTTGTGAATCTGTAAAGGCTTTTCCTTGGGGTTCAACACTGACAAATTCGAGTCATTTGCGTTAAGTATCTTTTTTCGCTGCATGCGAACTGGGTCTAATGACTGACGACCAACGTCAAAATTCAATTAGTCGCTAGCCCCACTTTGTCTCGAACACTGGAATGGGGAGTGAGGGCCACTCATAAATGATGATGAAGTCGCTGAGGGCGCTGGAAATATAAAGCAATTTTGCTAATTGCCATTAGGAATTTTTCGGTCTACTCTTTGGGTTCCACCTTCCACTATTTGCCCCCCATTTAGTCCACCCACCAATCGGTGCGTGCTGTGCTAATTGAACGACTTGCTCATTAGAGAAGCATGCAGAGTTGGAGAATGTGTCAGAGGTGGGCTGAGAGCGTCAGCCAAGCGATGCTATAAATTACGCACTTAAGCTAGACAGTCAGTCAGACAGTTATTCCGTGCGTGTATCTTGAAGATACTTTGACTCATATTTAGCTGGTCTAAGCTACGACGAACAAAGCGAAGCGATGCCATCGAGGTAGAAGCAATTTCGCGGCATTGAACCTTGCAAATCCCTTTTGATCCCCCATATGAATGTCATAAAAAATTAAGTGAGTCCTGGTGTCCTGGTGTAAAGGATTTTGGCTAAAGCCGCTGCTCCAGGAGTGCCGCATCTGGTCAAATATTTGCGCAGACTTCAGAAAAATCCACTTGGCATAATTTTATTTTCCATTCTCTCCGCAATTGTGTCTTCCCTAAGTGTCCATTTAATTTCGTTGAAGTATATTTATAAAAAAAATATACTTACATAATAATACAAAAAAATAGACACAGCGAAGGACGACGATGGTGCGAACGGGAACGACACAAGGACAAGGACCTGCTGACAGCTTTTTGTTTGCCTTTGTGTATTCGACACGTGACAAGTGAATCCTTTGCAGTTCGCACCCCTCGTCGCATGAGAAGGGTCCTTGCCTGCGTCTGCGGTCGGGGTGCGTATTCAAACTGGGGGTGCGGCGGTAGCTTATGTTGTTCCAAATCACACTGACAAGATAATAAATAAATATCAAAATATGTCATAAAGAGATTTTCCACAACGCCAGCAAAGAATAATCAACTGGTTTTAGAACTCTCGATGTTAAAGTGTTGCATTGTTTGTTGAACGAGAATCTTTTATTCTGTAGCGCGGTGTGTGCTCTGAAATGTAACATAAGGTGCTTCTGAGTTGGGTTCGATATTCCGTATTAAATTTTTGAATGCGACTTTTATTTGTGTGAATTGAAAATATCAATTAAATATTCGCAATTAGTGACTTTAAAATTACTAAGCCACTACGCTTTTTCTGTTGTAAAACATGAGATGCTACTCCCGGTCTTAAAGATTTTGGAAAACTCTAGACAGAAGAAGTGTTAAATGGATTCTCCCCCTTCGTAGATGACAGTAAGGCAATGTGCGTAAAAATCTCAAATGCCTCTCCGTCACTCAAATGGACACATATTCAGTCCAGATCCACGTGTGACTGTGGTTGGCAGCCCTAAAAAGGGGTTAAATGAAGGCTGGGCGAGGTAAAGGAAGACGTCAACAGACAACAACCCCATGAACTGCTGCCACAGCATGATCAAATTGGAAATGCTTGTCATATCCTTCATTTATCCATGGCTTCATACATGGATTTTTCATTTTTATACCATACACACTCGCACACATTTATTTCATAAATTATTTGTCACAATTAATGGCACTGTGTGTGCCTTTGGTTTGCTGTAGAACAGGTTGTCGTTTCGCTAGCAGAAGTGCTGTCCGCCCTTCTTGCAGTGTGATACATTTCCCCACACATTTTCAGCAGAGTTTGTAAAACTTTGTCACCACTAAATGTGCGGCTGGTGGGTGGGAGGACAATTGTCTGATATCGTGTAGCGCAGGGACACGACAAAAGGATGCGCCTCACACCCTGAGCGGGCTGACAAATAATATGATGAGATACGACATATGTGCAAACAACTTTTATGCGGAGCTTCATATAATTGAAAATCATACACATATTTATATACTTGTATACGCACATACATATAAATCTATATGTCTCTCTTTAGATGTATATAGCGACCATATTTTTGGCAATTCGGCGAAAGAGTGCGGGTGCAAGTGCGAGTGCGAGCTCAAGTCAAAGTGAGAGGGGGGACCTTTATGTTTTGCGGGGCAATTTAGAGGCCAATATCCTGCTGTGAAATATGTGCAGATTTCCGGTTGTGCTTTTGGCCATTGTTCATCGTCCTTGGGTTGCATTAGGCGTTGGATTTAGCGCTCTGAAATGATTTATGATTATGACAAATTGTTAGCGGCGACTGAAATCAATGCTTGCTTCGCCCTTACAGCTGGATAAGATACGAAGTCAGCATCTGAAGTGGGCGGGCGAGAAGTCAGAGCTTTAAGAGGGTCTTATGGCAACTGTAACACGGTCTCTTTGTGTTTAGAAAATGTCCTCTTAAATTGACAATTTTATCAAAATAAAAAAAAAAAAAATTGTAAGAAAAGACGTAGAAGATGATTTTGTAGCTTGTTTTTATATCATTAAATTTGTTTGCTCCGGGCAGATACATAGAAAGTGGGAATTACCCTGATTACTTCAGGTGTTGTATCTACCTAAATATATAATTTAACCAACATACATATTCATACTTTATTCAATTTACTTAATTTTTAAAATGTAAATTGAATGTTTACTATTAACCAAAACAATCTACTGTTTTCGTTTTATTTTGTTTGTTAGTCTGCTGTCTATAAATAAACATTTTATATTAATGTCGAAGAGACTGAAAAACTAATAATTGCTTCCATATATAACTCAAAATCTTTTGTCATTTTCTCTCAGCTTGATGTTAATGTAATGTAAATAATCTGGATAATGATTAGATCAAATATAATATATATATATAATTAAAGGTGTTTTTTTTAATTGGAGCGTACAGCAAATGCATGTAACAGGTAAAAGGAATCAAGTTGATAAAATTGTGCAAGTTATTTGAGAAATAATTTCATATGGCAAAAAATTGGTATAGCGTCTTAGTTGCTTTGGTAGACAATCTGGTATATTTTGTAATCTTTTGTATAATTTAGAATTTAGTAGTATATTGATATTACAAAAATTGTCTTCGGTATATGAATTTCGGACATTTAAAGATTACCGCAATGTTTTGCTTTCATTAAAATGGGTGTCGGGTATCTTACAGTCGACCAAACTCGTCTGTAGCTTTCTTACTGACTTATGAATATAATTGTATGCAATTATAAATAGAGTCTTTCTTTTTTAATTTTTAATTAACTTATTATATTTGTCGGTACATAAATTCCGCATATTTTGAAATTAATACCACACTATTTTGTTTTTAATAGAAAAGGGGTCAGGGGTATCTCACAGTCGAGCACACTCGACTCTACTTGTTAGCTTTGGTATAATTGTATTTGACTATATTTATGTCGTACCATTCGATCAATTCGATGGCCAACAAGTTTCCAAAGCAATATGAAATAAAAACTCAGGTTGCATTCCACGTAAGAGTCATATATCAATAGAATAGATATCAATAGAACAATCAAACTAGGCATTTAAATATATTATTTTCGTTTTATTTCTGAGATTCTATTCTTCGTGGTTGAAGATCTGATGAGGGGATAGCCCGTCATCATTAAACTGCGCGGAGTACAAGAATGGTAAATAGTGAATACTGATTACTAAATAGTGAATAAGGAATGCTGAAATTAAAAAGTGGAAAATACAAACGAGCGAACTGAGCTGAACTGAACTGAACTGCAATTAATGCTGATAGTAATCAAATAATTAACTTTCTTAATTGAAAACAATGAAAAGAGGTTTATGTCTTTGTGTTTGAAATGTTTTGGTAACATTAACACTTTACCTAAGACTACGCAGTGCAACGCGATGATGTTCTAATACCTGGACTGAGATACAGATGGAAATGAGAGACGAACATGGATGGAGATGGAGTCTATTAACTTTGAGGTTCTTTAAAAATGCATTAAACGGCAACAAAGACAAAAGGGGCCAATGAAAAGGCCAGGGCGCATGCCTAAGGTTAGCTGTTGTTTATTGCATTGGGCCAGCGTCTTCTATCCTAATAATAAAATGGGAAAATAAATAATTTTATCCAAGGAAAAAGAATAAAAATCGATGCCATAAGGCGGCACTGCAATAAAAATGTGACAAGACATAAAGCAAATGTCCAAATATACACACACACACACACACACACAGACCTTGTTGCATGAACGACACATGCGGCACAGGATGGCAACGAGCAAAGGAAAGGGGATAGGGGATAGTAAGAGTCTTCGTTAGACTGTCAGCAGGACGATGCGGTACACAAGGAAGCAGACACAAGCAGAAATACAATAAATTACTTGACGGAAAATATTGATAAGGTGACACACAAACGGGCCAAGACTGCGACTCAGACCCCGAGACATGAGACATGAGATGACACCCAGTTGATTCCAGTCCATCCCATGTCGCCATGCAGCCTTTCTGTGGCCTTGCTGTTTTTTATAGCCCTCGTCACCTTCATCTCTTGTCCCTTCGCCGTTTATCTTGGCCTCTGTTTTCGTCTTCGTCTTCGTCTTCGTCTTCGTCTACGTCTCAACAGTGTCGCCAAACATGACGCATGTTCCGGTGCCGTTGCCGTTGGCGGTGGCCAAGTGGTCATCAGGCCCAAATGAAATGAGTTAAATGACGCAGGTAAGCCCGGCTGCATACGCTGATAAGAGCAACAGGAGAGGTTCATAAAAACTAGGCGAGTTTGACTAAATTGTTCAGTTAATTCGTTGCTTAAGTATGATCGATTCTACCCCTTTTTCTTACAAGCATTAGAAATAAAAATAATGGGAATAATGATTTTGAATATATAAAGCGTTGATGGCGAATTCATATTATTCGTAAGATATAAAGATTTATTTTTAAAGATTTTTAGAAGATTTATTTTATATTGTGTGAGCTTATTCGGATGGTTTGAGATTCTTTCTGATAGACGGTAAATTCACGATTAACAACACCTTAAGCTATGTCCGTATTAAAATGAATATTCAAATTGGAAAAAATATAAATAAGTTATTAATTGTTTAAGACTCTGCTATATAAACATAATTATGGTCATTTAAATCTTTATCAGATCGAAGATGCCTTTGCTGGACTAATACATTAATTTTCGGTTGTCACAATATTTATATATCTTTGTAGACAATATGTATCTGGTATAATAACTAATAAATATTAAATACATACAGATATTGGAAATCTACATAGATAAATATCAGTTGAGTTTCCAGAACTATGAATATTCATTTTAATTGGAATAAATAATATGTATTGGTAATAATGTGAAACTGGTTTGAAAATGATAAACGAATTGAAGATATTTAACCTCTTGAGGCTACAATTACAAACACTTAAAAATTCCTAATATTAAAAGATCCGTGAATGATAAAACAAATTAGTACCTGAATAAAATTGACTTGAGAAAGACAGCTGTAAGTTTTTTTTGTTGTGGAGTTTGAGCGAGTTGTAATAAGCTCATAATTTATAAATTTAAATTGATATTCAGCTGGCATAAAAATGCAAAAATAATTCCCATGATCGAGTCGAGGCACAAATCACTCGGCAATGGCTCTGACGATGAGAATGACTGTGAGTCGGACTCGAACTCGAAAGCGAAGCGAAGCGAAGCGAGTCGAATCGAATCGAAGCCGAAAAATGCAAATAGAGTGACAATTTCCCAGCACGTTCAAACGGAGGCAAACTCATTAATTAAGTCAGCGGTGGTGTTGGCTTTCCATCGGTATTTGCCATACAAATGTTTTAAACTAATGGTCATACTCGCAGAATGAAGAACTATCCGTCGTACTATGGCCCCGTCCAGAACAGGCGACAACTCCAGCAATTAACAAATTTATAATTTCCAAACGTTTGCGACGATGAGACAGCCGCCAGACGGGCAATTGGCGACAGCGGCGAATTAAAATTACAGACAACACAATGAATAAATAGAGATACATATAGACAGATAGATGGATGGATAGATGGATCGATATACCCCCGATAGAGTCTTGAACCGCACAAATAAATAAAGGTTCAATTTTACGTCATAAAAAAGCGTTAGAAACGTGATTGAAATCTGTGAGAAATGTACTCGTATTGGAAGAACGACAACTAACCAACTCGTCGAAGCGGAGGCGCCTCGAGGCGACACATATCGCACCACGAACGTGTCTGCCACGTCTGCGCATGCGCAGCCAACAGCCAACAACCACAGCAATAACAACAGCAACAGCAACGGCAACTGCTGCAGGAACAGCACTCTGAAAGCAGCGTGTGTATCTCGTATCTCATACACCGTTTAAGCTAATTGCCGTTCGCTGCGTTGCCTTCTTGTTGTTGCCTCGTGTATGTATGAGAATTGCTGTTGTTGTTTTCACTGTCGCTGTGGCTGCCGTTGCCATTAATGTTGTTATTGTTGTCGCTGTCGCTGACAGTTGAGCAATAATAATTGTCAAAGCTCTGACTTAACTTGACTTATCGCTTCTGCTACCTTCTTAAGGTGTTTCCTCGCCCATTCGGACTCAATTAAATTGTCAAAAGTTGCCGCTGCCTTCCCAACTATTGCCACATGGCGGTAGCTTGTCTTATGGTTTAATGGCGCCAAAGTTCCCAAGGGGACAGTCGTCTTCAATATTAATTAGCAACGCTTCGAAAGTATATTCAACTTTCCGTAATTACAATATTTATGCAGTCATAAAGTATTGACCTGACTCTCTCCTCTCTTGATAGAATTTATTCACCACGGCCTCAAAGCCGTAATTAAATTTTGAATGGTTCTCTTAATATGTGAAGGAATTTGAAACTTTCGCGTGCACATTGTTCATATTACTACTTGACTATAATTTAATTCCTTTAGGATTTAAACCGAAGTGAATCATGAAAACTTTTTGTTTCTAATATTTTAATTGATTTATAAACAAGCAAGATAGATGGAGTTGAGTGTACTCGGCTGTGAAATACGAGCACCTAAAAGGAGTATGATATTATTTTAGAATATTCCAAATTAATATTTCGAAAAACTCCAATAATATACCGAACGTAATATTTGGTATATCCATATACTATTGCGGTCATAATATTCAAACTAAACAACAGACTGTTTTAGCCCTTATTGGTTTAAAAACTTTAATACTTTATCGATATTCAACTTTTACAAACAAAAAGAAAAAACATGCTAAAGTAAAATAAATAATAAATAAATAAATTCTTAAATTAGAATTATTTGATATCAAAATTGAAGCAAGAAAGTTTATTCATAAATCATGAATAAATCTAGATCGCATCATCTTGAAATTAATGATTAGAATCTTGTTTCAAGAATGGAAAAATCTTAAACCAAGAAGACAAAATTTTAAATCAAAATCAAATTATCTTAAATTTAGATTGTTTAAAATAAAACAAAAATATTATTGCGTGATTTTTTATCCATTTATGTATGTTGTCTAATTTTTATACCCGCTACCCATAGGGTAGAAGGGTATTATAAATTTGTGCCGACAGGAAATGTATGCCCATGAAAAACTATCGTAGTTTTGAAGCTAGAATTTTTGTAAACACAATAATAACTACAGTCTTTGAGATTCCTGAAAATTTGCAATCAGATACAAATTGTCGAAGTTATTAAAGAAATACTTCATGGGGTTTTAGTTTCTTTGGCTGGCAATCTAGTACTTTTAAATATAGCACTATTCCGATATACAAAATATAGTTTGTGGTATATTTTAGTCTATTTTCGGTATATTAATTTGATATATATTTTTGGAATATGTGACTCCCAAAATTGAATGTGACAAGTAATTTTGTATGGCAAAAAAACGACTACTGCAATCGGTTCCTCGTTGCTTGGATGGTATATTTTATCCTCTATGGTATATTTTGAGTAGTTGATAGACCTATACCCATATACCAAATATAGCTTTCGGTATATATATATTTTTTTAAGTATTTTTGTGGTATTTTATTTATGTATATTTTTTAAGAATAATACCGCGCTGTTTTGTATTAAAAATGCGTAGCGGGTATCTCGTAGTCGAGCACACTCGAGCTTTCTTACTTGTTTTAGTATTTTTAGTCAATGCAAAACACTTCAGTAAAATATCCGCTTCTAATAATATTTAAATTAAAGTAAATATAATATTTTGTGTTCTTAGTTTCAAAAAGAGATTAAATTTATAATGGGCGCCTCATAGGCTCCACGGGACATCAAATTCGGCTGCATATTGAAGATGCACGATATTTATGATATTTACCTAACGCTTAAGGCAATTGCGGAAAAATTTAATAACGTAAACAGAAGTAAATAAGAAGGAAACGTAAAATGTGAAAAAACGGAACAGTAATAGAAGTTGTAGCTGGCTGCACTTTCCAAAGAATATTGTAAAAAATTATTGTTTACATAATATGTAAGAAATGTGCAGCCAGACAGGCGGACATACGGACAAGCAGATAGACAGGCATACCTGGCCAAGCAATGAAGTGACGAGAAAAGTGAGCTGGATATGGAGCTCTCGGCCCCTGGTGCTGGGCAATAATTTGTTAACATCCATCGCGATGGCTGGCAGGCAGCTAGACATACATACATACATACATACAGATTAAATGTATGCATGTAGGTGGGTGGGAATGGAATTGAAAGAGTAGTTGGAGTTGGAGTTGTAGCTGACTGTGATATGGCGCAAATGAATTGTATTGGCAGCTGGCAGCCGTCGGAGCAGTGAAAAAAAGAGCTGAATATATTATAGATTGATGTGACTGCGGATGTGCAACGACACTAATTAATTGGGTATTTCATAAAATCAAAGAGTGTCTTGTGCTGCAACTCTAACTGCGATTAATATAGATACACAAGCAGTTGTATTTGCAGTTGAAGTGCTCGACGTAGTTGTATCTTTGGCTGTATCTGTATCTACTGCGTTAGCTACTGAACTGTTTGTTCATGTTTGCTGTCGTCAGCAGCTTCTGCTGCTGTTGGCTCGCGGCAATGTCTTACTTGGACTTCGTGTTCACGTTCGCGGATCGACTTGGCTCGGCTCGATGCGAGTGAGCGAGCCATCGATGCTTGATTGCTAATTGCAATCGGAGTTGTCAGGCGTCCCGTCCCGGTCTGTCTACCAGATTGCCAGCGACATAGGCGCGGGCACAGGCACAGGCACTTGCTCTGGCTCTGGCAGTGGAACAGACGAGTCCAGGGCCAGACTTGCAGAGATAGATACAACTAGAGCTTCGATTGCAGCTACAACTTTGGGCAGCGAGCCAGTTTTTCAGTGTTTCCGTTTTCATTTTTCACTCTTTTTCCCGGGGCGGGCAGCTGACACAAGGAGAAAAAAATTTCTATGTAACAACAAGTAGATTTACAATTTGTGATACTTCCCGTACTTCAACAACTAAATAAATATCCATCTCTCGCTTCCACTTCTCTCTGTGTGTACGAGTTTGTGTATGCGTTAGGTGTCTATGGGTGTGTGTGTGTGTGGAGTTTGGCTGCGTTCAAGAAATCATGTCAGGCGTCAATATGAGAATCTTCAAGTGATTTGTTTACACGCGGCAGCGTCTATTAACGAATTTATGGTAAACAAAGGGAAGTCGTTTGTTCAGCCCTACCACCCCCACTTGGACTCTCCCCCATCCCCAACTGGTTCCCTTCCCTCCTCCCTCCTCCATTGGGCATTGGGCAGGTCTCTATAGAGACCATCGAGTATCTGTATCTGCAGTTCGAGTATCTCATGCGCCAACACCGACAGACAGAATCGGGCACACACAAAGATACACTTCATAAAATATTAATTGGCTGATTTATGTTTCTATTTTCCCTTTTATTGAAGCGCATGTGTCTGCAACAACAAGAAACTGAACAAGACCAGCAACCTGGTTACATTTTGTGCATTGTTTATGTTGCACTGTGCAAGTGGCAAAGCATCTAAACAAGCGTAAATTTCTCGAAATCCGAATATACAGCATAAAATGCTTGTATGTGAAAACAGTTCCCTGTTTTCTTCTTACAGTTGACACTTTACTTGATTTGTAATTTCATTAGCATTTCAAAGCTGACTTACAGTTGAACTTTACCAACAAAAATTGCAACATTTTGCTTCAAAATTTCATTTTGACCAGATAACAATATTATGACTTAATGATTTTTATACCCGCTACCCATGTGCCGGCAGGAAATGTATGTAACAGGTAGAAGGAGGCATCTCGGACTCTGTAAAGTATATATATTCTTGATCAGCATCAATAGCCGAGATGATCTAGCCATCTGATCTGTCCGTCCGTCCGAATGAACACCTAGACCTCAGAGACTATAAGAGATAGAGCTATAATTTTTTTTCGACAGCATTTGTTATGTTTGCACGCAGATCAAGTTTAAATCAAAAAAATCGAAGAAGAAGCGTAATTTTAAAGCTAGAATTTCGGTGTATACAATAATAAGAATAGTATTTATGATTCCAGAAAATTTGGTTGCGATCAGATAAAAATTGACGAAGTTATTAAGTAAATACTTCTGTATGGGCAAAAACGCCTACTTACTAGGGGTCTTAGTTGCTTTGGCCAACAATCTGGTATATTGCGCCGTCTATGGTATATTTTAAATGTGGCACTATATAGATATACCAAATACAGTAGAATCCGGTTATAACGACTCCGCTTATAGTGTCCGACCGGTTATTACGACGAAAACTCGATGGCTTGGTTGGTCCCCATACAAACTTATATGACTAACCGCTTATACCGACGAAATTTTTCAGAATTCAGCCGGATATTGCGACGATCAAAAAAAAATCAGCGAAATAATGCCACAAAATTTAAGCATCAAACGACGCTGTTAGAAATGTATGTATTTAACAGTGATCGGCACTCTTGCTTGTCTTCATAGGAGCGATACGAAGGTTCTTATATTCTCACTACTGTCTGCTAGTTTTAGCTGATGCCTTAGCTTATGCTAAGGAACATGCAGGTATACGATTTATTATGGAAAAACGATGATATTAAATGAAATTTATACTTTTTTTTGTTTTGTTTAAAAATTAATTTGTTTTATCTTAAAACCCTATTACGAACATGGCAACCATAAAAAAACAAAACAAAAATTTGTTTTGCTCCTTTCGGTTAGTGCGTCTTCCGGGTATAACGACGTAAAATCGTCGGTCCCTTGAAAGTCGCTATAACCGGAATCTATTGTATACAATTTGCTATATTTTTAGTATTTTTGTAGTATTTGCGGTATATTTTGAAAATAATACCGGAATATTTTGCTTTTATTCAAAATTGGTAGTAGGTATCTCACAGTCGAGCACACTCAACTGTAGCTTTCGTAAGAGTTTGTGATTGAGAGCGTTTTTCCTTCAAGACATATTGATAGCAAACATTTAAGAAGTTTGTTTGAAGAATTACTTTTATATTGCAAAAATTACCTACTGCAATGCGGTCTTAGTTGCTTTGGCTGACAATCTGGTATAATTTGTACTCTATAATATATTTTGAATATTTAACAATGTCGATTTACCAAATATAATCTTCTTCATATATTTTAGTATTCTTGTGATGTGCTTTTCGGTATATTTAAGAATAATATCAATACACAAAATATATATATGTATATATATATTTTCCTTGTATTTTTACAGTATATTTGTAGAAGATAGTTTTATTGCAAAAATACTAAAAACGTTTAATTCCCATTCCGAATTCTAGATTGGAATTTTAGAAATTAAAAAAACAGTCAAGGATATTCATCCCCACACGGGTTTTTTTTTAAATAAATAAAGAGTTAATTATGTCTCGTGAATAAAGTTTATAAAATGATGATAGAATTCTGCGAGTTTCAATTACGAATGGAAAATAATAAATGTAAATTGATTCTCACATAAATCGAACCGTTTAGCTGTGACAAGCGTATCCAACTGCCGTTGGAAATAATTCATTTGCCAAATTGCCAACGAATTACAAATTAATTTGGAGGCTCAGCACGGTGTGGCACAACGCGAAGGGCATTAAAATTCGGATTTAGCTGTGCAAATCGAGCGTAATTAAATATTCAAAATTCTAACAAAATAATAAATATCGTGGAACTAATTTAACTGCCGCTGTTCCGGGTCTCCATCTGAGTCAATATTTGCATAAATTAGCGACGCTTCGACAGACTCACGTGCGACCGAGCGACGGAGCGTCAAATGCAGCCAATGGCAATCATCCCGCCTCACATCTCGCCCATCTTTCTGAGATCTTGCTGGCATGCATCCCTTGCCTTGCCTTGCCTTAGACCAGCGATGGGTCTTGTTTGTTTGTTTAAGCCATTCACTGCTGCTGTCGTCTCGCTGTTGTTGTTGTCGATGTCGCAGTCCTCGCCAGGATGTAATCCTGCGGCAGCGTGACCAATTAATTTGATTGTAAAATGTGAAATTCGTATTAAAATCAAATACAACAAAAATGACAATGCGTATGACGGGAATATTAAAAAGTTGCCAAAGCCACCACCATCTCCATTGTGAACCACAGCTCCCTGGCACCAGCAGAAAAGGAAAGAATGAAAAGCATCCCAAGCATATATCTTCTCTTCTGTTCTTGTCTCATCTTCACTGACTTTAAAGTCACGCACGGAGTTTGCGCGATTTTTATGATAATTTCTCGTTGCGATTGGGCTGCTGTCGCCATTGCTGTGGATCCCTTTCCAACCAGAAAAACAGGCGGTCGCTACATTGGATTTTGGGGAAGGAGCAGCAAACCAAAAGGGATATTTCATTTCCATTCTACTTTTCTTTTTGCTCTTAATAACAATTCCAGTTCATAGGGTTTTTCTTTTTGATCGAATCACTAAACTGTGAAAAAAGGTTGTTGCTCATTTCATTGTCTTTCGCCCTTTTTATGCGCTGTCATCAGGCACCAGGTTTCTTTGTGAAAGTGGCAAAAGTTTACAGCCGAATATCTGATTTGCATATTCCTTAAAATTAACGATTGGAAAAATTGGCATAATGTTCGAAAAGAAATCAAAGGGTTGTTGCATTAGTCATGCTCAAAACGAATGTGGCAAATTAACATGTATTTATGAGCTGAATCATTCAAGTTCGACAACCATTCAAAAAGAAACACGTATATACTGTAAAATTAAGTATAAAATGATCTTGAAAAGATTACAATGTATTTTAGATATGGTATATAGATATAATATATACGTATATAGACTTATATTTTCAACCATTAAAATAACCAAATTAAGTTACATTGGTTCTTAAAGAGTACGTCAATTTCTTACATCTTCACTTATAAATTCCTATTTACGAGCTCGACTGTACTTAGCACACATTGTTAGATGGTCTGTATTAAGTTGTAAATAAAGTATTACAGACAAGTCCAAAAACACCCTTCAAAAGTTATGGGCCACGAACGAGCCACAAAATAAAATTATCTTTATATGCAGTCCAATAATATTTCCATTTGGCGAATTGCCACGACAGCTCTAAGTTGCTTCCATTTCAAATGTAGTGTGATTGTGATAACCCCCATGGGAGAATATCTAAGCTGAACTTGAAACATGATAAAACAACCAAAAGTGTCTTGGTTGAGGGTGCACACCTGCAAGATACTCCGTACTCATCTTTATTTAATAATAATGTATATTTATATCAATAAATTTGGTCATAAGTATGTAATACGAATATAGTCAATTTTATAGCCCTATTTCGAATTGTCTAATTGCACTTGTGAGAGAATTTGATTAATTCTGCTAGATATTATAAGCATGTTGCCTTCTTTTTTCCTAAGACACAATCTATGTATATAGTCCATGACTATGGAGGTCACAGGGTATAAACAAATCGTAGACAAAGTGTCATAGAAAAGCCACACGAACTGCACTTTTCGACTGTGGAAACATGTAATATGATTTTTATGAATGGGACACAGGACTGGAGAGACAAAGTGAGAATACATGACAGAAAAGAACAGGACAAAGTCGAAGAAATCTGTGTTGTTTGCTCTTCAGGTAAATTACGGGAAATCGTTATGCGCAGTTCGTGCCTTTGAAAGACTCCTGAAATACTCAAAACACATTGACTATTCTAGGAACTTAAACTAAAGTTGCAAGAGAATTGCATAGCTCAACCCCTTTTGGGGCATAAACCCTTCACTCTTATTCGTACGCATTGTGTCTCAGGCAGGGTCATTAAATCATTCATTCCGAGTCATTTAATAATTTCAGCCAACATTGCATAAAGCACAGCGTCGGTCCAAATAATTCATTAGTGCCCAGGAACAGTAGCAGGAGCAGAAGTTCTCATAAATGCTGTGCAGGCGAAACAATAACTTTAACAGCCAGCAACTCCCACTCCAAATCTGACCCACAATGTGGGCACTCGACGAGCTCGAGGTGTTCTGTAGTCCTACGGAGGAAAAGTACAAGTTAAAGTAGAAGTTGTATTGAGAGGGGTTTCTCCATTGTGAATGGAACGAATGACCGAAACTGAGCAGAAGGTCAAAAATGATAAACGGATATGAGTAAAGGATATTTCTGTGCGTATTTCCTATTACGATTGTTACCAGAGCTGCCATTGTCGATGAATAATTGCAGCGGACTCACATTCGGACTCAGACTCATACTCGCGTTCGCTGACGACGTCCTATTCGATATAGTATGAATGTGAGAGAGAGATTGAGAGAGAGAGAGAGAGAGAAGGAGAGGGAGAGGACTGAATACAATTGCAAGTAAATGGCAAAGAAATAAGGAAAAAGGAGAAAGAGAACGAGAACGAGAAGGAAAAAAGTTTAAGCTGTCAATATTTTGACTTTTCCTGCCTGCTTTTGTGAAGTGGGCGTATAATTAATGGATCGGGCGTTCGCAGCCCATCAATGGAAAAATATTGTGAATGTGAATGCGAAATGGGGCAAAAAGGGTTCAACATTCGAATCGATTGCTTTATTTATGGCGAAATAAATTGAAATGTCAACCGGGTGGGTGGAATATCATATTCCTTTCCAGCAAAAGCATAAAAGTATGAAAGCAGCGCATTGTGTAAGACGGCAATTGCAAATCTCAGTGAGTGGGCGATTGAGAGATGGGTGAGTGGTTCTTCGTTTGTTGCAGTCGCAAAAAACTGTACACATACATATTTCTATACAAAGCGGGGCAAAGGTTCAATTACACTTTTGAACAGCATCGGCTTTCGCACCGTACCGCCCTTTCAACGTTCCAACAATGGGCCAAAGGGCGCATTGTCCTGCAGCCAAAGTGGCCTGACATTTGTCTAATGTAATCGAAACAGATTGAGATAGATAGAGGAAAACTCTTAGCCACACAGTAGCACTGAAAAACTATAAAATTAAAAGCTGAATGAGAAAACTTTAGTTCGATTATCTTGATGATATAATTTGCTGCACAATCTTACCTCAAAATAAAATCCAACACGAAATACTTTTTACAGTAGCGGTCTTTGGTATTGCTCTTTAATAATGCTCCAACAAGTCTTCATAAAATATTTGTACCATACTTCTATTTCGAATACTTCCTAAATTTATTAGATTTTGTAGATGGGTGCGGTTTTTGATAGAATTTCGTTACACATCATTTATGGGCCACAACATTAATTAATGCCTCAATAAATTATAGCCTCATTATATCGTATGAGATACAGGTGCGGGCTGTCGTGTACTCGCGTACTCATAACACGACACATAAGAAGCCATAAAATCGAATTTCATATTTCATATTGATCGCAATCATGCGATTCGACTCACGTCGCTTCGGTAGCCTCGTCGCGCCCACATAAAGCACTCGGACGCTTGAGGAACACGCGGAATCGGTAGCTATGGCCATAACATCATAATATTCATGCATTTAAATCATAAATTCGTGATTACTCGCAACACTCAAATTAAATTCCAGGCAGGCTCGAGCCACCGCTCC
The DNA here is from genome assembly GCF_023558435.1 of Drosophila sulfurigaster albostrigata. Lineage (NCBI taxonomy): Eukaryota > Metazoa > Arthropoda > Insecta > Diptera > Drosophilidae > Drosophila > Drosophila sulfurigaster. The sequence continues at coordinate 3,920,369 of NC_084881.1, forward strand.
CTGCAGACATATTGCTTCGGACACGAACTGGAACTGGGGCTGAGAGTTGGACTTCAACTGGCTTTGCTGATGTTCATGTTCATGTTGATGTTGATGTTGAGGGGTTTTGGCATTGAGTCCCATTGAGCACAATCATAACAATTTTTGAGATATTATGCGACAGATACAAGAGCTCGTCTTGCATGATAAGCAGTCGTGGCTACGTCAATGTTTTGGCTTTCTCTGAACTTGACCAATTCAGTTGTGAATACTCATAAACTGATAGCCAAAGGCTAAACAATTATAATTTGTTGGAAAATAAAGAAAATTTGGGGTTTGATTTTATTTTGCCTCTCACTTTAAATAATGAAATACACTCGTTTTATTGAAGTTCTATTATCGTTCTAAGTAGAAAGTGTTTTAATAAAATTCGTACAATATGCAAAAACTATGACTGCTGTGATAATTAAAGATCAAATGCATTTATGTATTCTAAATAACATATGTATATAACATATGAACGTAGAATATTCATTTGCACAATGCCATAAAAAAGAATCAACAATTTCAACTATTTTGCATGACAATGAACTGGACTGAAAGTAAAGCATATTCTGTTCAGAATGAACATATAAATGCAAAATTTTCGATTTCACAATGCGGCTTTTATTATGGCCAACAATATTTGCCACTAATATGCAGCCAACAACAAAAGAGTCGCCTCCACAATGCATATTTATGAGCTCTGCAATGTGCAACGCGATTGGAAATTTGCATTTGGCCAAGTGCCTAGCCTAGACACAATTCCTCATAATTCCCGCAATATTCGCACTACTGGGCCGAACTCTTTAGCTCTCTCTTTTTTATACTCTGTGCAAAAGCAATGCACATCAAGGGTATCTGCCTTCGACCAACAGATTTGTCATTTCTCACTGCCTGTTAATGTGCATTTTTGGGTATGTCGTAGTTCATCAGTTATGAATGTTTCACTTCGCACTTGTTTTGCTTTTCTGCTGCTAGCTGGGATTGTGACACTGTGGCTATTGTTGTTGCAGACTGCCACATGTTGCAGCACGTACTTGCCGCTTGGCAAAACTAAAAACAGAATCTGAATTGAAAATGAATTACGCTGAAATGAATGCAAAACTTTTATCACAAAGTGAAATCTATAAGCCAAACGGGCACGCACACATATTGTAGTCCTCAAAGCCCATATTTCCCTCTCTCTCACTCTCTTTCGCACTCTCTCTACATAAATGAGACGTGCTTATAAAACAAGTTTTCATTAAAAAACAAATACTATACATGGTGAGCGGCAGTGAATATGTGTGTAAAGAAAATCAACCAAGAGCTTTGAAGCTCCAAAAACCCAACTATGAAATATTAAATTTATATTAAATATACTGGATTTAAAATACTTGAATATTTTAAAAAATTATACAAACAAATTCGCACGAAATCTTTTTACTGCAAACAGTGTCAAATATAGCTATTCATCTTTAAACTTTATTTCGATCATTTCCCAAAACGAGGAGTCGATTAATTTTGGGCAGGAGTGTATGTATAACATTTATAATTATTATTTTAAAGTACATATAATTTATTTTATAATTATAAAAATAGCAAGTTCTGCTTCTAAGCATCTTCCTCTGCAATATTTAATTATATAATATTTGTGTAAAAATTGAAGCAATTTTTGAATTGAACAAATATTAAGATAGTTGGACTTTATGCAAGTCCCAATTAGACATTTACACATCTGCAGATTCGTGTTGCATAGGGAAAATGAATTTACCGCATGCAAAAATTTATATCTCGTAACTTTTCTCATTAAATTTTATAAAAGGAGGCATATTTTAAACTTTTTCGACAGTTTCGCTATTTTCTCACCTGCTTCTACTTCGATGGGAGAGAAGAGTGGAGAATGGAGAGTGGAGAGCTTGATAGAAATGGAGGTTGTTGGATGCTAGAGGCATTGCAGTAGTTTGGAGATGCGCTCAAGCGGCAACGAAACTTAATTTCTATTCATTTGCTAAAATTCATTCTCACACACACATACACACATACACAGGCAGACTAATGTGGTACATACAAATGAGCAGGTGTGCGGTATATACATGTGTGTGTGTGCAAGGAGTTTTGTTATCTGCAGTCATATTGGCAGCGGAAATTGAAGCGAAACTTTTGTCTTCAGACTTGTGAATATAATTCCACGACAGAATGGATGAAATTAAGAAAACTAAAGGTAAGCAGATTAAAGAATCTAGCCAGGGGATGGGTTGAGCAGAATATCATTGTTGTGGAAGGGGAAGGTGGTGGGGGGAGCAAAACGAACACTCAGTAGTGCAAGCAGACATCATGACAAAGGGGCAAGGCGAGGGGGGCCTGGCAAAAAATAGTTTTCCAATTAAACTTTATCCTTTTGCTTTAATTTACTGGTTTCATGCCTTGTCGCCTCTTTTAACCGCAGGCAGCAGTAGAAGCAGCAGCAGCAGCAACAAAATCCCATTTTAAAGTTTTCCATTTTCCGTTTTGCCTTTTAATTTTTCTGCAGCTCCTGGCAGCGATTTCTTCTCATTTTGTTTTTTGGGCATGGGGTAAGTGGCACCCTCGACTGACTTTGATTTTGAATGCAGCAACGGATAAGCAATACGAATACGAATGTGAATACTCAAAACCAACAACAAACTGTCGAAGCATTGCATTAAGTAGAGATAAAAACACACAAAGTCCAAAATAAACAAGAATCAATTCCCTATTCCGAAATGCTGAACTATGAAATACCCTATGTAACGAATCCTGACACTAGCGACACCAATTCAAAGGTATTCAAGATGAATTTAATTATTAAATTATACATATTTAACATATTTATTATAACTCAATAATCAAAAATAATTTTAAAGCTATCATAAACTTTAAGATTGTGTATAAAACTGTATAACCACTTTAGTGCCTGTTTATTGGGTATTGAGCATAATAACGAAACAGAAATCGAACAAACTAAAAAACCCCTCAAGAGGACAAAACGTCGAGAAGGACGAGAAAAATGTGAACATTTTTCTCCCAGAATTGTTTCATGTATTCCAATATTAATTTGGTCAATTTATATTTTATTTGGAATTTTTAAATTGGTAACGTTTTTGAGCCGAAAAACATATCGCGCTGACCCATCGGAAGTCAGCTCTGTATGTGCGTGTGTGTGTGTCGGTTAAGTGGCTTAAATGGATCGACTGCTCGCAAGCGAAGATCGACATAAGGATGATGCGGGAATACGACAGAGTAGAGCAAGGGATAACTCTTTTGCACTTAGAGACTTTAGAGATTACTAAGAATATTAAAAGTTTTTTAATTTAATTTTATTAAATAATGGCACTAAAAAAATATAAACAATTACACAGTGTATATTTAATATTTCAAATTTTATGAAAATAAGTTTTATAGTAACAGTTTTATAGTTAAGTTTTATAGTAACAGTAGATAATTAGATTAATTATAAAATGAAAATATATTTCAAAATATACGGAAGGTTAAATTTAGTATATGGGTATACCATAGAGTACAAAATATACCAAATTGTCAGTCAAAGCCACTAGGACCCGATTGCTATAGCCGTTTTTTGGCCATACAAAAGTATTTGTTAAACTCAACTTTGAGAGACCCGCTACCCATTTTCAATGAAACCACATTCTAAAAAATACCAAATTAATATACCAAAAATATACTGAAATATTCAAAAAGCTTTATTTTGCATCGGAATATTACTTTATTTAAAATATAGAGTAAAAAAATCCAGATTGTCAACCAAAGCAACGAAATTGGAGTAGAAATTCAAAAGTATTTCTAGAATAAATTCGAAATGTTTTATCCGATATCAACTAAATTTATATTTCTCTGAAATTTTCGAAAATATTTTTTTCAGTGTTTTCGCGACATTCTCCCACACTGTGCGTTAGATGCAGCCGATCTGCTTCTGAACGCGTCCCATTGTCTCGAATATGGTTATGATATTGTTGCCGCCTTGCCTCCCAAATACTCTGGCGGGCTAAATTCGCATATGAATCCATCCGTCTAAAAAGAGTTCATGCTGCCACACTGTCCGTTCGTTCATTTATCCTTGCCACAAAGTGCAGAAGCAACGAGAGTGCCAGAGCACTCTTCTGTGCTGCGCACAGTAGCATGCCAGATAAATCAATGTGTCAACACCTCTTTTTGTGCTGTCAGTTTTTTATGGTTTTCGATGATATTTCGCCTATTGTCAGGTCGACGCACGCGGCCAGTTGTCTGTTGCTGGTTGCTGGTTGCCGGTTGCATGTTGCCCGCTGTCCCCAGTCCGATGTCGCTGTCCGCTGCCCCTTGTTGCCATTGGGGCCATGTTTACCCATTTGGTTAAATCGCACTTGGTCGGCGGATTCTCGCTTCGACTCGGAATCGAAATCGAAGTCGGAATCAGACTCAGACTCATGCTGCTGACATGGCCATCGCTCAGCGCTTTTTGCCATTGCTTGAGCGCTGCTCTCTGGCTTTTTAGCAGAAGAATTATGGCCTCCCCTGGTCGCCACAGTCGACAGTCGACCCCTTGCTCCAGCAACGAAACGGTGCGAGCGATGCGAGGCATTTGCAGCCGCTGCAAAACTGCTGCAACTGGATCAATTTCAGTGGCAAACGTGTCGTCGTCAACGTCATTCTTCCCTCCCTTCCTCCTTGCTTCCTTCCATCCTAGCTTTAGTGTGGAGAGTCAGAAGAAGCAACGTTGCTGCGTTTTGTTTTTGCCAGCGCTTGTGAAATTTGAATTGCCTGCTTTTTTAAGAAGATTTATGGCAACCTCGTTAAATTTTAATATAAAATAAAAGTTTTTAGAAAATCAAGAGTGTGGCTCAGCTATAGCTTTACCCTTCATTGAACTGCTCCTTAGTTCGATTGACATGCAAAGCGAATTAGTTGGCCATAAATCTGTAAATCAGCCCAAGCCAAGCTCCTAGTGAACCTGAGATCGCAGTAAAATTATTATTACACAAGTCCAACTCGTAAAATGTGCATTTAGTGTAAAAACAATTTCCATAGGAAGTACTTACGGGGGATTAATAAACATTTAATAAAGGATTGTGGTCTGCAGCTTCCTTTAGACACAAGCGCTTTTATGGAAATCATTTGCAATAAATCCAGATAGGTAGATAGATGAGTGGACACGAGACTCGAACAGAAGAGTGCTGAATACATTTGGTGAGTAACAGCAATTAAGAAACGATTTCCACATTCATAAGATCAACAGCAGTGTCCCAAAATTGTACTTCTATGTATGAGAGACAGGGTCAGCTTGTGGGACAGGGGAGCGCTGAAAGCGGTGCGGCGGCAACTTCCGTTTGTAGTTGGATGTTGGGCAAGATGTGCGAGTGGCGATTAGCCGAGACAGCTGGAGCTGGGGTTTATAATAATTTCAAATATGTTAAACAAAAAAAGCAGCAACATTAAAAACGAACATGGAAATTATTGTTGGCCCGGGCCAACACTTGAGGCCGATAAAAGTTTTTCGATAGGGGCAGTGAAAATGCCACAAACAGCTCATTACAAGCGTCAAAACAAATTTATGCAAATAGCAGGCAGCAGCAGCAGCAGCAGCAGCAGCGGTAGCAACAACAAGCTGTACAAAGAGAGTGACCATAGACCAAGATCTCAGCTCCAAGCTTAAGCTCAATTTGAAGCTTTAGCTGAAGTTGAGATCTCTGGCAGTTTGGAGGTTGAAGTCGTGGCAATTAACATTGCGCCGTGCGTTGAGCATTAATCATTTTAATCGCAATTTATGTGTCGTCGACGTCGTCAACACCAACTCGACACGATAACGGAGGCAACAACAACAAAAACAGCAACAACAACAACAACAACAGCAACAACAGCAACAACAGCAGCCGCAACAACAACAAGAATTTCCACTACAGCCTCGCCTCGCCATTTTGGCCACAAATGAGCACTAAACGAGCAACGGCCTCGCAGATTGGCATCGAAGTGAAGAAAGCCAATTTTTAAATTGAGTTTTTCGGGCCACACTCGGGCGGTCTTTCAAAAGCCGAAAGCCAAAGCCGCACGCATTTTATATATTTTTTCTTTTTTTTTAAGTTTATCACATTTATTCTTGCCAACCCTCTCCTCCCCCTCCAGGGCCTCCTCACACCTCACATCATTCATTTATCTCTGGACATCTCGTCGGTGTGTTGACACCGAGGCATTTGCCCCGATCAAATTATGTTTCATAAACGATCGCATTTATGGTGTTGACAACGGCAATGATTTGTTACAGTTCCCGAGTTATTTGAACTTTTTTTGAGATTTCACTGGGTGATTGCTTGCTCTGTTCGGTCTGTTCGCTCTTTGATGGCTTTCGCGCTAAATGGCAAATTATTGTTTAAGAAACAGGGACGAATCAGTCACAAAGTTGCTTAATTGGCTTTGGCTTCGAGTATATTCGAATGTCTTGCAATGTCATGACTAACATTGAATGTGCTCAAACTGGAATTCAAGGAATTCAGAATACGAGTATTTTAATGCAATTAGTATTAGAGTAGTATGTAGAAAGAAACCATAATTAAATATGTGGATAAAGTAGCTCAGTTTTAACTCTTCATCTGCTTGTAACGCTGACCCAATAAATTAAGCCTACAAAACAATGCATATTAAATCGACTCACATCTTGTCATTTTGACATAAAACATAAAACATTTAGGCATTCAGCTGGAACTTAAAAAAGGCCTCCCTAAAATCTAATTTCAGTGTTATGCAAATTGTATTTATTTCTTATTGTTTATGGCTGGTATTTGATTATTCTCTCTACACACATACATACATACATAGGTACGTAGATATATATATATATATATGTATACATCTAACTAATATAAAGATACAAATGCCGAACTTTTGGGCGTGATCATTCTGATTGCTCAATACCCCAGCCAAGCTGAACAATTGGTGGCACAAAGAAAACCAATCGAATTGCTGCTGCTATTTTCGATTTTTATATTTAATTTAGTATTTCCGATATTAAAATCGAAAATCAAGCAAAGCACCAACAACAAATTGATTTAAATCACCTGCACAATAATATAGTAGAAGCTGCACCTTAAATTGTTGCCATTGTCGTTGTTACTGTCGATACTGTTGTTGTTGCTGCTGCTGTTTTTGTCGTTGTTTACACAAGCAACACATACGAAAATTTATAATCACAATAACAGCAAAATTGAACAATAATATTTGTTAACGCTCGAATAGCGACGCGCCCAATAATTTTATTGAATCTCAAATGTAAACACACACACTCACACACAGACACACATATATACATATATATTCACGTATATACATAAATAGGAAAGCCAACCTTAATTTGAAAAGCAAAACAAATCGAAAAAACAAAAGTTGCAGCTACCGCCAAGAGAAAAACATACAGAGAGAATATACAGTAGCGCTGAGTGTAAAATTTATAGAATGGTTGCTTCGATTTGCTTCGCATGAATTTCGATTCATATAAAATTAATGAATATTTAAATTGTGTGACGTTGCTTCATGCAAAATGCCGCCGGAAACGCGCTTTGCTGGAGCCACCTGTATCTGTATCTGTATCTGTAGCTGTATCTATATCTGTGTCGGTATTCGTATCTGTAGCTATTGACACGCCGGATGCTTACTCACACCCACAAAACTTCAACACACGTTCTAACATATTTGTTTTTTTTTTTTTTTTTTGGCATACTTTGATTTTTACCAGGGGGTTTATTCAAAACAGAAGATGAAAATTTGGATAGATTTTTCGTATGTTGACTGGGATTGTGAATGAGTTTCTTGAATGAGTTTCTATCACAACAGTACAAACAATTTTACAGTTAATAATTTGAGATCTTACAGATACCCGCCACACGCATTCGCCTCAATCCCCTTCCCCTGCCTCTGCCTCTACCTCTGGCTTCCCCATAGTTCACTCTATGATCCACCAAATACTAGGATTGGATATTTCATTCATACTATGTCTGCTCACTCTGTGACGTCAGATTGAAGCGGCAGCTGTTTAGCATCCAGCATGGAGTATGCATATGGATATGGATATATAACATATATATAGTGTATGCAGATATGGGCATGTCGGGGAGTGTGGCATAGATCAATTGTTGTTGTCAGTTGGTCGACGGATTTGTTTGTTTATGCTTTGGCCGTATTGCTGATCTCTTTATGAATGAATGAATAATTGCCGTCGTGCCAGTTTTGTTTTAACCATTTTAAACGATTAATACCTGGCCCTGCTGAATGTGTGTGTATTGGAATCACCGACAGATGCGAGTGTTGTAGTTGGGCCCACACTATTGCCAATCGCTGAATGGTGCGTGTATTTAGAGAGGTGAATTATGCAAACGTCGACTTGGACAGCAGTGATGGGTCAACAACAAAATGGATTTCCATATTCCTCTGTGATCAATCGACTAAAGGATGATATGTGCTTAATCTGGAATTATATTTCTTATATCTACACGATGCGTACCGTATATACACATTAGTTTATATTGAGACTTTTACAGTGGATATGTTATATAGTTGAAAATAAAATAGTAATAGTATAACATTTATTCCATTTTTTTTAATCTTTTCTTAGACTGTGACAAAAATAAGTAAGCAAATCTTACAATCTGCGTTTATTTTTTTTTATGTTTTATTCTAGTTTCTTTATACACTAAGTGATGTATGAATGCTAAAATAATTATATTTTTTCAGGTAAATAATTTGATTTGGAAATTAAATTATGTTATGTACTATTTTCTAGTTTACGAGGTATTTTACATTTTAGTATGTACTTAATTTTTTGCCGTTATGGAAAATTTACTTAGTTGTGTTTATCGCCAGATGGCTTCCAGGCTGAAATGAAATTTCAGTTTTAATGCCCAAGAGAGAAGAGGGAATTCTAAAATTCAGCTCTTGCATTTAAGATTATTATGTGTACTTTTAGTTAAATTAAAATTAAAATTTCCAAATAAAAGTAATAAAATTTACATGCATGAATATCGCAATTCTAATAATAAAGCTGCAGCCGAATATGCCTGACTATGAGATACCCATTACCCATTTTAAACAAAACAATATTCGAAAATATACCGAATTAATATTATTATAATAAATTTGGTATATAGGTGGAGAATAACATTCAAATATTCAGCCAAAAAATCTAATACCCGTTTGAAGTAGGCGTGTTATACCATATAAAAGTATTTCGTAAATAACTTATTTTATCTTTTAATCTGATCACATCCAAAACTTTCAAAAATCATATATACTGTTGTTTGCGACTCTAAGTTCGAAATTATGCGTGGTATTCGATATTTTCGATTTGCCAAGGTGGAAAGGAGCGTGGAAAAGTATTACAAATGCTGTTGAACAAAAAAGTATAGCTCTTGTCTTTTTTATGCTCTGAGATCTAGGTGTTCATACGGACAGACGAATAGACAGACATCAAGATACAAATTATTGATAAAGTGTGATTATTCTAATATGAGCTTAACATAGAGGGATTCTTTGCATTTTGTTTAGGGAATAAATAAAATAAGATATATTTTGCTCATTATTTAATATTCTGAAGCGATATTTTCTTATGCCGCAATATGTTAAACAACCCTCACATTTGTGAATTCATTTGTAAGGAACTTTGACACTGAAGAAAAAATTACTGCGTGAATTTTTACAACAACAGTTGACGCTGTTACACAACGATACTTGGCCGATGATCATGTTCAGACAATAATTGTGTATAAGCTGCAACTGCAAAAACTCACCTCGCCTTGCCTCTTCTCTTATACGGGGTTGCAACTTTTTGCTGCAATGGAAAACAGAACCGTTTGCTTCTTTCTGTCGCCTGTTGATGCAGCTCCGAAAAATTGTTACTATTGTTCGGGCGTCTTAGTCCGTGTCGGAAATGTCGCCAGAGTCGCCTTCGATTGCCTTGTAGACGATGTTGTTCGAATGAAATTCACGGCTTGTATTTTGTTACGTTTCGCTGGCAACTTTTTGTGCAATTGGTATTGTTCTGTAGGTATGGGAATGGGAATGGGAAAAGCGGCCTGGCGATAGTTGGTAAAGCGGGCTTGCTAATGACAATCTCATAGACGTATCCTCAGTTTGTCCAAACTGTTTGTTGACTGTCCAAACGAACATGATTTGAAACACAATGTTGTATTTTTTTTTTCTATCTTTTTTTGCTTCTTTAATTTACTTCGCTGAAAAGTTGTAACAGAAGCTGTGCAACCTTTCAACCTGCTTGCCATTGGCAATCACTACTACCAATTGCTGGCGGTTGGTAGTAATAGTTGATCATGTCCTACTACTGCGTTGTAAATGTGGCCGAGCATTTCAAGAATTTCCACGAGTTGTGTAGCGCTGACAACAACAGCAACAACAACAATTGTCGCCGCCATCGGCAATAGCAACCTGCTGACCTGCAGCAACAGCAGCCGTTGGCCAACTTCAAAGTGTCCGAGACGGGGGCCGAGTCTACGCGACACTGCCTCAGACAGTAACAGAAGCAGCCACAGCAACAGCAACAGCAACCGAGACCATGCCCTTGCCCTGGCCACGCATTCTGGGATCAAATCGATTGCCAAACAGTAGCCAAAGTTGTTGTTGCTGTTGTTGGTTGGTGCAACTCCGACCGCTGTCGCCAGCTTAGTTGTCGCTGCCGATGTTGCAGTCGTTGTCGCCTGGTTAACTTTGATTTGTGCCTATTTTACAATGATTTTCTCTAATTGCAAATTCAGGTTTATAGATATCCCGAAATCAAAATTCCTTGTTAGGATTCTTCAACCGATAACGTTTTCCTTCTCGATGTCTCGTTCGGAAGAACTTCTCTCTCGTTATCGTTCTCGTTCTCGAATTCTACTCCTTGTCTTTTGTGTACATATGTATGTGTATAGAGTACATAGCATGTCGTCCTTCTCACGTTCTTGGCCAACCTAATGGGAGTCATGACCAATACCAGTATAGAATTGCAACCATATTTAAATTATGGAAAACATAAGCGAACATTTCTTAAGCGACAAACATGAACAAAATCAAAAATTCCAACAAGTTACAAAAATAACTCGTAGCAGTTGCCCACTTAAATCCAAAGGAGCCAGGCCACAGAATGCAACAGCAACAGCAACAGCAACAAGAACAACAACCGACCAGTTGGAGTGGATCTGTAGATGAGCAAAGGGCAGGTAGCATAGTAGAAACGCATAAGAATTCGCGCTCATTGGACAGAGGATGAGGCAGCGACTACGACTGAGACTGAGTCAGTCTGAGTCTGTGTATCCTTGTGGCTGACTGGCCGCGACAAATGAAGCTAACAACTCGGACGGCGTCTGGCAGTCGTCGTCGTCGACATTGCGATTGGCTTTGGCTTTGGCTGGCAACAACAATTGCAAATAGCAACGACCACGACGACACAACAACTTCGAGCCAACAACGGCAACAACTTACAACGACAATTATAAAATGATGACAATAAGAACAACATGCGATGATGCTGTGAGTAGGCAACGGGACGCAGTTGCAACCGCATCAGACAACAACAACAGAGACTCACTGAGCGCGGGCTTTCGCTTCAGCTTCAGCCTCAGCTTAACGTGAGTCTTAGTCCCGAGTGCGCATGATACTCTCACGATCTGGGCGATTGGCTGACTGGTTGGCCTCTACCAGGGTCTCGGGTAATGCCGAGAATTCGCCGAAACAGCCCACGAGCTGATCTCAGTTGCTTTTGCTGTTGCTGTTGCTGTTGCGCTACCAGTCTCTGCTCCTCTTCACCTTGTTGTTATTTCTCCTGCTCGGCCAGCGACAAATGTGTTTTCGATTGGTTGCCCTGTGTTGCGCCACGGCGCCACAAGCCGCAGTAATGTTCACAGACAGACTCGGCACCAGTTACAGGCCCGAAAAATTAAAATTGTTCTAGGCTGCAACATCGCAGCTTACCCAGTGCAACCTTTGAGCATCTGAGCACCTTACTCCCACACTCCTCCCTCCGCGGCGCATTCACTTGTCGCGATTAATCGCTATAGATCGACGCTTTAGTTAATTTTTGTGTGTGGGTGGCTGCAGTTTCAGGTCCAGGTCCAGTTTACGCTGATCTCGTTTCTCTTAATTGTCGCAGCTTTTATGAGACTACATTAGCATTGGGGGGAGAACGGGGCTGAGAGACCCGGGAATTGACTAAGAGCTGTCTTGTTTTTAATTGGCTACTTTGTCATTCAGCCAAGCTGCGAAATGAGGGGGCGGAAAGACGCAATTTTGAGTCCTTTGACTTATTGAAAAAAATAATTTGCGATTAGTTTGTGCATTCAACAAGTACTTACGAAAGTGATTTTAAATTAATAGAAACGAGAAAAATAGAAAAAGGTAAAAATCTAATCTAATCTAATAAGCATAATTTTTCGAATAGAAATAAATTTGAAAATTGTAGTCTGCGAACTTTAAAACAATGATGAAAAAATTAATAAATTTTAAGAAATTGGTAAACTAAGAAATGATAGGTTAGGAATAATTTTTATATCCGCTACTCATGGAGTAGAAGGGTATTAGGGTAACTTTGTGCCGAAAGGAAATGTATGTGAAAGACAGAAGGAAGCATCTCCGATCCCAAAGAGTATATACATATATATTCTTGATCAGCGTCAACCATATCCGTCAATGCGTATGAACACGTATGAAGATCTATAAGAGATAGAGGTATAATTTTTGACTGCACTTGATATGTTTGCAGTCAGATCAAGTTCGTATAAAATTTTTGCCACAACCACTTTTGCCATAGAAAATCTAAAAATTTGGAATTACAGGCGTAATTTTAGTACATATGTGCAATAATAACTATAGTCCTTATAATTCATGAAAATATGGTTATTTATGAAATACTTTTGTATGCAAGAGACTATTAGTTGCTGTGGCTGACATTGTATATATAGTATATTTTAAAATATCCTACTGTGCCAATGCAACATTTGGTATATTTTTAGTATTTTTGTGATAGATTAATTTGGTATATTATAATTTGATTCTTTTATAACTAAATATTTGGAATGTGCAATACAAATTTATTTTTAATATCGTAGCCTCACATGGATTTAATTTCGGTCAACCGAGAAACATTGTCAGCCCAAGTTTAGATGGATAAAAAACATAATGACAATATAACTCTAATGAATAAAATATCTTAACTAAATTACGCATGCAAATGCGATCTCAATTGAGTGGAGAATGGATATTCGCAAATTAGCCAATTGCAATACGTTGTAAAAGCAGGGCCAATTAAGTAAATGTTGAGCATTGAACTGTCACAATCGTTAAAAGAATGCTTATAACATATTTAACAAGAGATTGTTGGCAACAAGTTGCAAAAGTATATAATAAATAAGACAGCATGCAGAGAGGAGACGCTGAAATTGGAGCCCGACATAGGCGGATCAAGAGTATCCTTAAGAGCAGCCAAAATACCAAAAGCAGGTAGTCTTTATGTTGGCAGCAACAATATTGGTGGCTGCCGTCGAGGGTTGTATCGATCTGTACTCGAATGTATAATAATTTCATTTTATTTGGTTTTAGTCCCGATCCCAATACTGATCCCGATCCCGATCCCAACAGTGCCTGCGAAAGCGACAACCAACCAAGCGACCGATCGGATCAATGGGGGGCCAGCTGCAGAGCTGGCCAGCAATGGGAAGGGGGCGAAGGAGACGGGGATCATCCGATCGACGATGTCGAATGTTATGTTGTCACGATATCAAAGCATTTTAATTGGCCGATTTATAGATTTAATTACGTATTCATGCGAAACATCGAATCCGTGATTCGTAAAAACACACACCGCGCATCGACTTACAGAATGAAAAGGAGACACATAAAGCGAGAGCGAGAAGATTGAGAGAGCCGAAGAAAGAGAGAGAGACTGAGACTGGGACTAAATCTGAGAAAGGGAGAAAGAGTGCGAGCTCTTCAGATCTTTGGCTGATCGGAGTGCGAGCAACGCAGCAGATCTTAACAATCTTGGAATCTCCTAGTGCTATTTGAGTTGCCTGGTCTGTTCTGGTGTTGAGAACGAGCTTGGAGGTGGAAGACACATGATCCTCTGGTTCTGGCTATCGTTACCTGCCCAAGACCAATTGCTGTTACAACCAAAGCCAAAGTCAAAGCCAATACGCTACAGATGTCGGAGCTCAACTTGAAGTTGATATTGACGTTGAAGTTAAACCAAGCGCCACACGACGCCAGACTTGTCCGAAATTGTCCAAAATGGAAAGGGCAGCAAAATGAATGCTCCTACATATTCATTTCGAATCAACGCAAAGCGTTGCGTTTTGCGTTGTGGTTTTGTCGTCGCATTTCGTATGCGAAGCATATATAGGGGAAAGCCCACTGTCTCGTTACCAGTTCCAATCCCCATACCCCAGTCCCCAACTTCATCACCAGCCCAGCCTCGGCTCCCGTCGAGGCGTGCGCAGTGCCATTTATGAAATCATTTCGGGGCACATTTCATACGCCGTTTTAATATCTTTATTGGTCATCATCGTTGTCATTAAAACTGCGAATAATAAAATCATAAAGTGCCCCATACCTGCCCCTTATCTCTCCTTTCTCTCTTCCTACCCAAATATCCGACGCCATTCTCCGTCGTTCTATTTCTCTTACTGATGTTTGTGCAAAAAGCGAAATTATTAAATTTTTCGTCTTCCTGACTCGCATTTTAAATGCCTCGCACGCATTTTAATTTCGACGCTTCACTCACGTAGTCCCAGCTGGGCCAAAGGCCCAAGTCGCAAGTCGCCAGTCGCAAAACGAAAGACGCATGCCGCGAGCCGCATGCCGCAAGCCCCCAAAGTCCGAATGTTTCCAGGTCTCTCAGCTGGGCCCCATAATTAGAATGAGTTCACTTGCTGGACAACAGGAGCAGAGCTGAAGCACCATCAGATATTATATATTATGCGTAACAAGTGCGATCCCCAATCCCCTCTGATCTTCCACTGAATTTCAGCCCATAAAACCAACGAAATTATTCAATATGACAGCCGTACATGACAGTTGATTTTTGAAATTTCATCATAAATGTCAAAACTGAATTGTTTTGCTCGTAGATCTTATCCATGTTGTCGTTTCGGCCATTTCACGGTTTCTGGGACAGAAGCCACAATTGGCAAATGGCAGCAATCGTCAGAATATATGTACATATGTAGATATATACTTCTCAGACGTGCATATTTCGGCCGATGGAATAAATTATAATATAAAAGCAATTCGCGTTATGTATTTTATGCCCAAGAAGTGTCAACCAGGTGATCGTCATAATATATTTTTGTACATTTTACTGTGCCCATTTTGAAGCCCCTCAACCAACAACTCAACATGTTCGTGAGCTGAAAGAGACAGTACTCAGTACTCGGTGGTCAATGGTCAATCACATAAGTATGCAGTTAAAGTGCAAATTTATAAATTCAAATTGAATAAAATATATATTTTACATGGTCACTGAAACAAAATTAAAGAAGAGTGCACGAATGTAAAATACCCCTCAATCATTTAATAGAATTGGAATCATGAACTATAAAAGAACACCTTGTTTAATTCTTTAGTTTATTTTTGTTGAGCTGTTCAATTTTAAGCATCAGTTCACAGTTCGATTTGTGGATTAGTTGTTCTTTTGGCAGTCGTTCGTCTTTTATTTTTATCGATTTATTTCATAACTTACGAATACCACATTTATTAAACTGATCACTGATATGGCAAAACATATTTAATTTTCACAAAGGAAGAAAGTCTCTGAGAGAATGATGAACTAAATAGAATGGACGACAACGATGGGAAGAAAATAAAACAATTGAAGCGAACAACCTGGTTAAGCGATCAAAAAGACGCGAACGAACTTCTTCAGTAAATTTAACGAAATTTAGGCCAGTTGATTTTTTCCCTGGCACAAGATAATGTATAATCCGATTGCTAACTTAAAGTATTCAAAATCAACTTAATACGAATAGTCACTAGATATGCTAATATAATAAAAAACCAAATAAATTTCCCACAATTTAAGTTTTACGGTATCTCTGAATTGTTTGCGAATTATAACTTCTGAATCAGTTTCTATAATTCTATATTTAATTATTTACCACCACTAATTTATTTCGCTTTTTTTCCTCTCAGGAAAATAATTGTCCTGGGAAATTGGAGTAAATAAAAGTGATACTTCCGCAGCTCCTGTGAACCAGTGAGGAGTCTGTCAGCGCCTATTGAGTGTCCTGCATATCAAATAACAGGGGAGCGGGAGAGTAGCTGAGAGAGGCTCTTGAAGTTTTCTTCTCTTGACCGCAAGTTGCCATACGAAGCGCTGGGAATTTTGGCAAGTTGTGGCTTCGCAAGTTAAGTGGCATTTAAGCAAATTGACCACAAAGGGGTTATGCCAGAGTCATGAAATGGTAAAGCACATGATGAGAGGGGAGCAGGTTGTTGGATTCATATTAATTATGAGACTCGTATTGAAATGCGCTCTGCTGGGAGACGAAGCTCAATCAATGTTGTTGCCATTATACAATAATTCAAGTTTCGTACTCAATTTTCAGCGTGACGATCGATTTCATGTGCATCCGGTAAACAACTGCTCCTCTACCCCGCCTATCCCGTTCGGCACCCAGGGTCCCCCCTCCAGGTTTGACCGCAGTCCCGGGTCAGATATATTTACAATATGTGAATGTTATACAACGTTTTGTATTCTTTTACGCCTGCGGATATGAATGCAATTGTTGCCCTGTTGGCCTTTTGTTGTGCTCGTAGTTTCAGTTGTTGTTGTCGTAGTTGTGGTTGTTATTGTTGTTGCGAATCAACATATTATTATACACCAAATGAGTGCTGGCTGGGTGCGGCGACATTTAATGTAAATCAGAGAGCGCACATTAATTTCTGAAGGAAGTCGCACGGTGAAAAGTCTGTAATTGAATATGATAACTACACACGCAGACACATACATACATGCATACATTGTGCTTAATGGACTCTTGGACATTGCTTTATATGAAAGGTCAACTGGCAGCCGACAATTGGACTTGGATTCCAAATGGGTTAAGTTCAGCGACAATTCCAATCCCAACGGAAATCAACGTCTTTGATTTCAGCATATCCAATGGAATGGATATTATCCATTTCGTGCTTTAACTGAATTCTGAATCGCATGACACTGAAATGGGCGTGGATGGGGGCTTGTCCCATGCAAACATGGAGAGAGAGAGAGAGAGAGTCTCTGAATGAGAGAGACGGACTGACAATGTCAAATGTTTACATTGCGAATGTCTCACGTTATTTGCCAGTTACGCCGACTGGCTTTATGTCTGTTTAATCAACGACATCAACTGTAAACAACGGTCAACAACTCAATCGGTCGGAGCAGTGACAGAGACCGAGACGAGGTAGGAAATTGAGACAGAGAGGAGTTATAGACTCTCTCTCTATCTCTTTTCCTCCCTCAGAGGCAAATTTACATTCGGGTCTGATAAGGATATTTTCGTTCATTTCAGGTGCATCAAACATCTTGGCTTCTTAAGCTTTGATGCGCACAAATATTTGCACTCTCAAACACATGCAGCAAACCAACAAGAATTATGCACACACACTCATATACATACACATACATACATTTCTATGTGCCAATGCAAATAATACACATAGTAGAATAATATTCAGATATCACGAGGGTTGCTTCAAGAGTAGTCCCTCTATTCGAAGTTATTGGATGGAAAATTTATCTAAAAAGAACACGTTTAAAACAAGTTAGAAAGCTATAGTCGAGAGAGTTCGACTATGAGATACGCGTTACCCATTTTCAATAAAAGCAAAACAGTGCGGTATTATTCTAAAAATATATAAAATTAATCTTCAGAAAATATACTAACATTAACCGAAGGCTGTATTTGGTATATAGTACCACACTCAAAATATACCAGATTGGAAACCAAGGCCACTAAGTCCCGTCACCTGTGACAGA
Source organism: Drosophila sulfurigaster albostrigata (assembly GCF_023558435.1). Lineage (NCBI taxonomy): Eukaryota > Metazoa > Arthropoda > Insecta > Diptera > Drosophilidae > Drosophila > Drosophila sulfurigaster. Next base: position 3,938,367 of record NC_084881.1, read on the forward strand.
CATTTTCTGGAGGCACAAAAGTATAATACCCTTCTATACTATGGGTAGCGTGTATAAGTAAGAAACATTCATTGTTTTCAAAGGAATATAAATTAATTCTCCTTAAAATACGGATTAATAAGAATTTGACTAGAACTCACCAGTTAACCCAAACTATCTTATCGCTGCAATGCGGATTTCTGCAATTCAAATGCAATTGAATTTCGCATGTCAAAGTACATGGAAATGGAAATGAAAATGAACAAAAAACACATTTAGTTTTCACAGCATTTGTGCTCGTAATTGTGGCTCTGCATCGATTGAATGACATACGATATCATCATCATCATCATCATTGGTATCGGTATTTAGCATACAGCATAGGGCATTTGTGAGTATCACTCATAAATACGAGTATGAATGCGTACAAGATTCGCACTTGTCGACAATTGCTGCAATTGTTTCTGCTGTTGCTGTTGATTGCCCCATTGTGGTCTCCCTCTCTTTCCCCCTCTTCGCAATTTCTCTGAACATGTGATTGAAGGTGTGCGTCAAAGCCACACAATAATAACAGTATATCAGACATAACACCGACAGCAACAGCAACAACAACAGCAAACAAGGAGTAGAATATTATTTGTTGGCAATAACTAATAGCACATCACATGCAGCATTGCAACGTGCGTGTTGCAACTGAAACTGCAACTGCAACTGCCTAACCAAACATGAATTTAATGATAAACATCACAAAGGCCAATTTCAATGCTCATGCCACACCTCACCTCACCACACCACAGCATGAAGCCATAACATTTGCACAAGACACAAGCAAATACCATGCGTCTGTCTGTGCGTTAGAGAGAGCTAGTTTGCGGCTCTCAATATGCAAATTTTGATATTGACGCATTGATATAACAATCAATATTTAAATTGCCGACCTCGGTCAGCTATCTGTCCTGTCCTTTGATTCAACAGCCAACAGGGAACCGCTGCATCCCGACAACAAGCCAATTCGCTCATATGCTTTAAAAATACTTATGTACATACATATAGAATGTAAGACGATGTTCACATATAGCGGACATATTTCCCATAATTCTTGACCTTATTTCTAAGTTTAACATTGCCATTGATGTACTCTAAGTGTTTAAAAGCAAACAACGAAGTTTTAGTGATGAAGTAATATTTGTTTGCTTATATATATTTATAATATTAATATTATATATTATATAATTTGTCATAATTATCTTTATTTTTTTTTTTTGTATTTTCTACCTCTGCTTGAAGGTCATTAGGAATTAGCAGTTCCCGGCAAATTGACTGAGCCTCAGTTTAATAGGCAGAAAAACTGTCAATGTCATCGATATGCTTTGGCCTTAGCTGATGTAGACAGCCTTTGGCAAAATTCCTTGAGTAACAGGCAACTGCCAAGTAACAAGCTAATTATGAGAGTTTGTCTAATAGGCTTAAAAACGGTGAAAGCCAAGTAAGCGAGTAGCTGAGGGTCATGGTTGAGCAACAGTCTCTGGCAATGGGATTGGGACTGGAACGGGGACTGGGCTTGGATTGCTAAGAGTCCCCTAGGCAAGAAGAAATGAGGAAGACAGTGAAAACAAAAAGAAAACAAACTCGGCAGACAGAAGGGTTAATTAGAAGGATAATTAGTGCGTAATCCGATATGTCAACAATGTACAAGACATGGGCGACGTTGGTGGAGTCAAGGAGTCGCTATTGGCATTGGTTTCGTCGTCGTTGCCATCGTCGGGGTGTTAAGCGAGACTCTTAATGAAATTTGCCTAAGTAGAGGCAAAGGCCAAAGACTGAGAGAAGCATGTGCAAGTGTCTAGAAAATTATGATGTAAATTCTTATAGAAGTATCGCCATGGGGCTTCCATGCCGTGACCATGCTGCCTTTTAATTTTTTGTAATTTAAAGCGCAGTTTGAATTCCAAACGCCTTGTTTTAGTGTCTCTTTAAATGATGGACCAAAAAATATGAATAACCATGCGATGAGGCAGCCGGATAAGGAACCGCATCGCAAGAGTGAAATCCTTTATGGCATTGGGCGCCACCCAATTAAAAGGCACTCGATGACCATTAAACGCTGTCGTCCAACAGCATTTCGACGTATTTTTTGCAATTAGAGAATTATTAAAGTGTCGTTAAACTGTTGGAGCTTCGCATATGAATCATGGCATCTTTTATGACGACTGCCAGTGCCAGTGAGTTCGTGAGTATTTATGACCCGGCATATTGGCAGCAACAGCAACGACGTCAACATCGACAACAACATCAACAACACTCTGAGGCAGGGAATTGCCATTTGAGTGGGCGAATGTTGCGATGGATTTGAGACACACTGCAAAATATGAAAATAAAGTTAGGCTTTGTCAGCTTGACCACAAAGTTCAAGAGTCTTCTTTACTTTGATTCAAAATATCAATTTTATTTATCCAAATACAGGACCGCTACCCATTTTGAATAAAAGCAAAATAGAGCGGTATAAATTTTAAATTATACAGAATTATTATACCACAAAAATGGTAAAAATATGCCAAAGTAACTTAGTCCCTTAGTAAGTAGAGGTTTTTACCCCTACCCTGTTACTTTGTGCCGGTAGGAAATGTATGCAACAGATAGAAGGAGGCATATCCGACCCTATAAAGCCATATCCGCCTGTTCGTCTGTCCGTCTGTGTGTCTCTCCATATGAACACCTAGATCTCAGAGACTATAAGAAATAGAACTATAATTTTTTTCGACGGAATTTGTTATGTTTGCACGCAGATCAAGTTTGTTTCAAATTTTGCCACGAATATAGAATTTCCGTATATACATTATTAACTATAGTAGTTATGATTTCTGAAAATTTGGTTGCGATCAGATAAAAATTGTTGAAGTTATTATTTAAATACTTTTGTATGGGCAAAATCGCCTACTTACTAGGGGTCTTAGTTGCTTTGGCCGACAATCTGGTATAGTGTGACGTCTATGGTATATTTTGAATGTGGTACTATACCGATATACCAAATACACGGTTTGGTATATTTTAGTATTTGTAGTATTTTCGGTATATTTTGAAAATAATACCGCAATATTTTGCTTTTATTCAAAATGGGTTGTGGGTATCTCAAAGTCGATCACACTCGACTGAAGATTTCTTACTTGTTTTAAGTATAGAGTCGAATTTTGGTACATACAATAATACCTTCAATCTTTCTCAATCCTAAAAAGTTAAAATATATCAAAAATATTAAAGAAAAACTTTTATATGGGTAAAACGCCTATCGCAGAGGGGTCTTAGTGGCTTTGGCTGACAATCTGATTTATACTGCACTCTATGGTATATTTTAATTCCCTTGATATTCTGTAGAGAGCATACAAAGCTGTCCCTAAACTAAAGTAAAGTAATCATTGTGACTTTTAGTACTCTTTTAGAAATTGTTGGATAGCAAACTTATTATTTTCTCAATTCTATTGACTTCTTTAACTTAAAGCTCATTTATGGTCAAAGTCGAACTTTGTGACTCGAATGGGATAAACGTGATTTACATTCATTTGTAACAAATATTGAAATATTATATCCATATTTATTAGGGCTGTGGCAAAAGCAAACAGGCAAGGAAATTGAATCAATGAATTTAGTGCGCGCATCAGCAGAAATTACTTTTATGATAAAAAAGATACTAAAGCGAAGAGCAGAAAAAAGTTAGTAGCCCAGCAACCCCCGCAACAGCAGCAACTGAGGCCAAAGGATGGACGAAGGATGAAGGACAATGAAACTAAGGATGAATGGAGAATGGACACTGCGGCTATCTCATATCATAATAAGCGCTCATCAATTTCCATTAAATTTAATATGTCACTTTTGGCTCAATGGGACGTGGAATGCAGGACAACGAAAACAACAACGCCAACGACAAGCACAAGGACAAAGTCAGTGTCAGAGCTCCTCCATGTGCACATCATCATCGTAAAAAACGTATGTGGCCATAAAAAAGCTTTTTCATAATTTCAAAGGGAGCTAGAGCAGCACTCAGAAGACTTCACTCGAAGCAAGTGTGCCAAGGCGGAAATAAAATATGATATGAGCTTGTAATAGATTTCTATCACATTTTGAGTGCACACACACAATCTCAGGAATGGACAGTAGCTTGACCAGGGGCTGAGTCCTGGGGATGGTGATGTCCACGCAGTGATTGGGGGAAGAGCCGAAGATGGGTGTGGTTTGGGTCATTGAAACAAATGAGCGTGCTAAGTGAAAGTTTTGATTTATGCTGAAATAATATACGCCTGGGATCCAAAGGTCCTTGGCCACGATACTCAACTGACACTCTCGCATGCACTGAGCTAACTACATTTTCTGCAAGGAATTCTTAACAAATTTAGCCAAAACATGCAACTAACTCTAGACAAGTAGCTGTAAGTCAATTTAATGGTTAAGTGCGATTTTAGAGCCTGGAAATATACGACTATCTCTTGGGCTTGGTACTCTTAAGTATTGTTGAATGAGTCAGCACAGTTTTGTGACTGACCGATACCTGGGTGGGCTTTCAGTTTGTAAATCAAAATTAATTAGGCGCACTCAAAACACAGCTGAGACATCCAGCTGGGATATACTTTTGTTTCCACGCTCAGTTTTGTTGCATTTCATACTTCAATAATTGAGGAATATGAACCCCCTCCACCCCACCCCACTCCATTCCATCTCAAACCCTTTCCAGTCCCGCTCGGTTCCTTTGCAAAGAGCCACCAATAAAACTTTTATTGCACATCAACAGCAGCAACAACAAAAACATCGAACAACGTACGACGACTGCGAATGGTCTGACACATAAAATTGTACAGCTTTCAAAGGAATCAGAGATACTAGGTGCACCGAGGGGGAGGACAGTGTAAGAAGGGGTAATAAGCAGGTGCCTGCAGTGGCGAATGTGTTTTCCATAATTGATTAATTAATTAATTTTCAAGCCCATTTGCGAAATGTTCCAAGATACTGACTCTTAAGCACACCTTCCAGCCCAAACAAAGACATCGAAATGAAACTTCAGACTAGCTGCGTGTTTTTTATGGCCGACAAACAAACCATAAAAAATTAGTCCAGAGAATGCAACCCAAATATAATAAGAATTCACAGGAAGCAAAACAGAATAGTCAATTGAATTTTATTCCACTCAACATGAAGACAAGTAATGGATATCAAATAAGATGACAAAAGGAAACTAAAGTGAATGATTTAAAGTTAGAGCGAAATACAGAAAGAGAGAGGAAACATAGCCGACTGGATTCGGCCTTATAAGCTTACCGTTAGTTCTTTGCAGTGTGGGGACTGCGACAAAGACAAAGATGAATCCGCGAGTGCAGAAATTGTGGCACTTGATATCCATAAATACGTCACAATGTGAAAGTCGATGCAGCATGCAAAACAGTTCAGTTTGCCGTTGCCATTTATGCAGAAGACGAGCTCAACACTTGCAGCACGCTGTCAGCTAGTTGCGAGTTGCCGGTTGCCAGTTGCCAGTTTCCAGCAGATGTAACGTGCCACATATCAGACTGCAGATGAAGTTCGAGAAGGGGAAGGAGCCGGCATTCAATCTCTTATGAAATGGATTTTGTCATTTATTTATCGCTTTTTCACATACAAATGAAATCTGATTGAAATATGTCTCTAGCGCTCTTTGTACCTCCGCTCTGAGTGGGGGAGTGTCTACAGTTAAAGCAGAGATTTGAATATATATATCTGGTGAGAGAAAACGAGAAAACGCTTTCGGACAAACGGTTGATGCCTAATTTGGACGCGAAAGCAGGCAACATCAATTTGGCCAATTATATTGACACTTTCGCTTGGCCATTGGCAAGTGGGTAAGAGATGAGTGGAGACAGCTTGACCAGGCGGCAATCGCATCAATCGACAGCCGACCATCGACCATCGACCGTCGACCGTAGACTGTTGAATACATTCTACTCGAACACTCATAGACCAGAACAATGTCCGACAAGCTGTGAGCTGCCATATCCCTGGCTGGCTAGCCGGCAACTGTGAAATTGGCATATCTCCGCTTGACAATCAAATCTCGGCCTTAAATAGACGCAGCTGGCTGGTTGCCGACTCACTCCATGCGACACAGGCTCCTTTTGCTCTCTTCCAACCGTCGATCGTCCCGGCCAACGCCTGGTAAACTGGCAATGGTCATCAATTCGCTCGACTCTCAATGATGTCGCGATGATCACAGCAGTCCCATCCCCAGCCACATCGCATCCCCAAAAAGTGTCGCGGCCACTGAGACGCAATCTCTGTGAGATCAGCCGCAACTACGTTGCACGCTGCATAGATGCAACAATGACTGCTACAGCGATCGTGACACAAGTGCGATGCTGTGAACGACGCCTCATTCAAGAGCAAGAGAGAGCGACAGAGAGTCCGACACTGAGAGAGAGGGAGTCAGGCGGTTGGTCAGAGGTGTCGGCAATTTTTCAACACCAAGCAACACGCGGCAGCCTCTCTTCCTACAACACGGCAACGGCAACGGCGACTGCAACAGCAACAGCAACATCAACGGGCAAGATATCAACAGATTTTGCAATTCGGTTATAAAAATTCTAACTGGAGCAATTGGTGTGAGTGTCGTTCTGATCGCCTTGAACACTTTGAGGATCCCGTCGTCTTCCAGCTTGCCTTACAAATTTGTTGCAACTGACAGTTACTCTGTTTCAGTTGTCGCACCAACAACCAACAACCTTCCACTCCACCCCTCCTCATCTTTCAGTAGTAGTGTCTACGTCCGCGTTTAGTTGCTCTTCAGTTAGCCGGATAATGATCGTGAGAGAATTAATGCCTCTGATTAGTCGACTCGCCTGGAATTTTAATGCAATCAAAGTGCTAATATGTGTTCTTTCTTAACTATCGTCGCGCATTCGAGAAGAACTGCAATTGCGATGAGACCCAATTGAAATTAAAGCAGTTTCTATCTTATTTAGTTGACTTACTCTCAATTTATAATAACTCTACACCTATTGAAGATGTATAATATAAATTGGAGTGAAATAATAATAATAAGTAAAAAAGCTATAGTGGAGTATGGTCGAAGGTTTATAATATTGATAGTACGACATTCAAAATATACTATAGAGTGGCGTTATTATTCTTTAAATATACCAAATTAAAATACCTTAGAAATACTAAAATATACCGTATATGGTATATTGATATTGATACATTAAACATAATCGATACAGTATTAAACACACCAGATTATCATACAAAAGTATTTCTTAAATAACTTATATTTCATATAAATATCTGATCGCATCCAAATTTTTGGGAATCTTAAACACTGTCTTAATTATATTGTATATGCCGAAAATCGTGACTCTTGCTTCAAAATTGCGTATGTTATTGTGAGCAGTGGGCGCATAGTGGGCGATTTGGTCTCGCTAGCGGCATTTAATACAAATTTTCAAATTAAAAAAACCGTTAATATTTTTTCACATATCGATAGCAGATGCTTTGATTAGATTTTTTAAAGCTTTTTAAAAGCTCTACGATCAGCTGATCATCAACTGTGAACGGACAAACACACCATATGATTTTGCAAAGAGCTTTACACATTTTTTTCTCTTTGCGCGCATTGAATTTGAGTTCCTCGGAAATTTACAATTTTTAGTGAAATTGTTAGAAGTTTGGTTTTTTATTATATTCAAGGTATGTATTTTCAAAAAATTAATGTTTGTGACCGGTCTATAAATGTGTAGCTCATAAAACGTAGTGGTAATTCAGTGTATTAACAACTAGCCCGGATTAGTGTACACCTGTCTTTCGTGGAGTAGAACTTACCTGATTCAAGTGGATTCAGTCTAACTCTTTTATTAGTCGAAAGTGTGAATCAGTGACGTCCAAAATGTATAATATGAACTGCTATTACCTGCTAGCCTTCAAACAATGGTTCTTTTTAGACACAGTGTTAGTACCAAAAAGGGATCTTTTTTAGTATTGCACTCAGAACTCATCCCATTTTTTTCCATCATCCCATAATTTTTTAAATAAAGTTTATATATTAAATATGTTAATTGAAGTTCAAATAAAATAAAAGTACAACAAAATTTTAAATTAAAAAAACAAAAAAATAAATTAAAAAAAACACTTTTTAACTTAAAAAATTTTATGATTTTTCTCTGATCAGTAAAACTAAATCGACTGAAGACATCTATTTTAGTTTAGAAGTTATTAATTAAATGCCGCTAGCGAGACCAAATCGCCCACTGTGGGGAGTGACAAAAGTTTAAGACAAACTTGATCTGCGTGTAAACATACACATCCATAAACAGTCATTCAGAGACTATAAGAGATAGAAATATAATCTATGTATTTATACCGACAGAGAACATGAGCATATCGTCTCTAAATTTTTTGATCAACCATATTTTCAGATATAATAAATGTTATTATTGTCAATATTGTGTAACTAAAATGAAAATTGTAAATAGTTGTGGACTATAAATCTCTATTATAACGTTTTCCCAATTTGTAGCTGGTGTTACTATCATTCACACATTTTAATAATTACATTTCCTTAAATGCCATTGAATAATTTCACCAATCAGTAAATAGACGATAACCGACGGAAAGAAATAACAATGTTGTGACATTTTTAGTGATAACTACAAAATGTTTTGTAAGCCAGTCAATGGAATAGACCGCGCCAATGGCCAATTTGATGCTGTCATGACTTTAACTGTTGTCTCGGACCTGGAGGTGTTTGGCACTAGGTGTGCATAATAAAGGTTTGGAGTCGCGCTAAATTGGGTGATAAAGTTGATCCGAGCACGATAAGGCCATTATAAATGCATTTAATGGCTAAATATTAAATGTATCTTCGTGTCGTTGTCGGGCTCGACTGCAGTCGACTGCCTTCAGTTCCTTCTACACACGCTAAACTCTGTCTGTCTTGAGTTCCCGATCCCAGATCGCAGATCCCAGGCAAGCATTTACCTGGTCCGGGTGTCAGGTGACTGCCAGCGATCTTGTTGCTCTTAGTCTCCAACCTCAACTGCTCTTGCTGCTCTTTCGCCCCCGGCGTTTTGACTAAATTTATGAAGTTGTTTGAGCTTATTAAATTTTAAGTTGAACACTTTTCACGCCTTCGGCCAGACATGCAACTCCACACACCACACACACTTGGCATTGCCGCCTGCCACTTGCCACTTACCACTTGGCGACAACTTGGCGTTACCCCGAGATGCACAGATAAGATTCTGTGACTACTGACTGGTTCCCAAACTGGGTACTGGACTCGCAATTAGCAACGCCGCTTGAAATGTGTTGAAAGATATTTGATGAATGGATAGCGTGCCAGGGGCTTGAGATAATTGTGACTCCTATGGGACTTGGTAATATTTTGGAATAATTAGCATATAATGATCGAATAACTCGAATATTATTCCATTAAAATAATTTTTCATTTGTTATTTTAATGTATAAATGATAAAAGATTGCTGATTCATTTTCTATTGATAATAATAGTTACTTAAATAAATACTTCGAAGGAATCTCGTAAATCTGTCATCGACAAATTCTTAAAACTTCTAACACTTAAATAAACTACAATAAATAAAACAAGTAAGAAAGCTCTTGTCGACTCGACAGTGTCGAGTGTCATCGACTGTGAGATTCGTTTTTAATAAAACCATATTCTTAAGAAATACCGAAATATACCGCAAATATACCTAAACTTACTAAAGTCTATATTAGTTTATCGATATTTAATTCAAATTATACCATAGTGTACGAAGTATATCGGATTGTTTTTATTAAATGTCTTTTTAAATTTGTATATGTTCGTAACCAAATTTTCAGGAATCATAAATACTGTAGTTATTATTGTATATATGTACTTTAGCTTGAAAATTGCGCTTGTTATTCGATTGTTGTCAATTTGCGGAGACGGAAGAAGGCGTGGAAAAATTTTTAAAACTTGATCTGCGTTGATCCCTATAAGAAGCGAGTATTAACATTAGTATGTCTATAACTTTTAGCCTCCTGCATACTGTTTAAAATCAACATCAGATTATTCTATACGATAATTAATGCAACACTTTTTTAGTTTAATTGTCCATTCATTTTTAGTCGCATTCATTATTAAAATTGAGTTAAAGATTTACAATATTTGTGCTTAAAATTTCATAGCAAAATACATAAATATCGATTCATTATATTTCGAATGTGACAGTGAGTGGTTAAGGATAATGTATGTATAAAACTAAGTTACCAAAGTACTTATTTACTTTGCTTGTCTGTGTGATAACTATCTGTTTTATAAATTTAACTATTATTTATTTATTTTTATTTACACACAAAATTTGTTGTACGCAGTACTATTCTAGATCCCACTCAGGATTATGGGTTCGTTGTAGTCTTACCTCCATTAGGAGTATTATGGTCCGCAAGGTAGTCAAATAAAGATGTTGCATGGAATGAATTATGAATTATATCACACGCTGGCATCCAAATTTGGGCAAATCCGGAAAACAAATACTAGCCGCAGACTCTGAACCGTACTAAGTCAACTACAGATGTAGAGGAGAACATGCCAGTAAGAGGAAGACAATGCCTCGTGTTGACTTGGCTTGGCTTGGCGCTGGGCAAAACAATGACAATGGCCATAAGAAATATGTAGAAGGAAGGCCAACAAAAACTGCAACTGCAACTGCAACTACAACCTTAACTACAGATACAGGAGGCGAGTGGAAGGAGGTGGCATGGATATGCCAAAGGCAACTGTGGCATTGTGTCGTCGGTTTGGATATCTTCATATGGCCATGGTGGCGGCCACGCTGAGCATTTAGTTGCATTTATTTGTTGCTATTAACTGGCGCGCTGACGCTTATCGACGCCAACTTAGCGGTTGGTAGGCGATCGGGTCCGGGTCCTGGCCAGGCCTAGACACGGAAAAGAAAAGCGCACACGGCGAGAACAATTGCCAGTCCAAACGATGCCAGACCAGCCGCCCCCGCCCTCAGATATGGACATGTCTATTGGTCCATTGGTCGAGTTGTCCAGCTGTTGTTTGGCTGGTCGTGGCGCACGTAGTATTGTTATCGGCTGGCAGAGATGGCCAGACTCAGACTCCAAGTCATAGCCAGAGTCAGAGCCAGAGCCAAAGCCAGACCCAAGGCAGACCGAGTACATTCTTATGTTATATTTCTCGTTCGATTCTAAGCCTCAATGTTGCATATGCCCAATGTCCCATGTCCCATGTCCCATGTTGTAGCTTCTGTGCAAGGCAATTCACAAAAAAAAAAACGAAGAAAGAAAGAACGGCATGTTCATATCTCAGAATTGGTCTGTGGTCGAGCTTAGCAGCCAGCCAGCGAGTGAGCTACCGATGTCCATGCCCAATCCCATTGTGACCCGACCGGCCCTGATGCCCTGAAGCCATGGCGTCCTCGACTTCACTGCTTTGCTTACCTTATAATGTGCCTGGTAATGCTCATCGTAATTTTTCCACATTGACGCTGCTTTTTCTGCGGTTTTGGCCATCTCGCTGCTTTAATCTGCATATCTTCATTTGAGTCTGCCGCTTTTGCTCTTAAATGCTCTGCGGTATCCTGGTCGCAGTACCAGTTGCAGCCCCACTACAATTTCTTCCACTTCCACCTCCATCCCAATGTTCCCTTCCTATTCACGTATTTTTTTGCAGTGGCGTTTTTAGCAAAATAATGAGAATCATGATTTCTGCTTGACTTCGGTTTCAACAGCAACCAAACAGCAAACCGCCAGCTATTTTCAGTTTTTACGCCATTTTCCCCTTTTCAGTTTGGACGGTTTTGTTTTCTGTGTGTACAAATTGATATGCAAATTTTTGAATAGCGCTACCGCTACCAAAATGCCCAGGAGACGCCTCCGATCGAGGCACCATTTATCGCTCCTGCAAAGGCTTCTGCAAAACGAACGTTAATTAGCTCCAAAGTGTTTGCGACTCGACAGCGGCCCTCGATGTCATCAAGCTGCAATTGCGATTTTCATTTCATTCTAGTTGTTGTCAACTACTGTAAAAGGGTATATATATATATATCTAATTATTATTATATATATATATATATAATATATACCCTATTATATATTATATATATATATATATATATATAATAATTAGAAATTATCTAATTGGAATTACATTACTTATTTTCGAACCAACATTTTTTTTTATTTGTATGATCTAAAATAATTTCAATAAAATATACAAAATTAATATACGACAAGTAAGAAAGTGTACCCGACTGTAAGATACCAACTACACATTTTGAATAAAATCAAAAGAACGAGGTATTAACTTTAAAATATACCAAATTAATATACGTAAAAAAACAATGGAAATATACTAAAGGCTATATTAGATATATTGATAAATTAAAAATATATCATGGAATACAAATTATTCCAGAATGTCAGCCAAAGCACCTAAAACCCCCTTGCAGTAGGCCTAAAAAGTGCTGCCAAAACAATTGATAGCTCTATCTCTTATAGACTCTATGTTAAGATCTAAGTGTTCATACGGACAGACAGACTGTATCACCTCGGCTATTGACGTTTATGAAGAATATATATATACTTTATGGAGTCGCAGATGTCTTTTTTTGGTTGTTAATCGGTAAAAAAGAAGTGTATAATTCAGAAAACATTTATAGAAAACCCAAGCGAGAAAACATACGAGTACGTAAACATTTACATTACAGCTTTTTTTTTTTTGACGATGGCAGTGCTACATTTATATTCTCACAGTTTCATCATATGTAGTTTAAGTTCGGCTCTCAGGTGATGTCAAAAGATAAGCCAGCTAAACACATAAACGGAAGACAAAACCAGTTTTAAATATTGGGCTTAAAGTTAATTAACTGATACTAAATATTTGATATACTTGTTTATTAATTTAATGAAGAATTATTACATTTCCATCGGTTAAGGTTCAGTCCAATCCTCCCACTTGCGCGGTGTATTCAAAATGTTGCCGCGACTCGCTCCATTTTGATAAATCCACTTTAAATACTGTTGGCTAGTCACTGCCGCCACATCTCTTTTGCTCCTTCCCCCGGATTGCCATCTACATCTCCAGTCTCAACACACTCAGCGAAACACAACATGGCCACAATAATCTTGGTTGTTACTCCGAGTTTCCCCCCAACCTGCGACCGCGCTTACTGCATCTTCTGGGCAAACAAGTTTCTGCACTCGCATAATCTGCATGAACCATAATTTTATTGAGAGCATGCCTGCCAATAAATAACTCGACCCTGGAATTCCCCTCATATACCTCTCGTGCAGCAGACGTGGCCATTTATTAATATGGAAATCTACAGAGATGCCGCTGGAAGCTGGAAGTGCTTCTGCTTCTGTTGTGTGCGTCGTTTGCCAGTCGCCAGTCGGCAGTCGCCACTCGCAGCCTAAGCATATTACATGATAGCGTCAAATGGAAGCCGATGGAGCATGCCACTTGGTGCTGCGTCAGTCTCTGCCTCAGTTTTTGCCTCTTCTGCTGCTCTTGTGCCGTGTACCCCTTCTGCGACCCTTATGGTATTGCAACTCTCTGTTGTTGCTCGATGCCGCCATCGTCATCATTGTGGTCGTCATCCACCTCATTCTCATTGTTATCGCAATGCTTCTGCCTCCGATGCTGAGGCTGACTATGAGCCTGAGCATCAGGCTGAGGTTGGAGTTGAGTGCAAAAATGGGGCTGCAGCTGGAGACTGGAGGTCGGGAGTTAAGCTGGCGGCCATCACAAAGGGATGGCGACAAACGACAAACTCGCAACGTAATTTCCATTTCATGTTATCCGCAAAATATTCATTTTAATATCTCTTCAATCCCACGACATATGGGACTACAAACAATAGACCCTTTTTTTAACCGAGGTAAGGAGGGACTAAGGGGGACTCACACTTACAGGTTCTGATAAGCATAAATATCGCTAATAACCAATCCCGTGCGATGCTCAAAATGCAAATTGCTCCTATACCCCTCTCACTTGCTTCGCCAGTCTCCGTGGTTCGCGGTTGCACTGACGCGTCCGTTCTGCTACATTTCTCCTGCCCTTTCCCTAGTCAAACCCAGACGTAGCATATGAAATGTTATGTCAAGCCTCCACTGTTTTCTTGCGTTTCGTTCTGTTTGGATTTGTTGGGTTCCCCTTACCCTATCTGAGCTGCCATAATCCCCAGCCTGGGCATCTAGACATTGTACTGCAGAGACAGCTAAGCAAGAGAGAAAGAGACTGACGACTGCAGGAACACATTCGGGCATAATCATAATGCCCGCACTGAGTCCAGCGTCATTACTCTGTCTCTATCCCTTGTTATTGGCTCCTGAAGTTATACCCGTTAGTCAAAGAAAAAAGAGTTTTACAGATTAATGGGAATGCCGATTGAGTTTAACCACATAAATACTAGTATACGAAAATGTATGTCAAGATAGTTCATTGCATTAAAAATTCCATGGAGTACGAAATATACCAGATGTAATCATCAAATCTATTCAGGCTCTGATGCTGCATATGACACTAATTTTTAAAATAACATCACAATCAAAATTTAAATTTTAAGCACGACTGTAGCCACAAACTTTGGCGTCTCTAATGCAAAAGTCTCTAAGATTTAGGTCTTCATATTGTCTCGTCTGTTGACTGTTATCAAGAATTTTTATATTTACTTTATCGAAAATGTTTTATATTCATGTATACATAATACCCTACGTTTTTATAAAAATCAGATACAAAGTAAAATATAACTGATAATAACAGTTCCAAGTATTTTAAGAATTGTGTTATATTCCCTTTGGCCACACTGAATTTTTTGTAATTTAGGAAATATGTATATGAATAACAGGTATGTTATAGTGGAGCACACTCTACTCTAATTCTCACTTGCTCCATTTGCTGTTGCAGTATTTTCATCTCTTTCGCTGTCCTCTCTCGTTGCACATCCCCTAAGCTGATAACGGGCAATTGTCAATTTGCAACTAGAATGCAAAGCCACCGCTGTGGTGCTGGTGGCTTCTGTTTTCATTCAACCAACGCATTGGCGACCACATCCGACCCCAGCAAAATATGTGCACATCCCTTAAAGGTACAGCATCAATATTTTCGAATGGGGTAGCCAATCTACATATGGTAAACGCTTTAATGACTTAATAGAAGGAAATAATAAAAATAAAATAGTTAAGGCAGATTGTCGATTATTTTGCTTTATTTGGGAGTGAATTATTGAGAGCTGAATAAGCTTAGACTCTATTATTATTGATGAGAATCTAAAATATTGTCGAGGGTCATCCACAGGAAAGCGCAAGGACAGGTGAGACATTCCATTCGTTTTCTCGCCCAGCAAATACATTTGCAACTAAATTATTTGAATCCCTTTAATCGTAATGTTCTTTGTAATTGGCTCAACCCAAATGAACTATGAGGCTAGTCGTTGTTAGGAATTAATGCTTAAACTAACAGTGGTCAACTAACAATTTATTAAAAGTGCCGTTTACTTTGTCAAATTAGAATATTATTTATTTAGAATGTAAATATGAACAGTTGACCACAGAGACTGCAAAAGTGACCACAGTTGATGCTCTTTCTCTCTCTCTCTCTCTCTCTCTCTGTGACTCTCACTACCTACTATTCCTCTGTGCCTTTCAGAGTGTGTGTTAAATGCAAACATTTAGCGTTACGCACATTTATTTCCTTTTTAGGCCCCACTAACTCTTCTTCCTCTTACTTTTACACACAACCACGCCCCTCTCTGTGTCTACCTCATGTAGATGCGGGTTCGACGACGTCATTAATATTTATGCCATTCTATGGCTGCAGCTCCACCGTAGCTGGACCTGATTGGACTGAACTGGAATGGATTGGAATGGAATGGAATGAGCTGGGCTCACTTTCATACTCACAAATTGCAGTTGCGAGTACATACATTAGAAATGTAATTATTATTTTAATTGCCGTGCAGTGCTCATTTTGTGAGCTAAACGAAGGAATGGGATAGCATGAGAATGCGGAGGAGGAGGTGTGGGAGGAGTCTGGCGGAGCCACAAATAATAAATGACCGAAAATGTAATTGGCTTTAGCCGCGTCCATTTTGTCCATTTGCTTCTCGGTTAACCGACTCACTGTAAATATGAATAATTTCGAATCAAATTAGTATTCAGCATTTAACATTCAAGAGTCACTCAAACTTGCTCTTCTCATAAAATTTAAATAGAATTCTGAGAGCATTGGACAAAGTTTATTTATCGAAAAGATATTTTTAATTTCGTTTTCTACAGATACATAAGTTCAATGTTAAAGTATATAGAAAATCATATATATATAATTGCTAACACTTTTATTGTAGACAATTACTAATTATATTTAATGTATTTTTATATAATATGATAGTAAACAATGATAGTAAACAAGTAAGAAATCTACAACAACAAATCGAGCACATTCGTCTGTGAAATACCCACTATACATTTAGAATAAAGCAAAACACTGCGGTATTATTCTGATACTGAAATATACCTAATTAATATACCGCAAAAACACTAAAAATATACCGATCGCAATTAAATTTTCGGGTATCATAAATGCTGTAGTTATTATTGTATGTACAAAAATCCTAGCTTCTAAATAAAACAAGTAAGAAAACTACAGTCGAGTGTACTCGACTGTGAGATACCCGCTACCCAATTTGATTAAAAGCAATATATTTTGCGGTATTATTCTCAAAATATACCGAATATATTGCAAAAATACTAAAAATATACCAAATGGTATATTTGGTATATCGATATAGTACACCATTCAAAATATACCATAAACGGCACATTGTGCCAGATTGTCGGCCAAAGCAACTCAGACCCCTTGTAAGTAGGCGTTTTTGCCCATACAAAAGTATTTCATTAATCACTTCCACAATTTTTATCAGGAATCATAACTACTACAGTAATTATTGTATATACCAAAATTCGCAGCTTTAGCTTTAAAATTACGCTTGTTATTCGATTTTTTTGATTTGCGAGGGCGGAAGTGGGCGTGGCAAAAATTTGAAACAAACTTGATCTGCGTGCAAACATAACAAATGCTGTCGAAAAAAATTATAGCTCTATCTCTTATAGTCTCTGAGATCTAGGTGTTCATACGGACGGACGGACAGACGGACAGACACACAGACAGACATGGCTAGATCGTCTCGGCTGTTGACGCTGATCAAGAATGTATATACTTTATAGGGTCGGAGATGCCTCCTTCTACCTGTTACATACATTTCCTGTCGGCACAAAGTTATAATACCCTTCTACCCTATGGGTAGCGGGTATAATTAAAAGTAATATGTATTAATTGATTGTTTTTTTACCAATTATGCAGAATTTTACTACTTAACCATGTTGATCCATTTACTTACGCAATACTTATTATCGATTCACGCAGCATTTAAGCCCAGGATCTCCTCTCATTTAATACATTTGTGAACGGTTTGCGATAGCCCGATTAACTGAGCTGTGAACAAAAACATTCAAATCTAGATAAAACAAGTAAGAAGCTACAGTCGAGTGTGCTCGACTGTGAGATCTCCCACTACCCATTTTGAATAAAAGCAATACATTTTGCGGTATTATTCTCAAAACATACCAATTATACTACAAAAATACTAAAATATATTTTGGGGTATTATTATTAAAATATACCAAATATACTAAAACACTAAAAATATACCAAATGGTATATTTGGTATATCGATATAGTACCGCATTCAAAATATACCATAGACACAATATACTAGATTGTCGGCAAAAGCAACTAAGACCCTAGTATTCATACAAAAGTATTTCTTTAATAACTTCGACAATTTTATCTGATTGCAACCAAATTTTCAGGAATCATAAATACTATACTTATTATTGTATATACCAAAATTCGCATTCTAGTTTTACAATTACACTTGTTATTCGATTTTTGAACGGGGGCGGAAGTTGGCAAAAATTTGAAATAAACTTGATCTGCGAAACATAGCAAATGCTGTCGAAAAAATTATAGCTCTATCTCTTATAGTCTCTGAGATCTTTCATACGGACGGACGGACAGACGGACAGACACACAGACACACAGACACACAGACGGACAGACGGACATGGCCAGATCGTCTCGGCTGTTGACGCAGAAGAATATATATACTTTATAGGGTCGGAGATGCCTCCTTCTACCTGTTACATACATTTCCTGCCGGCACAAAGTTATAATACCCTTCTACCTATGGGTAGCGGGTATAAACAGTATACATTGGAATGTCGATTCAGAATTTTTAACTTAAATCTAAAACATTCGATCTCACCTTGAAAAGTTGGAATTTTTAGACTAATGTTCTTAGGTATAAAAATTTATTCTTAAAATGGTCCTTTTTCAAGATCACATTTTTTTAGACACATGGTCTTGATTTCAGAACTGTTCTCTTTTTTCAGTGTAGACTTATTAAGTACAGTAAAAATAATAAGTTCTTTAAATATTATCGTAAAATATATTTCGTATGAAAAACATAATCATATTGATAATGAGTTTATGTATATAATGTGAACAAATATAGTTGTAAATTTCATATTTTTAATAGGGATTAGCTTAAGGACTCATTTGTCGAGATCTCATCAATAATACGCACAAGTAAATCCCTCCGTTCAGCAGGTGATTCGAGAGGGGCAACTGCGACTGCGACAATTTGCGACCAAAATGTACAACTCAATTGGAATTGCAAGTGCAACTCCAACTGCAACTGAAAGCAAAAGAAGCGTCGCCATCTATAAAAGGAGTACTCACACTCACACAGTTACATTCGAAGTCAACAGACTCAGTCACATGCACACACACTGTGAGGCAAAGGCTGAGATCTGTTATAGTTATATACTTGTCGGGTCACAGACGAATGAGCGGACATGCGAATGGCAAAAGCAGCAAAGAAGACAAGGGACAAAAGACAATGAAACAAGAAACATAAATTCAATATGAACTTGTGAGAAGAGGAAACCAAATCGGAGTCTACCTCGGGAGCTGCTCTGAAGTCCGGTTCGCTCCACTTGTCGCCATTGCTTGGCTCTCATCTCTCTCAACTCATTCGCCGTTGTCATTCCTTTTAATTTCATTTATTTTGCAAAATACAATTTAATTTGATGTGAATGCAACTGACAACTTGCAACTTGCAACTTACGACTGGCAACTGGCAACGATGCCAGGCCAAGCAAAAAATATAAGAAGAAACTTCGCAGTCCATGCAACAAAAAATGGCCAAGAAGCGAGCGAACTCTCTTCAGTCATCCCCAAAGCTGGCGACAGTTGGCCACAGTTGAGGCCGCCTTCCATAAGGCAAATATTGAACTACAATAATCATCAACATGGACTTCGACATCGACATCCACATCCACATCAGCAGCAACATCGACATCGACAACTGCAACGGCAACGGCGACGGCGACGAGCAGAGCGCGGCCATATCAGCGACATCCCCGTCGTCGGTCGCCATTTCGTGCCATCGTTCTCATCGTCATCATCCTCATCATCGTCGTGGGTTGAGGTCGCATTCGATGACGGACGTAGGGGAAGAGCTGAAGACAATCAAGCGCAAAAACGAACGAGCAATTGTGGCACACGGATGAGCCAAGCCAATGATTGTCATGAAGATAACAACAGTTGCCTTTTTGCATACCAAGCATCGCCAGCAACAGTAACAACAGCGCAACATCAACAACTACAGCGTGTGCACCGCAGCAACATGTTGCTCAAAACTAACAAAGTATTGATTGCGCCGATTGCAAGTGGATGTGGATCACTCGTCGTTGTCGTCGACAGCAACATGAATTGTCATCCAACTTCAGCAGTTGCAGCAACTCCAGCATTACCATCGCCAGCAGCATCAGCTCAGCTACAGCATCAACTACAGCATCAGCTGCATCCTCATCCTACTTCGCATGCAACAAAAGTCATTTAGTTATTGTTGTTGCTACTGCCGCTGTCGATGCTCAGATGCTGAGATACTCCGATGATGCCGACGACATTCTCATCCGCTTATCAAACTCCAAACAAATCATTTTGTTGGCGGCCTTGCAGTCAGCAGCCTCACTGTTGCTCCCCTTCAATGCCCATTGGGACAGGTTGCAGTTGTAGCAACTGGTTATGCCACAAGCCCATTGAAATATACTCGTATACATGCAAACATTGCTTGTCAGTGCCACCGCATTTTAAAGATATCTTAAGAGACTTCTTCTAATAGAAAGAAAAAAAGATTAATAACGCATTTTAAAAATATTACAAATGCAAGCTGGATAGTTAAAAATAATAAAATAATTCCTTTTTTAAATAGTTCAGTCGATGTAAACATATTCCCCATTTATCTTTTGATTAGCTAGACTTTTACCAATTTAGAATTTTAAGAATCAACATTTGCTCAACTCGGAACTCATAAGAATATTTAAAAAATCCCTTTTGTAAGATATCACATCGAATTTGTATATACGATAACTCAAGTGAATTAAATTGAATAGACGTCTGAACATTCACATTTTCCTAAATGGGAGAGAGACCTTTCTTCTGGTTCTTCCCGAACACCACAATGCATTGCCCATAAACATTTTTCGTCTATATTTAACCACATCGGAGCTGGGGTTATCGCATTAAATGCATAAAGTCCCTTCCTACATATTCCGTCTATTGATAGTGGAAGGTAGAGAGAGAAAGAAAGAGACGATGTAAACTATGATATGTAATGATGATGTTGATGATGATGATGCCATTGGTTGTGCCGTATCAGAGGAATTTCGATGCGAGAAACGATGGAGAAATCAATTTAATTTACCGGAAAATGATGAGTTCAAAAGGTGTGAAAATACCTACAAGAACGCGAGGCGGATTGATGAAGGCGCTGAAATTGGAAATTATGCTGTGCTCCTTGCCACTATGCACAACAGACATTTCTCGATATCTGGTCTGTATTGTGCCACCCAATGTGGCAGGCAGGCTGTCATTAGCGGTATTCAAATCATAACATAAATACACTTGTCGTCTGCCTCGAACAGTGCGCACAGAGCCAAGAGCACTGAGCATCGAGCATGGAGTCTTGAGTGTCGAGTGCCAAGAGCTGAAAGTGGAGAGCACTTGGGGTACAACTCGTTTAGATTATGACAGCAGAAGTTTGGGGAATGGGAGTGGGTATGAAGGAATGGGAGGCAGAGTGGGGACTGTCTGGCTGCCGCAGCTCGACGTCTAATGCTGAAGTTGCTGCGGAGAGACGCGAGTTGCCGCCAGCCTGGCAACTTGTTGGCTGCATTTCATTTTGATAACTTGTCAAAATAGTTCGTCGACTCGGAGGGTCGACGGGACGTATGATAAATGCGGCCAGACAGCGAGTCAGCCACTGACAAAGTGTTGAATGTTATGCCACTTTATTATTGCCATTAAATGCTGCACACACAAACTTCTATGCTACTGGGCATAGACACCTTGAAGATAGCTGGCTTTTGTTGCAGGTTGTGTTTATGACGATGCTGGGGCAGCAGCGCAACTCAGGTCGCATAAACTTGTCAGGCAATGTCATAAAACTCATCCCTTCGCGCTTCACCCTTCAGCCCTTCGCATGGAATATGAAAACGCTTCGGGGACACGATTCTTGCCCAAATCCCAAACGAGAATAGCAGTGAAGCGAACCAAATCGAAAGGAAATATTTTTTGTAATATTCGAGCAATAATGCGCGTTGGACAATCCCCAGCACGGAGAACGTAGCGCGGAGCGCTGAGAGAAGCCAACCCAAATCTAAGTCAGCCCCACCCAATCCATTTCACCTTAAGTCTGACCTTTATTAATGCCAGTTGGCTTTATGTTCTCTGGCTGATTGGAATATGATATCGCAATGGAGTTTTATGCGCACTCAGCATTTATTTATTTACAAGTTCAATCGATATCCTTTCCTCGTTCCCCTGATCCCATGGCAAATTCAACCGCAACTAATAAAGTCTTTGTGGAGAGTCAACGGCTGGACATGGCTTAATTTGTTAGACGTTATCGCTTCCGCTTTAAGCTAACTGCTCGCATGCCTGCAACAAAATGCATTTGCCATTCGCTGCAAAGACAAAAGCGGACAACTAACTCGTTTTGTCCCAGGATAGACCTGGGGCAGCAAGGAAGGAGCGAGCCAGCTAAAGATGCTGTAGTCACGTGCACATTTCCAATAAGCCAAAACTTATTCGCATGTTGTGCGATCGCTCGCCTAATCAATGTTTGCGTGACCTTGCGATTGAGTAGGAGTAGAGAACTGAAAAGAGAGACAGAGAGAGAGAGAGAGATAGAGAGAGAAAGAGAGAGAGAGAGAGAGAGAGAGAGAAATAATTTCATAGTTAAAATAATTATTTAGTTATTTATCAATTTATTTATGTACATCGTAATGCCTCCAGTAAATAAATGTTAAAACGTTTCAACAATATTTTTGGATCGTAATTAAGTATTGAATGTTATTCTTCTTTTAATAAAATTATTGTTCTTAAGTTAATAAGTTGGTTGAACAACAATGAATAAACGAGACACTTGCAGCCTAGTCCAGACCAGACCAGACGAGAAAGATCCAACGATTCAAAGATCACACCGAGTATGCAACAGCATAAGGTTGGAGCGGCTTCTCGGTGCCTCAATTCGTTGGGCTGTCGATCGTTGGGCACTTGTCTAGATCGTGGCCACGCATGCGGCAAAACTGCAGGAGCTAAAGCTGAAGCTGCAAGTAGTTAGAGCCGAGTAGTTGCAGCAACAACATCACCGGCGTCGTCGTCAAGGTTGCAAGCGACACCAGCGCATAGATTAAAGATTCCACCATAAACAAACAAGCGAAATAATTGAGGCAAAATTGAAGCAAACTACTCGAACTCGCAGCATGGGGCAAGCTGTAGGCAACAACACTTGGCGATCTTGCAATATGGATATGGCCGTGGCAATGCGCGATTGCCGATTGGCGATGCGGCTGCCGCTGCTGCTGCTGCTGCTGCTGTGGCTGCCACAAGCTGTAAACCAGTTCCCAGTGCAACAATTAGTACGGAATTTGTGGGTGCCATAAAACGCGCTACACGATGGCCGCATGTTGCGCCATCGGCCTACAGCCCGATTCCTCTTCAATTGCGATTTCCATTGCTATTTCCATTTCCATTTCAATTCCCATTTCCATTCCCATTCCCATTACAAAAGGTGTAACGATAAAACCACAGAGTCTATTGGATCCAACAGAACTGACTGCACCCACTTCACCCACTTCAAACAGCTGCTCCTAGCGCCAGCAAGCAACACAACACACTTGCTCTCGCACTCAATTAGACACACTTCAAAGCTACCAGCGATCCATCAAACGAATAAGTTTCCCTTCGCATTCCGATTGTGATCATTCATTTGGCATTTGCCATTCGCCATCGTCTTTCATAATTCCTCTTATGCAGACGAAACTAAATTGCGCATTGAGATCAAACAAATTGCACGCAACATAAATATGAATACTACTCGTTCTTGGTTGCTGAGCCACTTGCCGAATCATCTGGCGGAACTAGAAATACTGGGGAAATGAGCTTATGAATAACATAGCTGACAAATAAGCATAATCGGAATGCTAGACCTGCTCATAATTTCATTAGCGAATAACTAGCCGGTACAGAAAATATGTCCCGAATTGACAACACCCTCAAGCATATATAATTCCTTGGGTATGCCACATATGGTAATTATAAGCATGGCAACATGGCTGTCTGTTTAGAATCTTGATCTTGAAATCGCCGCCTGTCTGCGCCCCAGACATGGCACAATTTCTCATCTCTCATTGCCATGCAGGAGGCCAGATTCGTTAGCAACTTTGGAAACAGACGCAGCAGCAACTCCTTAGCCATCTCACACCCCTCCTCCATACTACACTCTCCTTTCTCCACATCGCAAGGCATTTAATGGCTCGCATTCTGGTCTGGGGGCAGCCTGTTAATAGTTCTATAGTTCTGCTCCCTGCCAGTCTGACACTTTACGGCCCGTGGAAAAAGCCGCATATGAAATATGTGCGCCCATGAAATGAGGAAAATTTCTATGGAAAATCGCAACATTGTGGAAAATGGAAATTCACAAATGTTCTGTCTTTGTCGAAGACAAAACATTCGTATAATAAACTAGTCCATAACTCCAAATTAATTAACGTTTATTTCAACAGATTTCATTGCATTCTCCGCTGCAAAGGTGCCGGAGTACTTTAACTCAGTACTGATTAAATTTCTAGCAGAATAAGAATACTAAGATCAATTTAAATTTGTTAACAATATCAACCAAGTACCATATACTCGTACATACATATCCCTCCTTAAGACTACAAAATTTCATCTCTAATCAGTCTGGAACATTGCCCACTACTAAAAAATGAGAATAATTCATATTTATAAAATGAATAAAAAACTTAAGCAAAAATTAATGATTTAAGTATTGTAAGCTGGTTTATAAAACGTCGGAGGCAACATATGTTATGTTCGGCTGTTTCCAATGTTGAATTGTTGGTACTATGTGGCGATTGAGAAATGTTTTGGTGGAGGAGGAAGGAGGGTATGTATGATAAATGGGATAAGCGTGGCACAACACACGCATCTGGAATGTACATTTGGGAAAAATGTACAACCAAGAGCTGTCAATTTGCATAAATTTATTGGCGCCATAACGGAATCTGCAGAAAGGCCTGAAAAAGTTGAAAGGAGGGGATGTGGATACAACCCACTTCCGGAAAATAAGACACATCAATTAAATGTTTTGCAACTTGCACGTCGGCTTTATTTTTGATCATTCGATTTTCGATATCGTTGACAATTTTGTGATCGATTTCGATTTCCATTTACGACTTTAGATTTCGCTTTTTATATGCAACTACCACAGTTTACATAAGGTGATCTACTTTTTTAAGTATATGTTTATATTCATTATGTTTATCGTTATGTGTAGCCATAAAATTAGTTAATTGTGTGTGAAAGCTGTCAAGAATCGATGCTGGAAATGCTATCGATTTCGGTCGCTATCGATAACACTACCACCATGGCTCTCACTTACTGTGCTCATGCTCCGCAATTTATACAACTTATCGCTAGACTTAATGCATTTAAATGCCTTCAAGATCGCTATCAATTACTCGTACTATATTTATATAGACACATATGATATATCCCATATACTAATATATATCGTATATACCGCGTATATATGCTAGTGTTTGTGTAAGTGTGTGTGTGTAGGTGTGTGTGGGGGGGGGGCGGGGGTGTGACTATGTCTGTGTGTGTGTGTGTGCTAAATCAAGCTTAGCGTAGTTTTATGCTCAAGATATGTAGTCCACAAAAACCATGTGTGTTCCAATCGGCCAAATTCATCATTCATCATCGGCTACTTCTCCGACCTAGCCATTAGATCTGAAAGCTCTGTGACGCCCGCCTCCGGATCAACATCTGCATCCTCATCGACATCTCTAACTCCAGTTTCTACTCCATCGCCATCTCCATTGTCTTCCTGTTCTAGATCTTGATCCAGTTCGCTTTGGTTGCCAGTACTCTCATTTTGATTGTTCTCTAGCTTGATGCTACTCAAGGGATGCCAGATATTGCTACCCAGCGATCCTTCATCCTCACGGGACGATGGACTCTGTGCGGGCTCTGATGTTGGCGACTTGCTGGTACTCCTTCGTTCCATGGCGTATGGATGGGGATGCGGATGGGGATGCTGGCCTGCACCTAGGAAGCCTGGAAAACTTAGCAGACCCGGTGGATATGGATACTTTGCACCATTGGCAAAATGCGGAGGCGGTATGTTTCCAAAGGCACCAGGACTTAGTTCACCAGGCTAAGAAAGGTGCAAAAATTAAAAAATTTCAGGGGATGCGAGATTTAGAATACCTATATATAGCTTAACGGGATTAAATTGAAATTAAGGCAAAAGAGGCTAAATGAAGATTCCGAAATTGATCAGTGTGATTATTATTACTTGAGCACTAGATGAAAAATATAAGAAGCTAAGTGAACTTTGTCAACGTCAACGTTAAATGAAACTCTCGCAAAAGCTATAAGGAGAATGAGAGAGATGGTATTGATGGACTTACCTTGGGGGGCATTCCGTTGAAAAAAGGTGGCAAATAGGGAAAGAATAGTTCAGGTCGACGCTGCATAAATTCCTGCTCGGCAGTCGCTGTTCCATGGGCTCCAGTAGAACCAGGACCAGTTCCAGGTCCAGGTCGCATAGGCAGCTCCAAGGACATGCGACGACCACGACGCGATGTTGGATTGGTCCACATGTGCGTGCCCATATGAACCTACAAAAAAGGAGAGACAAGAGCAAAGAGTCCAACGAGAGAATAGCGAAAATTCCAAAGACAAGAGGAGTTGATGTTGCCCACCTTGAGGTTACCCTTAGTAGTGAAAGCCTTCTGGCACACATTGCATTGAAAGGGCTTGTCTCCGGTGTGGGTTCGCATGTGGATCTGGAGCGCGGAACTGGAGCTAAAGTTGCGTCGGCAAACGTGGCAGAAGTGCTTGTTGTTTATTGGCGGATCGAGACTGGAGCTAGGCGGCCCGGCTGACATCAAGGCCTGCTGAAAGTCCAGCGGACTGGCTGGAAAGCGATGAGCATCTGCGTGGTGAGCGGGGGATGAGCTGAGGATGGCCTCATGGTGCGTTTGATGGATATTGAGGGATACTTACGCAGCTGCATCTTCATCAGCGACTGCTCCGCATCGGCTGCACTCTCCTGCTGAAAGCCCGAGCTACTGCTGTTAGTGTTCGTTGTTGTAGGATTGGTGTTGCAAGTGACAGCAGCTGCAGCACTCCCCTCGCAGCCAGCCTCATCGGCCAGCAGCTGCTGGGAGTCGGGATCCTCTTTGATGGCCGCCGCATTAGTTGCCACTGTCTCCGCCGGCGCCAGCATCAGCTCCTGCATCGGATTTGGAGTTGGAGTCACAGTCGGCGTCGGCGTTGGTGTCGGCGTCGATGGCGGCTTTGACTTCTTGGCAAACAGATTTGGATTGAGAGAGAGCTGAAATAGTTGGTTGATCCGATCAGAAGGGGCGCTAATTTCTTAGCATTTGCCAGTTAATGTGGCGTTAATATCGCTCCAACCGACTCTCCATTGTCCCCCACTCCATTCAGGAGAAAGAGTTTGGCCCAGACGCGCCTCTTAATTATCTTATTTCTTATTTTTGAACATAATTTACAATTTTTCTATGCCAACTAATTATCTCTCGCACAGACAAAGCCGCCTCGACGGTCGGGTCTCAACTCATATTTTTATGGCAAAACAATTGGGGACTCGACGAGCGAGTGAGCAGCAGACTTGCCCCACAGACATCAGCTTGCCTGCATGCCGCACTTGCCACTTGCCACATGCCACTTGCCACATGCCACTTGCGCCTCGCGACTCGCGACAAACAAAAGATTAAATAATTTTGCATAAAGCGTAACATAATTTATTTGCATTGAATGCATCGCACACACCGCCACCGATCCGGCACACACAATGCCCCGATCCTGCCCCTCTCTCACTCAAAGAGGAGACCAGGCACGAGGCGTGCGGCATGCGGAACGAGGCGTTACCATGGCCATCCATCTGGTTCTGTTGCTGGTCTGGTCTGGTACATATAAGAGACCAACTCGTAAATTTTGCATCATCATAATGTATTCTCGTAATTACTTACAATATTTGAATCACTTAGGAATTTCTATTGCAAAAGATGACGCCCAGAGCTGCCCCGCCCTGCTGCATCCCCTACTTAGCCGCTTCCAGATCATCAGCGATGTGCTGGGCGAACAGATTTCGAGAACATACTGTCGCCGGGGATGCCAGGGCTGATTACAGCCTGAAAATGTTATGACATTTACATTGCACAATGCAATTTGGCCAAAGAATATACCAGGAGCGGTTCACCAAGGAAAGGGGCCCAATTAAAACATAGTAATTTAATTAAATGAAACAATCTTGTAATAATGCGAGAATATTTCTTATCAGATTTAAGTCAACAATCTGAATAAGGTAGAACAAAAATACTACTTGGCATTTAATCGATAAATTAAATAGGCCTTTTTCAACATAACTTCAATTCTTTATCGTGCCTTACAATTTATGCACTCAGAATTTTGGAAATACTCCAAGAATGTAAAATATAATGAACGATGTCATTAGTCATAGACACTATACCGCATTGTGCGACAGAACCACAAACCAGAAACAGCAACAAAACATGATGATGCGACGATTGTGCTAGACATTCTTAAATATTAATACTCGCATTTGTACTTAAATTATGGGTAGACAGGCATTCCCTTCCCTCCGTTTCCCCTCGCCCTACTAGCCGTAGTGGCATTCCTAATATCAAGCTCGAAGACGAACGCACTTTAATAAATAATTGGCATTGTTGTGCGATGTAATCCAAGCGCTTTTGCTTTAAGAGAATCAATCTGAAGCTAGCAACTGGCAGCCTCTTTACTGCAACCGTCAAGCGGAACGGCAACAATTAAGGAAAACTATGCAACTCGCCACAATTTCCTTATAATAATGCTTACTTACTCTCTTCCCCGCTCTCTTGACCTCACTCTCTTACTATCTCTCCCTCTCTGTCTAGTGAGAAATGAACAATTAATAATAAGCTCATAATTTGTTTGGCCTAAACAGGAGCTTATTTCGCAGTTGCCAGCTCCAGCTGCGCTCCATATAGGGCCGTTCATTCCCGACAACTTCTCAGAGCACTTCAGGCCATAACAATTTAATTAATGATGCTCAGCCAAGGCCAAGCAATCTACACAACAAGCTTAGCCTTTGCCTCATCACATCTGGCATTAGTTCACATCATTTAAAGAAGGTGGCGATGCAGGCCAGGCAAACGGATGAGCAGCCACTAGCAAAACCTTTAGTCTTACATATTACATTGTATTTCATATTTATATAAATAATAGGATCTTAATAAATGAAAAAACTCTAAATATAAATCCAAATCATTTACATAGGCAATCTATGACACGAATGTGTTTGCTGCTACTACCCATCTTTCTTTTGAATACTCGTTTATTTTCAAAACATATTTTTATATTATTGCAAATTAGCAAGTTTCGTTTAATATTGAAGACTTAAAAGATAATAACTTATAATCGTTCCACGATTTATTTATATCGCACAAAATCATATTTCAAACCAACCCTGTTTGTAAGTATTCTATTTTACTTTTAAAATCTTAAAGTTAATTCATAAATAAATTGCCTTATATGCAAATAAAATGCCATAATAAAGAATGTTATATATGTATCAGTAAATATTTTCTAAAAACCGAAGTTTGTTATATTACTATTGCTTACCTTGGCTGCGTGTGGTGACGTCACTTCGTTAGTGTGAGTGCGGACCGAGGGAATTGTAACTTCTTTGGCATGTTCGCATTGCAGATGGGCCTCCAAAGCGGGGAGACTGGGTAGCATCTTGAAGCACAAGTTGCACACATTGGGGGGCGGTTGCAGACCTACATTCGCGGGTGAAGGAAAAGGGGAAAGGGGCAAACGGGAGACAGATGATTACTCACAAGAACACGTGCGGACGCGACAATGGGAAATCGAAATCGAAACTTCGATATAATAAATTTCCATCAGAGTAAAATGTTGTGACATAATGACGTTGCGATCTCACAACAGAACGTAATTCATTGAGGGACCCATCCCCATCCTCCCATACCCATCTCCCTCACTTCTTCTTCGCACTAGGCTACTAACCGATCGTGATGTATTGGAATTGAAAATGCGCGAAAAGTTTATAAATAAATTGCGGAATTTTGGCATAGGCAGACGCGCTGATGATGGGGAGATAGAGGGATGGGAGATGGGCGGCTTTTGTCTTGGTCCAATTGAGTTATGTCGCGCCAAGTGCGCAGATTTATCGAGCTTCCCCTTTCGCTTCTGTCGCTGCGTAAATCGTCGCAATGAGGTCAAAGGTAGCAGACAAAGCAGCTTTGTCATCTCGCGCACTGTCAGACGATACTCGTCAGCTTGCATTCAGCAATCGGTAGTCGACTTACCCATAAATCCGAGCGGTCCGAAGGGCAACAGCGGAAACTTGGCATGTGCCTGTCCTAGGGCGTGCATCTCTTCGCGAGCTGCGGCCATCAACAGCAGATTTGGGGGTAGCAGGGGCATGCCATGCATGGGTAACACCGCTCCACCGTTGTTTACCCCAAAGAGACGGGCCGCTGCCGCAGCTGCCGACGATGGAGATGAGAGATCCATGGCAGGCAGCTCGGTACCATTGGTACTTTCGCGTCCACCCTCCAAATCGGATCTGGAACGTTCATCACAGCAATCATGAGCAGTGGGTCGTCTGTCTCGATCTTTTTCTCTTTCTCTGTCTAGAGGCGTTGTGGTGATTGTTGTGGCACTCGAATTGTCACGTGAATCGTCTGTGCTGTCCATGGTCATGAACTCATCGAAGTCGCCGCCCTGCGACGACTCGGAACGTTGTCCTGAATGATCAGAGATAGTGGTGGAGAAGTCCAGGGTGTCTGAAGTCCCCAATGACTTGTTTGAGTTCTGATCCTCAATGCCCAGACGTTCGACATCGCCAGCTCCTAAGCTCTGGCTCTGCCCTTGACCTTGCACAGCGCTACCATCATCCATAGTGTGGATGCGAATGTGCTGCTGAAGAATGATGCCATTGGAGAACTTCTGATGACACACAGGACATTTGAACTGACTACGCATGGGCGGTTTGATTTTGTGTATGCTCATGTGTGCCTTCAGATTGCCTTTGGTGGCAAAGGCACGTCCACAGATCTTGCAGCGAAAGGGTCTTTCACCCGTGTGGGTTCTAATATGCATCTGAAGGGAGCTGCGGCAAGACATAACCTTTTGGCAGAAGATGCACTGATTAGGATCCGTCAACTTGTTCTCAATATTGTCCACTAGCTGCTGAAGCTTCGACGTCTCCGATGTCTTGTCTATCTCAATTAGATCCTCCCATGACTTGTCTATGATGCGTTCCATCTGCGCCAGTGAATACTCTCCGGCCCCCGTTCCGGCAGGCAGACCCAATGAGCCATCCCGGCTAGCGGAGGAGCGACGCACGAGCTTGGCAATGTGCAAATGCTCAGCATGCTCTGCAGCTCTATCCTCGCCTGGCGGACTGCCTGCATTGCTTGTCTGTCGCTTTCGCACACTGCCATTCCGACGGGGTGTCGTTTGACTTGACTTGGGACTATCTTTGGGCTTCTCCTTTTCTTGTTTCTCTGGTGAGGAATCCGTTGGGGCTACGCTCTGGCATCTATTACGATCGGACACGGATTTACTTGGTGTGATTCCAGGAATGGGAGGTAGGATAGGACTTGGTGTTGGTGTCTGTGCACGTTCAAGAGGCGATTGAGACTTCTCCCGAATCGACTTACTGAGATCCTCGGCCTGCGGAAGCATTTGTTGCTCTTGCTGTTGATGAATCTGCTGTATTGACTGCGCTTGCTGCTGCTCCTGGGCACAAGGATCTCTGCTAGGTGGTGGTGGTGGTGCAAGTGGCGCGGGTGGCACAAAGGGTAACCGAATTGGCGTCAGAGTGGCAAACTGTTCCGCACTTCCCGAGGATGATCCTCCTCCTGCTCCCGCTACTGCCCCTCCATTTACTACAGGCGGCAGCATCATGGGTGGAAAGATCTGAGTGTGACGCTGGTAGTGGACTTTGAGATTACCTTTAGTTGTGAACTTGCTGCCACACACGTTGCAGTGGAAGGGTCGTTCACCGGTGTGGGAACGCAGATGGATCTGCAGGGCTGAGTAGCTGCCAAAAATCTTGCCACAATACTTACAGCGATGCTTAAAGATCTCTCCGCGATTCTGGGCTTCTTTCGAGGCATATTCCGAGTACTCCTCTTGCATTTGTGCAGCATGAAGGCTCTGCGATGCGGAATCCAATACCTCCTCCGTGCGGCGTTGCAGCATCTCCAGGCAGTTAGGCTCATTGGGCGCTGGCGGAGGGTCGTGGTTGGTGATAATACTCGATGCCAGACTGGAGCTGATATCACACATTAGCGGTTGATACTCATTCTCCGTCTCGGGTTCGACTTCCGCCTCAATCTCGCGCTCATCCTCCCGCTTGATGAGCTCTCTTTCTCGCTCCCTATCCCGTTCGCCTTCACTTTCCTTATTGCACTCGATTGCCATTTCCAAGGTCAAGTTATGCCCATCAGTCTTTAAACTCTCCTTAAGCCGCACGTGGTCATCCTCGAGAACTTCACCATTCATCCGTGGCTTTTCCTTGACCAGATATTCCTGCTCTGTCTCTCGCATCTTCTGTTCCTCCACCTCCGCTTCTGCCTCCACTTCCGCATCTTCCTCCTCTTCCACATCGTCGCGCTCTTCTTCGTTTCGCCCCTGCCTGCTGAGGGCAGCGACCACGCCTCCGGCCCTCTTCAATTGACTCTGTAGATGCTGGATGAGCTGCAGTTGCATCAGATGTTGGCGCTGCACATTGAAGATCGTTGACTGTACCATGGCCAGATCGCTGGGATCGGCTGCTCCTGCTAGCGCCGTTGCGGCAAACTGCGCTACCGCCACTTTGGTATGTTGTAAAGCTTCAAGTGCCACATGCCCCGATGTGGGCAATCGGCTGCCGGAGATTACGGACAGATCCAGAGCCTCATTGCTGTTCTCCGGCTGTTGGTCTTCATTCAACGATGGCAAGGATGTTTCCAATGATACTTCCATTGGTCGGCCTCCATCTGCTCCTGCATTCGGATGAAGTTGTGGCACCTCATCCGCTACGCTGCCGTTGTTGTTGCTGTCGGCACTAAGTTCCTTGGCCAGCAGATTGTCTCTATCTCCAACTCCTGCTCCAGAAACGGCTCCGGCACCTGTCGAGCTGCCACTACCAGCAGATGTTGTACTGCGTGTACCTGTGCCCCGGTAATTGATGCGATTACGAAATATTGAACACATTATGCCTAGAATCGCCTCTTCCACGACTGCTCCGCCTCACAAGAGCAGCTGGAAGAGATTCCGATTGTCGGCTATAATCTGATATTTAGTTTAGCTGTGGCTCCGGCTCTTCTGCTGCTGCTGGTCATCAGCGCTGTGGATAGATCAAAAGAAGATTTCGGATTGAGCAACAGCAAGCGTAAGAGAATAAGAAACTGAGCTTTCCGCTTTAGATTCCTATAACGAGCCGGTCACGTAAGAAGGGTCCGACCCGGTCAGACTTTATGATAAATTTTTGAATATATGAATAGCTTGTGGTGTCGCAACTTAAAGGCGATGAATAAATGAACGCATTGCATATTATTAGGGGCGTATAACTTAATTTTGGCCTACAGAACGAGCCATCGAACCACCCGCCACATGTGCAATATCTATTTAGAATAAAAACTATATATCGGTATCGCAATCACAATCGTCATCGCCATCACCATCGAAATCGCATCGGAGGTATCGGATCAATGTTTTTTGGACTTTCCTCATCCAAGGGGGATTATTGAACTGGTCGAAGCTCGTTACGCGTTTTGCATGAGGCTTCAGATTCCGCTTGAGCTTGGAGTTGGTGTTGAAGTTGGATAATTTATTGATATATTACTTGGAATCACTCAGCATAACTTTGCTTTGGTCCCATTCGATTTCGATTCCGGCTATGGCTAATTTAGTTGTTGACAATTTCCAACTGTCTCTACGCGTCACGTCGCAATCCCATCTAGGAATAGGACGATATCTATACAACTGATTGCGATGTGGTTACCGCGTAACACACGGAAATACTACCCACCCTATATTGCCTACTGTCCACTCTGACAGTCCAGAACCATTGAAATGAATCAATTGAATTGTATGCAAAGACTCACAAGTGTTGCTTCCCTATCGTATGATAATGTTTCTCCTCGCATTGGGATTTGTGCCACTATAACCAATATTGCCAAACGTAAATAACTTGGCTGAGTTATTGGCCAAGGAGGAACTGGAACTTCTCGCACCCAAACAGCGACTTAGCTGTGGAACTAGAACACGCGAACAGAACGGCGCCAAATAACGAATCGAGTACATTGTCCTACTTACTTATGAATTTCTTTAGTTAAATATCGAAAGAGTTTATAAATGCAATTAAACGCTTACTGTGTTTAAAAATTGGATGATCGAATACAACATACTCAGTGCAACATAAAAAAATACAAATTATTTTGAAGGTAAATTTTGTAGATACATTCGATTCGCTCAAATTATTATACACCTTACAACACAAGCATTTCGATTTTAATTTAATTTAATTTTTTAATACTCCATACTGTTTTAAGATTTTCATATTATTGACTATTTATCAATCAATGTATCTTATTATTTTGTTAATAATAATTCAAGATAATTACTCTTTGCAAGATTAGCATGAGATGGTTCAAAATACTATTCTACGAACCGAACCTTGTCTTAGCAGTCGAGCTCTCACTCACTTGCAGTCGAAATACTTCATTATGAGGTATTAAACCTATATAAGCTGATTATATAGGAAAATATAGAAAAATGTAGCAAATAAGATATTGTTTTTGAGTCTGTATTCTGTATTGAATAAGAATTCGATTATCCCATTATAGTTTGGTGGTCATCTTAATTCATTTCGTTTTCTCCACTATGTGATTTCGTATTGTGAGCATAAAAAAGAAAAAATCAAAAATAAGTTGGCGAAGAGAACATAAATTTTGGCCAGAAATCGATTTCCCCATAATTCCGATGCATTCGTGAGTTAGCCTTCGCCGTGGTATACACTCGGATAACCATAAGAAAGATTCGTAATCTTAATACGAAATTGGGCAGAATATTTCACAATAATCGATGCGAACGTGTGCTAAGATTGGAGTTTGCTGTGCAAGAACGAGACCAAGTAGCATTCACATTACGGCCGATTGCTTTATGATTATTTCCCGGCAATTAAGTGAATTTATTGGCAAAGGTAAACACACACACGCACACACTCCCCACTCAGCAGACTCCAGTCCCATTCTCATAGAAATCATACAGATACAGACCAGTGTACTATACATAAGATACTATACTTTACTCCTATCCATATCGATTGGGACAGGCCGCACTCGAAATCATCGGCGCACACACATCGTATAGTATTTCTATCAATGGGCTCATCCGAAATCAATTTGTTTAATGCAGTAGTCGACGCGCTTTTCCCATAGCTGAATGAGGCAGGAAAGGGAATCTCACATTGCGACTGAGATTGTGGAAACTTGTGGGTGGTTGGGAGTCAAGATGCCCGAGTACTTGCTTAGGACGCCTTGAAGGTGTTGACCGAAGACAAGTAAAGCCAGTAGCCACAACTTATTCCACTTGAGCTGATTTCTTGAGCGATTTACGCACAGCCAAAAACATAAAACTTGTGCAATTGCTTCAGCTTTAGGTTTCTTTGGTCTTTTTCCAATGGAATCCAAATCTGAAATCGGAATCGAAATGTACTTCGAATTCCACAACGAATGCACAGTATGTTTTTATTTCCTTTGTCATTCCGGCCGATTTTTTCAAGATAGAGCTTCCTGTCAGCAGGTGGTCCGCGTGCTGGCGTTCAACTTGAAAGGAACTTTAAATCTTTCTTCTTCGGGTTTCAGTTACTCGTCCGGATAAATATTGTATCTGAGATATACAACAAAGCGTCAATCATTCTATCGAAAATTGGTTTTATCCATAGCGGATACAGATCAAAATTCTATGCAATTTGCTTGATTGATTGATGGCACACACGCACACAGAAACGCACATGGACACATAAATAGCTCCACTTGCACCCAGTTGGGGCAAGATACAAGTATATCCGGCTAGAAATTTGACTGAATGAATGATTTGCCCGCAACGTGGCGGTAAAATAAACAATTGATGAAATGATTGCTATACTCGTAGAGATATTGATTGAGATCTGTTGCTCTTCAAATCGATCGACAGATCACTGCCTTGCCTGGATCTATGTGAATTTCAATTCTGAATACGATTGTCAGCCAATAACTATTGTTCATAATTTGAATCATTAACATTGCATATTTCTATAGCACTAGCTAACCAATAAGTATTAAGTATTTTTTTATCCCACGCAAGTAATGCGTACTAATTCTTATTTTAAATGTTTGATTTTCAAAAATTTTAAAAATTCTATATTTTTAAAGTCATTTTAATTTATTCCCAAATATTTATTAACATCTGATTTATAGTTTACAATTGGAAAATCAGCTAAATACTTTTAATTATTTATTTCTTATGTACAACGAGAATGTGTTTCTTTTTCTTGTTAATAGAGTAATACATAACTAAGCTTTAGAGAGAATTTTCCATCATTCATTCGGATTTTCATCAATCGAAAAGCAGCGAAACTTAAGAATTTTCTGTTTTTGGAACATAACGAAAATAAGGACAAAAATGAGGGAGGAAAAACAAGAATGGTTTACGTCAAAATTTATGAGCTTCATTTAATACGTGTATGTAATGAAAAAAATACAAGCACATTGTGAACGAAGAAGGGCAGAAGTGTAGACGTGGTTAAAATCAGTATTTGCAGTATTTAAAATGCCAAAGAGAAGAGGCAGCCAATGAAGGCTCAGGCGTTAGCACTTCAACTGGAACTGAACTGAGCATGGGAATGGGAATGGAAATGAAAATGGGAATTGTAATGGGAATGAGAATTCGAATTCGAATGGGAGCTGGAGCTGGAGATGGAGATGGAGCTGGAACCGGATCCATGCCGAACAAAATGTCTGCAAATTTATTAAGCTGAAAAAATTTTATGAGTTGAATTGGTATAATTTTCATATAATTTTTGAGAAAGAAACGAAATGGAACGAACGACGATACGACAACAACAACAATGACGATGACTTCGAGTTGCAGTCCAAACGCAACCGGAAAGGGCTCGCTTTAAAGACGGTCAGAGAGGGAGAGTGACAGAGAGATGGAGGGGGAGTGGAGGCCGGTCAACCAGTTGAGCT
Source organism: Drosophila sulfurigaster albostrigata (assembly GCF_023558435.1). NCBI lineage: Eukaryota > Metazoa > Arthropoda > Insecta > Diptera > Drosophilidae > Drosophila > Drosophila sulfurigaster. The sequence goes on from NC_084881.1 coordinate 3,975,342, forward strand.
GCAGACGCCGCGGGTGGCTGTTGACCAGAAAGGCGATCGGACGCTCGGTGGAGGGGAGGGGATGGGTAGACGAACGAAGCAAGCGCCACACACACAGTACATGAAATGGACGACGCCCGTTTGTGTTTAAATGTGTGCGTGTGTGTGTGTGTGTTAAATGCAAATGCTGCGTGTCAGCTGACCGAAGAGCAGGAGAAAGAAGAGAAGAGCAAAGTCGATAGGTCGTGAGAAAGGGAGAGCAAAGCCAGAGGGGAAAAGGAGGGAATCACAAGGCAGGACAAGCCAAAGCAACAGAGAACGGAAAAGAAGCAGAAGTGGATAAAGCAGACCAATGCACTATGTTGAATTTGACCCGTTTTCGTGGCCAAAACTCATTTTTCGCAAGTATTCAAATTTCCGTTTTTTTAATGTTACCATGTTGAGAAATGATCAAATCGCGATATTGTATACCTAAAATGTTAACTTAACAGTTTAATGTTAAAATAACAGCTGTTAAAGTAAGCTGTTGCAAGCAGACAATACGTGCAGTGTTAAATGTTAAATTTGCGATGCAATTTCAAATTGGCATATCTCCCACAAAAAATCATTAAATAAAAAAATTCAAAAGGAATATTACTTCTTCAAGTTATTACTATGTGTTGATACTAATATGTTGCTTGTTTTGTTCGTATTTTTCTAACAATTTGTATATTTAGCAAGTGTTGTCCCCTTGTCACTTTTCGAAAGAAAGTTGAACTTTCCAAAAGGTTTTAACTAAAATGTTCAAATTTGTTCAGTGAGTGTCCATATACATGTTGTAGATCTGTCAATTCTGAAATCATAATATGTAAGCTCATTATGCGTTTTTTGCGGTTTTTTGCGTAATTTGATTTATTAGGGAACAACATTTTGATCAAAATTGCAGAACTGCTAGAAGTGTGGCGTAAGCAAGGAGCTTTTGCGAGAAACAAAATGCCATATACACTATCATAACTTGTTAATCTTGCTGTCCTATTAAGATTTCTTGCGTTAAATCCTGAAAAAAACGTCACTATTCGCAAAATGATAAACAAGCCCTTGGTAAAGCCTTTGCGATTTTTTGTTCTTGAATAACTTCCATATTTATTATCCGATCTGAACCAAATTTTCAGGACGCATTTGAAATAGGACATTCATCGTGTGTTCCAAAATTCGGGTCTCTAACTTGAAAATTGATTTATATATTCGCTTTTTCGATTTATGTACACGTTGACACGCCCACTTTTCTAAAATACCTTCCTATGGCAATAACCTTTATTATACAAGAAACCTGCATTCAAAAATCTTGTTATTTTAAAATTTTTAATTTTGGCCATAAAAACGGGTCAAATTCAACATAGTGCAATGCCAAGTGACCAAAGGAAATAGGGGATCTACGGAGAGCACACACACACACACACACACACACACACTCTCAGCCTTGTGCCTTGTAAATGAATTTGTATTGTTTTGCATTTGCTTTTGGGCGCTATTTTGTTTTTCTCCTGCCCTGCTTTCGTTTTTATGTTTTTTCTTCACTAAAGGAATAATAAAGGGCAGTTACTTATGCACTGTGAGTGTGTGTGTGTGACAGAGAAAGAACTTTGGAGGCGAAATTGTGACGCGAAGCGGGCAGGGGAGAGGCGAGGAGTTGAAGGAAGAGTTGTTAAGCTGCCATTGCAAACAATTAAAATCATAAGAGACGCACATAAATTATTCATGGCTTAATCTAAAGTGGACAATCTATGCAAAGTACTCTCCACACACTTACACACATACAGACATTCACACACATGCAGACAATCCTTACCCCTCTTGCCCCCACCTTCTGGGCATAAATGTTTATAGCTTGTGCACACGCATACAAACAAACACATTTCTGACCTCTTGTTTTAGCCACTTTCGATAAACGTTTGCATCATTTTTGATATTTTCGCATTTTCATCGTGCTTCTTCTGGCTTCGTTTCTGTTAAAAACTCATATTATATCCAACAATTAATTCTTTACCGATGTGTAAGATCTGCCTCATATTTATATATGATACTTTGCTATAAGTTCCTCAAATACAACCTTGGAAGTAATCATTTAATTATATTTCGACTGTGAGATACCCGCTACCCATTTTGAATTAAAGCAAAATATATTACTACAAAATACTAAAAATAACCCAATTGGTATATTTGGTATATCGATATAGTACCGCATTCAAATATACCATAGACGGCACAATATACCAGATTGTCAGCCAAAACAACTAAGACCCCTTGTAGGTAGCCGTTTTTGCCCATACAAAAGTATTTCTTTAATAACTTCGAGGATTTTTATCTGATCGCAACCAAATTTTCAGGAATCATAATTACTATTGTTTTTATTGTACATACCAAAGCTCTAGCTTTAAAGCTACGTTTGTTATTCGATTTTTTTGATTTGCGGGGGCGGAAGTGGGCGTGGCAAAATTTGAAACAAACTTTGTCTGCATGCAAACATAACAAATGCTGTCTAAAAAAATTATAGCTCTATCTCTTATAGTCTCTAAGATCCAGTGTTGCATACGGACAGACGGACAGACAGACAGACAGACAGACAGACGGACATGGCTAGATCGTCTCGGCTATTGATGCTGATCAAGAATATATATACTTTATAGGGTCGGAGATACCTCCTTCTACCTGCTACCCATGGTGTAACTTTGTAACTGCAGCAAATGCAACAGAGAGCAGTAGGCATCTTCGACGAAGTATAGATATTCTTGATGAGTGTTTGTTATTTTGACATCAAGTGTATTTCAAATTTTTGCACGCCCCACAATTCCAAAATTATCGAGTAACAAACGTAATTTTAATGATTTGAACAAGAAAAAGTAGAATCGAAGAGTGGACTATAACTGCAATATTTATGATTCCTGAAAATTTGGTTGCCATCGGAAATAAAGGTAGAAATGATTTAGGAAATACTTTCGTATGGCAAAAAACGCCTACTGCAAAAGGGAATTCATTGTTTTGGCTGGTATATTTTGTACTCTATGTTTTGAATGAAGTACTATATTAACATACCAAATATAGCCTTCAATATGTTTTTGTATTTTTGTGGTACATTCATTTGATATATTTGAAGAATAATACCGCTTAGTTTTAGATTTATTTAAAATGGGTAATGGGTATCACATAATCGGGCAAGCTCTGTGGCATTCTTAGTTGACTAGATTGTAATAATGGGATTTTAGAAAATTTCTTTGATCATAGTACGAACCAGTTTCGTTGCAAAATTCAATCATTGATAATGTTTTCAGAAATAATTGTTTGAATTGAATTATTAAATAATTTATATAGTATATTGAATAATGAACATTTACTTTATCTACAATATAAATAAAAATAACTTCGAATACGATAAAAATTGCAGTGTTGTAAAGTTTTTGAACAAAGACGCATAGAAAATGAACGAGATATTAAATGTATGTGAATCTGAAGCGTTGCAAGCATTCTAATAAACAGCCGCGATACAGATGCATTCACAAATAAATATCTGTCTATCCGCTTTTGAGTACTGATAGATTCGCATGAGGCGTGCGCTGATCTGTTGGCATATTTTTGGCGTGCAGAAAAATTCAACGTGGCCACATTACAAATAGGAAGAAAAAAACGAAAAAGTACAAATATATATCGCAGAGCATAATACAATCTTTTTGGCTTTTGGCAAATATTTGGACAGCGCGTCGTGTGTGTGTTTCTGAGTGTGTGTGTGTGTGTATGTGTGTGGATGGGGAAACTCGAAATGAAAATGATGAAAATTTACGAGGCAAAAGTTGACAACAAAAATTGCCTGGCGAAATGTAGATACAGTCGAAAGTGTAGACACTTTTTCGATAGACGCGCACATTTCTGTCATAACAAAAAAATATTTTCCTCCCTCCTTTCGCTGTTTGTGTCGCTGCTTTCCCCCTCTTTTCATTATTTGTTGTCTTTGTGTTGAATTTATTAAAATGAAAATAAATATACAATAAAAATGAGCGAAAATAAAATACAAATAAATGATGATGGGATGAGATGGGAGAGAGGGCAGCAGCAGAAAAAAGGGAAATGAAATGAAAAATTGTCTGGCGCATGAAACATTTCGAATTTTATAAACGACGAAAAGTAAATGAATTTATTGTCCGTCAGCGAGAAAGCAGATCATCATGCGAATGATAAAAATGTTCGTGATCATGATCATGATCATGAGGATGTCAATGTGCACGCTGCACGCTGAGATACAAGATACATTTTTGTTGGCGCTCTTCGTTAAGATGAAATCGCGCGACTCATAAATTAATTAAGGCAATAAATGCATTAGGCGCTAGGCGTTGCTACATAGGGGAGGGGCGAAGGGGCACGAAATGCATTTGTATCTTTTACTTGAATAATGTATCTGAAAACGTTGGTTGTAGTGGCAGTTGATTTGCTTGATTGAAAATTAAGCTCATCATTTCAATCTCAATCTGTTGCTGACATTTGACTGCAATGTGTATCTACAAGATACAAGATACACACTCGACTCGAACCTGACACCTGTCATCTTTTCGTTTAACCTACGCCCCCACCCCTTCCCCCTCCTCACCCACACACCCACAAACACACACATTGTTGCTGTGCTAATTTTACTCTCACAACATGCGTCTGTTTGCTCTGTTCAAGTTGTTGTTGTTGCACCTCACACACACACACACACACACACACACACACAAATATATGCACACACACTTGGAGCAGCATCTCGTGCCCATGTCAAGACCTCAATAATCCCCTCTTCTGCCCCCGCCAATCTCTTGCCACGCAGCTGGGGCACAAAATAGTTGTATTTATGTTAACTTTGACATAAGCCCGACATGCAACATTCTGTTGCTGCTGCTGATGTTGCCTCGGTTGCATGTCCTCGCATAAAGTGTCAATTTTAAATAATCGCCACTCAGGCAACAACTGAGCCACAAACATATACACACACACACACTCACACTCACACACACACCAGCAGCATTTTGATTCTTGCACTTCATTAACTCATGGAACTGCAAATCATTTAGAACATATTCAAGATATTGAAGCGGCAATTACATCAGATGAACATCGAACTAAGAAAGCTGATGCCATAAGTGGAGGTTACGTTTTAAAGGTTTATCCAGACATTTTCGATTTGATGAGAGATTCAAGTTAATCAATTAAATTTGGTCCGACACAAGTTTGGCTTTGACGCAAGCAATCTAACGAGATGCAATGTTCAGCTGCCAACCAAACACTCAATATCTTAAATATAGTAGATATATTCTACATCTTAAATATATTGGATATAAACATATATATTTAAGATGTTCAAAGTTTGGTTGACAGCTTAGTTTTTTATGAAATTGTGGGAGAATGGAATACTTTACAAAATTATATATAATTATATTTGAATATATAAAGAAAGGCGCCAAATATTTAGATAAGATTCTATTGTGAAAACTTTTCGGAATATTTCACAACTTTAATTTAGTTTTAATTTAATATAATCATATAATTTGAAGAAACAATGCTGTCAACTTTACGTTTATTTGTACACTTAAATTTTACTGAAACCTTCAAGCTTTAGGCATTAAAGTCTTCTAAAATTGTGTATTCAATTCAATTTTTGTTATAATAAAGTGAAAAACAGTTGTGATAAATATTTAATACTAACGATTCTTGAAAATGTTTTGACCGAAAAAAGTAAGAGAAGGTATAAAATATTTTAAATGGAAAGTTGTAAATTAGCATAAGAACTTTTTCAAGGAAAACAATCAATATTGATGATTAAAATATTAAATAAAGTGTCTTAGTAAAGTGTAACTATAAGTTTACTTATCAGAAAAGAATTGAATGCACTTCCATTATAATGTTTTTGAATTTTATTTTTAGCATTGATAGTAATTTATTACTTTTTGAGGTAATCATGCAATTATGAGGAATGAATAATATGTTATTAATAAATTCTTCCGCTGTTCTCCTGATAATTATTTCTCATATATCAATCAATTCAAGTATTTTTTAGTATTTTAACATAATGGGATGGAGATTTTCTCCTTTCTCGAGTATAGTTGTTAATAATTTATAGAAATATACTCGATACTCACTTTGATTATAACTGTAAATAAGTTGTTGTTTTTCTCTCTTCTGTTGGGCTCACTTGTTTCCAAATTGGTTTTTGCTTTCTTCTTTATCGCCTATCCGCTATTGTGGGATTTATTGAGCTCACTTTTTTTGGTTTGCTTTGTTACGTATTCGATGCGAAATTTCGTTTTCGCCGACGGCAGCAAAAAATAGTTTGTGTTTTCGACGAATCCTGCGAACGATTTCAATTTCGATTTCGATTTTGATTCTTTTGTTGTTTTGGTTGTCTTGTTGTCTTTAGTTCACTTCACCTTCATCGCGTTTATTGCACATATTTCAATTGTTTCGAGAGAGTGTCGACTATTGATGTCGCTGTTGTTGTTGTTGATGTTGTTATTATTGTTGTTGTTGTATTTGTTGCCATTTGCATTTTTTCGCGTTGTGTCGCATGAGTTTTATGCTTTTTGCATTTTTTATGATTAATTAAACACGCGCGACCACAAAAACTTCCTCGTACTGCTTCCCCCTCCTCCTCCTCCTCCTCCTCCTCCTCTTTCTCTACCACGCTCCCGCACGCCGCACTCTTCGCACTTACACTCGCGCTGTGTCCCACTCCCACACACACACACACACACACACGCACGGCAGCACACACACACTCACACACACGCACGCACTTAACGCTGGAGATGATGCGGGAGAAAAAAAAAGCGAGGCGAGTATTGTGCGTGAGTTGCGGCGACAACGACGATGACGATGACGACGACGACGGCGGCGGCGGAGGCGGCGGCGATGACGACGGCAGCGGTAGTAAAAAACCGTTAGCTGGCCACTGGCTTTGCAGCGGCGACTGTCAAAAATTTTGGCAATAATAATTGGCTGCCGTTTTGTTGTTGTAGTTGTTGTTGTTGCTGTTGCTGTTGTTAATGTGAATGGCAAATTAGCTATAAACTGGCCACTGGCAAGCGGCAAGCGGCAAGTGGCAAGTAACAACCTGCAACTGGCGGCTTTGAGGCGGCTGACCAAAGCAAAGCCAAGAAGTGGCGGCTGCTTCTGCTGCTGCTGCCTGCCTCGCTGGCTGGCTGAACTGACGCTGTCGCTGAACTGGCAACTTGCGCTGTCGCTGTTGCTGCCGCTGTTGCTATTGCTGTTGCTGCTTTTTCCGTTGCCGTTGCCGTTGCCGTTGGCCGTGGCGTTGGCCGTGACTGGAGCCGAAGCAGAGAATGTCCTTTATGGATTTAACGAGCAAGAAACGGCACACAACGAGACAACGCAGCAGCACCATCAGGCAGCAGCAGCACCAGCAGCAGCAGCAGAAGCAGCAACGGCAGCAGCGACAGCAGCAGCGAATCGAAGTGTCGCTATCATTGTTTGGGGGCAGCAGCATTTTCGCTTCGTGTTCGTTTCGTTCTGCATTGCAAAAGCTTAAGCGACCAACAACACCAATAACAACAACAACAACGACAGCAACATTAGCTGCGCAGCGGCGCAAGAGAGAAAGAGCGAGAGAGCCACTCAAAAGTGCGTGCAACATTTTCGAAACTCAACTTGGCCCAACTAACAGCAGGGGAACTTGGCGTATAAGACTGTTGTCACACTGTTATGTTAGGTGCCTAACATTTATTGTCGCTGTTAAGCTGGCGCAGCACTAGCTGTACTGCTCTAACACACGCACTGCGGCCATTTATGATAAGTCTCAAGTTTACGGGCAAGTATATGTGTAATGCGCGCGTGTGTGTGTGTGTGTCATAAATCAAAAACAGACTCGCGAAGAGCGCGAATGTGAATGTATTTGTAGTGGCTCTCACAGTTGCTCTCCCTCTCTCTCTCTCTCTCTCTCTCTCTCGCATAGTCTTTCGCATAGTCTCCGTTTTGTCGGCTGACGAGCGCTCTCTGAAAGGGCCGACAGCGCACAAATCGATACCGCAAGAAGCAGAAAACGAGAAACTGTCCGACAGAAGGCAACGTCATCTTCGGTCAGAGCGCAGCAAACGATTTTTATTTGCGCAGCGTCATTGTCGTCGGCGTTGTCGTCGTCGCCGTCGTCGTCGTTGGGCCGTCGACAAATAAATAAAACGCAATGCAAAAGCAAATTATGACAACTTTAGGCGGAGCATAGCGACAGCAACAACAACAAACGGCAGCAAGAAACGTTGGCAGCGCTGTTCGCATTTTTATCTTACTTTATGCTCCTCGTTGGCTGCGCTCAATCATATTTATCCTTCAATGTGTGTGTGTGTGTGTATGTGTGTGTTATACTATGTATGAGTGTTTGAGAGTGTGAGAGCATGTAAGTTTCTTTATTTATCCATATTTCCTTTATGTACGACGTGTCGTGTTGTTGCCTTCGCCTCTTGCCTTTTCTTTGCTCTTTGGTCCTTTTGCAGCATTGCGATTCAAAATGCCGTCGGAATAACTTCATTTGCACAGATTTTTCATGTGAATATTTTCACAGTAAATTTCAATCGTCAGTTAAATTAATTCGGAAATAAAAACTTAAATAAATATTAGATAATTAAAAGTTTTTATATCTCTAATATCTTTAATAAGTTACATAGATTTAAAAAACTTATGAGAAATTGATAGAACTCATCATTTTAAGAAAATGAAAACTTTAAAATGAATTAACGATTATACATCAATTCGAAGTATATTCTCAGTACTTAAGACAATCATATTCATTCAAATTATTTTCTGAAATGTAAATCAAGATGACTATTTGCTTTTAAGACGTTGCATAACTTAAATTTGAATTATGAAAGTTAAAGTTTTTCTTAAATAGAATTGCGTACTTTAAAAGTAGTCCTAAATTTGCGTGATTTTCACTGCCTTAAAAAAATAAAAGAATTATTCTGTATTAAGGTTTTATCAAATATATAAATAAATATATATATATATATATATATATATATATATATATATATATATAAAACAATCCACTTTTTCAACATAAATTAAAGCTCTGCTATTTTTAATTATTCAAAAGACAAATTTTATTTATTTCAATTGTAACTTATAGTTGACTCTTCGGTCTGCATTGACTTTTGGTAACAAAAGTATTGAATTTATGTAATAATAAAATGTAATAGTATATTTTAAAGGTTACAAATTTTTCTGAAATTTGAATAGATTTTAAAAGTTTCTGAATTTTGAATTTATTATTTTACTTCAAAATAAAATTAAAAAAAAATGTTTTTACCATAATTTAAACTTTAATAAAAGTGCTGCTCTTCCTAATTATTTATTTATTTTATTTGTAACTTAGTTAAATTCTTGGGTGTACAAAAAGCAAAAGAGGAAGGAAATACATAAGAAACACACATTAGATTTGTATAATTTGCATTTAATTTATCCGAAACTTGAATATATTGCACATAAATTGTAATTCGTATTAAAGCATCTTCAATCCAATGATCGATCATTCAATTGCAAGACGGGGCGAGATTGCCGAATAGCTGTTAATAGCCATACCGATGGAGTTTGTGGCATGAATTATGCATGCCACCGGCAGCAGGCAACCGTTAAGTGGCAACTGGCATGGCCACCAATTGTATTTCATTTGCAGATACATGCGTATGTATCCTCTTGCTACATATGTTTATGTATCTGCATCTGCATCTGCATTTGTATCTGTATCTGTATCTCGAAGTGCGAGTGCGAGTGCAACCCTTTTGCAGTCGCTGCCCATATAATCTGAAAGAACTCGTGTGGAACATCTGCCCGCTGCGTGTGCTTATGAATTACTAAAAAGCCTAATAGAATAACAACAACGAATAGCAACAAATTCAAAATGGATTCATGGATGAATAAAAAATGAAATGAAATGATAACAAACACCAACAAAGAGGACAACAACAACAACAAGAGCGGTGGCAATAACAACCCCGTAACTGAGCCGCGACCCTTCATAAGCATCAAATAATACCAAACTCTCTCCTCTCGCCTCTCGCCTCTAGCCTCTTCCTCGCACTCATTTCTCCATCCGTGTCAAATTAGCCGCGTCTTCAACATGGTTGCACTGTAGATTTTCAGAGTCGAGTGCCTTTTCCCTATCAGAAAGAGAGAGAGAGAAAGGTGCAGCATCTCTCTTCCAGCAGAGACACAAAGTCTATGGCCACCAAAAGTTTCCCAGACATAATGTCGTTTATCATCGAGAACCGCTTCCAATTCCTCCATCGCCATATTCTCAACGTGGGTCGAGTGACAGCAAGTGGAATTTGTATGCAAATCGAAACCCGTTTTTAAAAATTTGATGACGCCGATTTGTCTCTACATTCATAAAAAAAGCATATAGAAAAACGATCAGACCAAAAAAAAATAAATAAATAAACGAAAAGAAAAACCTAGGCAACATTTCTCAGGTCATCGGGAAATCAAAGTCAAAGCGAAGCCGACCAGAACACGATCAACAAAGCATAATTAAAGTCGGAATAAATTATTATATACATTTTAAGGTAAATGCGACAAATGTTCAGTCCCTAACCCATTCCCCATTCCCCAAATCCCAAAAAAAATACGAAGCCATCCAATGAGGAACAACGTTTATAATCATCTTGCAGAACGTGAGTTGGTTCAACATACTGCAAGATGTCGGTGGGATCATACGGACTGGACAATAAAGAAGCCGAGCAATACTCGAAAAGGAAGTCGATGGATTCAAAGGAATATCAACCCTCATAAAAGTAATGGCAGAAGAATAATTATTCATAGTTTCGCATCTTGAAACTTTTTATTGGACAAAAACAATTGTCGAATGTTTTCTCTCTCTCTCTTACTTAGTTTTCTTTTTAAACGTTTCCCTGGCTGCTTTCTGATTCAACTCTCCTCTTTGAGTCACGCATTTGGATCCTAAATGGAAATCTCGTCTGTACTCGTTGACTCATTAGACATAGGTTTAATTTTAATTTGATTTTTTTGTGCCCGATTCACATAAAATGTATTTATTTAAATGACAAAGATCGTTAAGAGTACCTCCCACATACATTCAAGTCAAACGATAAACTTCACATCAACTACGAGCATCATAAAAATCGAAATACACGTCGCTCGTCTCGAGGGCTTCGGTTATATTAAGTATCACGTTTGTTTCCACTAAATAAATGTATAATACCAAATAGAATAGAAAACAAATAAATAAAAAAGACCGAAAGTGCACACTCGACTCGTTAAAAGTACGTACCTCAGACTCGCTCAGAGCATTGTTAAGATTCTTTGATTTTCCCATGTGTTGACCGACGATCCCAAAGAGTACTCGGCTCCCATTATTCAAATGGGTTCTTAATTTGACTGACCAGTGATTTATTCCAACATTATCAAATACTTCGTAGACTTTGCGCCTATCGAATCAGATTCATAAAAGACCTGCTTAACTTTTGAGCTTAAGAAGAGTCTTTTTAATAGATTTATTGTTTCTACTTCCCTACTAAAACTATCCCAAAATCACATTTTTATAAATTCCATAATATTTTGGAAGAATAACATTATAATAAAATGTACGACATGAAATCGGTTGATCAGCTCTAAATCATAACATTACTACATGGCATATAATATCATATTTCAGATTAAAAATATTGTGCGATCTTCAAAAACAAAATGAAATAAAAACAAACATTGTTTTTTGTTGAACATTTGAGATAAGTGCTTACTTTTTAATGTAAGAGTTAGCTGTGCACTTATCGACATTTAATCACATTTAGTTCCTAAACTTGAATTTTTCATAATTTCTAATGAGTGAAGTTTGTCTCCGCCTTGAACTGAAGCTTCTTTAAAGTATGCATAGATCTGCAGTTGCCACAATAGCTAGTAAATTAAGAGTTCGGTGTAAATCACATCTGTTTTGGTTCGTTAATGAATCATTTCTGAATGATGAGCTAACATATGGTCGGCACGAGTCGAAACTGCGAGGTCTTAGGGGTGGAGGAGGTAGGGTTGAAGGGAAGAGGATTTATGATGATATTGTTTATGAATTCGAATTACAAAATGTAACGCCACATAAATATGGAGGCAAGTATTTGCTGAGCTGCAATAAAAAAGCAATAACTACGCCCAATGTTGCAAGTTGAAAGTTGAAAGTTCAACAGTGAATGGGACACAGTTTGGATGGTGGAAAATCAATGAAAATGCCTTTAAATTGAGAGCAGACGCAGCTTTAAATGTGCCACATATAACAAGGGGCAAGAAAGAGGAGCCTAGACTAGAGGCAGGGTTCAATGTGGCACAAGCAGAAGCAATGGCAGCAAGGACACCCATCTCACAAGTGTATCCCTCGGATACATTTGCACAACAACAAAACTATGTGTGTGTATGTATGTATATACAACTGTTGCTTATTTACCTAAGCGCCAGGCAGCAAATTTGAGCCAACATCGTTGTGTTGTCAGTGTAACTCCAGCGTTGTTTTCTCTCTTCCCCTTTTTCCGCTTCTGTTGTCGTCCACTTTTGCATCCTTTGACGCCACTCTTTGCACTACAAATTTCTTAGTTTTTCTTCGTTTTCCCTTGCTTCATGCCAATTGCTCAAATGCTTTTGCATCGTTTAAGTGTGTAAATGTTTTCTCGCTTCGAGTTCTAAAAAACAAAAATTTCTTTAGCTTCCTTTTTATTTGGCAGCCACTTGAATTTGCTTATTTGTGTATCTGTATTTGTATCTGTATCTGTATCTGCATGTCTGTGTGTCTCCATCTGTGTTTGTATTTGTATTTGTATCTGTATCTGTATCTCAGTCTGCCTCTGTGCGCGTCTGAAGGCTGTTGACATTGGTTTCGAGTTTACAAAGAAATCGATTAAACAGCAAATCGAGTAAATGACCCAGAGTGACAGCTTCAGCGCCAGCACAAGGTCATCTTTTAAATTTTTGTTAGAAAATTTAATTTATTTTCATGCATCCAAGCAAATAAACAATTGGTTTAAAAGAAATACAATACATAGTTTGCTATAATAAATAAACAAAATGCATTTATTATCAAATACAATATTGATTAGTTTTTATACTGGGATCAAGATGCGATCAATCCTCATGCCTTTAAATGAATTTATAATAATAAAACTTTCTTAAATGTATAAAGAAACAGTTTTGGTTTCGACTAGTTTTCCATTTATTATGGAAGCAAGTGAAATAACTTAAATTTAAACCATTTTTTTCTTACAAAATTGCTAGAGCTGGCATTAAGGAAGCTTTGTATCCATGACAGAAGGATTTCAATATGAGACATGCCTCTATTAACTACAGTATTAGAGATTCCTGAAAATTCGGTTACGTTTAGATACAAATTGGAGAAGTTATTAAATAAATATTTTTGTATGAACAAAATACGGGTCTTAATTGCTTTGGCTGACAATGTAGTATATTTTGTGCTGTATGCTGTATACTATATTAATATACCAAGTAAAGCCTCTGGTATATTTTAGTATTTTTGCGGTATCAGGTAGCAGGTATCTCACGGTCGCGCACACTCGACTGTAGTTTCCTTATTCATTATACAATATTTTCATATGCTTAACATTAGTTAATCGTCGATTGTGACTTTAAATGGCAAGCAGATGAAAATGAAATGCCAATTGTTGCATTTAAATGCCGAGAAGGGAAGAAATAGCTTGGAGGCCAATGCCGCATCCGGCAGCTATGCAGACTGTGTCGTCTGGGCTCGAGGACACAAGGATTGGTGTTGGTGGGTGGACGACAAAATCGATAGTATCCCAAATAGACATGTCTGCTGGCGCTTCTTTATGTTCAGCGGGTTCCCGCAACATCAACAAGATGTATTAGCTGCCTTCATTATGAGGCAGTAACTTTTCCCACTCCCTCCCCCGGCCCCTCTCTCTCATTTTCCACCTCTCCGCACAGCAGGCGAAAGTGTTGTCCGTTGTTTTGCCACATCAATATACATATATATCTATGTATGTATGTGTGTGTGTATTTTGTCTCTGTTTTTTGGTGACAATTTCCGCTTGCTCTAAACGAGCTTCGTCCTTGCCAACTGTGGCTGCTCTCCTCCTTACCCCTAGCTCCTTTCCTTGTCTCTTGTCAGCCAAAAAAGCCAAACTAACTTTGTGCTCCCTCAGTCAGAGTCTCCCCTCTACCCCCGCCCGACCCTGTCTGCCTTTTTTGCCGTCACCACCGTCGCCATCGTCTCGCAGTTTCACTTGTTGTATGTGGGCGACGCTTTCCTCGTTTTCCCACTCGAATTTCCATTGCGTTTGTAGGCGAATCGCAGTCGTTGTCTTATATACCAAATGTCTCTGGTTTCCCTCGCTCTCTCTCTCTCTCTCTATGTGTGTGTGCGTATGTAAGCCAAAGGCTTAAATATTCTAGAAGCAACAACTGAACTTTAAATGTACAAAGCAAAATGAACAAAAACAAAACTGCGGGCAGTTTTCCCCTTTTTCCATTAAAGTTTTATTTTTATGTTAATCAGGTCACTGGCACGCCTCCATCGTCGCATATGTGGCGCCCTCTATGGTGTCGAATTGGCATACAGTAATTGCCAGATGTCGAGCAAGGTCTCTAGACTTCAGACTCCAGACTACATCATTTTTTGTATTTCGCTGCAGTTGCACTAAAGAGTTAAAAAACATGAAAAACAGGAAACCAAACAGCAGAGAGACAGATAAATAATAAAGAGCGAGAGGGAGAGGGAGAGCGGCAACATAAGATAGATTCTCTCATTGATCGAGTTCTCTCGAGCGAACTATTTGTTTAGGTGATGTGACATAAACACAAATACACTCATGAACACACACACTTTCAGCGATCCCATTGTCGTGTCTCTGTCATGGCGAATATCCCTTTATAATTCTAATGCGAATCTCATATCCTTCATTGTGATTGAATCCTTATTGTTATTGCTGGGTTTTTTTTATACCCGCTATAGATAAAAGGTAGAAGGTAATTATAACTGTGTGCCAACAGGAAAAGTAAAGAATATATGAGTATATTCTTGAACTCCGTCAACAGCAAAGTCCTCATGAACATCAAAATTTCAGAGACTATAAAAATTGAAGCTAAAATTTCTCTTCGTTTACATTTGTAGTTGTCGCAAGCTGATTTTGTCAGGCCCACCTCCGCTCACGTAAATCGAAATAAAACAAATAGTACACCGAATAATAATTACAATTTTTATTTATTAAATAAATATAGGACAAGACTAAGACTATTTTCATTCTATTTTACAAATATAATATAAAAGCATTTTGCTTTTCCAAAAAATTCCATTTAGTATACTTAAGTATTTTTTCGGTATATTAATTTAATAAATTACTCTCGCATTTCTTAACAATATTCCAACATTATTACATATTCTAATTCTATTAATTTTTAAGTTTGCTTAAATCTTTTCTTTACCTCAATTGATACTACAAATTTCGTTATACAATATACTGCATTTAGTATGTTTTTAGTATTTTTGGTATATTAGTTAGGTATACTTAAACGATAATAACACTTTTGCGTTTCTTAACTACGTATATAACTATATCTTTTCATATTTGTATTTATTTTTAATTTGAATTTAAGTTTGCTTAAATATTTTCTTCACTCTTATTGATAATAAAAGCTTTTCCTACCCCCAATAAAGTCGCACAGTCAAAATCAACTTACTCGGGGGTAATAATTATGTATTTATGCAAATTTCCGGGCGACATGTCGAATTCGAAAGCTGCAAAGCGTCGTCGTCCATATTGTCGCATCATTTACCATTTACGAAATTGTTTAATTCAATTAAATAATTATATGCATATGTTTTCCAACGTGCATGACACTCCTCACACACACACACACACACATACACACGCGCACTTTGATGGGGTACATTAAAAAAGCGGCAGCACCCGCACCCTGCAACCTGCACCCTGCAACAGGCGCACAGTGGCAAATTACGAGTAACAATAAAGTTCGTCAACTTGGAATGAAGCGGGGGTGGCTTTCGAGGGGTCTCAAGGGTGCCAATGAGGTATGTGTGTGTGTGTGTGTGTGTAACAAAAGTCTTAAGCCAGTCGAAGGAGTGTGTCCTCAGCTAATTCCTAAGCACAGCCAGTCTATATCTATGAGTGTGTGCATGTGTGTGTGTGTGTGTGTGTATGTGTGTGTGGGAGTTTAAGGCGAAACACGAAATTCATTTGCGTAATGCGTGAGCTCAGCGGCGTTGACGTTGGTGTTGGAAAAGGAGATGGGGCGAAGAAGAAGCGGGGGAGCGGGGGTAAGATGCGGGACTGTAAATTTGACAAGCTCATATGTAACTTTATGCACGGATTTTCTCAGTATTTTTATTGAGCAATTTTTAAAGCCATAACCGAAATTCGATTCCAAATGCAAATCCTTTTATGGCGCGGCACCTTAAGAGAGATTTGCCTCAGTCGTATTTATGACTCCCGCGAGGGGTGGGGAGAGGAGGTATAAATGAAAGGAAATGTGAAATAGTTGATGTGCCGATTCACACACCATTAGCTTCAGTCACCTCCCTCCCTTTTCTCTCCTCCCTCATTTAAATGCAGTGCGACGAAAGCCAAGTGAATAATGTTTGTGTGTTTTGCTTTTTTTCTTACACATTTTTATTTCATTTTCATATAATTTAGATTTTGATTGAAATTAAAGTTAGACTCACGTTTCGAATGCGTAATGAACAATTTTTCAATTTCCCGACGGTTCTTGAAATATTTTTGATACCTTTTTAATGTACTCATTAAACACAGCAG
Organism: Drosophila sulfurigaster albostrigata; assembly: GCF_023558435.1. NCBI lineage: Eukaryota > Metazoa > Arthropoda > Insecta > Diptera > Drosophilidae > Drosophila > Drosophila sulfurigaster. Next base: position 3,992,132 of record NC_084881.1, read on the forward strand.
CGACGCTACCTGAATATCTAGATGAGTGTACTCGTTAATCGCTGTGAAGTAGCATTCCGAAACTTCGGTAATTCGTTCTCCGCTTTCCGTGAAGTCATCTGACAATTTTTAGTAGAACTTAGTTCTAATAGCTTAAGTTTTGTATTTAATTTGTATTTATATATAATATAAAATTAAACTGTTATTGATATTAAGAATAACAAGTAAGAAGAGACATCTTCGCTACCCACTTTCACTAAAAGGAAAACAAAGCAGTATTTTTTAAATACCAAATTAATATACTAAACAATACTAAAAATACCAAAACTATATCTGGTATATCGATGTGCCATTACATTTAAAATATAATATACCGGGTTGCCAACAAAAAAACAACTAAGCCCCAACTTCAGCAACCGTTTTTTGCCACATATATCTTATAGTCTCTGAGATTTACGTTTTCATAAGGGTGGACAGACAGACGGACACGGCATCGTTGATTCTGATCAAGAATATATATACTTTATGGGGTCGGATTTGGAACCTTCTTCCAGTTAAGTACATTTGCACATATTAGGCTCAAAGTTATAAAAATAATTGCATTAAATAATGTTGTGTTGAAGCTGTCACAAATATAATTATAATTATTCAATAAATTTTGTCATTATGTAGTAATAAAAAAAACTTGTTATTATTATTTTTATTTTATTTACAACCTGACGTTACTCTTCCGAAATAAACGTTCACTACAGTTAACTGCTCTTTTCTCAATATTTTCACTTTGGCAAAATATTACATTTATTTTTGTTTTTCATCTTAGTTCAAAAAGGTTCCATAATAATTTAGACAATAATACTTGCAATATTAATATATGTATACCAGGAATATAAAACTTTTGAAATGCTAAGTTTTACAAATATTTAAATTAAAATTAGTTTAATTTTGTGAGCTTTTTCTGTTATCTATAGTATATAGCTCTGATTTAATTGTGAAATATTTCTACTAAATTTACCATATTTATTTTACTTACAATTAACTTAATTCCCTGTGTTTCGTAAGAAATTAAAATTTATACCGAGTTGAAAGATATTCATTATAAATGCATTAGAAATTTGATCTCCGCAGTTGAGATTGATCATTCCCGGAACAACTCCCCCAAACCACAATTGAATGACATATTCACGAATTTATCCCAAGCTGCGCTCTTGATTCCTAACAATTTATTGCTGATGCACAAGGACCAATTGTAATCGATAGCATTTCATTTAGTACAACGCTTCTGGGCGATGAGGAAAACAAATTTCCCGTACAGCAGACATAAATTAAAGACCGATAATATCATATTTCCATGAGGCGCCAACAGAAACCACATTGCACAAATAATTATTGTAAATTGCATGGGATTATGCCGATCTCTATGTAATGCAAATTGTCAAATTGTCCAAGATACAGATAAGTATAAAAACAAACAGACAAAAGATGCGACAAAATGAAGAGCATTTGGTTGGAAAAATGAAGAGAAATTTCATTTTTGGGGCGAACAATGAAATAATTGATATGTAAACTAATATTCTCTCATCCGAGCGAATGACAAATCTCTTTGGTGTGCGTGTCGCCATTGTTGATTCTGATAGCATTGTGAGACGATGGCTCACATGCTGTGCCCCTAATATAATAATCATAATAAATCCTTAATAATTTCTTCAGTCTTCAAAAGAAAGCGACGACAACAGAAAGACGGACATACTATATTGTAGGTATTTAATGGAGGGATCGCAATTGTCAACTGGGATTGGAATCGGGCTTAATGAACTCGAGCCCAACAAAACGGCGGTTGACAAATTTCTTGCCAGCGATCCTTGCTGATCCTCAGCACACACACACACTGATACACACACGGACACACAAAATTTCATTAGGTTGCACAAACAACTCATCCGTCAGGTATTTTGCTCGCTTTGTTTAAGATATTGCGGTTGATTGCACACGATTTGAGCCCAAGCCCGATGCGATCCCAATCCGTAGCCTGGAGCGGGGCTCAAGGAATCCCAGGCACTCTTAGCTAACTTTTCCACGAGTGCTCTCCAGGGGCAACAGTAGCTCTTTGTCTGGCATTGTCAACTGCATTATGCGGCGCAGCAAAGAGGAAAATTTGTCAACACATTCGCCTTCGGGTGGCTCGAAATCAATTTCGGGATCTTCTTAGATCTCCGATCCACATATGCGCCATATGCGATGCCAATTCTATAGATCTCGGCTGTGTGTACGTTTGGGTTTCTGGTTGTTGAACGTTGAACGTTGGGTTCGACCACTTTTTATTGATATTTAATTTATGTTCTATTTATTTCCGAGTTTTTCGCTCTGTTCGCTGTGTTCGTTGTTGACGACGACACAAATTACATATTGACACGCTGATGGTTTTTTTTAATATGCACACACACAGACACACACACGCATGCAAAGAGACACACACAGTCACTTCACCTACTCTGATGGAGGGGAGGTCGTCCATCTGGTGGGCTTGAAACAATAAAAATGAAATTCATTAAATGAATTTATACATTTAATTTATTGGCCTGACTCTTTATCAAAATTTGATAAAGCAGACTGCGCGAGCATGGCAGAATACTACACACACTCAGTGTATTGACTATGAGTATCGAGTATGGCTCTGGCTTCGACTTCGGCTTGGGCTTCATTGCACACAGTCAACGTCGACAGCGACTGCGACGTCAACTGCGGCGCTCCCCTCTTCACAGACATTAACAGATGCGGTTATGTTGGTTAACAAACATTTTATTGGCAGTTCAATTTCGATTTTTAATTAAAGCGTGAAATATCTCTGATGTAATTTAGCCCGAGACCATTAAACGGCTCTTCAAAATAACATAGACATAGACATAGACGCCGCTCTAGAGAAGAAACTCAATGTGTTATACTAAAGTAATATTCCTCTAAGAATCCTAAGTTCTATGTCTAATAAGGGTGATACTAACATTATTAACAATCTGGTGTATTTTTAATTAAAATAAATGTTTCAGTATTTTTCAGTAAATTTATTCGGTATATTTTAAGAATAATGCCACATTTTGCATTTATAAAAATTGGGTAGCAATGGATGATATATTTTAAGTGAAATAATATATAGATATTTAATTTTTTAGTATATACTGAATAATACTAATAATATTGGAAATTAGTAGCGAGTATCTCACAGTCGGGCAAATTTTAAAACAAACAAATGAATTTAAAAACGTAATTTGGTTCAGATTATTGACATATTCTGAGATCTGTTTTTTAATAATATGTAATGAAAAGTGGAGCACATTATATTTAGATTGTTGAATAAACTGACATATCTGCTGATAAATATGTACATTTAATAATTTCCATTTGAAGCAGAAGAAGTACTTCTAAAGTACTAGTAAAAAATATAATTATAAATTAAAAAGTTCGTCCAAAATTATAAAACAATAAAACTAAAGCGATTATCAAATTTATAATAAAAATCGTAATTTTCGTTAATTAGTTACTTTACTAAATATGCAAAAGGTGTCACTTATATAAACAGAATAGATAGCTTGACATTTTACATAATTATTGATTAGTTTTCTGGATTCTTTTGAAGTGCTGCAGACCCGCTTTTGTGTGTGGCTTGCTTATGAGATGAAATCCAATTAAGGCGCCAAGTGCATTCATTTGATATTCCCATCTAACTATGTTATAAAGTGAACAACAACGACAACTAGTGGCACAAGAATAACAACAATTACAATAACAAGCATAACATCGAGATAGCAACCGCAACAATATCGATAACAACGAAAACGAATGCAAATTAAACGGCTCGGGGCATGCATCTTTGGGGCTTCTCATACATGTGGCTCCTACATGAGGCAAGGGGCGAGGAGGGTGCTCCATATAAATGCATATATATATGTACAATACATATACATATGTATTTAGTATCGCATGTATAACTATTTTTCTATGCCTTGAATTAAATTCGATGTAAAAAGGAAAAAGCGAATTAAAAAATACAATGGGAAATGGGCGAAAAGCAGAAAAACAAAAGCATCGATACAAATGCGATTAAATTACAAGCCTTAACAGTATTTATTGTTTTTGCGACTGCAGAGAAAGAGAGAGAACGGAAGATTGGGCTGGTGATGAGCGAGTGGGAAAGAGAGAGAGAGAAAGAGAGAGAATGATGGGAGGTGATACATGCAAATTTTTACAAAGTCTGCAAAAAGCTTAAATAGGAAAATTAAAAATCGATAACATTAAATTGAGCTATCGCTGTGGATGTACACACAGTGCAATTTTTATTTTCTACTATTTACTTATTCGTCTTCTTCTTCGTTGAGTAAATAATACCAAAAAGGAAAACAAAAAGTAAGAACTTAAGCGTATTAAATTGGATTTGCCGTCAAAGCTGCAACCAAACATGCGACAAATGCGATAAGCATTAGTATACTACGTATGTATGTGTGTGTGTGTATATATTACATCTAATATTACACATAGTATGTAAGCTGTATACGCATACATATGCATGAGCTGAATTTTCGATTTATTGCACATTTCAATTCGATATACGAAATTATGCAAAAATGCCAAATGAATTTACCAGCATTTGCCGCCGCTCCCCTCTCATCCTCACTGCCCTACTCCCCACCCTCTCCCCAACAAGAGTTTTGTGCTATAGGGTCACCCCCTACTGAGGGTTTGTTGTCATCAATTTGGCTGTTGACATTAGCCAAGATGGAACAAATGGAAATGCATTAAATATTGATTTACGATCCTATTTACGATCATAAATTTGTAGCTATTTAGCGGTTGACACACTCTCTCGAACATATTGTAAAAACCAAAAAATCAACAAATTGTCAACACAAACAAAACATAGAACGCTCCTCAATGACAACACGAACAAGGCAACAAAAAACTGAAATATTACACTCGAATATTAAAAAAGAAGCAGAAATTAAACGAAACGAGCCGAAGCGAAACGGAAGCAACCCAAGAACCAAAAAAAACAGAAAACAAGAAAAGACCTGAGACAAAAAAGAATGAAAATAAAACATAAAAATAGAATTGACGATGCGTTGACAGTTGAAGGTACTTTAGCATGGGCATCTGTTGAGGGAGCGCTGACTCGCCCGCAGGATACGTGTCCCATATACAAGATATATTAATGTTTGTACAACAACAATGGCATTCCAATAAGTACTTCAGATGTGACTCATATCTGTCATAGTTACTGCGCAACCAGCAAGTAAATGGAGCTAGCCTAGGCAGATAAAGAAACCCAAACGATAATTCTACCTAGGGGTCTAATATTTTATATCAAGGCTGCGAATCAGAATGTTATTCCATATTTTCTTTTAATTTTATGTCAAAAATAATGGACAATAACCATAATATATAGTATAGTAAATGAATTCAAACAGATAACAATTCATTATTCATGATAATAGTGGAGTGATCATAATGATATTCATTTAAATATTATGATACAAACACAACATCATATTTGATAAACAAGTGATTGATAATAATCATAATATCTAGTTTCTTTGATATATATATATATAGATGTATATTTGATTATATCTTCATTCCACAAATGTTACGCACATTATTGATTTATTTTCAGTTTTATTCAGAGATGTTGGCTGCATTTATACACACACATCATCTATAAAGTTCTGGTCAAATGTCAATCGCTAACTTGGAGGGTTCATATTGTAAAATTGTAAAGCGAAACAAACAAAAGAATTTTGTTGAATCAAAAGCAATAAATTTAATGACATTTATTGGTTTTTGCTGCTTGTCATGAGACAACAACGACAACAACAACCAGCTGAATGAAGCCTTGCGTCATTTAGAGCCAGTTTTATGATAGTTGACTCCTTCGACACAACTGGGGATGATCATCCAATGTCGCAGTGTCCCAAGCTCTGTTCGGATTTCAGTCTCCGTCTCTGTATATCGTGCGGGTGTCATTTTCGGGCTCAGTGGCACAATTTGAAGAGGCACTTGAACAGGCTTCCGTTGGGTCTGGCCTCGTCATTAGCAGTCCAAAGGAGAATAGTGGCATGCGGCATGTGGCAAGCGACGCGTGCTGTCGTGCAGCCAACCACCCCACGCTCGTTTTGGGCCATAGAAGTGCAGCCAGAGCCACAGCCAGAGACACAGTCACAGCCAAATAGTTCTGTTTGACAGTTGCAGGGAAAACTCTCGCATAATAACAATAACAATAAACCGGACATCTGAACAATGCTGGACAATGGCGGGCGGTGTCTAGGTGGAGAGACCTTGGACCGCTGGACCTCTGAACCCCTGCCCTGGACAAAGGTCAGCAGTTTAAATTGTGTCATGTTCGCATTGCTGACATCTCTTTCCTGCCCTCACCACCAATCTGCCTTCTGAGTCCTGCGACGCATTCAAAAATTGAAATATTACACATTTTATTTGAAAAACAACAGCAATAACTATGAAATGCACACAATAACCATTGGCAATTGTTGCCACACTGACAGATCCACACCCAAACTAAAGGCTACGGAACAGAACATTAGTTGCCTCCCATTGGGAGCCAGGCAAATGCCAATTTCAATGCGAAGATATTGTCACCCAGTGATTGCTAATGTGCCATCTATGAGTGGGTTCAGTCACTTCCGATGTCAAAAACTGCCCTCTAATGACATTACTTCTGCTCTCGCAGCGATTTTCCCATTTTTCAGTTTCCCATTTCCCATCTTTCATCGCAAACTGCAAACGAATGTGAAATGAGAATTCAATTTTTCAATTATTCCCTTGTGAGACTTTTATTTCATAGATAATAAATAAGCATTAAAGCTATTTTCGAAACCAACTAATGAAACCTTTGGGAATCTTACTTGCTAAAATAATGCATTATTATAAATATGTAATTAAGAAAGCTTCTTTAAGATTGTTTCACTGTAACGTAAATTGTCGACTTTGTAAAGTTAACTTCCTACTAACTTCTTGTAACATTAATTTGATTCGTACAATCGGATGACAGAAACGACTTAATTCGGTAACTCTAGAGCAGCACTTATCACTATCTGAGATGATATTCTTGTTGTATAGAAAAAATGATTGACAGCCATCCTTTTCATTAATTTCATAATGCCATTAAATTATAATAAGCTTATGTTAAATACAACATTTGTAATTTTTAGTTAAGTTAAGTTTGTGTAACAGGTAGAATAATGTATAACCGACCCCAAAAAGGATATATATTCTTGATCAGAGTTAACAGTCCGTCCGTATGATCTCAGAGGCTAAAAGAGATAGACTTATTATTATTTTTTTCAACAACAATTGTTATTTTTTGCACGCACATCAAGTTTGTTTCAAATTTGTGCCGCGCCTACTTCCGCCTCCACAGATCGAAAAAAAATCGAATAGCAAGCACAATTTTGAAGCTAGTGGGATTGTTGCTAAAAATTTGGTTGCGATCGGATTAAAATTATATTATATAAGTTGTTTAAGAAATACATTTGTATGGCAAAATCACCTATTGAATTCGAGCCTTATATGACAATCTGGTATATTTCATAGTCTATGGTATATTTTGAATGTAGTACAGAAATATAAGAGTACTTAAAAAGACCTTTCCCAACTCCTTCAATTGCTCCAGTGCTAGTTCCAAAATTCTCTAATTGATCAATATAGATTTACACTTGCTTTATTGTAATAACTTGTATAATTAAAGATAAAATCATTTAAGCAGTTCCTCCTACTCAAATAGGGAATAAACCATTAATTAAGCCGATTAAATTGAACAGCATTTCATATTTTAGCCAATTAGGAAAACGAGCATAGCAGATCATTGAAGCAGCCAACGGGCGGCACTAATTGGCAGGCATTTAACACTTTCCCCTCCTCGATTGTCGAGTGGAAATTGGAGGCACTTTGCTTAATCATTGGCAGCTATATGATGCCAGCTGCGCTACTGCGACTGCGACTGTGACTGCGACTGGAAGTGGAAGTGGGACTCGGCCATGGAGATCATCATCATCAACATGAGCAGCGATCAACGAAAGGTGGAGGGAAAGGGGCAAGGCAAGAGCCAAGGAGTAGGAGGAGGAGGAGAGGGGCAATGCTGTTCCCCCACGCGGCAGCCAATGCCTGATGATTAATTGCTCTGGAAATGTTTTGTTTTCATAAACAATTTTTTAATAGGCTCGCTCAGTTGTGTGTGCTATAACCGGGGGTTGAGGGTCGGGGTTCACAACGGTGTGCGTGTGTGTGAGAGTGTGTGTGGGTGGGGTCAAAGAGTTAAATCGTTTCGAGTGTATCTATGCGCTTGTTTGGCTTAATGTGAATGACTCCGTTGACTCCTCGGCAGTTGTAGATGTAGATGTTGATGTTGCTGTTGCTGTTGCTGTGAAAGATGCTTTCATGTTTGGAATTTAAAAAAGAGTTGATAAATCAAAATGTTTTGGAATAACATTAGACCGCCCCCAAGACCAATTCAAGGCCCTGACAAATGTGCATTGCTTGAGGGCAAAAGGAAGGTGTTAATTGCCAGCAATCGACTGCAGAGAGCCAAAACTAACTCTACACACTTTTGATAATCATATTTCCTAGACACAAAGATAGACAAAGAGAGAGAGAGAGAGAGATCGAATGAGAGCAAAAAAATTCTATAAATAAGAAAAAATAAAAATAACAGATCAGAGCAGGAAAAACATTTGAAGATATTCATTCAGGAGGGAGCAGAACGATGGAGGGGGAAAATTCGTTGCAGTGTCGCGTGGCGTGACAATAAAATTTATGAAATTTTCTTCTGCTCGACACATTTTCACATATTTTCAATTAGAAATAAAAAAATGCTTTCAACAGGTGACAAAACAATTTTACGGCCGAGATCCATGGAAACCGCACGAATGCCGTTTAAGTGGATTAAGTACGGCACAACTAAAACGAAAACTAAAACTGAAACTGAAACGAAAAGGAAAATGAAAATGAAAACTAAAACGTTTATATCGCATATAGGTTGTAGATACATCGTTTGATGGCTTTTAAATTGCTGTTTCTAAAAAAGCAGTCTGAGCATTCAGCTCGTAAATCTTTCGCTTTGCCGAGCTGCTCAAAATATTGTTGGCCATAAAAAACTATGCAAGTCAGGGTAATATAGCAAGGTATGTTTTCACAGCGGTTGCATGCATCACAAGGACAAATGCACACTTATCTTTTGCAGAGAAATATCAGCGTTATGAATATGAAACAATTATATATTTATGAACATCATAACGATGCGATTTATGAGGTCATCTGCTTTTGTCTCCGCTCTTCGACCTAGCGGGATATTGTCTTTGTTTTCTTTCTTCTCTCAGAGTGCGCCTTACTAACAATAATACCTTTAGCAAAGTCTCTATCCAGGGGATAAGAACCTGTTTAACAGCCAACTGCATCGGACAGCTGTCAAGTCACAGTTGATATCTGGGGTAGACACTTGAAATTCGAAATGAAATATATTTTTTTATAATTTTCCAATGAAAATATGAAGAATTTTTACATTTTTGGAATATTTTAAATAATCGTTCATAATAAGCTTGACTATATCTTCTTTCAATTGAGATATGCGATATGGAATGCTATGTGGAGTTTTGCCTAATATTCTAATAATTCTATCCTAAAAATCAAATCTGATGATATCCAAATAGTATCGAATATAGTTTGATGAATTAAAACTGACGTCTAGGCATGTTTTTGAATACCTCAAATTTTCTTGTAAATTGTATTGAAAATATTGAAAAATTCTTGCAAGATATCAAGTAAATACACTGTTAAGTTTACGGTATTTTAAAACACTTATAAAAATATTTTCAAACTTATTTAAAATTATTAAACTTGATACTTTGTTTTTAAATTAAAAATCTATATAAAATATATATAAATTTTAATTAAAAGTCAAAATAATAATGTCCATTTATATTCAAAGGCTAAAACAAATACTACTTGGATTAAATTAATCATTTAGTAGACACAGCATTGACTGTCTTTGAAGTTTCCATATGTAATACAAAGAAACAGAAACGAATTCATTCGTATTCTAACATTTCAGTAGTTTATTTTCTTGGTAGGAATTAAAATATTTTTTAAGAGCTATAAATTTGTCGATCACATTTTTGGCCTATTTGAAGAAAATCACGATGGACTATGGTAATTCAGGTGGTGCAGAATTCAACTGGAACTACAGCATGGGAGGGAATGGAGGAAGCGGCCAAGGCATGCCCATCTATCCCCAGGTGAGTTTATAGAAGTGATCTTCAAGTTGCGAAATGATCACTAAACTCCTCACGTGCAGATGGGTCAAATGGGGCAGATGGGTCAGGGACAGGGTTTCGATGGAGGACAACAGTGGCTGCACTCAAACCAGGCGAATCAGGGACAGAGCTATCAATCTGCAATGCCTCAAGGTCAGGCCTCGCCCAGTCCGTTCGATGATTACAATCAGTCAATGATGCGGTATACAAATCTCCCCAAGACAGAGAGGTAAGTGCAATCGCACATTAGACTTATTTACACTTTTGCTTTGCTTCTTAGTGGCTCCATGGGCCAGCAGCAGCAACACGGAGGTCAGGCGATGGGTATGAATGCCATGGGCAATAGCTATGGAGGCTATCCCGGCGGCATGTCTCGCAATGGTGAGTATCGGAATCTCGGGAATTACTTGCGATCTCATCTGCTCTCTGCAGGTCTTGGAAATCCTGGCGCTGGCATGGGGCAAGGTACCAACAGCGGCTACGGTGGAAACTGGCAGTAATTACTTTCCCTGCCCCTTTTTTCTTTCCGTTTTCCAGTCGATATCCTAGATATTTCCACATCATATAGTCCTAATGGAATGCACCTCTATATTGAATAAAGACTCCTTCAATGGCAACTGTGTTTTCGCAATCGTTATTCAAACGCTGCCCTGATTCTAAGTCCGGGTCGGAGGTCAGCTATTAACCTATAGTTTGCCGGGTGTTGTGACCCCTGTCAACGCGGATCATGATAATCTGGGATGGCCATAAAGGGAGGGAGGGATGGAGGGTGGGTGCAGAGGTGCATAAATTACATGCGCAATGCATTTGCATGTATAAATTATGATGATTCTATTAGTTAGCATGTCGTTTGGCAGCGCTGCCATAAATTACAGCGTTGCAACAACTGCATGAGCCACCGCCTGGGGCGCTATTAGCATGGAAGATGGTAGAGGGAGGGGAGAGGGCCTGCTCTACTACACGTGTTCCCTGCCTCGCTCCACCACATCCATATCCACATTCACATCCACATCCTATGTACATCCGCCTCGCTTTTCCTAGCTCCCAAGAATTTTTTATTAATAAATTTCAAAAGCGCGAGAGCGCGCGTGTGTAATGATCTGTCGCTCTGGATCATGGTTGTGGATTAATGGTAAACCGAACGCATTTTTCATCGAACATTCGACTGCATTTCGTTTCATGGTTTTCGTTTTTCGTTTTTTTAGAACTCTTGTTTCAAATTTATGTCGCCCGCCACGCGGCATGCTTCATGTTCCATGTTTCACGAGCCTCGAACCGCGCGCCGTGCGTCGAGTTCACTCAACTGTCTGGTGGTTGCTCCAGTTATGAGACCATTTCGTTGTGCTCCAAAAATCATCGGCACCTCTCTTGCACCTCCTCCGGCCTTCTGTTGGTTCAGTTGGTTCCGCAAAACGTGCCTCACACCTTGTCTCACCTCGTCCCATTAATGCAAGTCACGTCCCCGGCAATTACATCCGTCAGATATGCAGAGGAATAGAGCAGTGTGAGTTGCTCCAAACTCTATTTTATACTCTAACAAAGGATTGGAACTCTAGTTAGACTCTTTATCGCAACTGGTTAAGTATATTAAAAATTTCTAATTTGTGAGACACAAATATATATGAATACAGTAATAACAAGCCGATATTTTACATATTTTCTTAGGTAAATTTAATTGATCAAATTTTTGTTGTTAAATTTTCTTTTGTACAAGAAAGATTTTTATTTAGAATTGAAATAAGTGCACAGAGAGCAAAAATCTAGATGGGAAATATGGATTTTTTGATTTAATAAATAAAAATTTTTAGGTTGAAAAAATCCTAAATCAAGATTTTTATTCTAAATTGGCAAAAAAAATCATCTTTGTTTAAGACTAGAATCTTGCTTCAAAAATGTTTTTTTCTATATTGAAAAGAAGATGATAAATCATTAAGATTGTAAAAGTATTGTAAGGTATTCTTAAAGTTTTAAACTCTTTTTCGAATCCTAAAAAATTGTGTTTTTTTAAATAAATCCAAATTATATTAATAAACTAATACTTACATTTCATAAATTACTACTATTTAAGAAATATTTTTCATAAATACAATATTCTCACGAAAAAAATATAGAAAAGATAGGAATGATAAACGATTTTAAAATACTATGTTAAACTATTTGCATTCTTTATATTCGCTTCTTTATCTATATAAAAATATACAATTACATGATTATAATAGAATAAAAATAAATAAATGCCATTTCAATTTCCTACGGTTAGACTTTCCATGTAGAGTGTACAAATTCGTCAAAAGCTCTGAAGCTCTTGGACAACTACATAATTTGGTGTTGTCTTTGAACCCAAGTTTCCCGGTTGAATCAATGGGGCAAGGTGTGCAGCGGGGGGCCTGAAGAAATCGTTGATTGTGGTGTTGGGTTCGTCTTGCCCTTTCACGTTGAAGTACTTGAAATTGCTTGGTGTTATTTTAATTTGTGTGTTTTTTATATAGTATTTGTTGTGTTGGACTGTTTCTCAGGTTGTGCGTGTGTTTCTTTTAACGAATTTGTTTTCTATGCACTTATTTAATTGTGTTTTTATTTTTATTTTATATTTATTATGTGCTCTTCTCAGGTTTTGCCTTTCAAAGTGCCACATTTAAGGTAAAATGTATTTTTAATTTATTTTGTAGTCGCCTTTTGTCGCTTTATCGAGCTCATCGGGTTCGGGTTCAGGTTCGGATTCGGGTTCAGAGTCAGAGTCAGAGTCGTCATCGACGATAAGCACGCACCGCACATTTTTTTCTGTATTCAGTTTTCTGCTGGTTTTTGGCTTTTGAATTTTAATTGAGTTTTTATATTATTCGGTTTTAGTTTTGTTGAGCTGCCTCCATTGCGGCTACTTTTAGTGCCGTGTAATGAAGTTGGTTTTATGGGGCGGTACATTAACATTTTGAGCCAATGTAAGCGTAAGTAAACCTGAAGTAAACTGACCGTTAAACGGCGACTACTCGCATTGTCCTTACTTTAGGTACTTGGCTATAAAACTTCACTGATTTGCATCTAAGCCAAACAAACCTCTTCGAATCAGTTTTATAAATGAATAAATCTGAAATACATAAATACTATACACTATACACTATGTACATCTGTATACTTGACTGATGTAATTCGGTTTGATGATTTTCTGGCAAAAAAAAAAAGAAACGCGTCGGTGGTCTACAACATCAACACTTTGGTTAGCAAAACAAACAGTCGACAACAACTAGTAGTTATACAGCAGGGCAACAACAATGATTACTGCAACACTTGCCTCCCTGTTGCATGGATATAGTGTTGAAAAGGGCGTGGCACTTGGGACACCAACATCTACACGCTCAGACACAACAAATAGCAAAAATGTGCAGCATTTGTAAAACATTTTTGTTAAAAACCACAAAAATCAATTGACAATTCAAGCATCACCTGATATTCTGTGTTTGTGTGTGTGTGCATGAGTGAGTGTGTGTAATTCTGGCATAAATATGCAGCTATTCTGGGTGGCAATTCTATTGAATGTAATTGTATCATAAAACATTCGATAAACCAACAATTCAGAACATTTGATCTATATTGTCCGCAAGTGGCCAAGGAGAGGTATGCTAAGGTCAACATTTTGGAGATCTATCGAAGTCTTTAGACTATATATATTTTGAAGAACTTCTTGCTTAAGTCCCGATAATTTTTGGGGAAATTATTTTCTATCTTTTTTTGCCACAGGGTAGCTTTCCAATGGGTTTCCCTTTTTATCCATGAATTTTTTTGTTGCCAAGTCTAAATTTACAAGTTGAAAATTGTTGAAAACTCTAGCGCTAGCGCATTGACAACTCTATTGGCTGCCCACCCGTCACGACAAACTGCATTTATCACTCGGAAAAAAAGGGCGGGTTCCGTCAAATCCCGTTGATAACGGCGGGTGGTTCCCTTTTGGCCAGCGATTAACCCGCAACTGCCGGCGGAGCGGTGTCATTTTAAAGTTGCCATTAACACGCTATTGTTCGGGTTTTATGACCCAGTCCTAGTCCCAGTTGCAGTCGAGGTCCACACCCGCAATGGGAGTCCCAATTCCTCTCCCCGCCCCTCACACTCTCTGCTATTGTCCCTATCACTGACCCCTGACCGATCCAATTTCTTAACACCCGATTGATATGTCCGGTGGCTATTCTGAAATTAGATCCATCTCACGAATCAGAGGGTTGTAGTTTGCTTGCAGATAATGGTGGTCAGAGCGAAGGTTGTGCTTTAAAATATCATTCGAATGCATCGATTGACAAAAATTCAATGAACCTAAATCACCGAAGAAACCTTTAAATCAACTTAATCATCTTAAAAAAGAATACTGCTTTGTCTAAGCTTGAGAAGTTAACGGCCAGATATTAACACTATCTAGTTAATAACTTTTATATGTATGTACAAGTAAAAAGTTTCCAAAACATATAATAATGTTGGAATTAATATAGTCAACTTTCCATAAGTTCAAAGGTACCTATAGATACAATAGTTCATAATATTATAACAATACATGAAAATGTAAAAATTTAAGTTTATAGTGGACAATATAAAATATAAAATATTGATTTACATAGCTCAAGAATTCTTAATGTATTTATTTTAGTTCTATTTATTTGATATTTTTCGTAGATGAATATTTTTGGAATTTCAGTTATTGAAACTAGAAGTAATCATAGCGTCTGTCATTTCGAGTACCAGTTCTCTAGCCACATTTATGGAAGCACCCTCTATGGACTTTTTTTGAAATTAGAAATTAAAAGCCAAATGCGTTCGTTACGCGAGTTCGTAGAAAACAATCAAGAAATATTTCAAATCATTTGCAGTCATTCACAATTTGAACAGGGTAAGAAGCGCATCAACATTATTTGTATTTTATCTTACGTATTGTTTTATTTTTTCCCAAAAAGGAAGCAATAACTGGGCGAAAAGGGAGCAATGCCAACAATTGAGCTAATTTCAAAATAAATTTTTAATCTCAGCCATCGGACAATGCGAGCAACTGCAATCATCCTCGATCCAAGTATTTCCACCCACATGGATGTGTCAGTCTTGACGTGTCAACCCCGTCTGCGGGTCAGTGGTCAATAGTCAGGAGTCAGGGGTCAGCTGGCCATTGGTCTTCAGTTCATCCCCCTCTACTGAGCTCCCTTCCAGAAACAAACAATAGAGAAATGTCAAAATTAACGAACGATTTTGGCGATTTAACGCTCAAAAATTCGAATGGAAAATGAAATGCGATGCGCCACAAGTAAGTGACGTCTGTGAGTGTGTGTGTATGTGTGTGTGGAGAAAGGCGAGTCGTAAGCGGATTTGGAACGCCCACAACAATTTGTAACGGGGCAGTCAATGCGTGTGTGTGTGAGTGAGTGTTAGGTGCCATAGTTGAGGGAATAACTGCTGCAGCAGCCGCAGCAACAACAGCAGCAGCAGGCGGTCAACCCGAAGGGTTCAGACTCACAATTCATGTTCTGAGTTCCCATTTCCCAGTTTCCAGTTTCCAGTTCGACACGCGTCGCTTTGTTTGCCACTTTTATTGACGCCCAAATCCCAGACATAGTCATCAGTAGCCAGCCGGTCAGACAGTCTGTCTCTCTGTCCCTCAGTCCATTGAGGCAACTCCCGTCGGTCCGGTCAGCAAGGTGTTGCCATTGTGCCGATTCATTAGCACCTACGCCCTAGACATTGAACTAAGTTCTCTAAAGATCTGCGTCAGGGGAATAGGAATCACAAGGTTTTGTCACGCGCCAGGAACGTTCTTTCGTCCATTCGTCAGATGCATTGGAAACAATTGGTTATTGTGTCGGTTTTACAGTCTGCACCAATTGTGAATTGCTTTAATTACTCTTGATTGAGTTTTATTTGGTTTTGACCATTTGCCATAAGCCATAGCCATTGCGTTCTCTGACATTGGATTCTAATTAAGAGACAAGCTTAGTAGGCTATAAAGAATCAATTCCCACCCAAAGATAGACTGTACATAGATTTATAGCTAAAATTAGTATTTATTTGCCTAAAAAGGTTACAATGAACATTTTGTATTAAATCACGAATCTGTGCTACGACATCAAGTAATAGAAAATCAAAAATAGATCTTATAGCTAAAAAAGTTAAAATTGAGTATTTATGTAATGCCTAAAATGATTGTTTTGCTTAAAATTTATTAAGTTAAATAACAAAATGAAACAAAAAAAATTTTTGGATTATCTTGTGTGGTTATGATTTTGTATTAAATATGTATATCAAAATTTATGAAACGTGTTATATATGATACTATTTAACATTAAAAAAAAGATAAAGAAAAAATAATTTAAAAAAATATATACCGATACTTGAAATTTTGTTTAACCAGAAATACTTTACTTAGATAAAATAAGTAATCTACAGTTTAGTGTGCTCAATTGGGAAATACCCATTTTCAATAAAAACAAATCATTGAGGTATTATATTACAAAGTAAAATAATATTACAAAAATATATAGAACGCTACAATTGGTATATTAATAAGAGTATAGTATTAAGAGTATGCCCGA
This sequence comes from Drosophila sulfurigaster albostrigata, assembly GCF_023558435.1. Classification (NCBI taxonomy): domain Eukaryota; kingdom Metazoa; phylum Arthropoda; class Insecta; order Diptera; family Drosophilidae; genus Drosophila; species Drosophila sulfurigaster. The sequence continues at coordinate 4,008,975 of NC_084881.1, forward strand.
TTTTAAACTATAATAGGGAGTCACCTAAACCATATTAAATGAAATGAAAATAATGAATAAATAAAACTAATTTGATGTAAAACTTAAATTTCAAATATAAATTAAATAAATGTAACAATAATGAATATCGGTAGTAAATAATTAGAAGGAGTGTGTTTAAACTGTTAATAAAGTATTTAAAAAATTTAAATGAACGGCGGAAACTCTAATACACATAATCTTCAACTTTAGCATGCAAGAAGCATTTTATTGGTTTTCCTACTCCGCCCGCCACAAATTGTGAATACTCGATAACGGCTGATGGGCTCAGACAACCCTTTCGAGTCGTAAAGCAGAAAAGTGCATAAAGACGTCAAGCAATCTCATAAACAGAAAATAAAATCGAATTGAAACGAAACGAAACGAAACATATTCCGATATCTATGCATAAATTGTGTCACGTGGCATGAGTGCTCCAAACGAGGGCTGAGAATCGCACTGGGATTGAGTGGAATTGGGTGGAATTGGGATTGAGATTGAGACGACACCACAGAAGCTGCGCCAGCAAGGCATATCTTATTTCATAAGCAAATAAGATATAAAGTAAACTCAGAACTGAACCCTTCAAGCATGTTATTCTCCTCGGTTCCAAAAGGCAAATACTTGCATTGTACACATGTAAACAGAGTCAGGTATAGTTTAAGCCATGAATCAAAGAGAGACGCAGATAGCCTCGAAAATATACGAGTATATATATCAAGAAACATGCACGCAAAGTTTACGCAGATTTTGCCGCAACATCCTTTTGGCTGTGAAAAGCCAACGCGGTTCGTCTGCCCAAAACCCCATCAAAATTCTGGCCGCAGAGCAAGCCGCATGGAACTTCGCCCCATCCACCCTATCCACCCCACCATGTCCGCCTCCATTTCACGTACACATCCCTCGGGGCGCAGCCAAAGGGTTGCGCCTGCACCTTGACAAGACAGTTAGACGGTGGCGCGTTAGAAGGTTTAGGTTCGTACAGGGGGGACAGGGACAGGGGAGACGCGAGTTGACAAAAGATTTTGACTTTCGCCTTGTCGCAAGTTGCGCTAAAACTTCAACCAAAAATATTTTGACGGTAAACCGCCAAATTAAGGAGGGGTTCATGGCGACCCCGCCAACAATTCGCTTTCTTGGTTTTCGTGATAATAAATACACAGCGAAAAAATTCCTAGAACTAAAAGGCGCCCGAAACCAAACGCAAGGAAGCTAGACGCGACTGTTCTCAATGCGATGCCGTTATCTCAAATAAAATCAGAGTTGACAGATGAATATATACAAATAAAGTGTGGCTAAGGCACCTGATTTGCAGTCTTTGCAGATATAACTAAAGTAATTGAAACTATAGGAAAGTAATGGCAAATCAATGTCAATAAGGGGAATAATTTTCTTCGTTATGCTTAACTCTTAAAACTACTTAGCTTCCATCACGGTTGTATGAAGTAGGAGATGCTTCAGATATTCATCAAAATTAAAAACATCTGCCCGGGTAAATATTCAGGAATATATATTTTAAATATTGAAATTTGCATATTTTCCTTGAAAACATTAAGCCATTACAGCAAAATGACTTTTCATTTATCCATTGACATTAAAGCGATACATACTTAGTAGCTTTTTTTGCAGTGTATGAGCCTGTTGTTGAACGAGCTTTGCTGCTGCTGCTGCTGTTAAACACATACATACATATGTATCTGTGCGTGCAACGCCATACAAGTTAATAAACTTGTCAAAAGCCACGAGGCAACGATGCGTGCGGCAGTCGCTATTGAAACTGTTGCAGCTACTTATTATTATTGCTATTGTTTGTTATTGTTTTTGTTGTTGTTGTAGTTGTGCTCTCTGTCAATGTTGTTGTTGTTGTTGTTTTCCTTTCGCTGACCAGGGGCTGTGCACCTTTTGACCTCAGCCAGCTGTTAATCGATTTCCATGACCGGCGGCTGTCACCTGCGCAGTCAACAAAGGATTACACCGATGCAGACGTGAGCGAGAACGTGGACATCGATGTGGACGTGGATGTTGAAGTGCATCTGCGCAAAGGGGGAACTAAGGACTGGCCGACTAGTCTTCGCTGGAGGCGTTGGCTGTGACGCCTGCGCAGAGAGGAGAGTTGAGAGTCGCATAAAATTCAAATAAATTTCCAACTCGTTCGCTGGCATTGTGCGAGTTCCATTTTTCATTTGTTAGTTGGACATGGGTTTAGTATTCGGCAAACGAGGGGGTGAATGAGCATTAACATTCACGCTCACAGTTACAATCGCACTCACACTTGCTTACATAGACTTCAGTGGAGGGCTTCCTCTTCCTTTAGCAATTCACAATTTTATTTTCATTTTATTACACGAAACAAAGACAAATTACATAAAATATGTGCCCCGCACTGTTGCACCAACAGTTTCGCTGTATCTGTAGATCAGCCAATGTATTGTGTGCATCTGTGTGTGAGTGTGTGTGTGTGTGTGTGTGTGTCTGTGTGAGTATCTGGCCCACACCTTGAGCTGCGTCTGCGTTTTTATGTAAATTGTGCCGTCGGCAAGCCAAAAACATCAGGCAAATACCCATTAACCAAGTCGAGAAAGAGTCAGAGACGCAGTCGAAGACGGAGACGGAGACGAAGACAGAGTTGGAGTCGTGTTGAGTTCATCGCGCCTGAAATTGCTAAAGGAAGTTGTTACTTTGTAATTAAAATTTGAGATTGATTAACTTATTGTTCGTGTGAGTTTTACAACCCGAAACTATTACCGACTATTTGATGGTTTGATTCAACTTCAGCCTTTGATGGCCTCTCAGTCAACGTGTCAGTCTTACTCCCAGTTCCCTTTCCAGACCCATCCCAGCCCAGCCAAGCTCCAGTCACAGTCTCAGTCTCAGTACAAATAATTTCCCTTCTTCTATGCCCCTCAGAGATACTAAACATTTGCTCTCTTTGGGTTATTGAACTTTTCTTCGATTAGCCTGCGTCTAAGTTTCACCTTTAATTGTGCACAATTTATTGCTGGGCATTCAAATTTTAATTTGAATTAGAATTGAGTTGCTCACGTGAAAAGGTTGGTTTAACATCCCAGCTAACTATTTGTGTTTAATTGTCAATGAAAATAACTTTAGCTTAAAAATATATTGCTGGATAGATTAAGATATACAAATGTATTAAATATCATAGCCAAGTACTTAACTATTATTTTTATTTAATTTGAGGTCGCTCCTTCAAAGTTGCATAAAAACATAATGCTGTATATATTCGTTTTAAAGAAAATATTTTTTTCTGCAAATTATAAATAAAATGAAATAAAAAAATACAAATAGAATGGCAACATTTTGTCTTTTCGAAAATCATTCGTCTAAAAAGGACATTAGAGTTTCGGATCAGATTTCATTTAACAAACAGCAAAATGATGACCTTCAGTTCAAATGTTTGCGGTGTTTTTTTGAATGCATAACATAAAATCACTTAAGTTAAGAGCCTGAAGAGTGGGCGAGAAGCAGGGCATAAATCTCTAGATTTATTATTCATATGGTTGTATTTTTGTGGGATATGCTGGTCTCTTTTTGATGCGTTGCGTATTGATGTTAAAATTCAACTTCAATTCAATATTTCTTGACGACCTGTGGATGGGGTGAAATGGTGGAGGGAGGGTGTCAAGGGTGTCACGTACTGGCAGTATTATGGCAAATAAATGCTATTTCGACTGGCTGCCATTTGGGGGAATATTATTGCAAAAAGGAAAACTTAAAAATTGATTTTCATCTGGAGAATGCCAAAGGAGCGGAATATAAAAGGATTCTTCATATCCTGCCTGCTGCTCAGAGTACACAAGAGTACCAACGGATTCAATTGGAATTGATTTTTGTACGTAAACATAAATAAAATATGAACACTACACACTCTCGATAGCGTGTGCATCTATGCCAAGTGTAATGGACGAACGTCCAGTTGGCACAGCAAATATTTTCACAGCGAGCACTCCAAGGTGCCACCCCTTATCCCTCAGTCATCCTTCTCCCCTTCCTTGTGAGTGTTTGACTGTCCTCATCAGCAGTCCAGTGGCGAGCTGGTCAAATAAAGCCGTTAGTAAGTATTTCATAAGTCGCCAGCATAGAGATAGACATCGCAATGCGATGCGATGCAATGAGCGAAAGAGATGAAGTTAGCTCTGTGGGAGAATGAGAGAGAAAAATACCGACAGACGTTCATCCTGGCAGATAAGCAATAAGCCCTGAGCTGATGGACAGCCCAACTTTCATCCCGAGACGCGGACCTGGAATCTTGAGTCGTGAGTTGAGAGTCTAGAGCATCCAGTTCCAAATTCATTGGCACACGTACACCTAATACAAACAAGGACATGAGCCCCGTTCGTGACTGAAAAGTTTTTCTGCACTCGATCCTGATGCGGATGAACTCCTCGTACTTTTTCTATTTTATTTCCATCATTTTTATTTTAACTGTGCGCTCCGGCGAACACCGTCCGAAACTTTGCTTCAGATAAAAATTTCTTATTTATGGCTTAAGGTTCTCAACTCGAGAGCTTTCCTCCAAATTTGTTGTCCCACCCCAAATCTTCTTCAATTGGCGTTGCGCTTAAATATAACCACAGTTGCTTAAAGCAAGAACTTCTAAATGAACTCCCACTTGGGATGGTCTCGCATTATTTTTGTTGGACCATTAATTAACAAAAGCACACAAATATCAAAATGTAGCTATTAAAGATAAAAGTTGAAAATAAAAAACAACTTTGATTGATATGAAGTAGTCAATTAAACATTTAAATTTTAGTTTAATATTAGTGCTATATACATACATAAATAGCGATACTGAAAGATATACCTTTCAACTTATAATAGAAACCGTTGTGAAGAGGTCATATATAAAAATATTATATTAAAATTTTGGTACAAAATTTATGAAAGTAGTGCGCTTTTAAAATAAAAGCAGTAAGAAAACTTCAGTTCAAACCATATTTCAGAAAATATATCGGAAAAATACTAAAATATACCAAAAGCTGGTATATCGATATTGTATTGCCGGACTTCTATCCTATTGGTTGCGGGTATATTGTATATTTTAGAAAATATCTCTAAAAAATACTCAAATATACCAAAATCTATATTTGGTATATTGATATTATATTGTCTTCCTTCTACCCTATGAGTTCCGTATATATAAATTTTACGTTTGAATTTTAAAACATCATTTGAGAAAGTAGTAGAATTATTAAAAAAAAAAAAAATACATTTCAATGGATCTATAAGTTCTCAATTAATGAATAGACATCTGAAAGGCTGCACTGTGATGGCTTATTTTTATTTCGATTTGTCACTATTAAAATATATATGTGTAAGTATATAAATGCCAGCACTTATTTTTGCGGGTATTTGTATATTGAATGTTGTGTGTAATTTTTGAAAGCGACTATAAAATACTTTCTTATAATTGCTTTTCGATTGCACTATTGAATAAATTCTTCAGCTCTTTTTTCAAGTTTTATTATAATTGAAATTGCCGGGCATCGATTAATGCCAACAAAAATAATTCAAATAAATTAAAATGCAATTAAATAAATCGAACCAACCAACCAACGAACGAACGAACGAATGATCGACCGAACGACACCCGATGAGGTGGGATTTGCTGATGGCTGTCGTGAAAGTGAAGGGAGAGACGCTCGACGAAGGGTGAAGAATTGCAAAATTGTAGACGTGCAATATTTTTTATGTGCTGATTAAAAAACATTCCTTGGATATTGGCCAAAATATTCAGCAGCAGACAACGGTTCGAGCCATTTCATTTGCATTTGCATTTACAATGCATTTTTTGGTTTTTTATAGCCGCAGCTGCTGCAAAAGTATCTGTATCTGTATCTGCAAACGTATCTTTCGCTGCGTCTGTATCTCTGCTCGTATCTGTATCATCGATTGGGATTGATGGCGCGGCAATTGTTCTTGTTTTGCTGTTTTCATTTAATGACAGCTCATTGGTCTCTGCGAAAATCAGTGAATCGAAAGGACGATAGCAGAGACGCAAGAGGGAAAATAGGGTGACGGAATCGAAAACAAAATCGCAATCGGAATCAGAATCGGGAGGGCCCTCAACGCGTCAGCTAGTGAGTCTGCAATTAAGTGTTAAAAATATAATTATTGCAACTACAGAATACAAAAAAGGCAATTGCACTCGTATGTGAGATTCTGTCAACAATTGATGAGTGAATCGAGAGTGTTACTTCGACTTACACTCTTAAGTGTGGATGCCACAAGAGCTAAGTGCTTTGGCATGCCCCAATGATTAAGCAGGCAAATTTCTGTGCGCATAAATCACTTGAAAGTGCGATTGGAAAAAATGTCTCGCAGCACACACACACACAGTTTTCTCCCCATCGCGGCCAAAGAATTTTGTATTTTATTTTGTTCACATTGTATCATCGACGCTGCCAGTAGCTAAATGTCATGAAGCAAATGCAATTACAACTAAATAATACATCTTATATTCGTTTCTAGGCAAAACTCTTTGTTTTGTTTTGTTTTGATTTTATATGTGTCCACTTTCATCAATTTCTATTCTAAATCATTGCCTTTTTTACATGTTGTTGACATTTTGGCATTTGGTAAACAAATGTCACACTTTGACAAGGTTCGTCTTTCGTCGAAATATTTTGAATAAAAAACATTGTATGCATTGATTAAACATAAGACCATTTTCCCTTTTTGTCTCTACATTAGAAATTCATTATTCAAATAGGTTCCAGCAAATAATGCAAAATTTTCATTATTATTCATTATTCAAAGCGTTTCAATGACTATGAAATTTAACAATTTTCGTATTCATAAACCTAAAAAAATGCATGTGAATTGTTTCACATTTTTGTGATTCATCAATTGCAATTTAATTTTGACGATGTATGCAGAGAGAAAAAATCTAGATGAAAAAGAAAATTGCTAATCTTAAATTTAGAACTATTCGATCTTAAAATCTGGATATAAGATTTTTAGGTTGAAACAATCTTAAACATATTTTTTTTTTTAATTTACGTTTTACGATTAAAAAAACGTATCTCAAGATTGCTTAAAGAATGTTTTATTATGAATAAAGAGAAATAATAACCTTCGAAAAACTAACGGAATGAAAATCTTGAGTTAAGTACTTCTGGTTATTTCTTGTGATATTGGTGTTAGCTTAGTAAGTAGAGATTCTGGGTTCTGGTTGTATTTAATAGTAAAAAGAAATTGACAAACATATATAAATATACCCGCTACCCATAGGTTAGAAGGGTATTATAACTTTGTGCCGACAGGAAATGTATGTAACAGGTAGAACGAGGCATCTCCGACCCTATAAAGTATATATATTCTTGATCAGTATCAATAGCCAAGAAGATCTAGCCATGTCCGTCTGTCCGTCTGTCTGTCTGTGTGTCTGTGAGTCTGTCCGTATGAGACATTGTATCTCAGAGACTATAAGAGATAGGGCTATAATTTTTCTTCGACAGCATTTGTTATGTTTGCACGCAGATAAAGTTTGTTTCAAATTTTTGCCAAGCCCAATTCCGCCCCCGCAAATAAAAAAAATCGAATAACAAGCGTAATTTTAAAGCTGCGAATTTATGTGTATACAATTAAAACTAAAACTAAACTATAGTATTTATGAGACCTGAAAATTTGATTGCGATCAGATAAAAATTGTGGAATGTATTAAAGAAATACTTTTGTATCGGTCTTAGTTACTTTGGCCGGCAATCTGGTGTATTGTGCCGTCTATGGTATATTTTGAATGTGGTACTATACCGATATAACAAATATACCGTTTGGTATATTTTTGGTATTTTTGGTATTTTCAGTATGTTTTGAAAATAATACCGGAATATTTTGCTTTTATTCAAAATGGGTAGCGGGTATCTCACAGTCGAGCACACTCGACTGTAGCTTTCTTACTTGTTTTCATATATGTATGAAACAAGTACTATATAATTTTGATTTTCAAGAATGGCAATTGAGATTTTTTAACAAAACGAAATATAAAATTAGGACTATAAACTCAATAAAGTAAGAAAAGAATTCTTTCGAACTTTGTTTTTAAAACTACAGCATAAGTAATTGTCATAAATTAAGATGAATCGTAGTTGGACATCGTTATGCAAATGTATGAGTTTGGGAAGAGGTTGGGTTGAGGATTTAAAAGAGGCAGCGAGAGGAGTCGACTTAACCACGTGTGTACCAAAAATGCGAGCTATCGAAATCGTTTACAGCTTTATGATGCATATTTGTGTACGAACAACTACTTAAGTGGTATAAGTACAGTGTACACATGCAAGTGTGCGTGTGAGTTTTTTGTGCATGTGTGCTTGGGTAATATATTTTAATTTCGTTTTTTATTTCATTTTAGTTGGCAATAATCAACGAAGGCGCGCTTTGCATAACAATTACGAGCAGCAATGAAGCCGACGCGTCGCCTTCTCTCGCCTCGCGGCCCCCTTATTGCCCAGACATTATTCTAATACCAAGTTGACTTACTCAAATACATTCATAGATACATATGTCAGACGCACGTTCGAATTAGCCCAATTTCGTGCGGGCAACAAAATATGTAAAAAATGTTCATAAATGAAATGTGAACAAGTTTACTGTGTGCATGTGTGGGACTGAAGTGAGTACGAGCTATATACATTGCTTAGGTCTGGGTTCGGGGCTGGTATCTAGGTCTGACCATGGTGGGAATGGTGGCAATGCGCTCAACCGCTAACCGTCGCGATTAGCTACTCGAATTCGCGCACACGTACGGGCCATAAAAAGGCGTTTCTAATCTACTATCAAAATTTTGTCAAAAATTGAATTAATCGCTGTTTTGCCCAAGCTCAAGCTAAAGCTTAAACCGAAGTCGAAGCGAAAACGAAGCCGAAGACGATCTCCCGTAATCTCTAGCTAAATATCGTGTGAATTAAGTGCAGAGTGCTCCAAATCGACACTTTAAGAAAGACAATCAAGTATAATAGTAAGTGTGTACTTTGAATTTCACAATGCAGGCAGGCTCTGTTCCCACTCGAGACAAGACGAGTTGTGACTTTCGTTTTAAAGAAATTGAAAACTGTGAAGGCAAACCATTTCCGCTCAAAGCTCTCAACTCTTACGACTCTTTCGACAGAAATGAGGGCTGTCTTGATCACCTGCAATTCGTCATGGTATATAAAGATCGCAGCTCTGACTACGAAGCATAAAAATCATGTGCGAAACATAAAAGAAGAGGCTTCTGCTTTCAACAATACAGAAATACAGGGATGCAAACCAACATCTTTTGAATTAATTGTAATAGAAATTTTATAAGTACTATATAGTCACAGAAGAACCAGATGTGAACTTTAGATCATAATTGAAGCTTTGCTAATGAAACATTACCCAACCCTGGTTCAATGCGAAGATTTGATAAGTCATAACTAGGCGTAACTGCAGACCCGCATGGAGGTGTTTAATGTTCACACTCAAGTCAAGTCAAAAGTCGAAAGACCACTAGCAACGTCCAGCTCTCACACCGAGTGGGTGGCTGTGGTCAAATGTGTGAAGAAGGATGGGCTCAACTTTAGCATTGGCAACAAAAAACTTAGGTAGTCTTCAAGAAGTGAAGCTAATGCAGACATGGTGGCAAACCTGATCCGCAACATCAAAACGAAACGGAGGAGAACAATTGACGAGCACTTAAACTGACCAGGAGGCAGTTAACCGATTTTTAAATATGGTTGGCAATGTTTTATGACTAAGGAACAGCTGCTCAAAATAAATACAAGGACAGTCAGCTATTAACTCCAGCCCAGGGCTTTACTTTAAGATTTTCAGTGCCTTCTTGTAGAAGCAATTTATTCCGATTATGGCCACTTGCTCATTTGGAACTAATTAGTTAACAAAACTCCGCCACATTCCGTGAATTGCAAAACTTATGGTTTATGCTTGGCCTTACACATCCATGTATTATATAGAGTTATAATGTAACAAATCTTAAAAGCTTTTACATGTTCATTCTTCCCCATTTGTTACTAGTTCCGCTAATACTCACAGTATCTAGAATATACTATATGAATGCTAATATGTAACTATGTAATTATACTATAGATAAATATGCCTTTTTTGCTTGGCATAAACGAGAATTTACTTTTCCCCAATAACAAAACCAAATCCAATGTTACCCACATTTCACTAGTCATCAAACTACAATGACAACTAGCGTAGTAAATACCACTGCTAATCATATACTCCTATTGGTGAACTCTTTTCCTATTGAGCGGGAATTTCCCTTGGACATCCACAGACATCAGTCTGTTATTCTGTTAAACCTAGATCTTAGAAGATATATTATGTATTCTGTATGCATATGAGACACTATGTATTTTAGCATAGCATACATTTCAAATTATACAAATTAAGTTTAATTACTATTTAAAAATATTTTGGAATTATAAATCATTTCTATGCTATATGTCAATTGAGGTATACTTAACAAGTTATATATTTCCAAATTATTGAAATATTACAATATAAATTCACTTATTGTAAGTACTACATAATAGAAAATCTGTAAATTTTTTTAAACATATACAACAATGACGACCTAATGCTTGTTTTAATTATTTATATTAAAAGTTCGAAATAATTTTCAATAGCACCTTTAAGTCTAAGTCTAATTTTTAGTCAATAAAATAACTTAATTTATTATATTTTCTATAAAATTGTCGAGTTATACTCGCTACCCATAGCGCGAAAAGGTATTATAAATATAATTATAATTATGGAGTCATCTACGGCCTCATAAAGTCTGTTTGACTATAAGAGATTGAGACAAATTTTTTTTCGTCAACACTTGTTCCACGCCCCGCGAGCTTGGTACGTATAATAATTTATCATTACTGAAAATTTGGTTGCCATCAGATAAAAAGTGTGGAAGTTTTTTTAAAAAAATTTGTTGTATGGAAAACAAGTAAGATAACTATAGTCGACTGTGAGATACCTATTTTGAATAAAACCAAAAATTTTAAACAAACTTGATCTGCGTGCAAACATAACAAATGCTGTCGAAAAGAAATTATAGCTCTATCTCTTATAGTCGCTGAGATCCAGTGTTTCATACAACAGACGGGCAGACGGCTAGATCGTTTCGGCTGTTGATGCTGATCAAGAATATGTATACATTATAGGGTCGGAGATGCCTCCCTCTGCTTGTTACATACATTTCCTGCCGGCACAAAGTTATAATACACTTCTACTCTATGGATAGCGGGTATAAAAATGCCTACTGCAAATGACACTTAATTGTTTTTTCTAACAATCTGGTAACAATGGTTTTATAGCGCACTTAGATTTCTTACTTGTTTTACAATATTATTATAAGAATTGAAAATGTTTTTATTTCTTCTGTTGGCTTTTCTTAAAATATACGAGTATATATCTAATATATTTTAAATAGTATAGATACTTCACTAACAACTAAGTGATTTAACACAAATTCTCATTAATTAAGTCGATTCAAAAACAATGCGCATTGACATCTTATAAATAGTTATTACTATTATACTGAAATTATTACTATTAGAACGCGCTTGGCATTTATGCATTTGTAATTTCAACGACACACAATGTTATAGATAGATAGATACGATGCATATATACATAAACTCGAATCGTAAACGGATTGTCATAACTCTTGATGCCGGGGCATAACTCACAGCAAGTTGACAACAGATGGGCTGGAAGGAGAGCTGAGGGGCTGGAGCTCAGATGGTTTCAAGGCGATTTCTCACATGCATGTTGTTGCCAATTTATTGGCGAGCTGCATCGATTGCCGCTCGATAAACGAGACTCAAAGCGGGTAGCGACAAGTTATGAATATAAAATATGCACAACTAAGCCAGTCGAACGTGAACACGAGCGCAAACACGAATAAAGCATGTCAATGTAATAATAAAATATAATATGGAAAATTATTAAACAAATGCAAAAAAGCTAAATGCAAATTAACAAATAGCAAACAACGACCGATTGCTGACCATCGACTTATCTACAATCAAAGACGAGAAGCAATCGTTTTAAAAGCCTACCTAGCATTCTCCCAGTCCCGGTCCCACGTCAGACTGGGTTCCAGTCTCTATCGCAGCCCACACGAACATTTTGTTGTTTTCGAGCTGAGTTCCAGTTTCCAGTTCGTAGTCGAGTTTGAGTTTCAGTTCGATATGCCCCATGTACAAAACTTTTTTTTTGTGGGGTGCCGCTTAATTTGTTTGTTCTACAAATCGTTGATGCTGGAGCTGCGATAGACCCACCTCAAATGAATGTGTATGTATGAGTGTGTGGGTGTGTAAATCTGCATGTGTGTGGCTTTTAGGCTTGGGGCCTGTTCAATATGGAGGTTCAATTTAATAAGCTGCCATTACTTGTGGGTGGAGCAACAACTGATAGAAATCGATTTGTTTTATATGAATACGGCAACATGTTATGTTTATCAAATTATCAGTTGAGAGGACTTCATTACAATAATTTTTTTATTTAAAATATACTTTACAACCACATAGAAGGCAGTAGAAATCCAATTTCGAATATAATTTCTTTGAAACATCACATTTTAAACATTCAACACGGAATTCCATTGATGAATGTTTCTTGCCGACTTGCAGAATTCATTTTTTGTATTTGTTGAGTCTTGGAAATGGCTTTGCTGGCGCCTCAACTTATCGATGTCGTGTCTTGATTTGGAAAGCAAGTGGGTTTCGCTGGCCATCAGGTGGGTTCAGTCTACTTTTTTTGCGATTCGTGCGCATTCCGCAGAATTCCGCGACCAAATTGATGGCGCCAAAATTCAGAAGCTATTGTCGTCTTGGCCTTTGCTTAACTCAACTTCAGTCTTCAGTCGAATCGGTCATTCATACACATACTCGTGCTCGTATTCGTTCTCGCACTCGCACTCAAAGTCACTCATAGTGAGACCGAAGGAGTGGAGTGCCGCATTTGTCCCATAAATGTCATTGGCGAGGCATTCGCATACGCATTTCGTCTGAGTTTTTCACGTCGACATTGGACTTTGGGACATTGATGGGGGCCGTAATTTATTCTAAGCACAGCCATGACCATAATATGATTTTTGAATATTTGATTGAAAAAGTGTCGCAAAAAAAGAAATGAAAACTATGTTCTGGGAGTGCTTTCTCGGTTATTGGGTTTTCTGTATCGTTTCAATACTTCAAATACTTTGAGCGGACTGAATCGGTTTTAGATTAAAATAATAAATGCACAGAAAGCATTCCCAGTTCAACTATCTATCAAACCCTTTCAAAGAATCAGGCAACTAATTATCTCAGCCAATGTTTTCAAAGTTCAGGAATCTGCCATTTGAATGTCATCATTAGGCGCCTGGTCTCGTCATGCGTTTCGCTCTTGGTTTTAGTTTCAGCTTCGCTTTCGGTTTCGGTTCGGCTTCGGTTCGGTTTCAGTGACATTGATCCGATTCCGATTGCAGCTACGATCATTAATTACTTTATTACGGAAATCAAAATGTCAGTTACTTTTCAACACGTCGAGACGCATTCAAAATGTTTGCGTTTCTCTTTTTTTTTCTACATCCTCTTTTTTGATGTTTGATAATGTTTCCACTGTTTACATAATGTGGAAAATTAATGATGAATTTCGTTGCCTTTTGACGGGGTAACGTTCTATGCAAAGTTCAAAAATGCAAAATTGTCCTGCCAATTCTGTCTATTGTGTAGGGTAGATAAGTTTGAAGTAGTCTACATTCGACTTAATTCAAATATGTAAATTAATGTAATATTTTTCAGACAGAAACAGCTTTATTCATGGCATATTCTATTCACAATTAAATAAAATATATGATCTTTATAAGTACAAGTACAATCAAAATTATGCAAAAATTGTAGATTGCCCATTTTTGATTCAATATTGTATTCATGTTTCAAAAATGGCAAAATGGTAAAATTGAACCAAGAAGGAGAAATCTGAAATCAAGATCAAACGTTTCACAATTTAGATTATTTTAAATAGTAGAAAAAAGAGTTTTATGTGTTTTTTTTTCCTGTATAACATATATTTACTACAATTTTCAGTTGATAAGCAGCTGATAATAAACTTCCCAATATTCAAACAGACTTATGATATTTACGTTTTTAATATAATAATTAATAAGAAAATTGATTTATATTTCTCAGATATGATTGTATAATATTTCTTATGGTTTGAATAATAAAAAAAATAGTGTAGCTACTGCTCAATGTTTACACTGGATTTATTTCTGGACAAGTAATCTGAATTTGCATAAAAGTCGCGCACAAATCCACGCTCCAAATTCAACACGCAATGCAATGCGACTCCACAACTAAAGCTGAAGACGCTTCAGTGGAGCTGGAAGTGGAGTTGGAGATGAAGTCAAAGTGATGCCAGAGCCATGGTCGATATCTCATGTCGGCAACATTCAATGTGCAGGCATAACAAATGAATTATTGACGTTTTTAAGCAATATTCGCCAATATTCAGACTTCCTTGGTGAGAGTGTAGACTAGGGATGAGGAGGGAGGAGGCAGAGGGGAAAGATATGAAAATTGTCAACGTGGGCTTTCATTTGCTTAATTTAATTTCGCATTTCGTTTGTCGCCTTTTTGTATTTCGCGTCTCTCATTTGTTTTAACGAGGATGTGGCCCAAAACGGACCGTCTGACTGAGACAGACAGACAGCCAAACATACAGTCAGATGGACGGACAGACAGACAGGCAGACGGATAAAACAGCTCTCGGTCGTTGTTCATTTTCTGGATTGGGTCTTTAGTCTGAGTCTGAGACTGAGTATGGGTTCGGGAGCGAGAGCGGGTAGGAGCTTGGGTCTGGTCGTAAAATGACGCTTCGCACAGGTAAACAGTGAACAACTTCCATAGTATAGTATGTAAATTCAGTTGGATGTTGAAAGAGCTCGGCTCATTAATGAATTTAAATGGTCTCCTTAATAATATTTAACGGCTTCTTTGCATCGCTTTATGATGACAATATTTTTTTAAATCCCCCCTCAACATTCATCCTCCTCGTGCATCTTGGTAGTTACTTAACATATATGGGTTTCTCTTTCTTAATGGCTCTGCATCAGCATTTGACAGTTGACAAGTTCTTTTTGTGTTGAACCAGACAGGCTGTGGCAGGTATATACGAGTATACTCATATGTATGCCATGAGCTGCACTAAAGCATTGAACTTGTGATGAACGCAAGAGCAGATAGCAAACGCAACAGCAAAATAATACTCAGTGTTCAATCCGAGTATTAATAATTCCCTTTCATAAGGGCGTTCGGAAAGTTTTTGGTCAATTGGTAGAGAAATCTGTTTGGCAATTTATCCCATAAATTCCATTTGATGTGCTGGCCCATGATGAGTGGCAAGTTGCAACATATCCTGTTATCCTGTGGTACAAATCGATTTTTGATTGAGTTCATTAGATGGCAACTCGCAGAGGCAGCTAAGTCTGATATTATCGCCATGTGGCATAGAGAGACACAGACACTCACTAACTCACACACACATACACACACACACACATGCGATAATGCCTCCCAAGAGGCGAGAGAGAAGAGTGGGAACTGGGGACTGGGACTGTGACTGGCCACTTGGCAAAATCATTTTTGTTATTAGCGAAAATCGCGCTGAGTGATTTACTTTTACTTTTACTTTTGTCTTACTCGTCTGAGGCGGACACGTGGAGAATGTGCTTTGATTTCTGCACTTGTCTATCACATTCAATGGAAGGAGGAGGATATTGAGCAGGGGGTGCGCTATCTAGTCCGGACCAGACATCGCTTCTTCATCCTTCGCCCTTCGCCCTTAGTCCATCTTCCATAGACCAAGTGCCAAGTATTTGTGCAAATCTTAATTGGATTTATGTGTAGAAATGGATTACAGCTGATGCTTTCCAACTTGTTCTGCGTTCTTACTATTAATTGAAGCTGAGCCCAACATATTTTTTTGGCAAATGCAATAGGGAAAATTAATGCTGATCCCTAGACACATGTCCTTAATATTTCTTTAAATTAATGAAAGTTGACTACTGAAATTATCGAGAAGGTTACACAATTTATTGACCTCTAGTTCTTATCTTATTAAATTGAAAACTTGTTTGAATGCATTCCATAAATGATGCTGAGAACCTTTCGGATACTTGCACATAAATAAGATTCATGTTATTCTACGGGTATTATTAGCATCTACGAGCATCCATCGAAGAGGGACCAAAAGCAGCCCAACTAATATAAACGCTCAGATATTTATGACATGATATCATCTAAGGCCACTCGCAAGTTAAAGTTCAATGAGATTCCCAGAGACTGCCAGAATGTCTGCCATACACAAAAAATGTGTGCCTATTAAAACGAGAAAAGATTCAAAATCCAAATCCAAATCCGAATCACAAACAGAATGAGAATGAGAGTCGTGGAGATGCAAGAGTTATGCCTTTGCATGAAATGAGTATATAAATATTTTATCAGTGGCCAGAAATCAGATATCTGTTTGATTCATAGAGCTAATTTATGGCTTCCTTTTGTTTCTCTTGCCCAACTAGTCAAATATACTCAGACCAACAGACACCATTCCCATCCACAGCTACAGCCTCATTATGAACACACGAAAATCAATAAAAATATATGCCACAAAATTTTGAAGACCAGAAACCAAGTCGAGAACGGAACCCAGCGCATTCCAATCGAGTCAAAACATAAACAACCAATCCCAAAATGATCCAAATGATTTTCAATCTGAGTGTTTGTTTTTGTGTCTGTGTCTGTCGGTGCAGATCTATTTCTATAAATGAGTTATTTAGAAGCAAGTATTATGGATCGATGAATGCTAAGCATAGGCAAAACGAACTCGATATCGACTATCGATGCCATCTCCTAACATCTTTATAAATCAGGAAGTCAGCTGCCAAAAAGAAAGCGAATATTCAATTAGCATTAAGAATTGCCCATCTTGGCAATCTTTCTATAATGCAGTGCAGTCGAAGTCGCATCTCATTGATTTGTAATTCTCATGCACAGCATAAATTTAACACGTGAAATCTGAAATGTGATAGCCAAACCAAGTTCAAGTCGGGAAGATGCAGCATACCCTACAAACTTTCGTTTGGCGAAGAAGAGAGTTTCAAACCTAAAACAAATATTTGATATATTTTTGTCATAAAGTAGTTGAAATAATTAGGCTGAAGACCTACACAGTTCTTGCTATCCATACTTATTTTATTGTTTTAACTATATGATAAGTGCATTAATAATCCGATAAGGAAATATTTAAAAAAAAATATTTAAAACATACTCGTTGTAACAGAGTCCAATGATAACTTTATATACAAGAATATACGACCTTAGGATATGAGGTATGATATGAGTATTCCCTTGAATATGTTGTTATGGTACTCAATTGCTGTACTGATAAAATCACTTAATCAGTCAAAAATCTAAAAAGAAATATACAAGTAGTTTTGAAGTATTTCGAAAATGCATTAGCCTTGAAAGAAGAGAGTTTGTTTAGTTGGTTATAGGGTGTCAGGTAGTCAATATTTTCATTCTATTCTTCTTACTTTTGTTGTTCTCTGTATCAGAGTCAGAGTCGAAATCGGGAGACACGCTGGAAGATCATTTGCACCTTGGTTGCTGGCAACAAATCTTTGCCTTTATTCAATCTGTGTCCATGCGTAGGTCGGACTCGCATTTGCATAAGGTTTTGCGAGTGGCATTCGGTCTGGGCCACATTTATGAATCAACGCCATGCAACGCCGTTTCATTCAATAAAACACGTTACGCTCCCCGCACATAGCGTCCCCTCATTTTGAGCAATGCTCAATGCACGACGGCGACAACGAGATGTCGTTGTTTGCTTGTTGTTGTTGCTAATTCTCAGCGGAACATAAATATTTCGACACTTTTGCATGCGCGACGAACATGTGCGAAAATGGCATAAAAATATGGCAGCTTTGGACCTGGACCTGGATCTGGACCTGAACCTGGATCTGGCCCCTCTTGGAGTTGTCGCGGATGGCCATTTAGTAGTCAGTTTCAGTTGAACGAGCGCGACTCTTGTCGCCCGTATGCTTATGCTCATAATTCATGCAACAAATAAATGGCAAAACATTTAGGGGCCGTACCCATGACCATTCAGACCTGGGCCCACGCAAACCAACCTTCCAGGCAACCAGCTAGCCAGTCAGACCGGATACAGATGAAATCTATTCTGTAAATGCGTTCGATGAACGATTCGCTGAAGAAGTTTACTTAAGATTGACTTTTAATATGCGTTATTAGTATTTTATCGCATAAAAACTATAGTTTAAATAGATGTGCAACGGTCTCTGTGGGTTTTAAGCTTAATGTTTACGCTTAAAAATCGTTAGATTATGGTATGTATAAGCTATCAAGCTCTAATGTTTTAGGATGATCAAAGATCCAAGAGTGTGGAAGGGTATTATATCTTTATGTTCTCCCCTACTGTTTGTTTTATTATTGCAAGCAAGTCAAGTTTACTGTAAATAAATAAAAAGAAATAACAAGTTTATTCTATATTTTTTAGGATTATTTTATATTTATGATATGTTAAAATTGGTTTCAATCAGAAAAACAATTATTTCATATGGCAAAAACTAGTATATCTGGTATATTTTATATTTTATAATTTTATTTATCTTGGAAAGATAGTAATCGTGGCAAGCATCATAATTAGTAACTTATATTCTCGATGTTATTGTAAACAGTTTGAACTTCGAAAATCCATTTTTTGCTCATTAAGTGGGTATCAGATCAGAGCTACCTAAAACAAATCAGTAGCATGTGTCAAGCAACAGAGAATGCCACCAAAGGCTATTGCTAACAGGCTAACAAATGTAATAACCGATTAAAACACCTCGGAACGGAAGATTATCACAGCAGGCGGTATGGCAACTGTGGCTGAGGCTGAGGCACAGCATTCGATACATCGACGTCTTCGATGTTGACTGCGACTCCGGTAGCTCTCGTTGGCGCCTCCGGGCGTTTACACCTTTGACTTGCCTTTGCTCTGCATGTGGTCTAAATGCTGCCAGTTTCAGGTTTTCCCTTTCGAATTTCGAATGCGATACGAAGCAAATCTGTTGCGGATTATTTCATAATTCACAAGCAGGTTTATAAATCTCTTTAATATTATTTTGATAGGCCGCCTAATTGATGTAAATATTATTTCTGTGGTTCTTAATGTGCTATTCGGATATGGGGAAAACATCTTAGAAGCACTCGTATATTATATGTACAAGTATTCAAAGCATTCACAACAGCAGACGGCGCCCGGAACCAATTGTTTATTGTTCAAGTTGTTGGCAGTGTTTATTTGAAAAGCAATTAGAATTATTATGAGCCATATATTTATTGCCATCCGACTGCTCAATTGTTATTCCCCGAAAATAAATATACAGCGAAGCGAAAGAGAACCAAATGAAACAATAAGCAGAAGGCTCAGCAGCCAAAAAAAAACCAAAACAGAACTCGACTCCACACTTATTATAAATCCGCTAAAATTGCAGGTGCTTGACTGAAATGACTGTTCCTCAAATTATTTACCAGTTCCCCCTGTCAGTTGAACTTCAGTTTTATCTAGAGATTGGACGATCCTGTGATCTTTGCTTCCCATAATTTAAATGTCAAGTTTGGTCTATATTCAAAATTGTTTCAGTCTCCACTTTCTGCTTCAGTCCCACGGATTGTCCGACAATTCTCTTAGGCCATTCTTGTAGCTTTTTGATTTTCGGTGTTATACTTAGTATGAAATGAAAATTGCTCTGATTTTATTTGGCGCGAACAATGTAGTGCTGTTCCCAGAGATTTCTCTTTCTTTTTATGTTCCAAACATTTTTATGGTTATCACGAATAATTTTAAATAACTAAGCCCTTAATTTTCACGAAAATATTGGAAGTTACGCTATTCTTAAATTTTTCCGCTAGATAACAAAACAAAAAAAAAAATCAAAATATGATTAAAATTTAAGTTTTAATACATTAGAAAACAACTAAAGCAAAATATTGCCGATTATTTTTAAAATATATACCATAAAACTAAACCAAAAGAATATACCATAAAAATACTAAACATATGCCAAATGGTATATTTATACCCGCTACCCATAGGGTAGAAGGGTATTATAACTTTGTGCCGGCAGGAAATGTATGTAACAGGTAGAATGAGGCATCTCCGACCCTATAAAGTATATATATTCTTGATCAGCGTCAACAGCCGAGACGATATAGCCATGTCCGTCTGTCCGTCTGTCCGTCCGTCCGTATGAACACCTAGATCTCAGAGACTATAAGAGATAGAGCTATAACAGCATTTGTTATGTTTGCACGCAGATCAAGTTTGTTTCAAATTTTTGCCACGCCCACTTCCGCCCCCGCAAATCAAAAAAATCGAATAACAAGTGTAATTTTAAAGCTAGAGCTACGAATTTTGGTATATACAATAATTACTGTAGTAGTTATGATTCCTGATTTGGTTGCGATCAGATAAAAATTGTGGAAGTTATTAAAGAAATACTTTTGTTTGGCAAAAACGCCTACTTACTAGGGGTCTGAGTTGCTTTGGCCGACAATCTGGCACATTGTGCCGTTTATAGTATATTTTGAATGGTGCAATATATCGATATACCAAACATACCATTTGGTATATTTTTAGTATTTTTAGTATTTTCGGTATATTTTGACATTGATACCGCAATATTTTGCCTTTATTAAAAATTGGTAGCGGGTATCTCACAGTCGAGCACTCTCGACTGTAACTTTCTTACTTGTTGGTATATGTGTATGGTATACTACATTCACGATAGACTATAGAGCGTTAAAAATACGAGATAATCAGCTAAAGCAACTAAGTTCCCAAGTAAGTGGGCGTTTTTGCCTACATATACAAATATATTTCGTTAATAACTTCGACAAAAAAGCACAAAGGCTATAGTTATTATTGTACCAAAACTCGGGGGTACCACAGAAATAGCTAGTGGAATATTACAGCGGTGCCACAGAAACCCAAAAATTTTTAAGGTCTTTATCATTCTCATGGCTGTCACCTTGTCATATTACATTTTCCTAACTTTTTATTAAAAATTATTCTCGAAACACATGAAAGTTACACAACAACTCTAAGACCCATTTACGAATTTCTGGCAACTCTTTGTGATTGGGAGTAGTCAAGGGCAATCACTTCATACAAGTATAAATTTCAACAAATGATTTTACATAGTGCTCAATAGTTATACGATTTCTGTAGTTAAACTTGTTGTACCTCAAAACAAATTTAAAAACAAAAATAAATTAGTTTCATACTTTTTTTTTTATACCAGTGGGATCCCTGAATAAAAAATCGTTTCTATATATGTCAAGAAAAACCTAATGATTTGAAATAATTTTTAAGCAGTACTCGTAATCGTACGTATGATACAACATTTAGCAATTAATTTATAGTATAATCTCCTAGTTATTACATTAAATGATTAACATTTTAATGACGATTCTTTAGTCTTATAATTCGGTTTATTAATGATCGGACAAGATCTGATTGTTGAAGTTGACAAATTATCTGATAATTGATAAAATCAGTAGTTAAGCATTACCACAAGATATGAAAGCAAGATAATAATGATGATTTATTTTGTTTTGTAATTTTCAATTTGAAAATGAAATAATGCTGCTGAGCTGAGTATGAATTTATTGTAGCTTTGAGCTTTTCTAACTAACATATCTAATAAAGAGTTCGTGCTCTTAGCAATTTGCAAATGCAATTTCGATCAACCTATCAGATTGGGTCCCACACAACGGCTCTAACAACTGAGGAACGATTTCGTAGTACTTACAACTTGGTTATTACTGATATTCGCGGGCGCTTTAATGGGTACAATTGTAATTTTCATGTAACTGCTCTGTGACTGGGAAGAGGAAAGTGGAGAATGGAGAATGGCGAACGGAGTGTAAAGTGCAGAATATGGAGGAACGAATGGGAAAAGTTTGAGAAGCAGAGGGGGGAACATGAACACGAATTGTGCGCCAGGCCACGATGATAATGACAAATCAAACGATGACACACAAAACGGTCGAGCTGGAAAATTGTCGAGGGGATGGGGAACGGATGATTGGCCATTTGGCTGTAAGTCTGGTTGGACGGAATAAAACGGATGGAAGACACGACGATCATGGAGATCATGACGATATAATTCAACAGACACGCTCACGATGGAGAGGGATGCGGGAAGGGTGTATTGCAATGTGCCCCCAAACCCAAAAGGAAGTGCAACATTTGTTTTGAATTACAGACATGCCAAAACATAACAGAATACTTTTTGTATATTTGGAGTTAAGCTCGATGTCGAGGGTGCCAGTTGTTTGCCAAATAATTATTTGCTTATAAGCCATACATGTCCACGGAATTTAGCCAGCATTCGTGGAAAGGACCATTGAGCTGATCCAACTGTGGCAGGAAGAACATGTGCCGCAACTGCAACAAACTGCAGGTTGAACAGAGGACCCTGGGAACCATATTCATATCGTGCATCATCTACAGTCGAACATTCCATTTTGCGACAGTTTCCACTGTTGCCCCAAGGACCGGGATCGGGAATGGGACCGACTACCGACGACCGTCGGGGCCGGGGTCGGGGTTGGGGTTTGGGAATGGAAGTGATCGTGGCGAGGTCTGCTGCCTCACGCTTAACGATATTCAAAATTCATTACAATTGATATTGTTTCGAATGCATAAATACAAACAAATGGGCATGCCGAAGACCGTAGTTGACCACTCAGCTCACCTCAGCTCAATTCAGAGCAGCTCAGTCCACATCTCCAAGCTGCAGCTTTGGCTTCGACTCCTGCTTGGTATCAGCAAGCAAGCATCAGCGAACTATACAAGAAATAACAATCTTACTAATTGGGCGATTTTAGCATAAACAAATGTATTTTAGCTCTAACTAAAGCCCAGCACAACAACAATCGCAGCAGCAACAAAAGCCAATCGATTTGTACTCATCCTTGAATATTTTGCATACGAGGCTCAGGCTGAAACCGAAGTTCAAGTTGAACCTAAAGCTGAAGCAAAGTCTCAGACTCCTCTGTGCTCAAACGTAACGATTATAGGAACGACAATGGGAAACATAAACGCGACTACAGCAAAAAAGTAAATAAATGCAAGAAAATATTGGTTAGCTGTCTTAACATATATTAGAAGCGTTTGAGTAAGTTACCATTTTTTGAAATAGTTGTGGAATCGCAAAAAAGGATATTTCTTTTCTAAATTGTTGTAATTATTTATTTTATTTAACACTTTAATTGTGCAGTTTGTTTATGATAAAACGTTGTCAGCAAAAGCCATAAGAAATTAAATATTTGGATATTGAATTATTCTAAGTTTGTCCATAAAAGACAGTCAAAAAAAGGTAAATATAAAATGTTAACTGCATAATACAAAGTTAAATATACCTAATCTGGAGTCAATTATTTCTCATTAGTAGAGAGTATCGTTGAAATGGAACCATTCATAGTGCGGCAATCAGTTATTACAACAGCTTCAGGGAGTCATGATGAACTCTTGATTTTCTCTTATAAATATTTATATAGGCAATGTAAATGTATCCATTGCCGGTAGACGCGGTAGCGCCACAACTTGTGGGGCCACGTAAATTACAAATTCTGAAAGAGAAACGAAGGCAAAAGTACCATACAAAAAAGAGCTCGATCTCCTCATTTGGTAAGCCACCAACTAGGCGCTCCACTGCAGCGTGAGTCGCCATGCCACAAGCACAAACAAGCCACTCGCTATGGTGGGGAGAGGCGTAGGTAGAGGTAGAGGTAGACGCAGAGGCAGAGGATGGGGCATGAGTCGGAGCGCTGCGGGTCAAAACGGTGGCAGGTGGGAGCGGCAGCTTATGACGGCTTCAAACGGCAGCCGAACGCTTTTCGTGTCGCATAAATTGCAAAACGCTTTAATAATTCACCTCTCATCGCCGATATGGTCAAACGTCGGCTCCATTGGTGGCACCACAACACATTGGAGTAATGTGGCATTGGCAACAGAGTCATACAAATCACAGTTATGATTATTGCTACGATTAAAAACTGTCGCCCGCTTCGAAGTCGCGACATTGTCTGCCTGCTTGCCAGCTGAACTGATGTTGCTGCTGCTTATGTTGCACCGCTGCTGGTGGTCACTACGAGTGCAGCACTCAATCTGTGGCAAGTCTGTGCGGCCCCTGGCAATGAGTCTATTCGGACATTCATGTCGCCGCTGTCAAAGTTGCCATAAATATCATCTTTTTCGCAAATCTCCAGCTGAGACCTGAGCACTTGCTGCAGTTGCAGCCACTGTTGCAGCTACAGCAACTTCGACAACAAGCTTTACCAACTGCGTCTGCGTCTGTGCCCCAGCGGTGATTAATTAAACCGAAGCGATCTATGCGGCTCCGTAGCAGCTCATGATTTATAATGACGAATTTATTTAGGCTTTGCTGCCTCCTTGCGAATGGCGACTTCTGACTCTGACTCTGACTCCAAATGGTTCGATTTCAATTATTGCCATAGTCGTCGGCGTCTTTTAATGCACTTTTTCAGTCTCAATTCAGTTCAATTCAATTCAATCAAAGTTGACAACAGGAGCGTCCGATACAATTCAAGTGCATCGATTGAAACTGCAGTTAATCAAATTGTTTAATTCAAATTCAAAATTAAAGTATTAGCATAGGATTTTGATCTAAAAAGTACGAAAGTTACAGTCGAGTGTGCTCATTTAGATACCCGCTACCCATTTTAGTAAAGGCAAAATATTGCGGTAATACATATACCGAAAATACTAAAATATACAAAATGGTATGTTTGGTATATCGATAGAGTGCACCATTCAACGTACACCATACACGGCACAATGGACCAGATTGTCGGCCAAAGCAACTAAGAGCCCTATTAAGTAGGTGTTTTTGCCCATTCAAAAGTATTTCTTTAATAACTTCCACAATTTTTATCTGATCGCAACCAAATTTTCAGGAATCATAACTACTATAGTTATTATTGTATATACCAAAATTCGTAGCTCTAGCTTTAAAATTACGCTTGTTATTCGATATTTTTAAATTGCGGGGGCGGAAGTGGGCGTGGCACAAATTTATAGCTCTATTTCTTATAGTCTCTAGATCCAGTGTTTCATACGGACAGACGGACATGGCTAGATCGGCTCGGCTGTTGACGCTGATCAAGAATATATATACTTTATAGGGTCGGAGATGCCTCCTTCTACCTGTTACATACATTTCCTGCCGGCACAAAGTTATAATACCCTTCTACCCTATTGGTAGCGGGTATAAAAATATTCTGTATCGTAATACATACTAATACAATAATACCGTTGCCTTATCCTTAAATTCCGTTTTAGAACCAAAACTCACTTAACAACAGTTTAGTTTTACACTATTTCCTACATAATAGTCACTTTGCGTCTGCTTTTTAAATGCAATGAAAACACAGAATATATCTCTTGGTTAATTTTCATGTGCTAATGGGGTGGCTAAGCGCGGCTTAGATATATTTTAACATTTGGTAAATAAAATTATTCTATAATGTTTGACAGTACAGATTTGCTAATAGGTTTTAAAAAATGTACTTGAGTAATTCTCTGACGGATGTCACGTGCGACCATCTTTACAATGAAAAAACATAAACTGAAACAATTTTAAAAATAAGAAAATGTTATTCTTATAGCTCTATATTTAATTAGAGCTAAGAATGGTTTACTTTTATTTTCTGATAATTGCAATAAAAATGAATCGGAAAATAAAGCCGTTGACGTTAGTGAAAAGTTTTTCGTATAAAATCACAAGACTCTGCTAATTAAGCTACACTTTTTGTGTCGCATTATTGTAGTCGCTACCAATAGGAAGATGAAGGGTATTATTAAATACATATATTATGAAGGGTATTATTAAATACATATGTCAACGTGCCTGCAGAAATGTGTGTAACAGACAGAAGAAGATAATAATAAATGGAATCATTTATGATTCCTGAAAATGTGTAGCGATCAGTTCAAAATTGTGGACTTTATTTACTTACTACAGGTTTTAGTTTTTTTGGTTGACAATCTGGTATATTTTGTTATCTATGGTATATTTTGAGTGTATCACTAAATCAATATACCAAATATAGCTATCGGTAAATTTTGTATTTTTCTGGTAGATTAATTTAGTAATCTCATAGCCGAGCACACTCGAATGTACTTACTTGTTTCTACCAATGATCCGAAGGATCGTAGTCAGCTACAAAATTACATACACATTAAAAATAATTTCAATTTTCATTAAATTTTGCTTTAAGTTATTGTCGTTATTCGCAACAAAGACTCTAAGTGAAAGTAGTTAGTAAACTTAAACTAAAAACCTCCTCTAAATCAAATAAAAAACTTTTGACTACACAAAATAGAATATACATGCACATGTATATATCGAATATACATATTTACATTTACAAAAATAAAATAAAATAAGTACATGAGTATTAGCAAAGCCTGCCAAATGGGTGAAAATGTCCATATTTTTTATTTTATATTAGAATGCAGGAAATTACCTAAGTAACAAATAGAGACAAGTAAAGCTAGTGACCGATTGAAGATGTGAGTGAGCTTTAGGAAGGAGTGGAGAAGAAGGTGCTATGTCATATTGAGTGAGCACGAACAAAGCGGAGCAAATAAAATTAGTTAGCAACAAAATTACAAAAAGAAAGAAAACAAATTGCACAGTCCCCCATAGGCAATTGGACTACAGCTAAATTTGAACAGGCATCTTACATAAGGAACATTATACGAGTGTACTCACACATACACATGCACATATACATATTAAACTCCATTTTAATGCGATCATGTTGCCTGGCGTAGCATGGGAGAGGGGAAGTAGAGGAAGTAGGTGCTCTGGGGGGTATGCAACCCGCTGAGCAGGCGTTCAAAGGCCCCGAAAAGAGTTAATTTGCATAATTACGTTTGCAACGTTGACGGAGAGTCAGCCAGAGGTACAGAGGTGAGTGGGTGTGGGGGAGGAGGGAATT
The DNA here is from genome assembly GCF_023558435.1 of Drosophila sulfurigaster albostrigata. Lineage (NCBI taxonomy): Eukaryota > Metazoa > Arthropoda > Insecta > Diptera > Drosophilidae > Drosophila > Drosophila sulfurigaster. The sequence continues at coordinate 4,036,088 of NC_084881.1, forward strand.
GAAGTGGGACCTCCACAAGGTACCAAATGAAACTTGAAATAAACAAAAAAAGAAAAAAATGAAGCCGCTTTATCATTTTTAGCTTGCGGCGCTGCTTGCCCAAAGTGTGGAAAATAAATGTATGGAAATTTGCATACGAACTTCGAATGGGAATGGAAGAAAAACCCCTGCCCTCATCCCCCTCCTCTTGTCCATTCGAATGGCGGATGGTAGTCCGTTATGCCTCGCCATGACTGGTCAGGGCCACTTAGAGTTCGGCAACGCCCCCTCGCTTGTGTTACGAGCAGGCCAGCAGACCGACGGATAAAAAGTCAGACGGACAGAGTTTCAGCATTGACGTCATTAAATTTATTTATTTATTATTGTTATTATTCGCAAAGACACGATTGTGGGTGGGGAGAGCGAAGAGGGTGGGACACATCCGTTTATTGTTGCTGGTGTTGGATTATTGCGGTCTTTGTTGATTTAATTAATTAAATCGCAGTTGTTTTTTTAATTGATTGACAGATTAAAAACAAAACCAATTAACAATTTTAATACAAAATGACAACCGCATAATATGCTGTAATAAAAGCGGCATGCAACAGACACAGAAGGTGGGGTGAGAGAGGTACGAGTGGCAAGTGACCACATAAATGTGCCGTATATGAGATGAACACACTCATTCACACTTGCAATGGTATGTCATAATCCGTAATACGCATTAAAAGCGATTTTAATTAATGAAATTGCTCAAGGGAGCGCCAAATGGTGGTCAGCATATGGCGGCTTTAATTATTTTACTAAAATTAAATAATGTACCTTACAAATCATATCATATTAACCTGTTCATTACAGTTTTTAATAAAAGCCAGAACTGTAGAAAAACATACTCAATTATCTTAAAGAATCAACTACTGAGCATGGCCTGTTTTTGTTTAGATTTATGTTGTACATAGAAATTATACCAATCTGAAACTGAAAATTGTATATTTTCTTTTTTCTTTATCTATATTCTGCAATCTTTAAACAAAGTTAAGCATTCGCAAATCTTAAAATAAGATATGTATATTGATTAAGATTCTAAAAACAAGAAGAAAAACTGAATGCGCCAAATAAATAATTAGTAAAATAATAAATATAAATAGTAAATTTTAAATTTATTAAAATCAAGATGTGTTTCCTAACTATAAGATTGTTATGTTGTTGACTCACTTTTTAGACCAACATTCTTAGTGGCATATTTGAAATTCTACCCTGAAAGTAAACCAACTCATTTGAAGCTAAGCTTAACGAAGTGGAAACAAATGCCAAATCAAGGCATAATCCTCTAACCTGGTTTCAAATCAGTTCATCTAAAAGTATGATTCATTGGGAATTCCCCAGTATACATCCAGCACAAACTACAAATATTCATACAAAATTGTGATATCATTAAAACTTTTAAAGCAGTAATCATTTGTCAAATTGTCATCGATTTGCAATAAGCGAATTTGAAATTCGCACAGCAAATTGCCAATAAATATTCGAGTGAAATGACTATCGGTTAATTAAAATCGATAAATTTGTTGAAATGACATGGGAATCAGCATTATTGCAGAAGAAGAGTTTAAAATTCATATAGATTTTAACATACAAATAACTACTTTCAATTAATAGAAACAAAAGCGAATAGAGGCGAATCGAAATTGGCAAACTGCGACAAAAGAGTTATGCATAACAGATGTTTGAAGCAATTTGAATAAACAAATTCCCACGAATAACTTGACTCAGCCAGTCAGTCATTCAGTCAGACAGTTAAACAGTCGAGTCTGTAGAGTCAGGTTGTATTCACACAAAAACGCAAGTATAATCAGAGCTCATTTAGAATTCATAATTTCTAGTTAGAGATTGTGTGATGTGATTTAGAAACAGAAAAGCCGAAATTGAGTCATGAACCAGTTCCAGAAGAGAACCGAACAAGTTCCATGAGATTTTGTGGTCTGAGATGTGGTTCTCGTTTCGGCACCGAGCGTGCCAATAACTCAGATGCCCTCTGATATCCATGAGAATGGATATATTTAGTGTTCTTAGTCTGGCCATTTCATATGCAAAGCAGTGCCAACTGACCAGCAGCAGCCGGCGCAGCATCAGCAGTCGCATCCAACATCGAAGATGTCAATAAATCTGCCGATTTGGCCTTGTTTTGCATTTCCGCTAACAGAAACCAAAAGCCAGTTGTAGACTCGCACGCAAACTGTGCCGACGAAGAATGAGATGGGGGAAGAGTACGAGGAAGAGCGACAAAGCTGGCTTAAACTGGTCAACCTGGCCAACAGGAGATACAGTAGCCCCACGTCAAAACGAGGTGATTTAGAATTGTCGAATTTTATTTAAATTGGATGCAAGCATGCGAAATTTATTGTAGAAAATCAATAAATAAGAAAATCACAAGCGATGCGAAGCGATGCCAAACAAACTCGACTGCTCGGATGGAGTTTCGAAATTCGAACCTCGCAATCTGAGAAACGCAGCTTACGTGTATGCGTACTTATAATGATCACTGTGTGTGCCTTTCGCTGGTTCTCTTTCTTCTTGCATTCACGATTTGCATGCGAGCTCAGGACATCGATAGCACCTACAAACATACGTATACTACAGAGCTGTAGGGATACTACCTCCCTACCTGAGCACGAACTTGCTTTTGATAATTTTCTGTCTCTTCATTATTTTATTTCTTCTCTTTAGAGTTTATTTTATTTGGATGTCGATTTTATTTTATTGAAAACTTTTCAGTTCATTAAAATTTTTTTTCGGCTAATAAATATTTCGTTGGTATTCAAACAGTTTTACTACTTGTCTGCTTTGGGCAGAACAACTAAGAGAGTCAATATGTAACGCACTTATGAAATGAGACATTGATTTAAATTCAAAATAACAAATAAAATCAATTATTATGTTTTAGTTCATTTTAAATGAAATGTGCATTTAAAATAATCTGTTAATATTGACAATACTTTTTTAAATATTTTTTAAGGAGCATGGGGAATTCGGTTCTTATTTGTATTTTGTGCTTTTGGGCCAAGAACACTCGACATACTCAAAATCGATGGTTGCGATAAGAGAATCAAGCCTGCGTTGCTCCTTGAAGCTCTTGGTTCGTGTCTTGTATCTGATTGTTGTTGACATTTAAGAGACGCTCTTTAATTAAATTGAATTAGAATTTAAAAAAAAAACCTCGTAAACAGCTTACTAATGCAAAGAAATATACCAATTGCAATACAAAGTTTGTGAATTTTTGGAAAAATTTGCATAAACATATAATTATACCTCGGACTTTTTTTTTGCAAATCATTATACGAAGTATAATAAGTAAATTTATCTGTAGCATTGAGTAGATTTGATAAGCAGATCAAATGTGTTTCTCAAATGATATTATTTTATTTTTTCCCTACGTTTTATTTGTATCCCTAATTATTTATTTGCTCCAAATATTGTATTCTTTATAAAGGCATTACGGTTTTATCAAATTAGGGACAGAATGAGCATTCGCCAGCTACGGACTGCGCACAGTTGGAGATCTAGATAGATTTCGTTTACGAGTTCTAAACAGAGCCTTCTAACATAAGTATTCGTGGAGAATTGTCGCGCAGGTTCGTTGCGTTTATAATTAATGTGCACACCTAGAAAGGTGTTAAATGACAAACAAACCATGAAATTCTGATACCGCTATAACAATGGCATAGAAATAAGTATGTATATATGTAGAATATGCCGAAGTAAACATGACAACAAACAGCAGGCTGAAAGCAAATGACAGAACCCTGTAAATGATATACGATATAAGAATGCGATACGTGAATTTTCGGACAGCGAGTTCAATGTGTTCACCCACGAGCGAAAGAGGGGGAAAACAGGTGCATGATGTCGAGGGATCGCACTGGGGATCACAATGTGCTTATCGAGTTGTCATTGTCCTGGCCAAGACAACCCTTGCAGAGCGGCACCAATTAATACCAAAACGATAAAGTCGAATGGCAGCATAAGAAATGCGCAACATGCACTTAATTAATATAAGCCTGTGGCACATTCACCACAACTTCAAGCTGCCCTCGCTCGATGTCCTTTCCCTGCGCATGCTCAAGTGTAATGCCGACTTCCGCTTGAACGCACTTGAGGCTGCGGGCCACAAGGATCACAAGCTGGTTCTGGTTGCCAGCCAAACAGCCAAAGAAAAGATACTTATCATGAGTATTTGCAATTCTCGCGCTTGTTTCGCTTGGCAGGAACGCGCTTAAGGACGGTGTCCTGCTACTGCTACCAGCATTTAAGCCCCGATTAAGCTGACCATCTGATTTATGGGTGACAGTGCCTGCTAGATGGAACATCGCTTAGGCAGGTGGTAAATTGTCAAGTGGGTAACATTTGGAGATCGTCAGGACAGCCCACGCCACCAACGCCCAAAACAAAAGATAAATCGCAACCATTGCACTGAGCAGCATCATCGGCGTCATCATTTAGAGACATTTTTACATTGCGTCGCCTACTCAGACTATCGCCATCAGTGGGTTCATAAATCAAGCGCCTAATTAATGGCAATGCTTCGCCTGATAAAGCGCCAGAATTAGAACTCACCCATGTTTATCAATTATATTTTCTCGTACTTCATTTGCGGGTCTTTCATTTGCCGCCTGCTTGGCAAACCAGCGCTGTTCTCCAGTACAGTTTCCAGCTAATCTGCATGAGTTATTCCCGCAAATATTTCCATATCTGCATTGCTTCATTGCTCCAATGCTCCATTGCCTCATTGCATTTTCAACAAGTTTCTTCCCGGCTCAGTCTATGCCCAGTCCGAAATTCCACACTTGTTGCCTCGATTAAAGCTTCCCCAAGCAGCCCAAGAATGAGATTGCATGACAAATGCGAATGTAAATGCATTTCTTGCTTCAACTAATGAATTCAAGAGAGTAATATATTTTTCTGATTTACCAAACTCAAAGCATTTAACTAAAATAAGTAGAACATGGTTGTTGCATTAGATAAGATAATTATTCTAGACGTTGGACTATTTAAAGTAAAGATTAATATTTTTGTTTATTTGGTCTAATGATGTTCATTCAGTTTCCGGTATGTTTTTAACTACAGATTACAAAAAAAAAAAAAAACAAACACAAGAAAGCTACAGTCAAGTGTACTCAATCCATTTTCGATCAGAAGGAATGGGAAGGAAATAAATGAATGAAATTTGAATATGTTGTGCAACATTTTCAAAAGTACAAATAAAATTTTGTCATATAAAAAAAAAACAAAAAGGCGGCAGTATGGTCGCCGCACTGAGACGTGCTTCGATGAAAGGCCGCGGCACGCAGCACAAGTGATATAAATTTGAACCTACCCGGCGGCAACAAAAATATCGGTATATCTAGAGAACGTCGTACGGATTTTTGAAAATATATTGATTTTTGTGATTTTGGTGGTGTTACCTCTTAAGACGGTTAGATTTTGCAATATTATTCCATAATTTAGTTTATTGCGTCAGCATCTTAGCTTTCAATATTGGGCTTTCCGTTAATACTTCATTTTTAGTCAGAGAATCCTACAATCATTATAATCCGTAATATTCGTTTCAAGTAATCAAGCAGGCGACTATTGTTCATGTTTTGGGTAAGATCTAGACATAGTACATGGAATAGTTTAGTATACTTCTGAAATTTGTGCTGAAAGTATCTAATTTTAAATATTTTTTTTATCATAATCACAACATTTTTTTTTTAAATTTTAATTGTGAAATATTTTTGTACTACGGGAGGAAAAGACTGTAAGTAGAAGCCAGTTGTTATTATTTTGAAATCTATTGCTGGTAACCAATTTTGTGGCTTTATTTTTCGTTAGTCTTTTTTGATAGAGTTAGGATAAAATTTAATTTTTGAGCTTTTATCTTTTTCTTAAAACATATCTAAAAACATTTTATTAACAGCGTACGCTGATTCCACGACTGAGTTAACGTTCTACATGAAAATATCTGCAATATACTTCTAACTGAATCCACACTTTTCTTCCCTCAGAAAACAATGGCTGATTTGCAAAGAGTCTCACCCAGCACAAACAAAGCCTTTGAAACTTTTATTAACGCCTATGCATCACAATATGGCAACGATACGCTTTCTCTGATCCAAGGTGGAAAATTGTGGAATCGATTGTCCGAAACTCAAAAAAATAAATATCGACGTATGAGCAGGATGCAACTTTTTAACATGGACGGGGGCGACTGTATGAGCTGCCCTCAGAAGCGTAGGCGAAAGCCGAGGTGCGCTCCAAAACCACGATGTGCTCCAAAACCACGATGTGCTCCAAAAATGAAATGCGCTCGAAAGCCGAGATGTGCTCCAAAGCCGAGATGTGCTCCAAAGCCGCGATGTGCTCCAAAGCCGCGATGTGCTCCAAAGCCGCGATGTGCTCCAAAGCCGCGATGTGCTCCAAAGCCGCGATGTGCTCCAAAATGCCAAAAATCAGGTCCTATTACCAACAACGGCTATCTAAATTTTCTTCGTGTCTATAGACGTAAGCACTGTGGTTTGAATCCAAATGATTTAGTAACCAAAGGAGCTAGGGCTTGGGTCAGACTCCCAGAGTGTAAAAAGGATCGTTATCGTAGACAAGTAAACTAAAATTTAATATTCTAATACTCTTAAAATTATCACTTTTCCCCTAAGGCTTGCAAGGTAACATGCAATCCACGCCATCAGCGACGCAAAGAGTGTCGATAAATTATTCATTTTTATGAAATGGTCAAAATTTAATGCAATTTCTAATCTAAATATATTTGTTCATAAATCGGTTAACACAGTTTTTGTTTTTTCGGTATATTTTTTCATTTAAAGGTGAAATCGAAGCCACCGGCTAGTGTGCTACCCATTTGTAATAAAGAATGCATTCATTTGACAAAAACATAATATAATTTATATTATAAATCTAGCTTTTAACATAGATACGATTATACGGTTACACTAGTGCCCTGCATCACCAAAAACTCTCCATATATTTTAATATATTTTAAATGTCACGTTTCTCCATAGAATAGAATAGGATTTAAAATTTGCTACTTTCAGCTTCGATTTCAAAAGTATACTGAACTATGATGTACTTGGTCAACATGCTAACCACACAATAGTTGCCATCTCAATTACTTGCATCAAAAATTACAAAGTCCTGCTCTAATCGAATTTTAAACATTCATTTTTCATATAGGCATCCAAGTATGCTTTATACTTATTTAAAGAAAATATGTAAATCAGCAATAAGTTTTATATTTTTTTAATTTTGTATCTGACTGCAGCCAGGATCACTGTAGTGATTGAATGTAGTTCTAATTGTATGCATAAAATTAGAGTACGCTGGCATCAAATTACGCTGATCAGAAGGTAACAACAAATGCCGTACGCAGGGTAATAATACCCTTATACTCTGCCTAAGTATGTGGAATCATTCAATTCATCATCAGCCCTTGTCATTGTCACATTCGTACGTGCTTTTATTCATATTAACTGGTGAAAAGGCAAAAATAGACTTTCTTAGAGTAAACTACGAATATATCTACTTAGATATTCTTAGTGGAGCAAGTTCCTTATCGAAGACGAGATCGGAACACTTGTCAGAAACTATACCGCCTTTGACCATTTGGGCCATTAAAGTGGTCGTTCCACCGCGAATACCCAAATATCTGAATATCTGATTAACCAAATTGCTGTATACCCGGTACACACAGAGCTGCTTGACGTGCAAGACGTGATGTGAGCAAAGGCGTTGCCATAATTTGTCAACACCCCAATATTTTACGAGCAGTCATTGCGATATAATTGGGCCTCTACGTACGATCGTATGAGTGTATACAAGTAGTACTCAAGCTTTTTGTTTTGCGATTCATTTAGCATTTCGAATTATTGCGCATCATAATGGCCGCCGTATGTCTGGTGCGATTTACGGTTAAAGTCGAGGGAGCCACCAATTCAACACCTCTCCCTGCACCTCCCGGGTGGGGAATGATCAGGCTTATGTTTTATGTATCAAAGCGAGCGGCTGCCAAAAACTGTGAGTCGTGTGTAGCTTAGATATACATACATCTACCTATACAGCCACAGATACAAATACAGATAGTCATATAAATAAAAGAATGTGTATATATGTATATTGTGACACGAAGTCAGGCAATCCATTGTGTCAAATATAAATCAGATCATTTTTCCGCAAAAAAAAAACAACTGAGTGGGACTTATTTTTGTTTTTATTTTTAGATACCCGGCTTCCACGAAGTAAGAGGGTATTATAACATAGTGTCTACCGATAATGTAGGTAACAATCACATCTCACAAGAATATATATTTACTGCAGCCTGGCATGCGCCAACAGTTTAAGTACTTTATAAACCTAATATTTCAAATAATTTGTTGAGTAATTCCTGAATTTGAGACCAATTAATTCATATTTTGTTAAATACGAAGCTCTTACCGAGTATTTAAAAGGCGATTACACCCAATGGCAGCTTACTTATTTTATTTTATAAAAGAATTGGCATAAATTGGAAGGCGGAGGCAGAGATGCCTTTAAATATTTTTGACAAACATTTCGATGCGTCGTAATACGCTTGATAGCTTTTTTGAAAGTGATTCGTTTTCGTGCTGACGAATGACAAAATTAAAATTCAATGCACAATAAAACGACAAAAACGAATCAAAAGTCGACTTGAGTCTATTAAAAAGTCATGCCGTATCAGAGAAGCTGAAAAAATTCCCCACCAAAAATTAAAAAACTAAAGCAACTTGAAAAATAACCAACCAAATAAACGACACATAAAAATGTGGATCATTCATTCATCATTGAAGGAAGGTACAGGTTAATATAATAATCCATCTGGTCGATAACTAATTTTTAGCTTGCATTTGTAAATTTATACATTCAACGAACAGAAGGGACAGAAATCGGTATAGGGCCTTCTATGATTCAATATTTTCAAATCAAGACTTTTCAAAGAGGTGAATAATGGATATAAGTTAGACATCTTATTTCAATAATTCTTTATGGTCCCCGATAAAAAGGCTTAAGTTCACTTTCATAAGTTTTCTATATAATAAAAGGCCAGGTTTAATTTCTTTGCTATTAAGAAAATAGTCAAACAAATCCGATTAGTTGCTCTGACCGTCACTTGAATTTCAATCAATTTTTTGTACAGAAATTTTGTAAACATTTTGATTAATTTTGCAGCAATGAAAAAAGTGCGAAAAGCGAATCATTTGCCACACAAACGGCATACAGAATACAAGAACTGATTTCAGACGGAGACACCTACAGGATAGGAGAAGGGCATGCAAGTCAAAGCTAAAGGCAGTTTCTGCCTACCACAGTCCAAGTTGTAGCCATAGCTTTATCGTGAAGCCAACGAACCAGTGGGGAGGAGGCAGGGGGTCCGCTTTGCGGCGGATCCTTTGACCAAATGACCGGCGCGGGTTGAGGAAGATGGAAGGGACTGCCGATGCCATGAAGCACTTTTCACGTGTCCTCTTTGTATTGCGCAGAAGCAGAATCAGAATCAATGCTTTGCCCGTGGGATACGTAATCCGGATTTTACCATTCAGAAAGTGTAAATGAAAAATCTGTTTTTGGAAGCATTTTAGCGTGAAAATGCAATATTGAATTCATTTAAATTCAATAGCGCCTGATGGGCGTCGGCGGCGGTGCAAAAAGCAATTACATGACAGCCAGCTCTGACTCCCGCTTTTCCGCCCGCATCAGCTTCAGCTCTCTATCAACTGTACCTCTACCGTCAGCTCATGCTCCAGTTGCAGTTGCAGCGTCGTTGGCTGGTAGTCCAATTCGTTACTCATTGGGATTGGTTTGAGAGCCATGTCAGCCGACGAGGATGCGATATAAAAATTGCCACAATTTTTTATGTAAATCGTTGTGAGTGGGACCATGCACAAAAGGATACGAAGAGTTCCATTCAATGGGTATTAATAATAAACGTGAAATGAAATGTAAATACCAGTAACGAGTGAAGGGTACATCAAGAGGAGGAAGGAAGAGCAGGATATGTCATCGACGAGAGTAACAACGACGACGAACAATAAGAGTGAACTCATAAATTCAGCCCACAAATAGCCGAGCGAGCGCAAAATCTGTCACCTATCAAAAATACCCTAAAAGGGCATAAGTCTACTTCTCCCTCCACCGATCCTCCAGTGTCCCCATTGACTTGGTGAATGTTGCGCGTGCGCCGACGTCGGGACAGGCATCGCGACTGACAATCGATGACAATCAATGTTTGCATTGCATTATTATTATTGGAATAAATGAATAAAGTATCATGCTTCGAGTGGCATGCAGTGACAATGGCCACAGCTTCAACACTGACTGCGATCCCTGCTTCAACTTCAGGTCCATACTGTTCCGGTTCCCCATGATTCTGTTGTCGTTGGTGTTGGTGTTGTTGTCGTTTCTGTTGTTGTTGTTGTTGTCGTTGTTGTCGGATTCATGGGATTTATATGTGGTTCAACATCCAGTTCAAGCGAATTGTCAACCCATCGCGTAGCAGTCAAAATCGGCATCAAAAATCGAGATCGGTAACAAGATCAGCAGAAGCCGCACATCCCAATACGGAACACAAGCAGCCGGCCGTTCGACCGCTTAAGCAAAACAAAACCAAATCGTTCCACATTCCGCGCTTCTTATTCCTCCGTTCCATCGCATCATCGACCTCCTCTCCTCATACGTTGGTCCGAAGAGCAATCATATTTCTGATACCCCCTCCCTCATTAATAGATTCGTTTATTGAATAACTTGACAGTGGAACTAATCATGCAATTATATTACCTTAAATATTCTGCAATTACGCTGACTATTTAATTATATGAATTATGTAGCTATGTAATTTCATTTGAATTTCATTTGCTTTTAAATATTATGACCGCTGTTCATCCGAAAAGATTATTAAAAATAAACTTATTAAAACCCGCTAATCGATCAAAAACACTTAACTTAATCGTAACTTAAATTTTTCAATACACCTTTTCCCACAGTGCTCACACAATTTATAGATATGAGATCAGAGGAAAACAAACTGCATATATGATGACACTGACTTTCGACACTGAATTCCAACGAGCTTACCCCCAATCCGTTTCCAATTCCAGCTCCACAGATTTCTATCATATTTTGCATAGAATGAACAGATTAGAAAACTGCGCTGGGTTTCAGTTTCAAGCGGGTTCGGAGTGAGTTCGTGTATGTCATACATATGTAGGCACACGATGGAAATGGATGCATAACACACTTGCGGCTCAGATGGCATCTCTACTCTCCGCCTCCGATTCGATCAGATGGGATCGAATGGTATCGAATCGGTTAGCCAAACTATTTTAATATTTGCGTCTGAAGTCTGGGACCAGAAATTCAAATCGTTGCTGTTGCTGCTTTAACAAACACTTGGACTAATATTGCGATCGAAGACAATGCGACGCCTGTGCGACCATGCAACTCTCCAAATGTGCAGCAGATCTTCTGCTTCTCTTGCCACAGTGCTCCCCAGACGATGAGGCCCTTTGTCTTTGCCCAGGGGCGACAGTCCCGCCGCATTGCCAGACAGCGTGTCTGTGCCACAATCCAGCTCTGCTTCATTTATGCAACAGCCAACTTGTTGCTCTTTTTGCGCTTCTGCTGTTCAACAATTTCTTCAACACCTTCTTTCTGTCAGTTGACGAGCCTCGAAGGACGTAAAAGCCAATGCTGGGAGGGTTGGAGTGTAGTATTTGATCACATTCACAATATGTATGTGTGCGAAATGGAAATCCCATTTTGGCAACTTTTGTCGCTTTTAGGAAGCGCTAAGAACGTTTCTCGCGCATTACCAACACGGGCAATGTTGAGCCCCGTCGCATCGAATCGAATTGAATCGCATCGTATCGCGTCGATGATGAGAACAACCGAGCCGCCAGCTTGCCGTGCATATTTCCACTTACAAGCTGTTGTCCAGACATCAAAACTGAATAATATTTATGATCATTGCGATATTTTTTTCGTTTTGTTTTGTTGCTGTTGCTGTTGTGTTCATGTTGTTGCTCTGTCCAGCTGTCAGATGATGCTGAGGTGATTCTACTCCAACTCCGTCTCTACTTGGACTGCTTGTGCTGCTGCTTGGAATGCGGTTCTTCGTCTGAAGCTCTGATTTACGGATATGTCATTGAGCGATTCACATACTCGCACAATAGTATAGGCTTTAGACAGGTATATTCAGTGGCTGAAATTGTCACCAATTTGAATGAGAAAAAGCACATCACATTAATAAATCTAAATATAAAGAAAACGTGTTTACAGCATATACAAATATTGCAATCTACATGCTAGATTTTATACTTAAGCATATGTAGATGTCCGAATAGACTGACAAACACACAAAATTCATCTGCGCCTTTTTAACGAATCAATGATATTATATTATAAAATCGAGAATGTCAAATAATTCTTTCCCATTTGTCAATTTGTAATATATTCACAATATGATTTAACACTTTCACGTTACATCGTCTTATTGCTCTTACTAAATACATTTCTTACATTCTACCACGAATTGAATTCACTGAATTAACTTAATAAAGAGAAAAATATATTAAAAAGCTACTGATAAATGGTTTAAAAATAAATATGGGTAATTCCATGACGAAATTTGTCCCGTGCGAGACTCTTTACATTGAAAATAACATAAACTGAATCAATTTTAAAAATAAGAAAAGGTTATTTTTATAGCTCTAGATAAGTACATACGTACTTTAATTAAAACAGAACAAGTTCCTAAAATCAATCTTAGCTCTAAATATAGTCTCACATGGGACAAATTCCGTCATGGAATTACCCATATATTTACATACATATATGTTATTTGTTAGAACACACTTTTATATCTCCTTTAAATTATATAAGTATTTATAATTAATATAATAACAGACCGGAGCTTCAAGAAGGTTGGCACATACATTTAATAATTTAAAGAGCGACTCTTAAAAATAGTTTTGTAATTCTACGAAAAACTTCTCCCTCATCGTTATTTGAACGACTTGCAGTTATTCAATTGACTTTTTAAATTCTGAACTGTCATTTGCATCCCATAATGTGGACTGAAGCGAACTTACCTCGATTTGAAAGGAAGCGCACACTTACAGCAACAGCACTCTGAAATTGGGCGTACGCCTCCATCTATTATTTTCAATAAAGTTTTGGATGACGTGGTGCCTTCAGACGCCCCTTTTGATGCAAGCACAAGGACGACGACGAATGTCAAAAACAATAAAGAAGGCAAACGCAAGTGGGCAAATTTTTTATTGAAATTTTATAATTGAATGGCAAAACACACCTGAAGCCAGGGGCTACATACCACCCGCCTCGCCTCGCTTCACACAGCCTGCCACCCCTTGCGCCTACTTGCCACATCAACTTTGGCATTGTAATTGAATTTGACATTCGATTGTCACACAACGAAATGGCAAAATGAATAACGCGTGTAGCGGGTATCCCGCGGTTTCTGTGGGCGTGGCATATATACTCCCACGCAAAAATATACATACACATACACACTCACATATTAAGATTGCGAATGTCGAATGTCTGCAAGATTGCGAATGTCGCCTGCTAGGCGAGTATTTAACAGACAAAATCTCTGGAATAGAAAGCAAAAGAGACAGCGCTGACTAGGTCGATGGTAAGGAAGCATGAGGTGGAATAAGTACAACCCAGAACCAGGCTCATTCTCAGACCCAAGCCCAGGCAATAAGTAACAAAATAATTGAACAATTATGTCCAAATGTCGGCCTGCCACTCATTATGATAGACAAAACAGGGCGACAGGCTGACGAGCTTAAGCGTGGAAGGACATTTATAATTACCTTGGGGTATTTGGAGAATAATTTGCTCGTCCATCTCTCTCTATCTATCTGTCTATATCGCTCTGCCTTCCTCCCTTGACCTTTATGTGCATCTGCCCAAGTTTTGGGCTAATGGCATAGAGTGAAAGCAAAATAGCAAAGAAAATTTTCTGGCCAAGTGTCGTCGCGTCGAGATTTCCCCGCTATCAACCACAGCAACACCCACGCGCCATTCAATCCGCTTCCCTTCCCTACCATTTCTCCTGCTCAGTCTTCTCATGGCTGACTTAATGAGCCAGTTTCATCTGGCCCATGACCAGGTCCCCGGGTTTGTTCGAAGAAGCCATCATCAGCAGCTTTTGTCCATTTTTTTGGTCCCTCTCCCTCTGCTTCTGCTGCTTCGGTTTCTGTTTCTTAGTTCGATGTTCTCTTCTTTTGCTTTGTGCGCGTTTTTCTTGCTATGCCAACTGAAAAATGTTATTGGCCGCAATTTATATGAAAACTGCGAACACGTACCACACTTCTCCACTCCCCCTCCTCTTGAGCCATGCTACAATAATTTGGTATCCGCCCCGCAAAGAAAATGAGCAAATTTTCTAAATGAATAAACTTTGCCCACTACCACCAACATCGCCAGGAGCAGCATCTGAATCTGGAGCTAAAGCATCTCGAGAAAAACAAAGGGCGCAACTGGATGTCGCCTCGCATCTCATTGTCAAAGTCGTTCTCTTCTCTCTGTTCATCTTTCTCGCCCTGTCTCTCTCTCTCTCTCTCATTCTCTATTTCTTATTCTCTCTGATAAAGCCAGCTCGGAAGAAGAGACGGAGTTGAAGATAAAGAAATATTACCACCGTCTCTGGTGGTGGACAACAGCACAGCGCCAATGTGGCTTGCCATGGACCGTGGCGTCGCTACGTGGAATGTCGGCGGATACTTGGGACATGAGACATGAACGTGAACGCAGCTAATTCTCATGACCTCGCAAAAATTAAGAAATTAAAAAATTGCCTTTGGCATGTGCTGACAGTGCGGAAAATTCGCAGGGTGTTTTTGGCATTTCACAATTGGATGGCAGGCAATTGAATAATTGCATTTCCGTTGATGATGATGCTCGTAGTTTGCAGCTGCAGTAGAAATAATAAAGTTGGTGTTTAACTCTACTGAAACTTGGTACAAAACAAACATATTTGTTTTCCTTATTTATACTAATTTCTGCTTCAGGGGAATATATAACATAATGCTAATATTATTTAAACTGATACGTACAAGAAATTCAAAGTCATAGAAAGGTGAATGATTGATTATCATAGCAGAATAATCTCGAAAAAAAATATATATATATAAAATTTAATGATAATAATTGGTTAAATATTTTCATTTATTTGAAAAGTATTCGTATAATTAATATAAATCATTAACGGGAACTCCTTGCGTTGTTTGTATTTTAAAATCTTATTTACTCCTAAGACTTAAACCTTAGACCTTAAAATTAAGATTGTTTTCCATATTATTACTAGTATCCCGTGTACTATACAAAGAAAGTGAAAACAAGTAAGAAAGCTACCGTCGAGTTGAAGTACCCGTTACCTATTTTCAATAAAAGCGAAACATTACACTAACATTATTCTTAAAATATAAAAAAAAAAATATACTCAAAAATACTGAAATAGACCGAAGACTATATTTAGTATATCGATACACTATTTCGTTGAGTATACAATATACCAGGCTGTCAATCAAGGCAACTAAGACCCGACTGCAGCAGTCGTATAAAATTATTTATTAATTAACTTCTAAAATTTCTTTTATCTGAAGCAAATTCAGAAACGATAGGACTGTAGTGATTATCGTATGTACCGAAGAACACGACTCTAACAATAACATTTACTATAAAAAAAAAACTGTAGATCTATCTATTATAGATTCTCAGATTCATAATTTCGAACGAATAGACGGACTATATCGTCTTTGCTATATAGTTTCTGCTGTTGGCGCTCATTACGAATATATATGTATGGGTAAGTCTCTGACGGAATTTTCCGAGTGCGACACTATTTACAGTGGAAAAAATAAACAAATACTGAAACACTTTGAGAAATATGTGAAGGCTATTATTATAGCTCTGGATTAGCACTACATTTAAAGCTAATATTAATTTTACGAACTTTTTCAGCTTTACCATATTATATATAAATTCCTTCATTTTTTGTTTTACGTACAAATTGGTTCATTTAAAACTTTATCTTAAAACACAAAAACAAATCCAAAATCGTTTTTAGCTCTAATTAAAGTGCTAACAAGAGCTATAAGATGTATCTTTGCTCAAAATAAATAAACTTTCAATTTATATAGTGTTACACGCGACATTTTCTTCAGAGAATTAATTAAAGTATACATACTTTATGGGGTCGGAATGCCTCCTTTTGCCTGTTACATATATTTCCTGCATGTACAAAGTTATAATACCCTTCAACACAATGGGTAGCGGGTATAAAAAGATTTCCGTGAAGAAATAGCTAAGAACGAGTATGTTGATGTATCGAATTAGCCCATAAGTAAACGACCGTTATTCAGTATATGTAATTATATCAATGAATCGACTATGAGCCATAAGCATAACAATCTGTCAGAGTTCATCATTAAATAATAATCAGGCGATTCCCCGCCTACGGCAAGAGTAGTTTAATGGTAATTTGTTTCGCCTGAGCGTGGGCACACGCCGCTAACCTGCTCTTTCTCTCCCCATCGGTCTTTGTATGTCTCTCTCCCACTCTTGGCTCTCCGGCGGCAAACTAACTTACTACTAACCACAGATAGCACGCAATGTCCAAGGACGCAGAAACATTTCGTGACTTTATGGCTGACGTGTCGCGGTTATTGCTAGGGGATGAGACTGGGAACGGGAAAGAGCCCTGTCAGTTCCTTGATTGACTTGCTGCCACGGCATGGGACTAGTCAAGCCACCCCTTGTTTGCATATTATTTAGTAGCGTTTGCATTTGAAGTGTGCCAGAAATTACCTGTCCGCCGGCAATTAACTTTTTAACTCATTTCTCCAAATTGGTGTTCAGCCGCACTACTTCTCTGCATTCCACCTATGTATGTCCTTTTCCGAACTCCCAACTCAGTAACACGAACAACTTAAAAGTTTTGCATCATAAAAGTGAATGAGCTGCGGAGTGATAATGGCCAAAGTTGGCGGACTCCAAAAGGTTATAGAGGAGGCAACGATCAATCAGAAAAGAGTCAGGTTACCCTAAAACCTAAAGCATCGAGTAGTCAACACTTTTCAAGGGGTCGTGATTTGCTTGGTGGCCACCCCAACCTAAAAGCAACCCCAGCCCCAACCTTCTTCTAACTACCCCTACTCCATGCAAAGCAATCGGAGCATATGTTAATTCAAGTGGAATTAATTGTTTCCGGTGTTTAAGTTTTTCCGCAAAGCAAATTTCCATTCATTGCTGTCACTGAATAGCTGCTTCTCGCTACTGCTGCTATTGTGGTTAGCCGCCTCCGCTTTAAAGGCATCCAACAAACGCGTCACGAATAGCGCCATCCTCGGTCCACCCCCAAAATCACCCACAGCTCACTTCACCTCTTTGGCCTTCGATGAATTTTTGACTTTTATATTTGATTTGAATTGTTGTGGTCGGACTCTGTTTGCATTTAATGAGGTCAGCCATGTGGAAGCAATTTCCTTGGCACAACTTTTATGTATCACGTCTAGGCTACCCGAGGGCCAGGAACCGGGCAAGTTTTGATTACAAAAACCGTGTCGTAAATGCAGGTAACGATTGCCCCAACTCGCACACACATACGTGTTCTGTACACTCGAAAATTGCAAGTCGAAGCTTAGGAAGGATGTCTATAGCACATTCTAATTCCATGTCGATCGATTGAAAATGCAGGGAAATTTACCGATACCTTGCTTACCGACCATTTCGCTTTTGATAGTTTATACTTCATATTTATTTAAAATTTTTTTACAAAATGCATTGAGTCTTCTCATAGTAAACAATGGAAAACTAATTACCTTGAGTATTTTTATTAGCACAGTATTTTTATAACGACCGTTAGTGTGAGTATAAATACATTTTCTTCAAATCTTATAGTAAAATACTAAAAGTAATGTAGGATAGTCCATTTTGTATAAATTTGTAAATTGTACAAATACAAAGAGTCTACGACATTCATCATAATTCTACTTTAAGTTAATTTTAATTTCAATTACCAGTATTCTTTAAAAATACAATGTCCCTCTCTCTTTCTCTTGCATATTATTTCCCAATCTCTTTATTTTTTGATTTTTGCATATCATCAATTTTTCACACACTCCCGAATATGGGAAACCGGACATGGGCTCAGACTCGGAATCAGAGGCGGATTCGATTGAATATGGAATTGGGAATTGTGATTGATATCAGTGTCTGCAGTTTGATGGGCTTTTAATTAAACTTTTGGTGATATGCTTAAATTCTCTGGAAAACGAGAAACAAGTAGGATACGCAGCACTTACTATCCTGCGATTAATTATATATGTACATACGAGTCCACATACATACATATAAAGTATGTATGTATATGTTGTACTTATGCGAGTACTGTGAAATCCTGTTAAGGGGGACTACTCACCACTTTCAATTTTATATTAATCTTTATTGCTGTTTTTTTTTGTTTGGTTCATTTTATGCTCATTGGAAATGCTTCAGTTGCGAATTGTGATGAACATCTGAAATGGAATCAAGTTTTTCGTCAAATGAAAAATATACAAATTGTTGTTAATCGTGCATCGCTGCATATTGCCTCGCAGGGTTGCAAATAGATCGCACAAGCAACCCTTTGAAACAGAGCACTAACTTGTCATAGTACCCTATCTCCAACCCTACTGATCCTTTGTCTCGTCCGTGTTTGCACACATGTCATACGGCGAATTTTGACAAATCGGTACAAGCGTGTTAATAACTACCAGATACATGAAACCCTGACAAAAAGTAACCCTTACTCCTGAATGTGTTCGTGTACCGGTCTTAAACAAACATTAGTGTAGGGCAAGTTCATCCTTGATGCTTGACTAACTGCAGGCATTGACATTTCAATCGATCATCGCAGATGTGTCGTCGAGATAAACGAAAGTTTTCGTGCTTGCTGTGACAGCACAAACATATTTTGCTTAGTCCCGAAATATTCTTCACCGATTCCTCAGTGTACTCTTTTAGTATGTTGATATTAAAATAATCATTTAATGATAAAATAAAGTTAATTATTAGTATTTAAATATATGTTATAATCGCCTACGTAAACAAATGCTCAATTTTTGTAACAAAAATATAAATGTAATTTTACATAGATTGCGGATTGAACTATGTATATAAAATTCTGGAATCAATTTCATTGATGTCGTATTTTCTGGCTTTCTCTATTTTGCTTTTTTTATCAAACACGCCATTCTCTGCTCAGTTTAATTTAATTTGATATCAATTCTAAAAAATGACATAACGTGAACGAACATTTATTTTAATATTCACAAAAAACTCGTCAAATCGTCGCATGCAGACGTGTATTTATTGTGCTCCGGGAAAAAATATTCAATAAGATCACATAAGTGCAGTGACTGGTTTAAAAAATCTACAATATCGCGAAAAGACGCTCTTTGCGATGAAATCGCTAATGTTTATATTGATTGATTAATTAATTAATATAAATCATAACAATTAAAACTCTAATTAATCAATCTCGATTACAATGAGTCAAAACGACATTCGTGCACAACGTCACCGTGAGCAAGACGAGAGACGGCTCTCACAACAACGAAACAACGCGTACTTCTCTTTTAAAGCGACCGAATATAATGCAAGCTCTGATCAAGTGCGGTCAATTACCCCAACTCGACCGAATTCTTAAACGTAGAGAGTAATAGAGCGCGCTCATGCTCTCCCTCGCTACCATCGATGTCTCTGCAGCCTAAGAGCGCAGTAACCAGCACCGCAATTTCGCTGACAACGTCAACCGTAACAACAACAACAACCGCAACTGTATCGACAGCGCGTTTAACGACATCATCAGCTAGCAGCGCAAACATTACTAAGTCTGTCGCTGCGCTGCCCGAAAAAAAGAACAAAAACAATGAACCTATTAAGCCGGCTGTGCAGACTGGTATGGATCGCTACATTCAAATTAAAAGAAAGATGAGCCCTCTAAATTCTCAACGCAAAATAACCCGTGGCAATGCTAGCCTAGCTGCAATAGAAACGGACATGAACTCGAACCGATTCAAAATCTTGGCAGACGCCTATGAGGTTGAGGCGGCCGAATCTACTGAAGTCGAGAAAAGGAAGCCAAAGCCTCCGCCTATTTATATACGAGAAAAAAGTTCCAATGTTCTCGTCAACAAAATTATTGAGCTTATTGGCAAGGATAACTTCCACATAATACCCCTTGTAAAGGGCAACATTCACGAAACAAAAGTTCAAATGAAGTCTGAAGATAATTACAGAGTATTATCGAAATATCTTACCGATAATAAAAAGAACTTTTACACGTATCAGCTTAAAAGCAGCAAGGGTTTGCAAGTCGTACTCAAGGGTATAGAATCTGAAGTAACGCCTGCAGAGATAACAAAGGCACTACAAGAGAAGGGATTTAGCGCAAAGACAGTCTTCAATATCCTTAACAGGGATAGAAAGCCGCAACCACTCTTTAAGGTTGAGCTCGAGCCAGACAATAAGCCCCTGAAGAAATACGAAGTGCACCCTATATACAATCTTCAGTTCCTGCTGCATCGCCGAATTACAGTTGAGGAACCGCACAAACGCAATGGTCCGGTACAATGTGCGAACTGCCAAGAATATGGTCATACAAGGTCATACTGTAAACTGCGCCCGGTGTGTGTAGTTTGTGGAGAGCTTCATGACTCCGCACACTGCCCAGCGAGCAAAGATGACTGCAACTCGAAAAGTGCGGCAACTGCGGTGGCAATCACACTGCTAACTATAGAGGTTGCCCAGTTTATAAGGATCTGAAAAGCCGCATTCATCAAAAGGAATTACCGCCCGAACCCAAAATAAAACGTTGAAAGTCTCCAGATCAAACCCTGAAGTCTTCTTCTCGACTGCAGCCAGATCCTCACTAGGACCTATTAACTCTGACAAAGTGTGACATACGCAAGCGCTTTAAAATCAGGACCGGCTATCCCTGCCTCAAAAGTTCATTTCTGCAATCAGCATACCAAGAACCGAACATGGCTCAGCAACATCAATCGCCGGAGCAGTCAAAAGCAACTTCGAAGCTATGATATGCAGCTTACAACAAAGCCTTACAGAATTTATGTCATTTATGCGCACAACTATGCAAGATTTAATGCGAAACCAAAATCTATTGATTGAAATGCTGGTTTCACAACAATCCAAATAATGACTCCCCTACGGATCTCTACGTGGAACGCTAACGGCGTTTCACAGCATAAACTTGAGTTAGCTCAATTCCTACTCGACAATCAAATCGACGTAATGCTGCTTTCAGAAACACACCTTACAAACAAATACAATTTTCATCTTCGAGGATATACTTTCTACGGAACAAATCATCCAGACGGTAAAGCACATGGTGGGACTGGAATTCTAATCAGAAGCCGTATTAAGCACTACTATCATAACAAATTTGCTAAAACTACCTACAGGCCACATCTATAAATATAAAACTAAATACCGGCAACGAACTTACACTAGCCGCCGTATACTGCCCCCTCGCTTCACTATAGCTGAAGATGAGTTTATGCAGTTTTTCAACTCACTAGGAGACCACTTCATAGCAGCAGGAGACTACAATGCCAAGCACACACACTGGGATCTCGTCTCGTGACTCCAAAAGGAAAGCAGCTCTACAATGCCATTATCAACGCCAAGAACAAGCTCGACTATGCTTCTCCTGGCACACCAACATACTGGCCGGCAGACCCAAAGAAACTGCCCGATTTAATAGACTTTGCGATTACCAAAACATTCCAAAAATCTGATAAGCGCCGAATGCCTTTCGGATCTTTCATCTGACCACTCGCCTATACTGTTTATTCTACTCCGGCATCCAGGAACATTGGAACAATCACTAAAATTGACCTCACAGAAAACTAATTGGATTAAGTACAGAAAGTATATAAGCTCACACATTGAGCTAAGTCCCCATCTCAATAATGAAGCCGACGTAGACAGCTTTGTTAATTCACTGGAGTCTGTACTTGTCTCTGCAGCCCAAGCTTCAACACCTCAAACCATAAATACACAAAGCAATCAAAAGAAGACAAATCTACAAATCGAGCAGCTCGTCCTCGAAAAGCGACGCTTACGTCGAGAGTGGCAATTCCACAGATCGCCATCTTCTAAGCAACGTTTAAGACATGCCTCACGTGAACTTACTAAAGCTCTACAGCAAGAAGAAGCATATGTCCAACGCCACTACATAGAGCAATTGTGTACTTCTAGTACGAAAACTCACTATGGAGAGCTCACCCTACTCTGAGCTCACCGAAAGAAGCCGTGATGCCTATAAGAAATCCCACAGGAGGCTGGGCGCGTAGCGATGCAGACAGAGCCAGCACGTTTGCCAACCACCTTAAAATGTATTCCAACCAAATCCTGCCACGAGTGCGTTTACTCTGCCGACTTTATCAAATGAGCCTCAGCTTCAACGTGAGCCAATCGAATTTCGCCCAAATGAAATCGTTAGCATCATCAAAAATCAACTGAATCCGAAAAATCCCGGGATGCGACCTCATAACTCCCAAAATGATCATCGAGCTCCCATATTGCGCCGTTTGCACTATCACCCAGCTTTTCAACACCATCGCAAAACTTGGCTACTATCCAATGAGATGGAAGAAGTCAATTATAATAATGATAGCAAAGCCGGGAAAAGACCACACAGTCCCCACGTCGTATAGACCTATAAGCCTACTTTCATGCTTATCTAAACTCTTTGAAAAATGCGTTTTGATTCGGATAAACACGTACCTAAGACTCCAGGAAGGAATCCCGTCACATCAATTTGGGTTTCGTGAAAGCACGGAACAATTGAGCAGGTCAACCGGATAACATCAGAAATTCGGAACGCGTTCGAAAACGAGAGTACTGTACTGCCATATTTTTAGATGTCTCTCAAGCATTTGATAGAGTCTGGCTAGAAGGTCTAATGTACAAGATCAAGACAATGCTCCCCAGCAACACCCATAAGCTTTTAGAGTCTTACCTTTACGACAGAAAATTTGTTGTGAGATGCAACTCTGCTATATCTGATGTTTTCACTGTTGGAGCTGGAGTTCCTCAAGGTAGTGTGCTAGGGCCAACACTATACGTCCTCTACACAGCAGACATCCCGACAAGCACACGAATAACAACATCTACGTTTGCTGATGATACAGCTATTCTTAGCCGCTCGAAATGCCCGAGGCAAGCAACTGCGCAGCTAGCTCTTCATATGGTCGATGTTGAAAAATGGCTATCAGATTGGCGAATTAGAGTGAACGAACAAAAATGCAAGCACGTTACATTCACCCTGAACAGACAAAACTGCCCGCCGCTAACGTTAAACAACACTCCACTCCCGCAAGCAAACGAAGTGACATATCTAGGAGTACACCTCGACAGAAGACTCACATGGCGCCGGCACATTGAAGCCAAAAGAACACACCTAAAGCTAAAAGCCAGCAGCCTTCATTGGCTTATCAACGCTCGGTCTCCCCTTAGCCTTGAATATAAAGTCCTGCTATATAACTCGGTACTAAAACCTATATGGATGTACGGCTCCCAATTATGGGGGAGTGCCAGCAATAGTAATATTGACATAGTCCAGCGAGCTCAGTCGAAGATCTTGAGAACCATCACCGGGGCACCGTGGTACGTTCGCAACGAAAACATACAACGCGACTTAAACATCCTACCAGTCAAAGAAGTGATCGCAGAACAGAAGGAAAAGTACTTTACCAAGCTACTGTTGCACCCTAACCACCTGGCGAGAGGTCTAACAAGGTTGAGCAACCAATCACGTCTTCGTCGTAATGACTTACCCACCCAGCGACCGACCTGAGGGACGCGCAACCAGAATGCAGTTTTAACACACTGTTAGCTAAATTTTAATGTTAAGATTCGTAAACTTATTGTTAGTCTCAAAATCTAGAGAAGATTCAATAAATAAAAGCAAAGTCCTCAAAAAAAAAAAAAAAAGAATTTCCACTGGCAGAATAAAACGGAGTGTCATTGGAATTGATTGGGACCATGCATCTGTACAACATTTGCGAGTTTCGCAATTTCGCAATTGAAATGCAACATTGATTTTGAGTTGCAGACTAGAGAGTTATTAAGGTGCTCGGCTGCTATTTGTGCAACTGTGAATCGTGTTGCAATGTCGACTTTTTATAGCAGTTATTGACACGTAACAATTGCCCTGTCGCCCGCTGTCTATCCCCTCTCTAGAGGCTCCCAATTCATGACACAATTTGCGCTGACGTAGCTATAAAATGGAAACCAACCAATCGTCCTGCATGTGACTGCCACTGGACAATACTTCACAAACAAAAATGCACCTCTCATCACTTACACTTGTCTATACTCTTTTCCATGATATCAACAATTTGGATATAAAATAAAATTTGTGATTATTATTAATAAATGTTAAATATTTTAAAATAACTGGTTTGAATTAAAATGCACTCGTGTATTTACAATAAACTAATAATTATACCACAGTTTAACAAGTCATCTAATTCAATTAATTTTCAATCAAAATAAATTTTAAGCAAATATATACTTTTCGATATATTTATTGATTTTGTTAAGTGTAAATGATATTCGCCACTGCGAAATCGATACAAAACTCTGTTATTTTTTATTTTTGGTTTTATTGTTGTTTTTGTTGTAGTTGTCGATTTTTTAGCGCATCCATTTCCGATTCCGCTGATATTCAATTCTGTTTGATTGCTGCTGTTTTTAGTGGAACAATTTGTCGATTTTTCGCACAATGTTAACATTGAAAAGTCCAAAGCGCGACAATATTTCAAATCGATTTTGCTATAACCCGAAAATTGGACTCCGTCTGTCAATCGCAGCTGTAGCCATGACTCTTCAAATCGGCACCCTATTAGAATAATTGGAAAATCGACGAAAGTCACGTGACTTAGCAGTGTCTGTCTCCTTTGATAGAATAACCCTCATTTGAGTTTGCTGAAATTACAAGTTCTGGGCTTATTAACAAAAATTATGAATGAAGTAAAGAGTTTAGAGTTGGGTTGTAAGAGGATTATCACTAAAAGGTTGTGCGAGCACACGCTCCAGTCTCAATGGTGTTGCATTCCTAACATGTAACCAGAGTCGACACCCGACTTGAATGAAACGTGCCATGCTCATCTCTAATTATGAAATTAAATACAAATTGAAAATGGAATTGCGAATGCGAATGCGAATGGAAATTACTAAGGAAATAAATATCAACTGTTTACAAATATTTTACCATCACAAATCCTATCTCCCAATGTTAGTAATCGTGCTTATTATGCTGAAAAGCTATGTCATTGCTCTCATCATCGCCTGATTAATCTCAAGATTTTGCACATCTTTCTTTTGTCACCTAATAGACAGTAAAAACATTATTCAATATATATAATATAAAGGTATCTCTTCCTTTTCCATATTCCAGTTAAACGATAGCGTCATTGCCGGCGGAGCTGGTGGCGGCTGGTGCTGGTTATTCCACCCTTAGCTGAGGGTGGGCGACGAAGCCACCACTTTGCATGATAAATTTAATTCCGTTTCTATTTTGATGGCACTTGTCAATTCAAATACTTTTGTTCTTTTTTTTTTATATTCTTCTGTTGTTGAAGTACACTTGAAACAGCCACGCCTCCTGCTTTCTACATACAGCCTCATCTTCTCCTTACATTGTTTGTGCGCGCAAATACAGCGAAAAGTTGAAGGATTTTGACGCTTTAGAATGACACCATGGGGGGAGATTTAAAGGGAAGGTTGTTTGGGACTCAGGCTCAATCATGACATCCATTAGAGTCACGCACACCTGCAAGCGAATTAATGCAATTGTTGTTGCTCTTGCTGTTATTGTTGCTGTGTAAACGGAATCACCAGAATCGACTTTCAAATATGGCAACAGAAATGATAGCTGCTCTCACTGGAGATTCTTTGGATTCGCAATTTCAATATAAATGGAAAATTCTCTTGTTTATCTTTATGATACATTGCATTTTCATTTTTATATACAAAGATTTTTCATCCAACACTTTGTGCTAAAGATAACATCCAAACCCTTTCGCAAAGTGATTAATAATAATAATAACTATTCCCAGCTGTAAACCTATTTTAATATACAATAATGATATCTGAAAACTAGCTTTAAAAAAAAAGTCATAACGTTACAATAAATACATATATATCGGAAAACTATTAAAATTTACCGATGGATTTATATTTTATATCAATATCGATTGATCAAAATATACCAGATTGTAAAACAAAACAACTAAGACGCGACTACAGCAGCCGGTTATTGCCATACAAAATTATTTCTTTAAAAACTCATACAATTTTTATTCTGATCATATTCAAATTAAAGAATGATAAAGACTGTAGTTATTATATTCATATAACTATTCATAAGTTTTCGATTTGATTGCGGAAGTAGACGCGGCAAGCAAAGCATTTAAGGTTCTGCGATCTAGGAATTCATACTACCCGTTACATATTAGGAAATTAAAATTTTGAAAAAATGGTGCATACTTTTAGGTCAGGTAATAATAGGTAATAGGAGAATACTGAATAAACGAATCCAAATTGTATTGAAAGCCGCCAATTTCCTCATAGTGCTGTTTTCATTTCAATGTTAAAACTAAATTGTAACGTAAGAACTTAGTCAAAGCAACTAAAAATAAGTCTTTGAAAATTATTATTATTCAAAGTAAAGAAAACGATCCAAAAACCAAAAAAAGGCCAAATTTAACTATAAACGATACCCACCGGTGTTTTTATCGTGAATTTTACGCTTGTACGTTGATAAACATTAATAATATATCTCTATTTACAAACAAATAAATAAATTAAACTGCAGTCTTTACAATTCTTAGAAATTTGATTGCGATTTGTTCAAACCTTAGAAGTTAGTAACTCCTGCTTTTACTTGCTTTGGCATATTGGGACATATTTTCAATAAGTCGCTCGACTGCAGTTTCTTACTTGTTTCAGCATGCAAAATCCAATATTATTCTACATTATTTAGGGCGCAAGTGAATAGTTTGCAGATAACGTTTAAATAACTGTCTGCAGACAATATAAATGAATATAGACTTCAAGCCAATCAAGAAACTCAGCTATGATTTAAGCTGACCCCGAACAGAGGACAATTAATTCCCAAGAGCCTGACTGCTGCTGGATGGGGCGAAGCATAAAAATGATGTCTTAATACAGTAGAAAATCACAAATCTGATGGATTCCTCTAGGGTGTTTTTTATTTGACATGAACACTGAGATATGGCGGAACAATGTCCGCGTTAGTTGCGATTATTTTCCGCTTTCCATGCTGTGTGTTGGGTAAAAGTGACAGCTGCCACTTGGTAGAAGTAAGGACCCGTGGGGCTGTGGAAAAGTGGACAGTGGCGTTTATTAGTTATTAAACGGCGTGATTTATGCCATTGCCATGCTCTGAAATTGGAATCGTGCTGACAATGCAATTGGCCTGCAATGGTGCGTCTTAATGAGGTGAAGGCAGCCCGCAGAGCAGTAAAGTAGGTGGAGTGAGAGGAGAGAAGAGGAGACAGGACATCAGTGGTCTGTGGCACGCATTTCATTAAAACAAGCCTGTAAAACAACAAAACGGACAAGTGAAATAAAAATTAAAAGCAGCGACAGCAAGACCAAACCAACAGACAAGAAGACATGATGTCCTTTCGAATTCTCGACACCACCAACAGTCGCGATGTCAGTTCGGCCACTTTACAATAAATAAAACTGATTTTGCATCACTTTACATGCCCTGACAGTCTCCCATGCCTCAACCCCAGTCTCAAATCTGACTGCAACAATATGTGTTGTCTTCAGTGTTCCATGTCGGAAGTTTAAAAAATGAATGAATACTACCCTCAACAAAAAATCTCACCATAACCCCGATTCTGTATGCCTGCCTGCCCGTTTGACTTTGTTCAAATTGAGCTGCCACTGTGTGCTTCTATTTGTTTATACTTATTTCATTTTCACACTCCCCTTTAGCTATTCGAACTCGAGCTTATGCTTACCCAACTGCTCAATATCTATCTCACTTCTACTTGGACTCCCCTCCGCCATCTCTTCATAGCTCATCATCGTTCCCATCATGGGCAACCGTTTTTCGTTTGAGCTTCGCTTCATTAGGTGTGTCTTCTCAGGTTACTTTGTTTTCCTTCGTCCCATTGTTTGTTTTCATTTCCGTTTCATTTTACGTTCTGTTTTTTGCCCTTTTGAAAAATATACTTTGCAGTTTTTCTCTCATTCCATTTTTAAATTCAATTGCGGAGTGCCACAACCCTCTGAAGTCACCCCTTTTGCCACACCCGCCTTGCGGCTAATAACTACGCCGTCAGTGCCTTAGCACCGTTTGCCTTTTCCGTGCCGACAAATTATGGTTTAAAATTTAAACACAAATTTGTCAGCAACTCGGCAATTGCACGGCGGGAGGTCCTAAAGGGGGTGATAATAGGAATGGTTCATAAATCTTTGCGCGGAAATGCTCTTAAAAAATGCAATATTATCAATATGAAGAGCTTTTAGTTAGTGTAATTAAGATCTGATTTTGTTACTTACTTTTTTACCACCATTTAGAATTAATAAAATACAATATATTATATTAACAAAACTGGTGAATTATCTATAAAAGTCATATTAGGGTAATAAAGTCTGATTAATATAATATATGTATATATGTGAAAAATCGTTCAGTGAAAGTGTGAAACACATTCAATAAATATAGAAATGATGATCAGTATTAGTATTTATTAGATAATTAAATTAATATCCATGAAGTTCTGGTACGTTAAAAACTTTTAACCATTCCGAACTTTTTCTTTACAACTCATTACTCAACCAGCATTACTATTCAAATCTGATCAACTTTTAACTGCAAAATTCTGGAAAAATATATCCGTTTTTTCACATCCACAGAAAGTAAGTTCGACTTATACTCATTTTACTTTTCAGATTAATCCTTTTTGATGCAATCTAGCACGTGCGCACGGATCTGATCGCAGCCAGGCCCAAAGTAGACAAGACGCAACACGCGACAAAAGCGGAAACCAAAAACGACGCCAAACGATTTGTGTTACCCCTTCTCCCCTTGCTCCATTCAGTTTATCGTACAAAACAATGTCGAAAGGGAGGGACAGTTGTGCCCGATTTGTCATTTTCATAATGGACGCGAAGTCAAGCAGTCGGAGCGTGTCTGTGAGGTAATATTTCAGGGATTAACAAATGCGATGCACGTGCTAAGAGCGATCACTATCGCGTATATTTATATGCATTTAAGACATTGCATTAACAAAAGTGACAACAATCACGCCCTTGCACCCTAAGGTGAGAGCTTAATCCTGAGTCCTGCAAATGACACGTAAACCAAATCTTAAGTTTAGCTAAGTCCGATGTCACATTATATTTACTGGAAGTCATCGGAAAAATCCTATATCCTTTTGTAATTTATGCGTAGCACCTACAGCGAGTTAACTGAGGAACGACTAAAAATTAGGAATGCGAGTTGAGTTGACTGTCACTTCTAATTTGGGAGCAACGAAGCCAAATTGATTGATTTATTTGGGCAATTATGTGCATTTGATTAAAAATTCAACTCGTAGTCACGCAGAGCTCGCTAATAATATGCAGAATATTCCCGTCCAGACAGAGACCCAGTCCCAGCCCACTTCCTCGATAGCCCTAGGAATGACAACGGCAAAAAAGCTGAAATAAAAACAACATAAATCCCTGAAATATCCCACGGAGCTGGGGATTACATGGCCATGAATTGAAAACCAATTGCGCTTGGAATGAAAAATCACGCTAACAAACACAACATGGGGTGACCCGTGTTTTGTGGAATGGGAGATCAGGAATGAGATGTAGAACTTCAAAATAGAAAGTGAGAAGCTGGGAGCAGATTTTTTACTTTGGGGCTGGGCTGTGCCTATTTTAAATGTCGCGATTTGGACAAGGGGATTTCTTTGTTTTCGGTTCGTTTTAATTTTGAGTAACAAATAAATTAAATCGACCGACAGTTGAAATAATTACCGGATATTGGTGACGTTGATTTGGCTTATTTAAATACCCAGTACCTATAAGCTTGAAAGGTATATTGAGCATATATGTATATATGAACATATGTATATATATCATTTTCAGTATGTTGACCACCAACTGTAAGCGATAAATCAATAAGTACATTAAAATAATAAATACATAATAATATAAATAATAAAATTGACAAAAATAGAGTTATTGAAAATTCAATGCCTTACCAACACAATTTTTCATCAGCAGAAAAACTGAAGACCATAAACCGTATAGTAAATATTTGCACGAAATCCATTGAAAGTTCGACTCAGATTGGAGGCTTAAATTAGTTTTTAAATTTTAATATTAGTGTACGAAGCTCTAAAGGTTTCTGATAAAATTATAAATTTCACTATTAAAGTATGTACTCATGTTTCAGTTGGAGTTCAATACGCTTTTTTTTAACTTCAACTTTCACAAAGAACGAAAATCGATGCTCGAATTCCCAGTTGCTGTCAATATTTGGTAAATTTCGTTGCTTCATTCCTTTTCTACCCATCTCTCCGACTTAGTTATGGCCACAAATCAAAATTGTCTTGTAATAAATTAAACAATAATAATTACTTTGACTGTAGCTTTTCGGCTGTTCAGCTGCCTTCGCTGGCAATCAAAATAGTCCAACTCAACCCCCATATCCCTGGTATATCCTCTCTCGCTTCACTGTCCTTTAGCGAGCAAGAAAAATGTAAATGAGTCTCCAGCGACTAATAAATTCCCAATTACACGTCGACTTGACCGGGAATCGCCAACACATGAGGTCCCGAGACCCGAGCTCGTCCCGTACATCTGTGTAACAGAAACCCTCCCCCACAGTCACCGTCATCACCATCACAGTTGCCCCCAATACAAGCAAAAGGCAATAAACTAAAAAGCATAAATTTCTGACGCACCGAAAACGACAAATTCATTCACTACCCGAACCCTCTACACTTCAAAATTTCACGCAATTTCGTAGTGGGCATTCAAAGAAAAATCATCAACTGCAACAGTGAAAAATCAAACAGAAAAACACGGAAAACACAATTACGTATATGTGGTACTGCTAGAGGGTGACAGTTCATAGGGCATCGAACCTGGCCAGCCCTGCCCACTTGAACCGATGTCCAATTACTGGTAGCGCTGATGGGCATAAATACAAACATCTGTGACCCCGTCAAAAAGCGTGAAAGTCCTCTGAGCACTCTCCGATTCTATTGCGATCTCCCACCTCTTTCTTTCGAGTGCAAGATTGATATCCATCGATATCAGATGTTCTTACCCAGCATGCTCTTAATACTAAACTTAATAATAATTGATGTCGTTAGACTATGTGAAAATGATTCTACCTTTAAAAGAATTGTACTGAAAACTAACTTTCATTACAAAGTTATATTAAGAAATAAGATTTTGAAGTATTAATCACAAAAACCATTAGTTTTAACATCAACTTGAAAAAGGCAATATGGATTTTTATACCCGCTACCCATAGGGTAGAAGGGTATTCTAACTTTGTGCCGCCAGGAAATGTATCTACAGCCATAAGGAGGCATCTTCGACCCTATATATTCTTAATCAGCGTCAACAGCCGAGACGATCTAGCCATGTCCGTCTGTCCGTCCGTCCGTATGAAAACCTAGATCTCAAAGACTATAAGAGATATAGCTATAATTTGGTATATACAATAATAACTATAGTCTATTTGATTCCTTTAGTTGCGATCAGATAAAAAGTATCGAAGTTATTAAAGAAATGTTTTTGTATAGGCAAACGCCCATTAACTAAGGGTCATATTTGTCTTGGAAGACAATCTAGTATATTTTGCACTCTATAGTATATCTTGAATATAAGTATATAATATAGAAAACATATACCATTTGGCACATTTTTTTTAGTATTTTTATGGTATATTATTTTGGTATATTTTGAGAATAATACCGCAATATTTTGATTATATTCAAAATGGGTAGCGGGTTCTTACTTGTTTTTTTTAGAGCTTATCGTATTATAATCGATACACTAAGGACTTTTATTATTCATATTTGCATACCTATAAATATGTAGTTTGTAATACGTTAATTAATATACCCGTAATTGAAGGCTTTGAAAATTAGAAAAATCTTAATACATAAATAAGTTATATAGTATACCATAAAATATACAAGCGACTCAGTTACCCATTTACTCACAATGTACTTGTACTTGCAGCCTTGTTGTGCCTCGTTAAAATTCCAGCGAAATCACAACAAAATGAAAAAGCAGAAAACTCACACAAAAATCGTTGCGACTTTTCAGGCTCTTCCTCATGTTTTACGATTTTTCGTAACCATTTTCAGCATGAGAATGAGAATGAGACTGTTGGCTGTGGCTGTGGGTGTGGGTTTCAGTGCCAACTCATTTTTGTATGCAACGACCCCAATTGGCAGTTGGAAGTTGGCATCCAGCAGTCGGTTGCCCCAATGCTCAAAGCCCGCCCCATTCCCATGCATCCCATACTATCCTGTCCAGCCCCCATCTAGCCAACGGATTGCCGGCTTCTTTTGTTCGTTTTATGCCTGTTTGCATACTTTATATATATTTGTGCAGAATTTATGTTTGCTATTGTTTTTTATGGCATGCACCCATTTTTCCATATGCCTCTAGATCCCATCCCCGTTCCCATTCTCCACTTTCTGCTTCCACATTTCGCCAATTCATCCCATTTGCCATTTCACAACGTAGAACGAAAATCCAAGGCTGAAAGGCAACCAAAAAAATGTTATCCTTGCTGTGTTCTGACTGTATCGGCGGGTGTGTACATGTATGTATGAGTATGAGATTGTGTGCACGATATGTATGAGTGTGTGTGTTAGTTCTCTGCTGGCACTTTGCTGCAAATTATGGCACATGCGGCAAACGGCGAGCCTTGTAGTCAGCATTATGTCTGATCCTTTCGTTCTTATATGCATACATGCCCCAATTCCCTCTCTCGTCCCCACTGTGTCTATCTTTCTCTTTCGCCTTATCTGCATGAGTGTGTCTGTTTTGCCACTTAAGCTGCTTATGTGGCAAATACATAAAATAAAAAGAAAATCCTCGCATAACGAGCATTTCCTTCTGCCATATTTGCGTTATTTTATTATCATTTTTCTTCGTTGTCGTCGTCATTCGTTAACGCACACACATTGATACCCAAACATATACACATGTATACTATATACTCGTACACACAAGATGGCGACGTCTTTATGTAAACGTGTGTAAGCCTGTGTGTGTGTGTGTGTGTGCTTTTATTTCTGTCAGATATGAGTTGCCATAAACTGAAATACATATACAAATATAAAACCTATATGTGTACGTT
This sequence comes from Drosophila sulfurigaster albostrigata, assembly GCF_023558435.1. Lineage (NCBI taxonomy): Eukaryota > Metazoa > Arthropoda > Insecta > Diptera > Drosophilidae > Drosophila > Drosophila sulfurigaster. Next base: position 4,069,599 of record NC_084881.1, read on the forward strand.
TGTGTGGGTGTATTTGATACAAATCCAATTTCTGTATGCTACAATAAAACTCAGCCCTCCTCAAGAAGAGTGGGCGGAGCAGCTGGCAACGTCGCCACCGTCGCCGCTGCTGCCGATAAGCGGGCCAAAATGGAGGACTGCCTTATGAGGCGATTTAACGGGATTCCATGTGCTGATTATAGGCATAAATACGAACCCCAAAACGAAATTTAAATAAACCGATAAACGAATCCCGAGCTAAGCCCCAAACGTCGTCGTCGCCGTCATTGTTGCTCTTCTGTTTATTTTTGTTGTTGCAGATACAAAACTAAAGACAAGCAAACTGCTTTAATTAAACTCACAAAAAACGAAGGCAAGAAAATAAAATAAAATTAAGCAGACAAAAAAAGTGGAAAAGAGAAGGAAAAACAAGCGAAATAAAAGAAGTCGTCGCCAAGGACTGCGCTCCACATCCGAAGCACACGCATCGCTTGTTTATGACCCGCAGCGGGCGCAACGATCAGATACAATATCTTCACCTGACTTGCGGCCAGAGCTCTTGGCCCCTGATCGCAAGGCAGCTCCGAGTCTGAGTCTGAATCTGCACCACTCGCCACTTGCGGTGACAATTTATGACGTACAACGTCTGGCGGAGCACAAGCAACACCAACCACAACAGCAACTTCACGATGTGGTAGCCAGGCTGCGTGTTGCAAATGCAAATGCAACCAATGGCTGTGGACCGTATGAAAATCATAAACATTCGCCGACTGCTGACCACCGACCGGACCGGCCAGATGACATCCGAGCAACGAATATGCATTTTAATAAAATATCCTAAAAGCCATATAAATCACACAAGGAACATCGCCAGACACCACAACATCTTCCGCCCCCCCAAGCCGCTTGATCATCTCTGCAGTTTATCTGAAGACTGCAACTTGCTTTTCGTTCTCCCCTTCTTTCTGCTCGTCATGCATATACCGCCGATTTTGACTCGTTGTCTTTTGGCCTTATTGAATTTTTATGACCCATAACGGTTTGTTTCGCAGCATCTTGTCAATTGGTTAACAATAATTGTTGTAAAATCATGGAATATTAATTGAACACGTCATCGAAAATACCAATCGATAAATAATGTAAATAAATGTAAATTACAGCAAAGTTGCAGAAAAGATACAGATCCCTATTTGATTATTTGTATCCTAAAAACTTCTCTTATTAGTTCAATCGAACATAAGCAAATACTCATAGCCAGACTTATTTCAAAAAAAAAGCAATGGTAGAATCACATCCAAGGGAGCACATACTCAAATACACATTATTCAAATACTCAAATAAATTGTGAAGACTCGCATTAAATAAAATTGCCTCATATTTTAAATTGTATTTCTTTTAGTTAATACTGAAAATAACCCCAAATATCTACTGCAAAACAATGCCAACATATTGAGATCATAATTATTATATATTATTATATAATATAATTATAAACTGTCTGATTACAGATATGTGCATCAGTTTTTGATTAGTGACTGAACTTTAGTCTTTTACTCACATTCCACATAATTTCTATACCAATCAAATGTCAACTGTCAAAACTTTCGAAATCTAACTCTTTCGTCTAGACTTCATCAGCCGCCGGCAAAGCTTTAGTCAATTATCGGGAGTTGACCAGCAGTTAGGAGCACAGCCTGCTCAGATGAATGCCAGGAAGGAATCACCATTCTGCTGCAGCTATAATTATGACATATGACGAGCAGTTGAACAGTTGGGGCAACAGGTAGAACCCTTGTCAAAAAGCCAAGATATGCTCGTGTGTCATGTAGAGGAAGCATCATTAAAGTTTGGCACTAACCCAGAAAAGGCTTCGTGGAATCATCGCAAGTATAATGATCTTGACACATTTGGGATAGTAATTTAAAAGTCAGATGACCCGACTGACAGTAAATTGGGGCAAGTGTTAGGCCACATCCAGTATATGTATATGGAAGGCATACCAAAGATGTCTAGTCTGCAGTACTTTTCACCCAGCCTGCCTGCTCTGACTGCTCTGATGACGATGCCGATGCTGGATTGGGGATTTTTATGGGCATCAAATAAAATGAAAAGTAAATACCAAAATTGAAACCATAATCAACATGGCACATTGTAACGTCTCGCCGCCCCTCGTGCAAACATTTAACGATAACACCCAAAGATATCAAAATCGACATATCGTTAGACATCCCAGTTCTACAATCCTGCCCTTATGCAGGCCCCTTTCGCGTATACAAACTGCTTGACAAGCATAACAAACACAAAGTACACGACTCTGGTGCAACATGACTGGGTGTTTTAGCTCTCGCTCTGGCACGCTTTCTCTGTCTCTACGCGCTGTGCTTTTATGAGACCAACACCCCCAAAGACAACCCCAGACCCTCAATCAGATCCTTACCCAGATCTAAACCCAAACCATCGACCATTCAACATGGCGTCGTCCTCTGTCGTGCTTCCTTTTTGGTCCTTGTGCGATATAACGAAGTTTAGCAAATAAATAAAAGCGTTGCCATCCCCCCCAACCTTCTCTCTTCCCTCTTCCATGAATCCCCACGATTGGGTTGCAATATATCGCGTACGTGCCGGCATGCCATAAATACGTTACGATATGTAGATGTATGGGACTATATGTCTGTTTGTAAGGTATGTGTGGCAACAAAATTATATTTTTGCTTGTATTTGCAAAAAAAAAATGGATTTGTTGTCCCAAGTCCAATGAAATATTGTTACACTTGACTTTAAGGATTAACTACTGTATAACTTTTGATTTCTTAAGTAATCGGCCCCTTAAAATTTATCATCTACCTCCTGGAAAAATGTAAAATTTGATTTCCATAACAACTGCAAGCAAAGCCAGGCACTAACCGCAGCTGCCACTCAAAAGTTTCAACTGCAACTAGCTGCAAAAGTGCTCAGTCGTTGGAAGGAAGAAGGAGAAGTTAAGGACCCAATGGCAACCACAACAGGACATCCACCAAACTATCAAACTTATCAGCCACAAAAATAAAACACCTTAAAAATTCACAACCTCATCTGAAGAACTATGGTGTCTGAGCACAATTAAATAGAAAACTTGTATTTTTGCAGTCTGTAACGTTAGAATTCCTATGAAATAACTTTGATCTTCAGAATATTTTTGTTTTTTTTTTTTATTTAAAACTTAAAACTTTTTTTTGCGATTTCCATGCACGAATATCTTAAAAATAATGTAGCATACTTTTAGGAAGTCTACGACGTATTTTTTCAACACTAAAAGTATGCACCATTTGTCAACGTTGTCGATAGTTGAATTAATAAAATTTAATTTTTATATTTTAGTATTCTATATTGTTTCACCTTAGAATTAAAATTTACTTTGTGGTGTAAATTTACTTTACAGTGTAAAGACTAAGTACTAAGTAAATATAACAACCCTCGACTTAACTGTGTGCAACACGTTGAAACCAAAACAAAAAAAACAGGAAAAAATGGGGCGTGGCCAGGAATTCTTAACCCGAGCTTGCTGCAATCCAACAAATTTAAAATGTGAAAAGTTTTGCCAGCATTTCTGAGAAATTGAGAAAATGGGAGACAGCGAACCAAACGAACCGCAGCTAAAGAGATAGAACAAAGTCGTCTGCGGCAATCCCGTTTCTTTCTTTGTCTATATACTCAAACATACTACAGATAAATATATTTGTAGTATGTATCTATGTGTTCGCCAGAATAAAAGGTGCAAACATGACGCAGATACGAGATACGGGCAAACGAAGAACTCGATGATTTCATGTGTAGCTATCAAACTGCCGCAGAGATTTTCTGTGTGGTTTCGACTTCTTTTGATAAACCTATTTTCCGTAATCCAAATGTGAGCTGCAGGTGAGTCCAGTCACCTTGCCGATAACTTCAAAGGTTTCCAGCAAGGAGCTATGGCGCCATTTTGGAATGCCTTTATTTGGGTGCCGCCCACAAGCTACTATGTACTGTAAGAGGAGGTAATGTTATGAAATATGACGAAATATGAATTGATATTCCACCCCCAAACTTAAGTTTGCGCAATCGCATACTGAACTGTGCTGGGCCGTGCCTAGTCGTGCCCTCCCCTTAAAACACACAAATCCAATATTAGATATCGAAAAGCTGTGAGCTATGCCAATGATATTGCTGCACGGCAACTATTATTATAACAATGCCACAAAATGATGTCTGTGTCCAGTCGTGAGAGTCATCAATCAAACACACTCAAAGCCGGAGAGTAAGAGGGAAAGCTCTCGAATGACCAACCAATCATCCAATCATCCAGCTATCCAATCTTTCAATCGCTCAGGCGTAATGCGCACTCCGCAGCCACAGCCATAGCCACACTATAGAATAGAAACAACAACAATTTTCCAATTAAGCGACCAAAAATTTGAGCATATGATGATTATTGACGATAAGAGCTCAATGATGATAATGATGGCGACGATGACGATGATGATGATGATGAGAAAAACGAAAGACGATGATGAATAAGCAGCTCCACACTCGTTAAATGTGCAAATAAATCGCACAATTGTTTTCCCTTCCCTCTTTCAGCCCTCCTCCTGTCCCCCTCTAGGCAAGTAACGAAACTAAAAGTTATCTGCGGCCAAGCCAAAACAAAGAAACTTTCATTTCCAATTTTCTTGATGTATTAAATTATTTACGCCCTCTTGAACACAGGATTTCGTGTGTGCGTGTGGCAGCCACATGAGTTGATGTCTACTCTAGGTATAGTATATACTACATATAATGTGGTACATATATTGTATTGTATGATAACAACATACTATACAAGTTGCTTTTTTTTAATGACGTTTCGACAAACATACATAGATATTATGATTGACTTTGAGTGAATCTCTCTATGCACTGCGGCAAGAAGTGCTCTGCTGGAAAATTGCTTCTAGAATTTAAAAGTTCTGCAAAATTGGTTGACCTTTGGATAACAAAGATTGAACCAATTTTGTTGTTATTTTTATTTTGTCTTGAATCTTCAGAACTGAAAATTTGTTGCATAAATAGCAAAATTGAAATTGTAAACACTTCTACGAATCTTTATTGTACTTTTTTTTACAACATAATCTTATGATAAATATATTTGTGTCCTATACCTTTGTTGTAAATTATATTGATTAGGTTTTTAAACCCTATAAGATTTGTTTTTCGTCAATACTATAAAATAAATAACCAAAATATAATATATAAAATATGTAAAAAATCTTCATTCGATTGTCCTCGACTGTGTGATACCCGCTACCCATTATAAATAAAAGAAAAACAGTGAGCTAATAATTTTAAAATATACCGAGTTATTATACTGCAAAATACTAAAAATATGCCAAAGGCTTTCAAAATACAGATTTTCAGCCAAAACAACTAAGACCCATAGTTAGTAGACGTTTTAGGTCATACAAAAGTATCGCGTAAACCAAAATTTAAAATTCTTTAATACTATGGTTATTATTGCATGTAGCGAAATGCAATTTTTATTGATTTGCAGGGGCGGTCTTAATCTGCGAGCAAGCATAACAAGTGCTGACGAAATAAAATTATAGCTCTATCTCTTAAAGTCACTGAGATCCAGTGTTTCACACACGGACAGATACATACACAGACGTCATGGCTATATCGTCTCTCCTGTTGACACTGATCACGAATATATATACTTTATGGAGTCTTCTACTATTACATGCAAACATTTCCTGCAGGCACAAAGTTAAAATATCCTTCTACGGGTAGCGGGTATAAAAATGCTTTTGAACGTTATTAAGTTGATGAAATTGGTATAGTATTATTTTATATTTCTTATTAAAGTGTAGGTTTGAAGTTTTTAAATTCTTGGGTAATTAACACCCAATTGAGAATAAAGTTAAGAAGCAGTTAATTTCATCTTGTTGATTTTAGATTCCTGATATCAACATCAAATATTTTTAATTTTGTGTGCCGATGAAGAGGATATCCTCGATGTTTACTTGTGTCAACTTTCCCACTTAGAATCAGTGAAATCAATTCAAGATTTGTTGATGATATATATTTGATGTGTAAGAGACTGTTGAAAGTGTAGATAAAATGAAATTTAAAAGAAATTGTCAACAAACATGAGACACAATTCAATCCTCTACCACAGACCGCTTTCGTTGTCGCGCCGCAATGCATTGCCAAGGCTCATGCGATGGTTTCTCAAGCGTATCAACAGCGAAAAGAAAATTTCTTAACTGTATTCAACTCAATTTCACCCAGTGGACCAGTGCACCAAATGCGCAACGAGCTCACTGCGATTTGAAATCAGCAGTCCGCCTAATCAATTTAAACTTAAACAGCATCAGTCCTCACACACAAATGGAGGCTACTTTAGCCACAACTTCAGACGGGGGCTTAATTACTTTATGACACGCATCATAAAAATGCATTGGATACTCTTTGGGGGGCATTTACACCTTCATTGAGACTGGCAAAGTATCACACACATGGCTCACACTTATATACATTATATGTATATGTATGTACATACTTATACTCGTAAATCTTAATATTTTTTCTTATTACCGTTTTAATTTATGAGTAGACAACGGATCCAGCCGTTGGCCATGGTTATTTACTTATTTGATTGAGAAGTTCTACTAATCTCATTTCGGACAATTCTTAATTTAAGAATGGCATTTTAATATGTCAGAAAAGAAAAACTTTTTCCACCACCATTTTTTAATTAATTTTAAATTTATCAACCCGTCGAATTTTGAGCTCCAAACATCCTTATGAGTGTTCAATTAAGCAATGTTGAATACAAAAATATCTATAAATTTTATTGTTGAATTTTTTTATATATATATATTACTACCTCAAATAATAATCTGATTTTCTTAAGAAATGACCCACATATTAAGCTTAATTGATAACTTAAAAAAAAACAACAATAATACAGGTTAGTATCTACCTTAATTTTAAATAAATATTACAAATTGATCGAGAATTTTGTGGGAGACATATTATATACCAAATTTTTACTATTACCACTTTATTAGAAGTCTCGACCATCGTCTGCAGGTAATGAAATGGAAAAGTCTTTTAAACATAAAGAGAGCTAGAGGGATTGCACCAAAGCGAAAAACTGTTTAGCTGAATAAGCATCAGCATCCAAGCCATGGGTGAGTAGCTAATGAAAACATGTCAGAGCCATAAAGACGATTAAAGAGAAGGCCAAAATATGGCTAATTTTAATTGGTGCAACAAACAGTGGCAGCCGCTGTTGCAGTCTCTCAGCACTTCGGCAGACACATCGCATCTTATTGGCGCACGCCAATTGTTTCCATCTGAGTGCTCAGAAGTGTAATGTGGTCATCCATGGATCGCAATTTATAAAAGCCACAGGCGTACAGCGATTTCGCTGCAGTAGCATCCAAATATCGTTGACGCTTGGCAGCATTGCGGATCGTAGATCGTGCATCGTGGATAGTGGATTATCAACGGAATACATATAGACAATAGAATGTCGCGTCTCGAGTGGTTGTTACTCCTGGCGTGCACCGTCAGCATTGGAGATTTTGCAGATGCCGCAGCTAGCCAAATCCAGCGACGACACAGACACAGCAGCATAGCTGAGACTACGACTCCAAAGGCTGACATTCCTGCCAACGATTGGGGATTGGGGCCAGAGCTGGCGCTGGTGCGTCGCGTCTATGATGATTGTCAAGAAAGGAACGACTTCATCGGCTGCCTGAAACAGAAGGCGCTGTATGCTTTGTCACGAGCTCTGGACCAGGACTCGATTAAAATCGTGGATGGCTTGGTTTTGGAGAAGCAGAACGTCAGCGAATCCGATAGCATAATATCTTCCCTCACAGATGCCAGGCAATTCGGTAGTCTTTCGCCCCTTGACCGCGCTCTGCTCTCCAAGGCCGACAAACTAATGCGTACCCATGCGCTGAAGTTCGACATGGATCTGGACATGGGCGTCGAAGGCGGCGTTGGTCGTGGGCATGGTCACAAGAAAAAGAAGAGTAAGAAGGATGGTGGACACATAAAGTATGTGATTGCTGCATTGCTAACTGCGATGGGAATCGCAGGGCCATTGGGCCTCAAGGCGCTGGCAGCAATTGCTGGAAAGGCGCTGGTCATCAGCAAAGTTGCACTGACGATCGCTGGTATTATAGCACTTAAGAAACTGTTCTCCCACGACCACAGCGAAGAAACCAGTTTCCAGGTACATGCTGGGGAGCACAACAGGTGAGATCAATCGTGCTTAATGACTGGCATAATATATATTAACAAAATCAACTCTTTCAGGCGCAACACATACGTCATTCGACCTGTATCCAAAACAAATTCGAATGTAGGGGTAACGGCTGCCGGTGGAAGCTCCTCGGTTGATCCATATCGCTACTACTACGAGTATCATCAGCAGTAGACCAATAGCTTCCGTCCGAGTTGACTGTGCAACTGCGGGTGTGTGTGTATTGATATGTGCAAAACAGATGCAGCTAGACTACCAAAGAACAAGCCGAACCGAACCGGACCGATTGCAGCGAGCTTAAAACCTTCGACTACATTGCGTTGTGTCCAGACTGGCGCCTTATCTATGTATATCATAGCTTTAAGTAATAGTGTAAATTTAGACAATTAATGGTGCAGCATCATCCCTCAATTATTTTCACAATATAATAAACAGAGAGTTAAGTCAATTACCTTATTGTTGTAGATATCCAAACTCCTTCAAACAATGAATATTAAACAGTTCTGCATTATTACGTACTTATGTCCAAACACAGTTTAAAAATATTTGCTCTTAATTACAACCCTGGAATTTAATACAAAAAGCCCCAATAAAAATAGGACAAACTCATTAGAGAATTCCATTAAAAGATTATAGTGTTCTTTCTCTCTTTTCACTGGAACTGTTAAAAGTTAATCATTTTTTTATAAAAATATCAAAATACGCATCAAGCATATGAATTAATCGCTATCATCATCAGATATTACAAAGGACATAACCTTGGCACTGCGTCCACTGTTGACGGCACCCAGTAGAGTTTGTTGTTTATCCGAAATGCGCTACAAAGCAACAACATTAAAGTATAATAAAATCAATCTGCACACTGTGTATAATGCAGCTTACATTTGATGTATCTGTTGGTCGGCTGGTTGTTGTAGCACCGCTTGCTGTAGCACGACCGCGTCCACGTCCACGTGCACCTCGTCCTCGTGCTCCTCCACGTATATTTGACTCTGTTAAGTCAGCATTATTCTCCATCTTTAGCGTAGAGCTAGTTAGAGACGTTGAAACATTTCGGTTAGGACCGGATGTATCCAATGCTTTCAATATATCATCGGCAGTGTAGCGATGCCTAAATTTTGATAATTCTTCATCGATGTTCTCATCATCTGGCAAAGTTTCCATTAAATGCTCAACAGCTCTTTCATTGTAATATCTGCAAATATTTTCAATTAGACATTGATGGTTTCGTTGTTCGTCAACAATAGACTAACTTGAAAATATTGTCTGCTGCGTTATTATCCTTGTGGTCTACCAAACGATAGGTGATCTCCGCCAATGCTTTCGAGTGCATCAGCTTAAGTGGGTTCTTTGCTTTGGCTTCCTCGAAATAATTATCCACCAGCTGCTCGACCCGCGTTGTATTATCCACCTCCTGAAACAGGAAATCCATATGAAAGCAATGTATTTCAATTATTTATAACTGCGTACCATCGCCCGTTGCATCGCTTCTTTGTCAACACTAATCTTATCGCTCTTTATACGCTTGATGAGTCTTTCGAACTTAACAACATCGGAAGGATTGGCCACACGTGTAACAAACATTTGACTGAAGCGTATAGTATTAAACATGTGCGATTCTTCGGTATAAAGTAGACGCAGTCGTATCAAAGGTTCCATGGGCTGCTTTGGGTGACCCGTTAAGGATTGACGGGCTTGTTCAATCATTGCCTCAATGCGTTCCTTTGCGAAATTATATACTTTCGTAGATGCGTCGCCATCGCCCAAATTTAGTCTATCTGCCCAATCTGTAAGGATAACAGAATCAAAGACAAATGGGCGCACTGTTTTCAGTGGCAAAGGTGTAAGATGGAACTTCGTTTTGTATATCTCTAAAATGCCAACATGTTTTCTCTTGGCTTCGCCTTCAGACAACGATGTGGCCACTGATGATCCAGGCTGGGATACATAGAAATCGCGCAGCACATTTAACTCTGGATCGATGCGACAATCGTGTTCGTGTCCCCAGATAACTAAATGTAAGAACGAAGGTAATGCCTCCTCGGGAATGTAGTTCTTAGGCCCACGATCAGCACGGTTCTGATGAATGACCATCAGATGAAACCATTCTTCGTCGACCTCGTTAGGCCCATTGATGACGACTTGATAATCCTTAAAAAGACGCGCCAAACGGGCATCGTGTATATGACTCAGTCCGTAGAGTCCCAATTTGCTTTCGCCTTTCCGTATTAGAATGGGACTGATCTCCACTTTGGTAAGATCTGTCCAACGCCCAAAGTAATTAACCAGTCCCGTTGTGCTCAACAAATCCAAAGAGCTAAGACGTCCAAAACCACTTGGATCGTCATGATTGCCGTGTATGGAGAAGACTGGTATGGCGATGTTTAGATTTGGATCTTCGTAATTCACCGATTGATTGACAGCATTATGGAATGAAGCCGACTGATCACTTAATATCTCCAAGGAGACTGGTTTATCTCCGAACGTATAGCGCCTCAATAATTCAATGCATCTACAAGAGACTCAAGTGTCAATCAAATATACCATTTAGATTTCGAATTTTTCACTTACTTGTGGAATGCATTTTGACTAGGAACTGCATCATGGAACAAATCACCACCCAGCAGAATCATATCCACATCTTCATCTACAGCCATCTGAAGTATTTCCTCAAATGCAATAAAACTATCCTCACCACGCACAGCGTCCTTCTCGCAGTAACCCAAATGGTTGTCAGTCGCAACCATTATGCGTATCACATTCTCTGCATCTTTGTCAGTGTTGTTGCCGTCTGCCATTTCTTCTTTTCACTGTACAAGTAAACAAAATTAAATTACTTGCGTAGAATCCGCAAACATATCAATTTCACAACTCAGTACGCGGTTCCCCAGCGTTGCATCTATCGATATATCAAGAAGTAAATTGCAAATAAAGCTTTCCGACTGCAAAATACCCAGTATCCATTCTTTGGAATTATCAATATACAATTATTTTATATATTATATTAAGATGTTATTATTGGTTGATCAAATCATCCATTTCTAAAATTTAAAAATAATAGTCTATGCAAAAGCGCTTCCTGCATTTTATAATATTTTGGGTGTGGAACCTATTATACCCATGACCGTTTTGAGCTCCGGGTATGGAAAACAGTTGTGCTTGTTCTAAGCAATAAGTCCAGCTGAGCATCGTCGATAATAGTTTTTATTTGTAAGTATCGATAACATATTAATAGTAATTTTAATTCAAAAAAAATTAACTGAAGAAATGCAACGTAAATACATATATAATATAATAATAATAACAGCGCATTAGATTGATGTATCATTTTGTAATTTCTAAATGTTTATTAATTGTTCTATATTTGATTCAATAAAAAATGAGAAATTATGTAAAATCTATTATTATTATAACATATATTAGTAATGTCAGATAATTGTTCACTTTGTACACAGTATAAATATGTAAATATCCACAAATCAGTTAAAAAGTGAAAATCCATTATTCCAATCACAGCCTCCATCTCGCACCATGGCACGCATGTTTAATCCAAGTAAGGCATTATAACTTGATTGATTACTTTTCGGTTTGTATGCCACGAAAGATGATGTACAAATGGCTTTACGATAATTATTAATTTTTCAGCTTCCAGCAAAGTTTTCAGACCGATCGAATCATCCATAAATATTTTTCGCTTATTAAAAGGAACCACGTCCAATGAGTCATTGAAGTAACTAAAATGACTAAAAAGGCCGCAAATAATATAAATAAGTTCGATTTTAAAGTTAAATTATAAGTTAACAGTATCGTTAAGTTGTACCTCGATTGCCAAGGAGTTATTACACCATCATTAGGACCACCAATCAGGACAAGCTTATCCAGGCGCACCATTCCCATTTTGAATGACGTTGAATTTGACGTAATCTTTTCATTGTTAATTAACGGCAAGAATTCGCTATACTTCATGTATAGCGACTGCCTACGTGGGTCATTCCAATATCCACCAATAGATGTATGTTGTCCGACCTTAGAATAAAATAGTTCAAAGGCAGTTATCGCTGCAAGATCCGGAAATATGAGATGTAAGAAACTTGCTGTAAACAGATTAATAGAAAAGCTTATTCATATTCTCTATTCATAATCGCATAATCGTTACATACTTCCGTATTGGCCTGCCTGTGGTGATGATAACGAAATGAACGTTTTCACATTGTGATTCGGTAGACTTTGGATCGCCGCCCTTGCTAAGAGTCCGCCTTGCGAATATCCTTCAAACAAAGTTAAACATTTTGATATTTATACTCGGTAACAAAAAGTTAATGCATTCACAGCTCACCTAACACAATTATACCCTCGGGATGCAGTCTTCCAATTTGATCTTGATAATTTAGTATATATTATTAAGGTAATAAAAATAGTCAAATATGTATATGTTAATATACCTATATACTCTCTAAACTGCTCAACTTGCCACCAATCATTCTCCAGGCTGTACCAACCATCGAATTTATCGCAATTGTACACAACTGTACCGGGATGCAGCTGCAATAAATGCAATCAAAATTCGGGAAATCCATCATTGACATCAGTTTGACTTTGACCGCATCGCAATAAAAATAAACAATAACAAAGGATGATTCGCTTTCATGTCGTATATAATACCTTTTCGATATGTCGCACCAAAAGTGTCATGGATTCAGCACCAGACAGAATTCCATGAAGTATTACCACTGGCTTGTATGCATTTGCTCCAATAAAATTTAAGCATAAAATTAAAAAACTTCTAATCCACATTTTGACCTCAAAAACAAAAATAAACAAACAAGTAAACAATTGTTGAACTAAATACTTTTTGCATATTTCGAGTAGATAGGAAGGCATCGATACCAACATTGAATGATATCGATGTATTAAAAACATCGGTACCATCTGTTAGTGTGGAGCAATACTGTTAAATATATTGCAATGCTGTAAAGTCAGGAGTAAAACATGGAAGGTATGCTGGTCACAGGTAGATGGTTGTAGTCGAGAGTAATCGACTACAATATACTCTTTCGATGGAATTAATTTGGCTAATAGCCTATACATTATTTACATTACAATGCCAATGTCACTTTCTACCTCAACAGAACTACGATAACGGATAAGTAAATAAAATCTGAACTATACAATTGTTACAGTTCTATTACAAACATGTTAAGCGTAATGTGAACCTCAGAAACTACAATTAAAAATAACTTAAATACATTTAATAATTGAATTCCTCTGAATATTTTTTCTATTAAATTTTGCTAAATCATAAATTACCTGATATAGTATTATTGTTCTTTTATTTATTTTGAACTTACACTTTCGTTATGTTCTTTAAACTATTGAATATCGTCTTAAATTAAGTTTTAAGTGAGCCTAACGATCGTATCTAAATGTTTTGTGTCTCACCTATTAACAAGACTAACTGAGCCAATCAACGTGTGTCAGTTAAATTTTGTATTGACTTTTTACAATTCGTTACAATTCAGGGTTTTTTTTTTGCGTTTTGTGTGTATCAAATATGACAACGCTTAACAGTTTAGGCTAGTGTGGTGTAAAATATATGAAAGAGTTTACTTGAATGTAATTCTGAAGCTGTTTTTTTTAACATTAAATCTAGTAATAGAAATCGTCAACTAGATCAAGCGACGCTTCACCATTGGCCGGCAACAAATTTCACCCTGCCACCTCCTCGCTAACAAAATCAAGCTTGACAACCTCCGCGGGCAAACATTCTTCGACGTCTACCTCATTTTCCTGGACATTAATGCGATTCAGTGTCATTGAGACATCCGGGCCACACTTGAGACTCGCACTTGCAGTCGATGATGGATTCGAGGTAGTGCTCACAACGTCGTCAGCCACAACAACAGCTCCAACAGTCGCACTGGATGATAGAACTGTTGTTGGGGCAGGTACAATAATTTGCTGCTGCTGTGTCGCCGCAGATGTTACAACAACAGTGTGAGCTTGCTGAGCTTGCACTGCTGTAGTTGATGTGGGCTGCTGTATGATGATGTTCTCTGTAATGGTAGGCGTGTTGGCATTGGAGGATGCAGCCGCAGCTGCCGCTGCCTGTTGTGCGGCAGCCAAGGCGGCGGCTTTCTGCTGCTGCATTTGCTGAAATTGTTTGATTGTCACGGTTGTTGTTGTCGTCGTTGTCTGTGGCTGTAGTACAATTTGTTTCGTTGGCTGCTGTATTATGTGTGATTTGAATACGTGCGGCTGCTGCTGCTGTTGTTGCTGAACAACTGGCAATTGCTGCACTGTTTGAATGACGTGTTGCACCTGCTGCACGGGCACTTGTTTGGCCGGTATGCCAGCATCCTCAAAAGCCTTTTTCTTCAGCGCCTGTCGTATTTGAGAGCTGCAAATGGAAACAAAGGAAGAGATTCCATTAATGCTGTTTGTTTGACGTAATCATGTTCTCTCGCTATGTAACTCGACTTACACTGTGCGCGTTTTAATGCTTAAACTGATTTTGCTCAGATCGTCCGAGAACCGCATTATGGACGAGTGTAACATGTCAATTTCCTCGTCTGTCCATTTGCTGCGATAGCGAGGGAACACGAAATCAATGCATATCAACGTTTCTAAATAACTAAAATAAGATATCGAGCACTTACCCACTTGGTGATTCCGCATTTGGATGCAATTGCATAGTCAAGTCTCCCAGCTTGCTGAACGCTTGTCCCGCGGCTGTAAAAATCTCCCCAACCTACGTACAGATGAAAATCATATTAGGCTTATCGTGGCAACTGGCGGTTTGTTTGGTTTCGCGTGCGTTGCAAATTCAAAACAAACGCGCCCTTTCCCCTCATGAAACAAACAATTTTTTGCTTCCACTCGCAGCCGAAGGAGTGAGACAAAATGACAAGACAGAGCCGCCATTCTACTGCACGATTTAATTGACCCACTATATTACATTACTTTGATAAGGACTTGCCCGTTATTTATAATTGCATTCAACATACCTTTGTTGCCGAATTCATGGCCAACTTAATCAAAATTAATTTTTTTTAATATAAAATTTAATACGACCGTGGTGGCTTGTCGATAAACGGACGATAATGCAACACTGCGACGCTACGTGCCAAATATTTATCAAATTTATCGAAACAAGAAATATCGATTACTCTTGAAGTGCACAAATCTGTCACGATAACATATCGAATTAGAAATAAAAACAACGCTCACTATAAATAGAACGCTTAACGTTGATATTATTATATTGAGTACAAGTAAACAACTGTTGAAATACTATACAAATAATCACTAAACATAGTAATACTAAGGAATACAATTTATTATTTAGAACATGCTGCTGTTACGGCTGTGCCAGCGCCTTTGCGCAATTCTTCTATCTCATCTTTTCGCAATTTTAGCGCCTTTTTGGCGTATTCATATTTATTGGCGAGCGTAGCTATCTCCTTTTTCTGTATCTCCAATTTGGACTGAAAAGGAAGAAGAAAATAGAATCAAAAATATATCTCAAGTGTATTTTATGCTGGGTGCTTACCTTAAGCAAATTAATTTGACCGATTGTCTGGGAAGAAATATTGGAAGTATCGCTATTTTCATTCTGTTTTAATCTCTCTTCCAGATCCTTTATATGATTGTAGCGATGTCGACACACCTGGATACAGTCGTTTAATTTCTCTGTTGTCTTTTTCAGCTCCACCACTAAGTCGGACTCTGTTTGAGTCTCAACACTCGTTAGCTTTTGATGTGGAATCGCAGCGCAATTGGCGCTAGACGAGATGGCAGCAGATGCGGAGAATGCGTTAACTTTACTCATAAGATCGGAATTCTTACTCTTCATTCGCTTAATTTCATCTCGCGACTTTTGCTGCTCTTCCTGTAGGCGCTTCTTCAATTGAGCATTTTCTTCTTTCAATGGATGATTTTTCAACTCAATGCTCAGTGCGGTCACTTTGCTCTCCCTTACGAACAGCTCGAATTGGCATTCTTTCAGCTTACGATCGAGTTCCGTGCAATTACAGTTGGTATCTGCATAAAATATTATTAGCTTAACCAGTCGATGCATATTTCATATATGGAACTTACCCACAGGATCTGTCATACAGGCTACGTGTCGGGAATCATTCCAATATGACTGACGTCGTTCGTCGTGAGTGCTAATCCGCCTATTTCTGCGCACCTCCGACTCAGAGATTATCGATTTCTATGGAACATATCAAAGTTTAATGTTCTTTCTTATAATTTCAAATCAGAGAACTTACCCGCGGTATATGATGATCCCGATCCAAACTCTTTCGAGGAGCTGGTGAGGTATTTGATGTAGTTGAATCAAACGAAATATTACTGCAATTTGATTTACTTTTTGAATCCATCTCCAATTTCTGCATAATCTCATTTGTACTGGAAAGTTTTTCCTCCAAATTGCGTTTGTCCTCCAATAAACTAGAAATGGTTGCATCCAAACGTTCTCGTTCAGCTTGCAAACTATCTTTATTAGATTTCTGTAATTACCGTATGATGGATTAGTTAGACAATTTCAGTATATTACATGTATATAATAATAGTCTTACCAGCTTATCAAATTCTATTTGTAACTCTTTAGCTCTGAGGTCCATTTCCTCATTTTTGTTGTTCAGTTCAGTGGTACTTGCCGTCAGTTGGGCTTTAAGTTCTTGAATGGTCTGTTGCAATGAATCGCAGTCAGTCTGCTTAGCTTTGAGCTGCAAATCTGATTGTTTCAATGAAGAATCTAATGCAGCTTGTTTAGAGTCTAGCTGAGACACTGCTTTCTGCAATGATTCTTGCAGAGAATTACATTCAGCCTGCTTTGCTTTAAGTTGAGACTCTACTTGATGCAAGTTGCTTCTTGATTCTTGTAAGAAATTATGCAGAGAATTGCATTCCGCTTGCTTCGCTTTGATTTGTGACTCAGCTTTCTGCACAGCAGTATGGGCCTCTTGCTTAGAATCTAACTGAAGCTGCGTTTTATTTAAAGTTAGCTGCAATGCATCGAGGGCATCTTGCTTATTCTGTAACTGAGACACTGCTTGTTGCAATGATTGCTGCAGAGAACTACATTCCGCTTGCTTCGCCTTGAGTTCTGACTCTACTTGTTGCAACGAACAGTCAACCGCTTGTTTGGCTTCTAACTTACACTGCAGATCCTTGAACGACATCTGCAACGCATTGAAGGCAGCATGTTTTGTTTCAAATTCACAAGTTGCTTGGACTCTTGCAAGTTGCAAGGACTCTTTCAATGCATTACATTCGGCCTGCTTTGTTTTGAGTTGCGACTCTACTTTTTCCAACGAATCATGGGCCTTTTTGTTATCCTCTGACATCTGCTTTATAGTCAGCTGCACTGCATCGAATTCGGCTTGCTTACTGTCTAACAGAGACGTTGCTTCTTGCAAGGACTGCTGTAATGTATCACAATCGGTCTGTTTGAGTTCAAGCTGCGACTCAGCTTGATGAAGAGTCTGCTTCAATGTAAGTAGCTGCGAATTTGCCTCATCTGCGCTTTTTTGCAAAATGTTGAGTTCAGTTTGCTTAACATTTAGTTGCGTCTCTTGCTGTTGCAGCGTGTGATGTAGGGTGTCCCACTCAGTTTGCTTAGCCTTTAGCTGCGACCTCAACTGATCATTGCTTTGTTGCAAATTCGCGTTCTGTTCACGTTCCTGATTCAAGAGCTCTTGCGAGGCGGCCAGTTCGTCATTCGAAGCCTCTAGCTTCGAGCTTTCTCTTTAGCAATGCTTCCATCTTGATCTTAAGTTCGGCCTCTGAACTTATCAATTCCTCTATTCTGCGATTGTATTGATGTGCCTGCTCCGCCATTTCTTTCTCTAATTCATGTAGCTTTTGAGTATATGCGGCCTCCGCGGAACTAAAGTTATTCTTCGCATCCTGAGTATAATCTAGTTTCGATTGCAAGCTCTCCAACTGCGTTCTATGTGTCGTTACTTCATTCTGAGCCAATAACAATGCGCTTTCAAGTTCTTCTGCTTTCTTTTCCAATAACATATTGTGCTCCTTTGTCTTAGCTAAAACTTCTTAATTCATGTAGCTTTTGCTGCCGTTCTAAATTAAGTTTCTCAATGTCGCTGGCCATTAGGTTCGCCTGTTTCTTTTCCAATAACATATTGTGCTCCTTTGTCTTTGCTAAAACTTCTTGTATTTGCTGCCGTTCTAAATTAAGTTTCTCAATGTCGCTGGCCATTAGGTTCGCCTGTTTCAATTTTTCTTGGAGATCGCAAATTTTTTCAGTGTATGTTTCCAATTGTTCGCTGTACTCAGACTTTGCTTTACTATTAGCTTCTATGGCATTCTCTAATTCACGGTTCAATTTGCTTGCTTCGATTTGTCGCACATTTTGTTCAGATTCAAGTTCTTGAGTCAAACGCTGAATGATCTGTTTGTTATCATCCACAACAGCTTGTAGCGCGTTCTTTTCCAGTTCTAAGCTGTCTAAGTTTAGTTGATGATCATGTTTTAATTGCTCGAAATCTTTCAGTTGTCTTTCGTATTTTTCATGCAGATTTTTAAGCTTTTCATTAGACAATATTTCGAAGTCTGCGTATGCTTTTACTTTCTCATTGTCTTCCACCATAAAGCTTAGCTTATCTTGCAGATCCACAATGGTTTTCTTGCTCTCATCATAGAGTGATTCCAGTTCGTGTTTTTCTTGTATAAATTGTTCCCTTTCAGCAGCAATTTCTGCATTAGCAGCCAACAATTTAGCTTCGCCTTCGGAATTGAGTTTTTGTAAACGATCTTCCCATTCGGTATTGTATTTATGGAGGTTCTCTCGGTATCTGCTCTCGCTTAACTCAATCTTTTGCAAAAACTCTAAATTAGCATTATCAAGTTCATCCTTATTTATCTTCTCCTGTTTAGCGAATTCTACCCTAACAGTGTCCAGTGTCAATTGCAAATGCTGAAGATGCTTTTCGTATTCTGCTTTCGAGCTATCAATATCCGCGGCCAGATTGAGACGTTCCTCTAGCGTTTCCTCTGCTTTAATGCTGCGCTCTGTTAGCTTTGCATTGCATTCCTGTAACTGATCAATTCGATTGGCATCGGCTGCCAATTTGGTAGCCTGCAGATCAAGCAGTTGTTGCTGTTGTTGAACATTCGAACGAAGTTCTACTATCTGCACATCCATGGATAAACAACGCTCATTTAGCTCCTGCATCTCCAATTGCATCGTTTCAATAAGTTCATCCTTTTGTTGAACCACAATTAATTGTTTTTTAATTTCAGTCTGCAACTGTTTGAGTTCGCCATTCAATTGGACGAGCCTTTCTTTGAGAATACCAATTTCTTGCTCCTGCTCAAAATCAATATCAGGCGCAATAACAGTACTTGTGCTCTTGGACAAACTATCGTTAATAGTGGTCTCTTTAACCTTCTCCTGTAGCTCTTCGCAGACCATCGTCATTTCGGCATGTTGTTTCTCGAGCGACTCGATCTGACGTTGATAGTCCTCCACTTTGTTTACTATCACAGATTTCTCCAGCAACTCAGACTGCAGATTTGTCATCTGTTCACGCATCTCATTTATTGTGCTTTCGGTGGCTTCCAAAAGCTGATTTTTTTCATTAACTTCTTTTTCTAGTTGTTCAATGTGTGCATGCAATTGATCTGCCTCCAATGGCGTCTTTTTCAGAGTCTCCTGCAGCGCATTGAATTGTTCTCGCAAACTATCACCGTCTTGCACACTATCAACAAGCTGATTGGAAAGATCATCGTATTCTCCCTGCAAGTCGCAATATTTGGTTTCCATATTGGCCAAGTTTGCCATGAGCTCCGCATTGCTCGTCTTAAGCTGCTGTACAAGAGCTTCGTGAACATCGGAGACAGTTGTTTCTAGAAGTTTCAATTGCATTTCCTCAACACATTGTTTTAATGTACTGATTTCCCTCTGCAAACTTTCATTCTCAGTCTGCAACATCCTGTGCTCTTCTTCTGTAGAACTAGCAGTGCGTTCCAATATCTCATAATCGTGTTGTAAAGCGTTGTACTTCTGCTGAATCTTGTCATATTCGTCTTGCATTATCTTTATAAGCTCCTCATGACGTAGCTGCGCTTGCTCGAGATCATCACATTTTCCTTGCAGCGTGAACTTGGCCTCCTCAGCAGAGATAACATTACGGCTTAGACGATCGCACAACTCTGTCTTCTCAGCTACATCACTGGTTATTTGCTTATAGGCATTCTGAACGCTTTCAAGCTGAGCACGAGTGTTGCCGATATCTGCTCGTAACTGTTCACATTCACAATCAATTGCAACAGCACCATTTTTGTCATTGGGCTTATTGTTATATTCCTCTAATAGGCGTTCTAAATCTACACATTTGCGACAGATCAGTTCGCAGCTAGTTTCCAGAGCCGGGCAAATGGAACGCATATGATCATCTTTGCTGTTCCGTAGTACCTCACTCGACAGATCATTTAGCGACTTTTGCAGATTTTCGATGGCACTGTCCTTTTCCGACAACGCTGTAAGCAATTCATTTTCTCTTAGTTTTGATTTTGACTTATGACTTGAAAATTCAAACTCCAGCTCGACGGCAGCACGATTCTCCATGTCCAATCTTTCCGCGGTTGCTTTTAGCGTTTTAAGTTGCTCTTCGTAACTTGCAATTTTTCTATCGGCTTCCTCCTTGGACTTCCTCAGATCATCGAATTGTGCTTGTAAGTCTTCCGAACTAAAAGTGATTATTATTATTATTTATAAATTATAACTTATCAAGTGCGCAATAAAATAATATGATGTGTAGAGTATGACAGGATTTATAACTATAACTATAAATAATTGCAGTTGTTTTTATTAATTAAATTTATAGTAAACGCAGGCCAAAATTAATTCGAAAACTGTATAAAATGTAATGCCAGTATCTAAAAATTATTTACTACTTTATCAAACTATTGAAACTACCTGTCTATCGTACTTTATACTAATATATCATTGCTTTTCATCATAATAGGCTCGTAAATTAATTTTATCAAAGTGTTTTTCAACAATACTCCTTAAAACATACTACATATACATATTGAATGTAGTCACCCGTTGCATTGGGGTCCAATTTCTCCCAGACCAGTATTTTGACAATTATAGCGAGCGCCCTAAAAATAGAAGCTGCAGCTGTTGCCTCCAGATAATCAAACGACAGCATTCCCAATTCCAATTGCTGTTGAGCCCTGCACCTAACATATACAAACTATACATACTCGTACATGCGTTTTGTTGATGCATTCGTATTTTTACTCACACGCTTTGGCGGCTGTATGGCCTAATTTAGTTGGGAGTGAGAGTTACATCAGAGTTACGTCGTCTTCAATAACGACGTCAGACGAGCCCTGAGCTCGTTGAAACGGAACGCAGTTCAATGTTCGTCCGCCGTTCACAATACACAATTTTAATCGACACAGTGCTGTTGCGGCTAAGACGTCATTCAAGCTGGTTGATTGGAAATAACTTTTGCTTATCGACAACGTTGCTGCCATTTAAGATCGTTATGTTGATCGGTAGTGGTATTGCCGAGAGTCGATTTCCATTCGCAAACTCGATCACAACACCCATACTAATATTCCAGTGCTATCACAACAACCGCAATAACAAATACTGGGTTTTAGTGCGATTTTTTTCCTATACAAAAAACACTTTGTTTATCTTTCTGTTTTATTTTGACATTCACTTCGTGTGCGTCGCTCTCTCTCTCTCACGCGTCGTAACTTTGCACAAATGAGTCGGAATGACAACGCATCGTGAACACACAGCATATTAGAAGAGAATCTCAACAAGATCACCACGAAGTGCTTTTCACCTGCAGTGGTGAATTTTACATTTTCAAATTGCCGGCCGGCATAAAATGATAAATGATTCGGAAAACACAATTGCTTAAGGCAACTGCTCAATTTTCGACATACAATTTTGTGGAGCTGGTAAATGGTATTTTAAGCTTAATTAATGGGTCTTTCAAATCAAAAAATTACAATAGGATTGGAAATACAGAGCTAATAAGATCGCTCAAAAGATGAAATGAGTATGGAAGATAGAAAAAAAAATTGGTTTTATTTGTTATGAAATAATAATTAAAATTGTTTAAACATTGAATACTGAAATAATATATAAGGTAGTAGGGCAAGACAAAGGTAAAGTTTCTAGTATTTCCAAATCGAATCCAAAAATAATGATGAAAGGATTATAATGAAGTAGCTTAAGTAAATATATGTCCCAATCATGGTTCTACGATCAGAAAGGAAGGGAAAATTTGTAAGTAAAAGTCTACTGCGATTGAAGGGCGAATAATCGAATTTTAATTTAGACCACGAAAGCCGAGCAGCAGAAGAGGATTTTGTATAGATTCTAAAAAATATAAAGTTCAGATACAGACCAGATACAAAAGTTAGTATAATGAAAATATATCTGAGTATGGTTTGAGCAACATTAAATACGGAACTGTAATTAGTAGTTCTATATATACAGTCAGTTGTAAAAACTTTGTTTAGCGCACATAACAATTTTGAAGATATATTCTCGAATAGATATGTTTGAATCAAAGAACGGTGAATGGGACAGGTCCCTTTTTTAATGGCCTGACTTGGTACCAACGGTTCCTTAAAATATCTTTCTGAACTCACCGCTGCAACAAATTTAGTCTCTCTGTCTGCAGATCATCAACTCGAGCTGTTGCCGTAGATATCTTTTCATTTAGCTCGTCCCATTCTGCATTAATCTGTTGCTCTATTTTTGTGAAGGCTTCTAGCTCCACAAGCTCGCGTTCAAGCAATTCTCTACTACATTTGCATATTTTTTAGTTGATGAATGTATGTGAATGAATGTAATTGTATACATGTGAATGAATATTTTTATAGATGAATCTGTACTCACCCTTTTGCCCCCATTTGAGATAAGGCTGGAGTTAGAGTAATTGTACTCATTTTGGAGTGTCCTGCGGTGAGCTGATGAGTTGCCTGCTCAAAGTTGGGTTCTACAGACATAGTTTCTTCTTTGACTTCCAGGGATTTCATAATGTTTATAGTTTTGGACCCGGCTAAAAATCTTTGGGTTGGACGGTTAGTTGTAGGATAGAAGCTGGGCTTCGGTAAATTTGAGTGTTTTATACTGGCATGGGGTTTATTCGACCCATTAGCTACTGGGATTACTTGAGAGCCTGTGGACGTTTCCTCCAGATTCGATGACGCTGGACACCATGTACGTCGTCGATTTTTATTGCGATCAGTAATTGTATTGCTTGTAATAATCTTGAGCGTATCGGTCTTAATTCTCTGCTCTAAGAGCCTTACTTTAATCTGACTTTCATTTTTTGCTTGCTCTTCGGCTAAGCGATCTTTAAGTAACTTTATCTCACGCTCTAAGCGTTTCATCATTGTCGCATCCGATACAATTTCATTTAATTGTGGCTTTAGATGGATTTTCTTCGCACGCATTGCAAAATTTAATGTGGATTGCGATTCCTCCATTATTGATGGGCGAATGGTGCAAATTATGGATGTGAATGCGTTGCCTCCAAGCGAAGCCTGCAGAATGCGAGTCAGTTTCGAGTCCCGATAACTAACATATTTATTATCTTCGTTCTCAGCTAGACTTTTAATCACATTGCTTAAGAAGTGAAGGCTTTTGTTAATATGACTTCCCTCTTTTAAACGAGCACCCCTTGCACCAGTCTGATCGGCTCGTTCAGAGCCAGCTAGATCCACGAGATTCAGTATGCTCTGAATCACAGCATCGTCGTCACTGCGATCGGCTTTGCGGGATTCAATGATCTTAAAGAAAATAATGTTATAAATGTAAATGTCACGAATACAATTATGTTGAGTTAATAATTATGAGTAGCGTACTATGCGAAATATGGCATGCGATCGACTGGAACGTTCATTCATGTTCGTCTCACCGACAGTGCGCTCTTTGTTACCCAAGCAGAGGAACTGAAGTAAGTCATCCTCGCTGGTTATAATGCATTCCTCGCAATTTACATTCACCATGCCATTGCTTTCAAATATTTTAAGATCTTGATTTTTCTTGTTGAGTAAATCATAGATCTTTTCGTTGTAGATCTCGATGTACCCCACACGAAGCAAGAAATCCCGATCACTATGATTGGTGATCTGATTGAAGATCTCCTTGGCAGCCAAGACCATTACGCCTGGATTCTGCTGGTCTCCCATCATTGTATAGGTTTTTCCTGTCAAGGCAATAACAATGTGAACAAAGTGGGTCAAACTCATGGTATAAATAATTTAGGCTAAAAATAATATACACAACTTACCAGAAGATGTTTGACCGTAGGCGAAAATAGTGCCATTGAAGCCTCTCACACAGGCTTCGACGATATGTTTTGCCATGCCATCGAAAACTTCTTGGTTATTGGAGCCCTGATCGTACACATAATCTGCAAATATTGTTTACGGCCATATTTATTGTTTGTTGTTTTTGTTTTGTGAGCTTAAGTGTGTGTTGCTCACCGAAAACACAGGGATCTGCCTGGCTGTCCAATGGTTGAATGGCTCGTTTGTCCTTCACTTGCCATAATGTAGGCAGCTCCGGCTCACATGGACGCACCTTAATGCACACTTGAATAGAGCTTTTCGTGGACATATTTCACAATACAGGACAATACTTGTTAACATGAAGAATTTCGATTTTACATTGACTTTTCTACAGTTAATTCGAACAAATGCCGCTTTCGCGTTGCTTCTTCTTCAAACGCGACAATCAGCATAAAACCAGCGTCGTGGTAATATCGATAATACACAGACAAAAGAATTGCCTGTTATCGAACAACCGAGATTTGACATTCACTGAGGACGCCTGCTGTTTTACACGTTGACAGGGTTGGCGAAAGTAAATAAATTTAAAATGCAGTTCAAATTTAAATATTTATTTGAACTTATCTAAAGAGAAACACATTGGTAGTTCTTCATAACGCGATTTTATTTTCATATCAATAAATATTTATAACTTTCTAAGCACATGGATCTCTACTTAAATTGCTTATGTAACGACTTTCATTTCACTAACTCTTGTGATTCTAGCAACTTAATTTAATTCTCTGTGTATTCGGTATGCGTTTCGAGTGCGTGTGGTTTATTTCCAGCAAAAAATATTTAGGAACCGAATAAGAGAAAATGAACGAATTAAACGTATTTGTATTTACTTATAATTTGCTTTATTCAATAATTTATTTCTATGCATATTTTATCAATATTGATTAAATTTATGCTATATTAGGTGACTCGTGATGAATTATCATTGAAGATTTGTTCAAGAGATACAAATTCTAAATAATGAAAGAAATACATTATTATAATTGCGCGCTTAAATAATATGTAAGTAAATTACATTTAAGTTTAAATTAATTGAGGTAGAAAATTACTAAAGTAACACATGTATGTTATAATAATAAGGCAAGTGGGGTTTAACTCTTGTAGAGTCTTATTTTCGATCGTGAAACTAACAATAAATCTAAAATAAACAGAGCATATTCAAACTAAATGTACATATTGGAAATACAGATATTATGACATTGCGATTATACATATTTTGTATGGTACACGTGGAGAGAAACCTTTAGAATGTGTTCTTATATATGTTGTGTGTGATCTGAGTTTGATGAGGTATTTGATTCTATTACCACCATGTACTAACAATTACGCATTTAATTGTGTCTTAGCAAAGGTTTTGAGACGTGACTTTAAATTGAAAATTTCAGTTTATTTCCTGTTATTGTACATAAACACATAATTTTTGTATAAATAATAAGAATTAAATTTACATTGCTTGGCGAAAGCAGGTGAAAATCTTTAGACTCGACTCACAGCTGCGGCTATGCATTTTCCCATTAAAAACTTGTAAAATTGCGCACCCATCCAATGGAAACCCTAAAACTAGGCAGATCATACTGCTATAATTATGTCATGTGTGCGAATTGTGTGTGTTACTGTGTGTAAGTACAGTTACTGGAAGATTATGTATGTAAGTATTTTTAGGTTGTACGGATAATAAGTACAAGGACTGCACAAATCATTTGTGAGGTAGTTCAGTTCTTCCGGCTGTTCAATTGCGGCAGCGGGAAGTTCGTCCACGTGAATTCCTGAGATATGGTTAAGCATTATAAGTATAGGTATATGAATGCCCTATATATACTATTTTCTATATGTAGTAGGCATGCTCGTATAAGTGTTTGTCTTCAGAGTTAAATGTAAGCTCTATCTGTGGCATGGCACATCTGAATTGTTTCATCTGATAAAATTACATAATTATTTAAAACTTAAGACGGATTAAGAGTATTCATTTGGGAGCATTCATTATGTCCGGGGTGCGTATCTCCATCAACATTTTATATACTATTTACAGAGTTGTTTACTCACACTAATCTTAAATATCTATATCTATGTTTATGTTTAGGGGTTTCTTTAATTATTGTGTATTATGAGTTTTAATATTTTTTTTATTTTCTTTTATATTTCACTTGTTGTTACTTTTTTAATGATTCAATTTTGTCTTGTTCTCTTGCTCGGCGCATTTTTTCATTTCTATACACACAACAGGTACATGTGTATATTGGTAGCATGTAGGATAAGTACATTGTATATCTAAGTAATCATTTCTCTAAATCTGTTTATATAGATCAAATATTTTCGCTTGTGATTTAATTTTTGTTTTTTTAAAAGCACAACATAAATTTGACTACAATTTTTGCACACTCAACACATCTGTGTGATTTATATGATTTGTTTCTAGTCTTAGATAACTATCGTAACTATCGTATCGTATAGTACACATAAACTGGTATACATGAGGATAAGGCTACTCGTTACAAATGTTCCATTGTGTGGGTATACAACTGTTTTCATTTTGTTTTATTTGTTGACGGCTTTCTCTCGCTCTCTCGCTTTCTCTCTTTCGCGCTATCAATCTCTATCTCAATGTAATATGCAAATATATCGTAATAAGGAATTATCTGCTATCGTTATATCGTAATATCTTTTGCTCTCAACTTTTATTATGTATTGCCTCTCGCTTATGTGTTGTGCACTCCTTCATCCTCCGAGTAATTCTCCTCGGCATCCGAATTGACAACCTCGTTGTTGCTGCCTGATTGATTGTTCTCCAGGCCCAAGCCCAAATCCATGGGCTCAGAGCCATCGCGTCTAATCTCGGCATCAGCATCGGCGTCGATATCAACCTCATCCGGATCGTCAGCGCCACCACCGCCAATCAGGTTGGCATGCATGTGACCAACAGTGCTCAATGCCAGGGCTCCATTGGCATCTGGCGATAGGCTGCTCGGCTGTTGCTGTTGGTCACGTCTCAGTATCGGTTCAATGGTCAAGCCAGCGCCGCCTTGACCATAACCAGCTGCCGATCCACCGCCTCCCGTCAGCTTGCTTAAATCAAACTGTGTTGGCAGCAATCCCGCCGGCAGTTTGTCCAGATTGTGTCCCATCGCATTCAGCTGCGCCATTTTGGCGGCATGCAACGCGGCTGCCGCTGCATGCTCCTGCGACATGCCCATGCCTGTAGCCAACGAAAGTATTTGATTAGCTTGAGATGCATTTGTGAGATTTCAGCTATTGACACTTACCAAACGTGTTCTCCGTGATGAACTGAAGATATGTGTCCAGCAGCGACTGACCCGCATTGCTGCTGTTGGGCATCTGAACGACGCCACCGCCTCCGCCAGATGACAGATCCTTTTGGCCCAAAGCGGCAACTGCTGCAGCAGCGGCAGCTTCGTTACGCATCCGTGAAATGGTTGTGTTTGCGTGTCCAAAGTTGCTTAGCAAACTCTCGTGGTAGCGACTGAGGTCGCTGGCACTGCTGCCATAGAGTCCATTGCCCGTGGTAAGATCCTCAGGATCATCGTCAGAGTCCTCGACATCGTCCATTCCGCCGCTGGCATTGCTGAGGTCCAATTTCTGGGAGCCACTGCCTCCATTGCCGGCACCACCGCTGCTGCCGCTGCCTCCAGTGGGTGAAGCGCGAGCTCGAAGCTCAGCTGGTGAAATTTTCACTCCAGCCTTAGCCAGCAGTCGCGATGCAAGATCCGGATCGAATGCGCTTGGCATGGGCAGTACGGGCAAGTCCTTTGTAGAGATGCCGCGATGCTGGCGCGACATGTGCGAATGCAATGAGTTGCGGGACTTGGCCACAGTTCCGCAGAGGACGCACCGATAGCCGGGGCAAACGGTGTGCTTGTCCTCCAGGTGAGTACGCAGCGTATGCGCCGAGCGGTAGATCTTGCCACATTTGGGGCATGGTCGCGGATCAGTGGCACGCACACGCATCTCTAAGGAACGGCGCGATACTGTGGTAGAAGAAAAGACAAATTATAAATAAACATTTCTTAAATTGATTATCGATTTCTATCTTATCGGATCTAAATGTATTCAATTGAGCTGAAAAACATTCCCATTTTCGCAATTCCATTTGAAGTCATAATATAATACGGGATAACATATTTGGAGAATGGGAATTTTGTATAAATTAAAATTTGAAACAAATTTACCGATAAAAGTATGCAATTTCAAGTTATAATGTCTTCACCAATCCGTTAAAAACACATTGCCAATTATAGTATTTCAAATTAGATTAGTTGGAAATGGAAATTGATCATATTTTCAGCATACAATTCATTGTCTCTATTGTTTAATAAAAAATGGATAGTTTAAGGGAATCTCTGTGATCGACCTTTCTTCGATTGCTCTTTATTAGTCACCAAAATATATTTGCCGCATCGAGTCGTACATAAATTGCAGATACATTCATAAGAGCTAAACATAGGAATTCCCCAAACAATTGGCCAACTAAAATGCTCGTAAATGATACATAAAGTTGTTACGAGTACATAATAATATTAATAATAATAATTATATTAGTTATATGGCTACACAACTGTAAAATTGTCCGTGTCGAAATGGAATAGAATATTCTTAATACCGCAAACTTTATCAGGAACATCGCCATTTGTCCTTTTAATCTTACTCAGATTTTCAACTCCATTTTAGTTGACATTTGGATTATTTTTTTTTTTAATTTTTAATTTATTTTTACGTTTTGATTAACATTATAGGAACCTTTTTACGTATGTTTTCGCGCTCTCATTTTTAACTTCTCTTCGTGTATCTAGTATGCCTTAGAAGTCGCCAATAAAAATAATAAACTTAAACATATAGTATTTCAATTCAATCGACAATTTTGAGCTTCACTTCTTGAATTTGTTCTAATAAAAATTTCCCTTGTCTCTCTATGTGTGTTTGTGTGAAAGTGTGAGAGAGTGTAAGTTATATTGTGTATTCATCTTTAGTTAAGTTTTTGTTTTATTTTTGTAGTTAGTTTGTTTTTCACGTTTTCTGTTTTTATCTTTTTTTTTTGGCTAAAAATATATTACGCAGGCACATTCTATTTTGTAGTATCATTATCATTATTTATAATAACTAATTATAATTGTTTCTGCTTGGTTTTCAGCTCATTATCTACAAATACATACCTTCCTTTGTGATTGGATTATGCTTACATATATTATATATATTATACTATAAAGTGTGTATAGTTGTAGCTTTTTTCCTATGTATAATACTGGATTTACGTGTTACGAGTTGAGATTTATAGTTGAGTTTCTATCATCAAATCTGGATTCTGATTCTAGTAGCCAATCTGTCATTCGATTAATCGACCGAAAGATCATCAATCAATTGCACTAAATTACAGTTATCTTGCAGCTCTGCTACGCCTCATAAGTTGAAGTATTTACCGAGTAGTATATCATATAATCATTTCATTAGCATTTCTTTGGGTTCTTTACAGCGCATCTTTTGTTGTATGTTATACATATAAAGTTGTACATACGCAGTATGTACTATGTACTATTTAACATAGTACTATATACTATATTGAATATAGGAACGTAATAATTGTTGTATGCTAGCATCATATCATTTACTTTCATCAGCATGTAACCGATCTTCCCATCAAAAGGAGTATAAAATATTTCAGATTTTGGCTGAATAATCAAAATCGAAACGGAATTGAGGTTAAGTTCTTTTCAAAATCCTG
Source organism: Drosophila sulfurigaster albostrigata (assembly GCF_023558435.1). NCBI lineage: Eukaryota > Metazoa > Arthropoda > Insecta > Diptera > Drosophilidae > Drosophila > Drosophila sulfurigaster. The sequence continues at coordinate 4,099,943 of NC_084881.1, forward strand.
TTTCAAATCCTGTTTTGTTGAAAAGATAATGAATACTATTATTAATTCTATATAGAAAGTGTCATCTGAGGAACTTCAACCACCTTGTTGCGACATTAAATGAAATGGATAATGAAACCATTAGCCGAATCTGGAATTAATAACTTTCTAGTGGGGAAGATCGGGTTGCTCATTGACGACCAACGACCTGGACCATGCTACAATATGACTATCTAGGATAGATGCGAGTGTCTTGTGTTCATTCTTTGCTCCATTTTATGTTTAGTTTTTGTTTAGTGGGTTTTAGGTTTAGAATTATTGTCGCCATTGACTTGAAAGCAGCAACCTAGAAAGCTTTACTTGGTACTAGTGCGAGTATCTGCGGGCACTACTAGGGCATCTAGGCTATGCCAACTAGTTGGTCGCCTCACTTTTGAACTTAAAGTCGGGACCACCGGCAAAGGGGCCGCCGGATGAGCGCATCGCTTTCATTTTTGCCCATTGCAGGGTATGCTTAATTCGCATATGATTGCGCACCGAGTTTGGATGAGCGAAGCGGCGTCCACACTCGATCACCGGGCAGACGGGGCTATCGCGTGGATAATGCCTGTCTAGGTGCTGACGAAAGACGCGCTGCTCCAGCGGTGTCTCGCACAGCGGACAAGGCAGCATATAATTGCTGCCTGAGTTGCTGCCACTGCTGCCACCTGGACATGCAACGCCGCTCGCTTGGTTGCCATTGCCGCCGACGCCGACACCAACACCAACGCCTCCTCCAGCAATGGCTGATGCGGTGACCGAAGCATTTGCGGTGACGGCTGCGGCTGCTGCGGCGGCAACAGCTGCGGCCGAGGTGTTCTGGAAAAGCTCGGGAAAATCGCGAGAGCGACTCAGCGCAATGGTGCGTGCCATGAAGAGATTGGCCGTCAGCTGTTGCTGATGTGACACCGACACTGACTGCTGCAGCTCATCCAAATATTGCTGCTGTTGTTGGTGTTGTTGCTGCTGGTTAAGTTGCGCCTGCGACTCTTGGCGTGTACGATGCTCGGTTTGCTGCTGTTGCTGCTGCAGTTGCTGCTGTTGTTGGTGTTGCTGCAGGGTATGGTAGAGCGTAGACTCGCTGGCCTGGCGGGAACGCTTCATGGTCAATGAGATGGCTGACGAGGCGGAGCTGGAGCGATCATCCTGGTTAAACTCATGCTCATCCTCACTATCGTTCCACGAACGAGCCGACGGCGTTGGCGACGAGTTCGTCGATCGATTCTTCTTGTAGCCAGAGCGGCAATTGCTGTTGCTGTTGTTGTTGTTTTTATTATTATTGTTGTTGGTGTTGTTGTTGTTGTTGTTATTGGTATGGCTACTGTTGTTGTTATTGTTGTTATTGCTAATGCTGTTATTGTTGTTACTGCGTCGCTCAAAGAGCTGCGCCAGCTGCGGCCGCTGCATCAACTTTGCCAACTTGCAGGTGGCCGGCTGACGATCCGCGGCATGCGCCTCGTGTGGCTGCTCCTCGGAGGGCACATCTAGGATCTCCTGCTTGATGGCGGTCTGCTGGTTGTTCAGGAATGTGCCTGCAGCGGGTCAGCCGTCATTATGGAAGGAGGAGTCAATTGGAAATCAGAAATCAGTTGTCAAAGTTAAGCAGTTACTTCGCAATTTCTTCTAAGAGTCTCGTCCAATTTTGCTTACTCGTAAGTGTCTCTGTGTCGCTGCTTTCTGTTGTGTGTATGTTTGTGTGCAAAAGTGTCAATGAATATAAACTCATTTTGACAGCAGCAACAACAACAACAGACAGAACTGAATAATCCGCCCTAGATTGCATTAAAAATTTCGCATTTTTACTTTTATCCAATTTCATTTTTCACATTCGTTCTAATTTTCAAGGAGTTGTGCCAATTGTTGAATTCGGTATTCATCTTTTTTTTGCTTTTTGCTTTTTGTTGTTGTTTTTGTTGTGGGATACATTCAGTTCTAACAGTTCAAATTGCGTTTACTAAAGTCTTTCACATCGATTCGACCAGTTCGAATGCCAATTCAGTTTTCGCACTTTCTCATTTCTTAAACATATTAAATATATATACATACATATATATATTTTAGCAATTATTGCATATTACTATAAATATGTTATGTTAGGCGTAAAATTTCTAATAAAAAATGCAGGCGGACAAGCAATACTGAATTTGTATGAGTTTATGAGGTGCGGTTACACAATTCACTATATAATATAAGTAGAAATTTATAATATTAAAAACTCTATTTACATATTTAGCTCTACCATAAACATTATTGCAAAAAAAATAAAGTATCGCATTGAAACTCACAAATGTTCGTCAAGAATATATATTTATAATAAGCAATATTCATAATACACTGGCCCAAAATTTTACATATTTTTAAGATTTCTCTCGTAGCAGAAGTAACGGTAGAAAAGCACACAAGTTTCAATTTTAGTTAGTCTACTATTTATCAAACTATACGGGACATTTCAATATTTTTGTGTGCTGTTAATATTTTAATTTATTTATATTTTATTAAAGATTAATGTTTATATTTTCCAACTTCAAAATTTCTTTTAGACATTGATTTCATTTATAGGAATTTTGCGTTCTCATGAATGGAATTCCGTCTTGAAATTGAGGTGTTAGATTTAATATTTAATAAAGCACTCCCTAACGGATCATGGAGAATGAAAGTGGAAGTGGGTGAGACGAAAGGGTAAATACGGAATCCGTGACGAAAGCCAATTGACTGAAGGATTGAAGATAAAATGTAGAATCTCAAATTTTCTGCAGAGCGCGTCACATCGCGTGTCCTCGAGATATTGTCGGTCGTATCGAATTGTAAATAAAGGCCTGATATGACGTGCAGGGCTTGCATTTGAATATCCCTTGAATATTCGATAATAATAAATTTTTGAAAAAATAAAACGCAATTAAATGTATAGAGAATTGACTGGGCGGGTCTATTGAGTCATTTGATGGCCAGAGATTTGCATTGCACACAGTGATAGAGACAGATAGATGCGTGCTAGAGCGAGATGCGGCGACAGGGGCGTGTCTCTGTCTTTCAGCTAAGCCCTGACTGGGTTAGGATCGGCGTTCCGATTTGGGTTTTGGGCTTGGGCTTGGGCTTGGGTTTGGGTTTGGACTTGGGTATGGGTATGTCCTGGGTCATGATGCAAGAGCTTTGCTTCGCTTGGCTTCGTAATGAAACTAAACTGAACGAAACGAAACGAAATGAAATCAAATTAAACAATCTACTTCGGCCTTTGTGCGTGACAACTCAAGGGAGAAGGCAAACAAAAACGTTGCATAAAAATCTCAAGTGAAAAATACAATAAAATTGAATAAAATACAATATGCACACATGTGTGTGTCTATGTGTGCGAGTATGTACATGCATACAAGTATAATAGTTGCACATACAACATGCAATCTGCGCCATGCCCCATGCCCCATGCCCCATGCCCCATGTCACACTCGCTTGCTTGAGTCACTCGATTGGCTGCAGCTGCTCAGCTAAGCACTGGAGGGATTCAAGCTGGACAGGATGTGCCTGTGTCCTCAGCACTTTCATCTCAACTCCTTTGACCAGCCAAGCACATTTTTGTGTATGTGTGGCAAGCTCAAGTGCAGCATGCTCGATTATATAAGTGTGTGTGTGCATCTAGTCAAATCAGGCGTAAGATTTGCACCCCAAACGCGGCCATTTTTGTGTGGTTGCCTGTCAAAAGATTTACCTGCTGCTTGGAGAGGCAGCTTAGACGCTTGCCAAGGATTCAGATTGAGGACTTTTCCCTGCACTCTGTGCAGTGTGCGTTGGCCTGTGCGTAATGGGACCCGGGCCCCCTTCGATTCTCAGTCTGCTTCTCCTCCTCATTTGCTATGTGCATAATTAATGAAATATAAAATGCAAACTCAATTTCCTAAATAGTTATGCACATTGCCATTTTTTGTGCTATTTTTGTGTCTTTCACATGTGGTTAAGCAATGACCTGAGCTTTGCGACGATGTGACCTCCTTGGGAGCGACCATCTCCAATAACGTTAGAGTACTTTGAGGACCTAAGCGTGCTTTCAATCGAACGATTGAAAAGAGAGAGAACTTTATGATATATTCGCATTATTAGAGTGTCAATGGATTGTAGAAATCTTCTCTAATTGCGTTTAACAGAATTAAGGAGTATCAAAAGTCTGGTTTAGTGCAAGATATTCTACGAAAATTTTTCTGAAACCCTTAGCTCATATTTTGTAGTATTTAACTATTGAGCACATGAATAAATGTATTAATTTATTATAGAGTTAAACCATTCAGATAACCATTCGGGAAGACTGCAGGCTTATGCTGCCATTCAACATGGCCCTAACTAACGGATCACTGTTGGATGTGCTCTGCATCTCCTAGGACCAGTCGGTCTAACCTAGCCCAACCCTAAAGACTTATTTACTTCATATCAATTTTTCTGTTTCTAATTATATAATTTGTTTTGATAAAAAAATCAGCGTATTGTATGTATTCATCAAAGTACTCAAATGTACATCAAGGATCGCAAATAATGCTCTGGCTAGTGGCCCAGCTAATGATTGAAAACAAAGCAGGGCAAAAAGTATACATATGTACGTGTGACGTCTTATAACTGGCCCTAAATGACTTGGGCTTGGTGGCCTGAACTCATCAATTATGGCCGCAAAGGCGCTGTTGGCCGCTTTGCTTAAGGTGTCTCAATCCCCAAGCCTCCGCACCAATAAAAGAAAAGCTTGGCCGCATTTATGTAAGACATTCACACCCACAGACATACGAGTATAAGCAAAACCACATAGAATGTGGCAAGCAGATGAAACAATTGCATGTGGCGCCCCCCTTGAGCGAGTCTTAATGGTTATTTAAAGTTGCTTCGATTCAGATTGGGATTCAGATTCGAGTCTTTGACTCGCATGTCGCGCCGCTGTTAGCGGTAATAGAAATTAGCTTTATTAAAGATAAAGCCAGTTCGAGGTAACATTTTCCTTTCGGCCATTATTTTCACCCCATCTCTCGCGTAGCTTGCTATAACATAGAGTTAACCTCGTTTTGCATTTGGAAAATGGACTTTGGCGCGCAAATAATGAATATTTTCATATAAATCACTCGCGTCAATGGGCCAGGCCCATTGATGATATAGAGTGAAGGGCGGGACAGGAGGGATGGAAGGGACTGTTACTGGTTCAATACGTAAGCGTATCAGCGGCATTTCGTCATTGTCCCTGCAACGCAAAAAAGGGTTGCACGGGTTGCAAGAGCGTGTGGCTTCCTCTGTTGGCATAGGTGTGCTTAATGGTCATTTTTCGATGTCTTGCGATCGTTATCACCTCTCCTGTCTGCTCTGTTGTTTCGCATTATTATTACTATTATTATTATGCATATTTTTCTAGGGCGGGCAGCAGAGATGGCATTAATTTGGTTGCCTTTGTTCTTATTGGAATTTATTACTTAATAAGTTGAAATGGTTGTGTTGTGTGTTGCATTTTATGATGGGTTCGCACGTTGTTTCTTTTTTTTTTCATTCACAAGAGGCTAAGGGTGGTAAGGGAAAACGAAGGGGAAGGGGAAGGGGAAGGGAATATTTTTACGAGCGCGGTTTCAGCAAATTTGGTTTGCTTTTGAGTTTTGAACTGGACCCAAGAAATCCCCGAAATCTAAAAGATAATAAAACTATAAAAGCAGCTCAAATGTACCCATCGAGAGATGGAGAGGGGGTCTGTTATTAATTTTTATGTGCCGTTTTATCGGCGAATTTGCAATAAAACACGTAATACGCAATACTCGCGGAGATGCGTCTCGTGTCTCAAGTATACTGGCCAAAAAGTTGCTAACAAATTGGCGACGCACTTTTACGAGCGTCTGTCTGTGCCGACGGCAAGTTGTGATTGAATTATTGATAAAGTGATTACACAGCCAGCTGACCTTAGAGCTCCCCCTCCCCCTCTTTATTCCCCTTCTCATTGAGTTGCCAGCATGCCAACTAGTAGATTTTCATAAGCGCGAGCCGTAAAAATCGTTGACCGTATTCATTAGATGCGAGTTAATTAGCAAAGACGAGTGTAGGCGGGCAATAAGAGGAAGGAAAGAGACGAGGAGGGCAGGCGTTCAACTGGCAGCAGCTCAAGATTTATCGAAAACCCATTTTAGATTGCACACTCACACTCGCTAGCACAAACGCACACTGTCCATCCAGATGTTGGACGACACACGCGCGGCACAATCCATCTCTGTATTTGTATTTGTTTATCTTAAGGCACATACGCAGCAAAAAAAGGAAGAAAAAAAGAGCAGAGAAGGAGACTGCGACGACTATCACTGAGCACGTACAGTGGGTCCAAACAAAGTCAGAAAAGAAAAAAAGGCAAGGACTGAAAGAAGGCAAGAAAAAAACGACGACGAAATGTTGTTTAAACTTTGCAAACAAGTTTGCTTGTTTTTCTTTTATACTCGGAATGGGGGCGTGGCGACGGGAGGGGGCTAGTGGCGACGGCCTGCAAGGGGCGGCGCTGGGTCTCGCCTTTTCATAGATAGCATTCGAAATTGAAAGCGAAATTGCTGTGGAGAGCATGTGTGACGACAGGACAGCCGTGATATATGAACTGACAACGGGACTAAATTCAAGACGGGACCACGTCGAGACCGCTACCAAGGTACAGAGGGAGAGTTACATACAGAAGGAGATGGGGGAGCGCGGAGAGTGAGGATTGTGTCCAAAATAGCAAGTGACATCGAATGCATATCCCTCTAACCAAGGCACACACATCGCCACGGTCAGTGGAAAAGCAAACACATGGATTCCAACACTCTTGGATTAATGGAGTTTATATACTTGAAGCGCGGGGTCGCCTAATTTTATTAGCCATCGCTTAAATTTTGAAGGCAAGTCTCTCCAATTCAGCGATACGCTTGCTAAGATATTAAAAGACACGAATTTCTGCAGAACCTTCACCCAAAATTCTATTTTCTATTTTCCCTTAAAGAAGAATTTAAATTTTATTTTAATTTTAGTTTCCTTAGTTGCTCAGTTCTCAAAGGATATCCACAAATGGATTGAAGTATTCAAAAGTTATGTGTTAATACAGCAAACTAGATTAGAAGCAAGGAAATAAAGTAAAGTTGTTTCTTTGTTCATTTTTAATTCAAACCTAATTAGATTCTACTGTGCATTTAGTAAAATTATCTAGTTTTTTTTGTTTTTATAGATTTTAGAGTTATTTTTTAGTTAAACCTGGACAGTAATAAAGTACCTTAATAACTTAAGGAAAACTCATTCAGGCCAAACATCACAATTATTTAGTAAAATTATTTACAAACAAATAATTTGTCGCTTTCTAGTCATTTCTCTTCAGATCTTATAGCGTATTAAGTCATCGGCTATATATGCATTGTTTCCCATGATTTTTATTTGTTTGCTTGGGGCACTTGGAGATTTGGCGAGACGCGTTGCTTTTTTGTATTTTGGGTTTTTCTTTTTTTGTGGGTGACGAATGGCGATAATGTTGTTTGTTGTTTTAACTTTGAAATGAGAAAAGTTTGCTGCAGCATTGGTGGCGTCAGGAGTTGAGCAGGATGAGGTTCATATGAGCAGGCAGGAGAAGTCATAAAGTGAAGCAAACGATTGAAAAATTGCATATGTCGCATTTGAGAGTGTATGTGTATGTGTATGTGTGAGGGCAGACCGTCGAGTGTTGCATACTTTGGGGGGGTGGCTGAGCAATTGTACGGGAAATTAGCCCGCAATAGACACACACACATACATCTACGCACGCACACTTGCATAGTTTAAAGCCTGCTTAGATGATGCCCGCTTGCGGTAATAAATTAGTCACGGCATAGATGTGGGAAAGCAAGAAAGAAACAGAGAGAGAAAGAAGAGAGAAGATACAAAGAACAAAAGCAAGAACACACGTGCACACATTGACAAACAAACGGCAGCCACAACACTCACTCACACACACACACACACACGCAGATAGTGGGTGGACAGCAGCAGCAGCAGCAGCAGCAGCAGAAGCAGCAAAGGAAAAAGTTAAAAAGGATAAATCGCTTGTGTTCATCGCTCTTCGCACATAATAAATGTATCTTTTACTTGCGCAGCGCTCGAGAAGTTGCCAGCCATGCGGACAACCCCCTCTGCCCCATCCCCATCTTCTTCTCCATCTCCATGCCCTCCACGAATGCTCGGCCAAGCTTCTAAGTAAGTTGGCCCCAAGTGAACCGCCCAAGCAGCCAGCAAACCAGCAGCCGCCCAGCTCACAGCCAAAAGAAAGCTGCAGACGCAGAGCGAGTGAGAAAGAGCTAGCCATGTGTGTGTGTCTCTCTCTCTCTGTCTCTTGCTGTGTGCGTGTGTGTGTGTGTGTGTATGTGTAGTATATAAACTTAACAGCATTTGGCTATCTTTTTTGCAATTGATGTATTACACATAAAAGTTTTCAGCCCCCACATATCCTTTTGCCATGTACTCGAATTGCTATTCCTATTCCTATTGCGCTTATACACTACACATGCATGTGTGTGTGTGTGTGTTCGTATGTATGTGTGTGGCAGTCTTCGTAGTCCAAGACATTCACCACGTCCGCAAACAAAACGCACGCATACAATTACAAAACTCTTACACGTATGCCACGCAAACGCCAGAGACCAGGGACAAGGGACGAAGACGGGTACAAAGATAGGAATGGTGTTATGGGGCGAAGGGGGAGCGGGTAGCTTGGAGAAACAGGGCATCGGGTTGGGTGTGCGAAAGGAATATTGTTAACCGACTGCAAAATAAATACAAAAACTTTTAATGCTCTCCCCTCTGCCCACGTCCCTGGTCCCTTGCCCATGTCCCTGTGCCACTTCCTCCGTCCGTGGCGGGCGTTGAAAAATGCTCTGCTCACACACACACACTCACACTAACACGTTGTGGAGAGGGAGGCAAGGGTAGAGCCGGACAGACATTGAACGTCTTCGGACTCATTGCCACTTGCGAAAGGCAACTACACACACATACACAGCAGACAGACATGTTATGTGTATATGTGTGTGTGTGTTTGTGTTTGTGTTTAAGGACATATGCATGCGAACATCCCAATGCTTGCTCTCCGCTCGTTCGCTCGCTCGTCCTTTCACCCATAACTCATCTATCAATTTTCACGTACTTGGACCGCAGTTGCTCTGCCAACGATTCTCTGGTTTTGCTTTTGCTCTTGCTTGTGCTTGTGCTTGTGCCTGTGTTAGGGTTCGGACTGGGATTTTGGTTGGGGTTGGGGTTGGGGTCGGGGTCTTAAGCCCAGACCTGAGCACCCGAAACGGGGCGTCTTATTGCCAAAATGTAGCCTTTTTCCTTTTTGCCCACAAGACACCAGGCACAGTGACACAAGAGGAATCGAAACTAACTCATAACCAAATTTTGTCTCAAAATTATGTAATGTATGTACATATATTTTTTTAATTTTGCCAAGTATCTTTAAAACATAAAACTGATTTATTAAAAAAGAATAAAAAAATTGTCCAAAAAATATAGTTTAATTAAAAAATAAATATTTTATATGAAATGATTTCATTAAAAATAGAATATATGTATGTATTTATTCTATTATCTTCTATAAATGGCCACAAACTATTTATATGTAAGGAATTTTCATTTTGGCCATTTGCAATGCAAATTTATACCGCAAAGACTTTAAAGACACTTGAAGCGTATATAGTATGGTAGTAAATAATAACCAAATAAATTGATTACCATATGAAAATATTTTTTAATTGGAGAATATGCGAAATAAAAGTTCAATGCCATCTTAACTAATTTTTTATTAGCACACAAATATTAGTGCAATAGTAGGATTTGGTTGTAAAAATGTATATATTTGAAAGGATAGTCTTTAGTTTGTAGAGATTCGGGATTCTGGAATAGGGAATGAAAACCCTTTTGCCACTGTACTCGAGTTGTTGTTGGGCCACACAACCGGCTCCTTGGGCGTTGTGTACTTAAAGTTTTCTTCCTTCACATCTCGACACAAACACAAACACAAATCCCAGTTCACACATACGTGCACTTCTTCTCTGTCTGTGTGTGTGTGTGTGTGTGTGGGTTGCACACACGCAGAGCTCAATACAACTGAACGGGGCAACAATGAGAGCTGACAGCCCCGAAATGTCATTCTATCTTGGCGGTCATTAGAACGGAGTTCTGCCTCGACAGACCTTGGTTTGTTGGCAGTTTGTCGGCATATACACACACACACAGACAGATAAGGAGGGAATGAGGGGGAGAGAGACTGGCAAGGATGTTGGTTCCTGGCAAGCATTTGGCTCTTCGTCTTTGGCCAAGATTATCTCCTTTACTTTTGGTGGCAACAACTTTTTGGTCCTTGTCATTGTTGTTGTTGTTGTTGTTGTTGCTGTTCTATTCGATTCGGTTCTGCATGAAGTACTAGCATTTTACTCTTTTTCCTTACAGCCTGTCTGTACGTGTGTGTGTGTGTGTGACCGAGGGACACATATTAACTTGGCCATTGTTTTTGTAGTCGTTGTTGCTTTTATTTTAACACGCCGCATGCAACCCAACGTTCACCCTTACATCCCTCTCTGTCCGTATGTCTGACTCTGTGTGTGTGTGTGTGCGAGTGAGCAAGTGTGTTTGTGTGTGTGCTATTGATGCGGCTAGTTTGATGTATTACCCCAAAAAACGAAATGTCTGTATCGCTTATGCGCGGGGCCAACACAGAATAGAAATGGGCATTTTGGCATTTCGATTTAGTGGCACACACATACATACATATACACACACGGATACATACATATGTACATGTTGAGAGACAAACGATGATTACGCCATCGGATGCTCTCATTCACACACACACACACACACACACACACACACACACCTACAGACGAGCCTTTACCGCTCTGCCTGCTCCCGTCTTTCGCCTTTCGTCTTCCGTCTCGCTCATGCGGGCCTTTTTATGGGCATTTTGTATAATACATCATCGACAAACATGTTTGCAAAGTGTGTACGAATATTATATAGGAATATAACTGTGCTTCCTCTTCGTTGTTGTTGTTGCTGTTGCTGTTGCTTTTTGCGCACGCTTTGGCTGTTGTTGTGATGTTGGCAGGGTTGGGTCGAGTTGCCCAGCACGAGGAGTGGAGTGGAGTGGAGTGGCGTGGAGGGGAACGGAGGGGAGTGAGGCAGGACTGTGTTGCCGTGGCAAGAACAATTGCAAGGACATGTGCGATGGATGCTGACGTTGACGCCAATGGTGTCGCTAATGGAATGGACACGGAGAGCAGCAGCAGCAGCAACATAGGGCGAGTTGGACTTGGACTATTCCCCGCAAAGCGGCCAGCTGCTGATGCCAAAGCTAAGGCTGATTCTGATTCTGATGCTGATGCTGATGGGGTTGTACGCCCCGAAATGTATTCGCTTTGAATTATACCCAAAAATATACAGCCTAAGCGTCGCAGTTGACGTTCACTGCGACGTCGACGTCTCTGCTGATGCTGATGCTGACGTTGGCAGCAAAAAAGTTTGCCCGAAAAGTTGTTGTAGCTTTTGTTGTGTGTGTGTGTGTGTTTTTTTTTTAAATTTCGACTTTGCTCTACTATTACTAATGTTAATATGATAACGAGATACATGATATAAATAAATTATGATGGGTAAAGGGCAGTGCGATCTCCTGTGGTACGGCCGTAAAGCATTGCTTCACAAGAGACATAGCGCCGCCTATTCCATCGACTCTCTCCTGGCTCTCTCCATGCTTCTTTGGGTCTGCATCACAGTTGACACAAACTCACAAATCGCAACCCAGTTGTCCACTGATTGCAGCATAAGCGGGACCAAGTTTCCCACCGCAATCGATACGCCCAGTGCCCTTTCCAAGTCGTTGCGTAGTGATCCATATAGCTTGCAGGCGAAGATAGTATGCTCAGCATCCTCCAGTGTTCCACACTCAGAGCAGTTGCCAGAAGCTTCATGACCAAATCGGTGCAGATAGCTTCTGAAGCATCCATGGCCACTTAGAACCTGAGTCAAGTGGAAGTTGACTTGGCCGTGCTTCCTGCTGGTCCATTCCCCGATGTTCGGGATAAGCCGATGCGTCCAACGGCCTTTTGGAGACATATCCCAACGTCGCTGCCACCTCTCTAGGCATTCTTGCCGTCCTGCTGTCCGAACGGTTCGCGTTTCGGCGTTGCTGTGGTGCCGGGATCGCAGCTGCCGATAGGTAGCAGCTCGCTCTCTGGCCATTTCCACAAACGGAGACACCAGCGATGACGAACGCTGCGTCCTCAGAGATTGTGCGGAATCCACTAATGATGCGGATGGCACTCTTCCTGAACGCTGCCTCCAGCCCTTGGCAGTAGCTTCTGGTGTCCAATGCTCGAACCCATACTGGTGCCGCGAACAGTGCGATGGATCGCATGGCACCCGCGATTAGCGATCGTCGCAATTGTTTTGGGCCTCCAACATTCGCCATGAGCCTTGACAGTAGCCGGTTCATGCCTGCAGCTTTATTGCTCGTCGCTTCCAGGTGCTCTCGAAAGCTGAGCCTTGTATCGATCCAAACTCCCAGATACTTGATCGCTCTTTTGGACGAAATAGTTGTACAGCCAACCGAAATTTGCGCTACCTCTACATGTTTCCTGCTGCTTATCAGCACGGCTTCAGTTTTATGCGGCGCAAGTGCCAGCCCAACTGAGCCAAGCCACTGCTGGATGGTCGCAATTGCTTGGTTGCACACACTCTCGGCCTGCATCAGCTCCTTCCTCACGACAAGGACAGCAATGTCGTCTGCGAAGCCAACCATGTGCGTGCCCGGGGAGGGTTAGTCTCAGGATGCCATCATACATGGCATTCCACAGAAGAGGGCCCAAGACCGAGCCTTGTGGGACACCTGCCGTCACGACGTACTCCTCTATACCAGCGCTTGTCTCGTACAATAGCCGCCTGCAGGATAGGTAGCTACGCACGATTTCCAGAAGATATCTCGGCACTTGGAACGCTGCCAGAGCCTTGAGAATGCAGTCCCAACGAGCCGAGTTAAAGGCATTCTTGATGTCCAGCGTGACCATCAAGCAATACATCTGCTGCCCGCTATGGCGTGTGAGGCGATCTCCACAACTCTAGTCGCTGCGTCGACTGTCGATCTGGCCTTGCGAAAGCCAAATTGATTTGGCGATAGGTCACCTCCTGCGGCAATAGCGCGCTCCAGCCGGGTGCATACGATTTTCTCCAGCATTTTTCCCGCATTGTCAATGAGGCAGATTGGCCGATATGCAGCAGGTTCGCCCGGATTCTTGCCTGGTTTAGGGAGCAGAACCAGTCTCTGCGATTTCCAGATATCTGGAAAGACAGCCTCCTGTAGACACCTGTTGAACATATCAACGAAGATTTCCGGCCTCAGAGCACAGGCGAGCCGAAGAGCTCTCAGTGGAATGCCATCCGGCCCAGGCGCCTTTCCCAGCTTCATGCTTCCAGCGATAGTACTTATCTCGGCACTGGTAACCAACTCAATTGCCGCGCTGTTATTGGATGTGGCGACATCAAGATTTCGCACCGTCTCACCAGCTGTAGTCGGAAACAGCTCACGGACAACGCAGTGCATCACATCATCCGGTGGCATAGACGCTTTGTGTGCCGAGATCTTTTAGTGACCAGTTGGTACGCCTTCCCCATGGGTCGCTCTCCAAAGTCTCACAAAGCTCGATGAAGCATTTGCGTTTGCTCGCCTTGATGGCATGTTTCAGAGCTTTCCGCCTCTCTTTGTATTCGCGCTGCCATGATGTGTAGGACGGTCTGCCTCGCGATCGCTGATAGCATCTTCTCACGCGGTTGCATTCCCGCCTGGCGGTGGCGATATCCTCATTCCACCAGTACACTGGCAGATGGTGGTGGGTGGAAGATCTTCTGGGGGCATCGAGTCTTTGCATGCTTGCGCTAACGCATGCAATGCTATCGTAGCCATCTGCTCGGCGCTTCCTGCCGCTTCCATACACTGGATGCGAGCGCTAAGCGCAGCACGTCCATCTTATCCGCGTTGAAGTTAACCCATCTTGATGGGTCACCTGTATTGCTGGGGCGCCGCCCGCCAACTTCGCACAGAATAGCACGGTGGTCGCTAGCTGTGTAGCCGTCGCTCAAGCGCCAACGTGCCGAAGGCGACAGCGCGCTGCACACTAAGTCAGGTCGACTATGGACCCCACGCCAGCTCTACAGAAAGTCTGTTGCGTGCCCTCGTTCAAGAGGATTAGATCCAGCATTTGGAACGTTTCCGTCACAATCGAGCCTCTCGCATTTGTGCAGGGACTACCCCATTCCATTGCCCATGCATTGAAGTCGCCGCCGACAATTAATGGGGAGCGGCCTATAGCATCTGCTGCGAGTTCATCCAGAATGCGCCCGTACTCCTCCAGAGACAGACTGGGGCCAGATACACGCTATAGACCCATGTACCGCCGATTTTTGCTCGCACAAATCCACGTGCAGCATGCTCGTGTCCGAACTGCAACGGTGATTTGCCGCACACCCAGATTGCTGCCTTACCCGTAGTATCCGCTGCCCAGACTGAGCCTGTTACCGCTCTGTACGGTTCGCTTAGGATAGCTACGTCAGCGCTATCATCTCGCACTGCTTGCTGAAGAAGGTCATGCGCAGCTGCACAGTGATTTAGGTTGAGCTGGACTAATTGCATGAGTGTGCTTTCGTTGCGCTCTTTGCTGCCAATGGACAATTGCGACTACCAGCCTGGTGGTTTAGCTGTTTGCCTCCATTTGCGCTGCAAATGTGCAATTCGCTGCGTTGGTGCACGATGCCACTTTGTGACCAGGTACTCCACATCTTATACAGCAGTTACTCCTGTCAATGAGATTCTTGCATCTGCTGGCTATGTGCCCGATCTCAAGGCATTTGAAGCACCTCGTCCTCTGCTCTTGCTCCACAATTCTGCAGCGAGACCACCCAACCTTGAGTTTGCCCAACTCAAGGATTTTTGGAGCCCATAGTGGTGGCACCTGAAGAATTGCTACCTGCGTGCCTGCGTATCCCGCTCTCAGGCTCTTCAGCTGGCACACATCGATAGGGACGCCCGCTTGCGCATGCACTGCTGCCAACACTTCCTCCTGTCGCGTGAGTTCGTCCAAGTCACGAATAGCAATTGTAGTTCGCTGGGTAATGCTGCGCACCTCTGCGCAATCCCTAGCACGTTCTCGATTGCGTCCTTCAGTTTGGAAGTACTGTCCAGCCCAGAGCCGCCGAGCTCCAACAGAAGATCTCCCTTGGCAGTTCTTCGAGCTGTGATCACGCTATCAGCGACATTTTGCAGCTTCCCATCCTGCCGTCTGGTGACCATAGAAAGCACGTCACTATAGCTCATCTCTCCTTTTGCACTGACCACCAGTGCGTCAGGCCGTGGCTTGGTAGTGGTCCTCTTCCTCCCCGTGCTTTTCGACTCCACAGTAGTCCACTCGGCGTGAGTTACTGTTTTATTTCGCTTGGTGGAGTCTTCCTCGGCTCCGCCTCGGTATCCCTCTGCCTCTTGGGTGTTGCCGACGGCTTGATGCCGATTGCCGCTGACACGACTGCTCTTGGGGCCGCTTTATCGCTCCTTCAGTGGCTGTGTCTGTGGTGACTGTGACGCTTGCCTCTTTACACAGCTCTGTTGCGGCTCGATGCAATTTCTGCATTCTTGCCAACTTGCTCCTCATCTTTTCGTTGATGTGCCTCTGCGAAGAAAGGCCGTCCAGCTCCGTGCCCAAGCGCTCCAACAGGTCTTTAAGCGACCTCTTCTCGCTGGCTGGGCCAGCAACAGGCACAATACGTGTGGCCGCCATATCGGGATCCGGCAACACAACGACCGCCGCCGACGAGCTGCTTGCTGGTTCCTCGCTCCTGCTCCTGTTGTCGCCCGTTTGGTTATGACATGCATTTTCTTCTATGCTGCTGCCACACGGGAACTTAGGCCTCCTGTTAACTGCTGCTGCAGCTGGTGGTGGTGGTGGTGTGCGCTGCATCGCCGACCCACTCTTTTCGGCCAGACCACTTAATAAATTAAGTGTTGGACTTTTCCGATCTTGGTGGATTCGAACCGTGGATCGCTGAAGAGTCCGCGCCTCTATGCACTGCACCACTGCAGCTGCACTCTTTCAGCGGGGCTTATTGCGTATGTTAATTAGCAGCTCCTGAAAGTATGCAGCTATTTTTGCACTTTTGAGCTTTGCGCTGTGCTTTTAAGCTTTGCGCTGGGCTTCTAGTTGGCCGACTGGCAACGCCAGAACGCCCAGTCTGGCTGAGCAGCTGATGATAGCGCAGCCCTCGTCGTCAGCTGATCGTGGGCGTACGATTGTTATTGTTTACCAGTAGTTGTGGTCAATTGTACTGGAACCAACAACAATTTCCCTCGCTGCCGTCAATTCTGCCAATGCGTCTCCTGGTGACACGGCTGCCTCCGACGTCCAGCAGCAGGTGCCCCGACCGACCGTGAGTACACAAGGATTGAGCACAGCTCGAACTCACTCGTAGTCACTTTTTTGATTTTTCTACTTATTTTAGCGAATTCCAGAGCGATCAAAAGGAGCGACTTCAAAACGCGACCGGCTTGTGTGTGTGTGTGTGTGTGTGTGTGTGTGCGTCTCGGTTAGTTTGGCGTACAGTTTTGTGAATTTGAATTAAATGTACATAGTTTTAGATTGCGTAATTCATTAGTACAGTCAGAGCATTGCTAGACGAGCCAACGAACTAACCAACACCCCGCACTCAATCCCCCGCTCCCCTTCACCCACACACATAGAGAGAGATTCGCACACTAACAAACACGGGCAATGATGAACGATGTGGTCGTGTGTGGTTAGCATCGGCTTGGGTTTGGGGTAATCTAGAGAGGGGCTTGGGGGTGGGCGCAACGGGTGTGCAGGGCGCAGGGGCGTGACAAAAGCAAATAAGCATAGTTCCACTGGCTTTGGCAAGCTTGATCCCTTGTGCCTGCCCTGCCGGAGAAATCGAATGCCAAGCTGCTCCTAGGTGAGCCAAAGGCATCCCAGCTGAATGGCTGAATGAACGGATGGATGGATGGATGCATGGATGGAGATCTAAGCCAAGACTGAGTCCAGCTGGGCGCGCACTTCATTCGAGTGCAAAGCGAAAGAGCAATGGCTACAAGATGAATTGCTTCAAGGCAGCCGAGGCTGGCATTACAGAAGGAGCGCAAGCGGGAGCGGGAACAGATGGAGATGGAGGTATGTCCACACCTACCACGTACACTTGCGCCGCACTATTTATGGTACAATTTATTACTTTATGAGCACAAGAGAACTACTCGTGCCTTGGCTCTCTTTTCTTTCGTCTCCGAGGGAAGCCAATGCTGTGAGTGGGTTGCCAGCTCTTGTTGGTGTTGTTGTTGGGCTCGTGTTGGGCGCCGCTTTGTTTACGGACCAACGATTGTATTTAACTTTCAAGGGGACAACGGAGCAGAGGTGGCTCAATGTGGCAGCGTGGCGAAGAGAGCAGAGAGCAGAGAACAGAAAGTGTTTTGGCAGGGGGAGGGAAGCGGCTGTGAATGAAATGCGATGGTAATGAATGTATGAATTTAGAACGCAACTGAAAACCGGCGAGACACTCGGTCGAGATACTTTTTGCCCACTATCAGCAGTCGCAGTAGTGATGGGAGGGGGGTGACAGCACCGGGGTAAGGGGATGTGGCGGGGGGTGTGTGTATGTGCAGGAAATGAGTAAAGGAAGTTTTAGTTTCACATTCACTGCTGGGACTCGACTCTCCGGTTGGAGGGTGGCAGATGCGGGAGGGGGGGAATGTTGCCACTGCGGTTGGCACCCAGTGCGAGAAGCGGGTGAATTGCTCTGCTGTTGCTATCTCGCTCACGTCAGCGTGTGTGCGTGTATGTGTGTGTGAGAGTTAGAAAGTTTGAATTGTATTGAAATTGTATTTTGTTAAAATTCATGTTTGTTATTGCTTTTGTTGCTGTTTTCGTTGTTGTTGTTGTTGTTTAGACGTCGTTGGCCAACCATTTTGTCGGCCTGTCGCTTTGTGTGTGTGCGCTTGTCTGTCCGTGTACGTGCTCCTATGTGTGTGTGTGTGTGTGTGTGTGTGTAAGAGTGACTGAGCGTATGAGTAATTTTATTCGACTACTGTCGAATGCACGAGTGTGCGATGTACACAATATATATCTTTCTGTCTCTATGGTTGTGTGTGTGTGTGTGTGTGTGTTATTTTCTGGTAACGCAACTAAAAACTCTTTTGCAGATATTTTCGTACATTGAAGTGCCAACATCTATGTATGTGTTTGTATATGTTTATGTCTGTGTGTGTTTGTGTGAATTTGGCTGCTGTTTAGAATTTTATGTGTTCGTGTGCTAAGGCTTCCAAGTATGCGTGTGCTTGTGTGTAGAGTGTCCAGCTAAATAAATCGCACAGCAAAATAAATACGGCAGCAATAAATCAATAAGTACACTGAAAAACTTGTAGTGCGATAAATTGAAATAAGCTCGTAAGTACAGTCGAGTCTCACTACTACACACTAAAAAATATTTCGATCATTTTACGAAATTTATTCAGAAAAAACCTATAAATAGTGGGTTGAAAATTTCCCCATTATCTTGCGATAATATTTAATTCTCTTGGATACCAACATAGTAGTAAACGTAGAATTATTTAGCAGACAGAAGAGACAGATATTACAGCATGCATTAGAGTTGAAAATATTAAACAATGTGATTATATACTTCTAGTGACTGCTATATGTGACGATTATGCAACAATCATTCTTTTTAGTATTTAAATATTTCAAAACTATTTATTATTTAATTATATGTTATAATTATTCAAAAATGTAATATCAAATTAGTGCAGTAATGAAACTATTTGCTAAGACTTCAAGTAAATATTAATTCCGATTTAGTTTAGATAGGAGATTCTGAACAAGTTATCGATTGGGTGCTTAAATCAATTCAACTATATGTTTCAGTTTTGACAGCTATTTGTTTTGTTTTTAAATAGTTTTAATAATTATATTTACTTCCTGATTCTACATCATGCTCATAGGTATTCGAGTAACTCCAGCTAAATTTCCGGCGAATCACACTTGAAGCTAAGAAAAAACGAAAATTATAGCACACATAATTTGCACAATGTTTCATTTTCAGACCCGGTCAACTGGGTTCAGCTTCTGGAGCGGGGGTTCATGAATCGTTGCGGCAAATATATCATCGACACGTTAAATTCACAGACACACACTAAGCATACACACACACATTCATATACCGACACAATTGCGTGTGTGTTTGAATTGAGGTCCACAGGATTCGATCGCACAAATTGCTCATTGCTGAGGAAATATTTGCAATAAATTTAGTTTATGGCTTCGGCCTGACTGACACCCCTCCACGTCCCCTACCACCCTCTCGTTGTATCTGTAGCTCCCCCCGCCAGCCTCTCGCCACTTACCCGAATAGGCGCGCTCTGTCAATGCTTGAATTATATGCGAATGTGCGAGGATACTTAGAAATATTAAAATGCAGCTCTCATCCTGTCAGCATGCCACTTCCCCCGCCTTCCCCCACCATCTCGTCCCTCATCATCATGAGCGTTGCGTGGTCACTACACACATAAATATGGACAAAGAGAATGGGGTTGGGGTAGGAAGGGGCGCCATTCGGTTTATTGATGTAATATCCTTCAATTATTATGGATATTTGGCGCATTCCTGCGCATCCGAATGGGTTGTGCGGGGTGCGACGGGTGGTAACGGGTTGGGATGGCCTTTGGGGGGTGGCAGAGCCTCGAATTGCGTACGATGCTGCTTAATTAACTGACCCAAAGCAGAAGCTTCCCGCACCCGCACCCGCACTCGCCGCTCTCCACTCCACACTCCGGAGCAAGCCATGACTATCACGGGGTTTAGGGAAGATCTGAAGGAAATGAAATGCAAACAAACCATGTGTGTGTGTCTGCCCCGCCCTCTGAGTGCGTAAAAGGATAGAGCAAACTCAAGAAGTATAAGGAGACGTTCTCAAGTCGCTTGCCCTGAAAAAGGGGAAGAGTTCAACTCAGCTCGGCACAGTGAAGTGAGATGAGGTGAAGTGAAGTGAAGTAAGGGGAGGGACAGGACAGCAACTACTTTCGCATGTGCGGCAATAATTCATCCATTAAAAGGGATATCAATGCGTCAGTGTGAGATGAAGAAGCACTAAGAGACAGAAGTAAGAGTAAGGGAGATGGGGGGCGGTTTAACAGGCAGAATGCGGGACAAGAAGACGAAGTGGCAACGGGGTCAAATGGAAAAGGCCGAAACGAAACCAAACGAAACGAAGCAAACGAAACGAAACAGAAGCCGCTGCTTCTTCTGCCGTACAACTTCC
The DNA here is from genome assembly GCF_023558435.1 of Drosophila sulfurigaster albostrigata. Taxonomy (NCBI): domain Eukaryota; kingdom Metazoa; phylum Arthropoda; class Insecta; order Diptera; family Drosophilidae; genus Drosophila; species Drosophila sulfurigaster. The sequence continues at coordinate 4,120,295 of NC_084881.1, forward strand.
GTTTGAAAACCGCACGCACACACACACACACAGACGCACACACATACACATACACATACATGGTGGTAATACAATCGCCGGAACTTGAAGGTTGAACGATGTTGGGCGACTACGCGAGTGAGAGTTCGGTTTGCTCATCGCCTGCTTACGGCTATCAATGGGTTCGAAAGGCGAGCCAAAGCACACACACACACACACACACACACGGAGGGTGCGGTGAGGGGTTTGGCAGCATCAGCGTTGTGTGATAAGCAAAAATACCGTAAGGTTGCATGTGGAACATTCGTTTCTTGAAGTTCGGCTCTGTCAACGGCACGTGGCCAAAGACGCTGCCAAAGATGGAGGAGGACAACCAAAATGGACTCACTCACACATACACTGTAACACGAACACACACACACTCACACTTGGACAAGTGGCATCCATATGGATTTATGTAAATTCTATGGCCCCAAAAATGACCTTTTTCCATGCGGCTGAAGCACTTTCATGTGTTGGTGTCCCAGTCTGTGACTGTAAGAGTGTATGTGTGTGTGTGTGTGTGTGCGTCAGCCATGGTTTGTGTCTTTGACTTTTGTAATATTTTGTAGAAATAAATTCGCATTTGAAACGGATTCGGATTCGGTAAAACGAAATCCTTAAGCATAACACCGACGACACGTACTTATGTCTATGTAAATGTGTACATCTCTTTATATAAGTATGTATGTGCCTGTGCGTATGTATGTGTGTGTATGGAAGACCACTTGAATTTAAAATACGACGTGGCAAAAAGGGCTGGCAACCCAAAAGGCAGCTGCTGTAGCCAAGGGACTAGCCCAACCTCCATTCTCCATTCTCCATTCTCCATTCTACAACCCCCAACCCAAGCCAGAAAAGCCCGAAACCAAATAGTTTTCAAAAGTTTTGCATTTTGCCTGGGCTTTGTGTCTATATCTGAGCGAACAAGACTCTATACATGAATATAAGTGAGTATGTGTGTGAGTGCGATTGCGAGTGTGTGCGTTAAGCCCAAGAAGCACAACAAACACAACTACAACATTTTGTTTAAATTTAATGTATTTTCTATGACAAAACATTTGCCCATCCTTGGAGTTTCAGTCCCTATGCCGTACAGACACAGACTCAGACACACACACGCACACACTCAGTCTGGCAAGCACTCACACATAAGTATCATAATAATAATAATAATAATAATAATAATGTTTTTCGTTTCAATTTTTCACTTCGCATCTATTTCCAAACTGTGTGCTAAACAATTTCATAGCAAGTTTAAGCAGAAAATTAGAATTTTCAAGTGCTGCAATGGGTTTTCAACGATGGACATTCTCCAGCCCATCTCCACTTCTATAACCCCTCCTCTGCTTCTTATTCCCACTCTCCTTCTCACTCGTTGTTTGTGTTTGGGGTTCCCCCTTTGCTAGTTGTTCAGGCACACAATGACATAATCCCTCATCTACATAAACATTAGAGCCAGAATTTAACTCAAAAGTTTTTTGTTTCGGTTTCGGTTTCATTTTCGGTCCAGCTTTGACGCTGCTGCCCGCTAGCCCTTACCCCACCCTTCCCTTATGTACGACCGTGTGTGAGCAAAAGTGTCCCTGGCACTTTGTAACTATAAATGCTTGCCTTCTATTGTATATACACACACATACATATATTCTTAGTGTGTGTGTGTGATGTGCAGCAGATGTGAGTTTTTCAAATTAATTTGATAACATTCCATGCTCTCTCTCTCTCTCTTTATTTCGCTCTAGTTTTATTTGCTGCTTTCGAAGCAATAAATTGTACTAAAAGTGAGTGCGAAAAGTGTTGCATACTTAGCGGCGGCTTCAGAAAAATCTGGATTTATCATTCGTAATGGAAGCCTAAATTTGTTATATTTCTACAATAATCCAGCAATTAAAAGAAATATTAAATTGTACAAATAGTTGCAGGTTGGTGAATTTTTCCAGTTGGATTTGATAAACAATTGCAAATCATATAATAAAATATTTTTTAAAGTGCTGCATACTTTACGGGTGTTGGAGAAAAATGCTTAGCACATTATGCGACATTCGGAATGTCTTTTAAGGACCCATTGAGATAATCTGATAAGAATTGGACTATTATTTATGTATCTAAGGATACAGCTGCGAGATACATAACAATTGCTGATAGAGGGTACAGATACAAAGTTCGAGATACAAAGCAAAGAACGCACGCACTGAAAATGTATTTCCAATCATTTTACTCATTATCCTGGCAAAAGTTTCTATGCCTGATGCCTGTGTCTTCTGCCAACACATTCCTGTCCTGCCTTCAGAGTGTATAACTAACTATACGGATCGAGGACAGGGGCAGTGCCAAAGACAGAGGCAAGCTGGCCAAGTGTGTGCCACAAGGCGCGGTGAGTGTGTGAGTGTATGTCTGTATATGTGGTGATGTTGAAGTGAAGTAAAGTGAAGTGAAGGGAGATGGGAGATGGGAGCTGGAAGAGGGGGAGAGGTGGCTTGCAAGCGTGTTGGCGTTAATGGTTCTTGATGAAATGAAATAATGGGTGCGTTTATTCACGTAATGTATTTGTATTTGTTACAGCAGCAACAGCAGCAACAACAACATATTTACAATAATAACACAGCTCGTAAAACGAATGAATAACTGAATGGAATGATTGAATGCCGCATAGAATGAAAGCGGCGCCCAAGCGACGCCGACACCGACGTCGACGTCTACGGCGACGTCAACGTCAACGTCGACGGCTAACAAAACGCTTTTCGTTAGTTTTCATTATTTTCCGCATTTAAGCGTATTTATTCCGTTGTTAATCGAATTTATTAAATGCAAACACGCCAACATCCAACCCCAATACACATTGAAGCACACACACACACACACACGCTGCTAGCCAACACGCACACTCACGCATACAAAGGACTCAACTAAACTGGGCGCGTTTTGTTTGGCTTGAGAAATGTGGCTCGCATGCTTATTGCCAGCTGCTAATTTAACGCTCTACTCAATGCCCATTGAATGTCTCTATTCCCTGTCCTCTCTATCCACTCTGACTGCTCTCTACGCTAAGTCATCTGAACTGACATTAGTTACGCTTCACTCTTTAACAACTTGCATACTTTTCAGCGCAACTGCTCCCACTTAACTGTTCCCAAACAAGTTATTGTTTTTATTTTAATGTTGGCATTATTAGTCATTATTATATAATTATGAATATTTACTAAGGTTTGTAAGAATTTCTTATCTGCTGACTAATTACAAAATTTGACTTGTATTGATTTTCAACAGTCGTTTTCAATTCTATCAACAACCTATAAATTCAATGGCGTTCGTTAGTTATGCTTGATAATCTTTCATAATTATCTAACGATTTTATCTTGAATGCTCTCTGGCAATCACATCAGTTAGCTGGAATCTGTGACAGTTGCGAATGCGATTTCAACGAATGTGGCACAACATAATGCACATTTGTCTCTGTGTGGAAGTTGCTGTTGTGCTTGTGTGTGGGATGAATGCGAGAGCAGCTGGCAAATAAAACTGACAGAAAACTTTGCGCATTAGCTACGCCAGCGCCAATCGGTCCAGCCAAGTCCAAGCGAAGTTCCGCTGCCCCAAACCCCAAGCCCCAACCAAAGTCAAAGTCGAAGTCGAGTCGGCATCGCAATCCTTAGTTGCAGTTGCAGTCTCTTTGGTCTATTTCTTTGACCCTTTTGCCGCTTTCAACTTATGCATTTGGTTTGCACAAGAAATGAGCAACTGGGCTCATATGTCAATGATTTTTCCACTCCCACATAGTCACTTGGCGCCAACTGCACTAGCTGCTGGCTGAAGAATGCCAGGACATCGGGGGTGGGAACAGTCTGACGCCTTGCACCTTGCAACTAACTCTCGACCGACAGATGGCGCTGTGGTGAGCTGGCACACAGATCGTTGGGCTGCCAAAACGTCTTTTGCTTTTGCCTTTTGAATATCACCGTTAGGTATAAGTGTTTTTTTCTTCTTAGCATTCTTGTTACGAAGATATACACACAGGGACACATGTGTGTGACTTACACCTCCCTTTTGCTGTTATTATTTTGGCTGCCATTTATCTGCTGTCAATGTTTCGACTGCCTGCCGCCTGCTGCCTGCTTTCTGTCCACCTAACGGAACGCCAACTGCCCCGAAGGCAACATCCACTCGTACTTCTCGATTTTGCCTGGATCTTCCTCATTTCTTTTGCTATCATTTTCATTTTAAAATGTCGCTCAGAGATGGCAACGCCTTCAAGAGGTCAGCAGCAAGCTCGGAGCTCCAACGACTTGTTATTCTGTTTCTTTTTTTTCTTTGCCTCCATCGTCCATCTTTTGCAGTTGTCCTTCGTCCCTGCGCTGAGCTGCCTGGCGGAGTTAGTTCTACAAGACTTTTTCGGGCTGGCCACTTTATAAATGTTTCTGCAACGGATTTTTGCAAAGTAAACTTTTTCGCCTTTGTAGTTGTGCCATTTCTCCTTTTTTCCAATTCTTTTTTTGCTCGAGCCACTTGGCCCGCATCTGATTGCGAGTGTGTGACATTTGTGTGGGCGGAGAAGGACGCGGAAGGGTCAGAGAGAGTGGGAAACTGGGACGAAGGAAGCAAGGGAGCCAATGGCGCAAATATATTAAAATGCAAACCCAACTCATATTACTAGTCTGAGCTGGCATGGACTAAACGGCATAGAACTCTCGTCTGGACCGTCGAGAGAAAGAGAGTGGGAGGTATAGACAGGGGTGTAGCTAGAGAAGAGGTGGGGGCAGTTCAAGAAAAAAAGAAGAGGAGGTTAGGTCTCAAGTCCTTGCGCACACATGTGCGCAATTTCCAAGTCCGTTTTGTCCATTGCCAATGTCTTCAAATAAATCGAATGCACAAAAAAGCAATAAAACGAAATAAAATCTAAATATGTGTGTATGTATGTCCTTTTTTGTCCTTTTCGGAATGGGTGGACAGCACCTCGCCCAGCGATGGCGAAGAGCAAAAGTAGAAGAAAACAAAACACCCAAGAAGCAAGAACAACGAGCGAAAAAAAGGAACTTATCATTTTTATCATTGCACAAAACTTTATCCTTTTTAGTCCAGGCCGTTAATATTTTCGATTCCGTTACCAAATGGCCAGAGCCCAAGCCGGAGTGTTAGCCTAGTGGCAAGTCCGTTACCGTTAACGTTACAGTTACAGCCTCAGTTAGGGCTACGGTTACGGTAACCGTTGTCGTATTCGTATTCGTATTCGAATTCGTATTCGTATAACGTTGTCCAGAATTTCAAATGACTTTTTCCATGGCGGGGCGTGCCAACCCAGTCGAAGCTTATTGAATGTTTATGCTTTATTAAATTTGATTTCTTTGCCGCTCGCTTTGAGCCATGGCATCTGCGACAGGACCTCGGCCCAACAACAGCCACAGCAACCAACACCCAACATCCTACACCCTATCCACCTAAAGTCAAAACGACTGCTCGTCACTTGGACTAACCCGGCGGCCGGTCAACATTTGTTGCAATGATCTATGTGCGCTGAATATTAAATGGCATTGCCGGCTTAGCGAACGGACTAGGCCCAGTTCGTTATGGGTGACCAAGCGGAGAGGAGTGGAAGCAAAATCCTAAGCCCTGAGACCAGAAAGGCGAACAGGGAACAACCCAGCACTACTTGAAGTCACTGTGCAGAGATGTGGTGCTTCAATTCACAAAGCACGACTTTTGTGTCAAAAATATTAGAAGAAAAATATATTAGGGAACTATTTGCACTCTTAATAAACTAGACTATTTAAAAACAAATATTTCACTTCTAAACATATATTTGTTGCTTATGAAAAAATTCTAATTATTTTTGAGTTTAAATTCCAACATCAATTTAGGAAGTACCAATTTCCCTTTTAAATTATTTTTTGGGAATGAAAAGAATATTTAATGCAGCACACATTGTGCGAAGTCCGAAGTCGTGACACGACACGCTCTCATCTCTAGTCCGATTATCATTTTAATGCCCGATAAATGCGACATTTGCGATGCTATACAAAGTGCGTGTAATGTGCTCGGCAACGCAAACAAACAGGGTAAAGAAAATCGAATGCCACACACAAGTGGGAAAGTGAGAGAGCGCAAGTGAATATGGTTGGGAGCACGATTGTGAGTGTGAAAGAGACAAGGAGGATTGCCTTAACGTATTCTTGACTTTTAGGTGAAACGTAAGGGAAAGAAACGATTCATATTTGTAAGGGGTTGGCCACATAATATCGAATGGTAATCATAATCATAATAATAGTAATAGAAATAGGAATAGAAATAGTAATAATAATCATTTTTTGTGCGTTTTTCGAAGCATTTGCACATACGTAAATGAACATTACGACGGTCCTTTTCCCCCTTTCTCCCGAATATGTTTATAATCGCACTTCAAATGTGCTGGCCAGCCGTTGTCCGGCCCATAAGAAAACTTTACTCATTGTTGTCCTTCCTTAATGCGACACGTGGTCGACGCATATTTCTTGACACTCGACCAACCCGTCGTTCGTAGGCGATTTGGACCCAATGATTGCCACGATTTGGGATGCGTAAATGTGGAACTTAATTAGGCTTCGATATGTATGTACATATGTGTGATATCGATAGGCAGGCAAATCGATTTATCTAAACATTTTATGAGTTTCGTTGCGCTATTCAAATAATAAACAATAACAACTACTTAAGAATGTAATATACATAAATATAAGATATGTAATATGTATGTTGGTGAGTGAATACAATAAACCGATAACAATCGATATACAGCGCACTTAACTATACTTAATTAATACGTTTTGCTTTCTTGTTTTGGTTACATTTTGAGATTGTTCTTTGTTGATTAGTTGGCCAATTGTTTGTCGAATTTGTAATGCCCTGGCGATTCATCGGCTTATCGGTTTATCGATAGCAATCGATAGTTAGTTACGAGCTTCTTGCAATTGCAAATCATACACAAATCGTTCGCGGCAATCGATAAATCATACACAAGAGGCAAACATATGTACTCTATAATTCGATAAAGATTGAAGTGAGCTTTATGCAGCTCTTAAAGCGTTTCTCTTATATCGAAAAAATATAAATCGAATAAACGAGGCTTGAACTCACCAAAATCATTACCCCCCAGACCAGAGGGTCCTGGCAGAAGGCCAGGAATACCCTGGAGGCCGAGGAATGCATTAGGGAAGGAGTGAGAGCGCTGATTGTCCATGCCATCGAGGGTGCCATCGTGCTGACCATCTCCACGATCTGATGGCTCCGTATCGCTGCTGTTCGAGTCCTCTCCAGCACTCTGGCCAAGATCATGTTTCTGTGGAGTGGTAATCGGGAAATGGGAAAGGAATAAAATCAGTACAAATAAAGCAAAGCTTTTACCATTGGCATACCTGATTAGCCTGCTGTCCATTGCTGTTCTCTAGAGCCTGGCCTAGCAACGACTCGCGGAGTTCAAGACTACGATCACGATCCTTGGAAGTGTCACGGCTGCGATTCCGGGTCAACGGATGCTGTCCCGCCACCGGAAAGTCACGATCTATGAGCAATCGCTCCGGACTGATGCCGTGTTGGGCACGGAACAGATCGGCACTCTTAATACGCTTCTGAGGCGGCGGAGTTAGATGACTCTTGCGACTGCCCTCCATGTCACTTAGGTCCCAGTGGTTGCTGCTTGCCTTTAAATCGAAACGAATGGAATAGAATAGGGTTCAGATTAGTTTTGGTCAAAGCGCGATGGCAATCGAATCGAGTGCAAGCTGGTTGGAACTGCACACTTTACTTTGCTCGGATTTGGGTTTGGATTCGGATTGGAGTTTCTTACGGGCGACGCTGCGGATGCCTTCAACTCTTGAATGGCGGGGGTCACGCTGCTTCCGCTTCCACTTCCGCCTCCACTCTGGCTTTGACCCTGGGTGTTGCCTCCCAATGGCAGACTCGATGCTGTCGCTGCGGCTGCTGCAGCAACGGCTGCTGTCAACGAAGCCGCGGCAGCGGGCTGCTGCACTCGAAACTGGCAACGATGACGGCGTCTGAGGCGTGTTGAACGGTGAAATCTGGCTGTGTGTGTTGCTGTTGTTGCTGCTGCTGTTATTGTTATTGCTGTTGTTGTTGTTGCCGTTGCTGCTGTTGTTATTGCTGCCAGCATTGCTCAGCGCTGTGGGCAAATAGTTGCTAACTTTGTTGTGATTGCTGCTGTCAGCGGTGTTGTTATTATTGTTGTTATTGCTGCTGCTGCTGCTGCTGCTGCTGCTGTGACTCAAAGCGGCCGAAAGAGCCTTGGAGTAGGGATAACCTCCATTGACATCCGCCAGGCCACGTATCTGCAGCAAATGAGCCGTCTTCAGGAAATCGGGCAACTGCTCATGGCTGACATTAACTTCGCCGTTATACATAAAGCTGCGGGAGTAAGTTTTAGTTAAAGAAAATTAATTTTAGATCTATTAAATTCATATTGTCTAGTCTAAGAAGAAAACGTATACATAAGTGACCATCAGCTTCCAAACATATTTTCTGATAATGTGTCATCATACAAATCGACGAACCGAAGGAACGATCTTATCTCTTGTGATGACTAGTAATTTATGAATAATCTTGAAACATTTGTAAAACCATGTAAACAGTGTTAAACTGCGATTTGATCATCCAAGAAAATGTTTTTTTTTTTTAAATAAAAGCATAAAAAGTTTAATTAAAACAGTAGTTGAAGTTCTGTTTATGTACAAGTTGCATCAAGATGCTCAAGTTGCATTTCAACTCTTTTAGTTATCTGCCCTGACTTTGCAATTCCTCAAGAGAACAGCAGGACTTACCTCAGCAGGTTCTCCACATCGTCGCTGCGCACATCGCGTAGTATGACAATGGGATGCTCGCAGGGATTGGCCTTGAGCAGTTTGCGGAAGTAGGGACTGCAGGCGCTGAGCACCACCTTGTGGGCGGTGAAGGAGCGCTCGTCGCAGGCAAGGGTCACATCCACAAAGTCCTCCTCGTCGCGAAGATGTCGGAACGAGCTGAGTATGGATGTCTGAAAGTCGTTCCATTTAAGCGCATAATGCTGCTGCTGTTGTTGCTGCTGCGATGAATGCCCTCCCAACGGAGGCAGGGGCAGGGGCGGTGTGGCTGGCGAGAGCGCCGTACCGGCGCCGCCAGCTGCCGTGGCGGCCAGTGAGTGCGTGTGAGTGTGCGTGAGCGTGTGCGAGCTGTGGGTGGAGGTCGCCAGTGGCGGTGGCTCCATTTTGACCACGCCCGCGTTGTTGTTCTCCGCCGTTTGCAGCTGTGTGGACTCGGTCATTTATCTGTATAGGAACTTAAGCCGTTGTCCTGCGACTCTTCGCTCTTCACTCTATACTTTCGTTCTCCTCTCTCTCTCTCTCTCGCTTCAGTTCTCCGTCACACTTTCTCTCTCTCTCTCTCTCTCGCTCTTAGTTAGCTTCTTCCGTCTTTTGTGCTCTGTCTTAATGGACTCGATCCACGTCGGCCTTTTGTTGTTAATGCTCTGATTTGGCTATTGTTGTATGGACGAATGCTTGCTTTGTCCCCGCTCTATGTATGTGTAGTTGTGTGCGTATGAATGTGTGTCTGTGGGGCGCGTATCGCAAATATTTACAGTTGCCGTTCCGCCAATCTTAGTGCTTAACTGCGTCCTGCGTCCTGTGCTAATTGGGCGAAAGTTGTGGCAACCTCTGTCGGCCTTTGTCCATTTTCACGGGACTAGTGGGGGCCACAATCATGGACGGAACGTTTACTCAGTGCTGGTTGAAGAGAGCGGGCAGGGCAGCTCAATCTGTAATCGAAGAGAAGAAGAACACATGCACAAATATAAAAAACGTGTTCGAAAGAAACGCTTGAAAATGAGTCGTGGTCTCAGTTCAGGTTCAATTGCCACCGTCGCCTCGTCCACGCACACACACGGGGCGGCAGGTGGCCCCTCACTCAGCAGCAGTTGGAAACCCCATCATTAAATACTATTACCAATTATTCATACTTAAGCACCGAGACTACGCTGGCGGTGCTTACCCAGTTGCCAGTTGCCCAGCTGCCCAGTTGCTAGTCAAGTTGCCCCACCGCGGTGTCTAATGGAATCATTAATTACTCGAGCGCACCGAGCGGGCCACTTGTCGGGGGCATTAGACGCAAATCAATTTAATTTAACCGTTTACAAGCAGCGAACACCGCTCTTTGGGCCAGGCCCTAGAGACGAGGCCAACTCGATCTTTGAGCTCTGACTTGCAACACGAAATAATTGTACAAGATCATTAGAAGTCCCAAAACAGACGACACGCAGGTCGTCTCAGTACTTTTCATTCTCATTCTCTCTCTCTCTCTCTCTCTCTCTCTCTCTCTCTCTCTCTCTCTCTCTCCTTCGACAAACACTGATCGATGTGTTTGACTTCAAAATATTTATAAACCCATTCATCTGATCTTCGCTTTGGGATGACCCTTGGATTATGATCTTCACATAGAAATATCGAAGGCAATGCGTAACGCCCCTAATAATAATCAAAATAATCACAGAAGCCAACTGCAACAACTTTTCGTTTGCAATTGGCGCCTGCATTTGCGGCAAGCTCATTTTTCATGCCACATTCCAAAAAAAAAAAAAAATGAAACAATAACAACAAAAAATTTAAAATGAAACTTGACTGTGGTTTCCCGTCTTTTTGGATTTTAGATTTCTATGTTTACATCTTGGTTGCTTGCTTGGGGTTGCCAGCCTCAGGGTTTTGATTAATGATATGCCGCTTTAAATTCGATTATGGGCATCATCATCATCATCGCAAGAGAACAAGACCCATGTCCGGAGTGGCGCACTTGCTCTCGATGTACCCATTTTAAGAGAAGACACCTGCGATTCCTAAAGCAGTTTGTAACAAATAAAGAATATTACTCAAAACATAATCAAAAGTGCGCGCAAGGCAATGGGAAAAACATTTAAATCAGTTTGAAAAGGAAAATCATACACACTTTGTGGCTACAGATTTATTGATCATAAAAACAATAATGTTTGTAAGTTTGATGAAATTGCCGTCCTCAGCAGCAGTTTTTTGTCTATATTTAAATTATATCAGATTAAATGATAAAATTCGCTATAAGGAGATGTATATTGAGAAAGAAATGAGTAAAAACTTTTTTGAAACCATTAATTAGATATAGTACACTTACAAAAAAAGTTCTTAATATGCGCTTCCTAAAATTTTAATTTTTAGTTTTCATTTTTCAGAAAGGTGTGCGTTGATGTTTAGTCAGTGAATGAATGAATTTTGACGATATAGATTGATTGAATCTACTTCAGAATACTTGTTTCATTCGAAAATCGAAATTCTAGATAATTAATTTATTACTTATTATGTATCTATTATTTCTAGATACATAATTTATCACTTATTATTTATCTATGGTATAATTTCTCTCGAAAAGCCTTCAAAGTTGTCTATAACACATACATAATGTTCATTATTATGCAGTATTTTTATTATTATTTTATTTGAACTGAATGATTATGAAATTGTATCTAAATTTATATTCTATAATTCAGTTTATTTGAAGACTAGTTCTTAACTGAAATTTGCCACTGCTGAGCTGTGTATTAATGTGCGTGTCAGTCTGCGTGAGTGTGGGTGTGTATGTGTATCTGTGGTACACTTACAGTTACAGTTACAGTTACAGTTACAGTTAGAGTTACTTCTACTGTTTGTGTGCGCTAATTTATGAAGTAACCCAAAACAATTTCATCATAACACACTTGCCGACAATTATTTCGTTTATTGAACAAACATTCGCGTCGTATCGCATAAATTCGAAAGGACAACAACAATAACAGCAAGAACAATAATAATAATAATAATAACAACACTAACGAAACAAAATCCGTCCCCTATCTATGCACTAAAGCGAAACCAAACGAAAAAAACAACAAACAACAAAAAAACAAAATAAGGAAAACAAAGCAAAACGCGGTCCCGCGTTGGTAACCAGACAAATATGTAAATGAAATCGGAACAAAAAGGAAGCGTTTCATGTACGAGTATGACGACAGCATATGTGTAAATGTGTGAGTGTGTGTGTGTGTATGTGTGAGTGCAACGCAATTGCATTTCTCACGTTGGCACGAGCACTGACAACAACAACAGCAACAAGGACGCCTAAAAATGGCAAATCGACTGTCTAAAAAACAAAACATATCAAAAATTTGCGTGAAACAATAAAAAACACGTCCAAATTAAAAGGCCAACGGACCCACATACACACACACACATACATATACAAGCACACACATTCCAAGGATATGCATATGAGTGTGAGGAAGATGGAGAAGAAGGGTGCGCATATCATAATAACAAATAAATGTAAATGATAATAGTAAATAAAAAACGAATTACTAAACAACACACAAAGCGCTTGATATCCAATCAAATGTTTCCATATGCGTGGCAAGGAGTTAAGCCAAGTGGCAGCGGGGGAACGAAAGGGCGGGCAAGTAACAACAGTTGTTGTTAGACAAGTAGAAAGCACACAAACACAGCAACTATTTTTGGTAAATTGATACGGCGCCTTAGTAAACGATTCGACGGCCCCAAAGCACATGGGCACATGGCCATAAGACCGAAGACCGAACCGAGCGAGAACCGAGGGAAGGAGGTACTACGGAGTATCATCCTCCAGTGAATACTAAATACTTGAGAATGGGCCAAGCATATAGTCATATATTTATACGCGCATTCATATAGCAATTTTCGGCGTTTCTTACGATGATGATTATGATTATGGCGAGTACTTTTACCATTTGCATTTGAGAATAATTTCATATAGAATCGGATTGTTCCATTAGGTTTATGGAGATGGAAAACCGTTTACTGCCTCGTATTTTGTCGCTGTTATTCAAACCAAAATCTGACAAACGGCAATTGAATTAAGTTTATTGTTCCTGCTTTTTTCGATTTGCCAATTCACTGTGAGCCTTGTTACGGAAATCTTAAGATTTTTAAACCCACTACAAATAGAGTAGAAGGTTATTTTGAATTTGTGCCTGCTGGAAATGTATGTATGGTATATTTTGAATTTAGTACTATTTCGATATACCAAATACACCCTTTGGTATATTTTGTTCTATAGTAATTTGACATATTTTAAGGAATGTATATATATACTATATTTTTAGTAATTTAGTACTATGCCGATATACCAAATATATCCTTTGGTATATTTTTTGTATTTTGTGGTATATTAATTTGGTATAATTTAAGAAATAAATACATGGTATATTTTGAATTTAGTACTATGTTGATATACCAAATATAGCATTTGGTATATTTTTTGTATTTTATTGTATATTAATTTGGTATACTATGTGGATATACCAAATATATCCGTTGGTATATTTTTGTATTTTGTGGTATATTAATTATGTATATTTTAAGAAAGGAATACATGGTATATTTTGAATTTAGTAATATGTTGATATACCAAATATAGCATTTTGTGTATTTTTTTGTATTTTATTGTATATTAATTGGGTATACTATGTCGAAACCCCAAATATAGCCTTTGGTATATTTTTTTTTATAATAATTAGGTATATTTTAAGGAATGTATATATGGTATATTTTGAATTTAGAACTATGTTGATATACCAAATATGACCTTTGGTATATATTTTTGTATTTTGTTTAAGAACTGCTTTGTTTTTATTCAAATATTACTTTTTATTGTAGACTTTATTAGTTTAGACTTCAATTATAAATGCTTTCACATAAAAAAAGGAGAATCCAAAAAAATATATAATATATAATAATTGAGTACTGAACTTAGCTGACAATGCACAGTTTAATTGTTTTATTTGACTTTGTAGTTATTTTAATTCATTTAATTTTTTTTGCTTTGGAGTTAGTGAAGTACGCTTGTATTTATTATTGTTGTAGAATTGTTTCGAAATGTTAGCAGTTGCTGCCTAAATAAAATTGATTAGAAAATGTCAAAATAAATCATTTACAATATGCAAATTTTCATAAAAGTCTGCAAAGATACACAAAAGCGCACACAGCCGCATACATAAAAGGGTCGGCTAAATGCAAGCAAATTAGTTAAAAACCAATTAAAATTGCTCATACGCCGCATAGACCGCACACACACACACACATACACAGCTTCACATTCGAACGCAGAGAGAGGAAAAATGTAAACATAGTTTAATCGCACATATGTACATAAGCGAGTATGTATAGATAGATAGCCGAGCGCTATTGTAGATAGATAGATAGGTGCACGCAACTGTATCCAAAAATCTAAATTAGAGTGTCAATAAAATACACTTTTAATGAAATAATTAATTAGATTTTGCACATCAACAATCCGGTGCGCATTTGCTAATGTCCATCCACATACACACACGCATATTGATATACATATACATATATTCGATATTTATCTGCATATTATATTTGTATGCGTGTGTCTAAGTTTTTGTTTTAGTTTCAGGCCCCCAAATTCGGTTGCCATCACCTGATTTCCCTCTCGTGACTCGCATTGTTTTAAGGGGATTTTGAATTTGAATTTGCATTGCGTTTTCACATTTTTTTATTTTGCCTGCCTCCTATTTTTTCTATTCCATTCCATTCGATTCGATTCGATTCGTTTTGAATTTGTTTTTTTATTTTTGTTTTTGGCACAGCTCGCGATTTGTTCGATTTTCAATTATTTAAATTGTTTTTCATTTTGGTCCCACACATTTCTAATTTGCATTTGTGGAGCACACCCTGTAGAGCACCCCTCAACCCACCTCCCCGCCCACCCAAGGCATTGCATCAAAGTGCCACTCAACGGCACAAAAACTAAAATGACTGGACAGATAGATGGCAGCAACAACAACAAAACTGACTTTCCTAATTGCCTCAGAGAATTTAAATTGAGACATGAAATTGAATAATTCAAAATAATTAGCTAGCAAGAAGCCAGTCTCAGTCTTCGTCTCAGTCTCAGTCCTGGTCGCAGTCCAAGTTGTCCGACGGGGTCGCGTAATTGCATTAATGATTTTGATAAATGACAAACGCCCTCAAACGTCTTTGACTTTGACGTACATATTTGTGCTGATATCGAAACACCTTAAGAAACTAATCTTAAGATCTGCATTGTTGACATAATAATCTGCGTATTATTATAATGCTAAGTAGAACATTTCAGTATGGAAACTTTTATAGAACGCGAGTATAATTTAGTCGATCGCAAACCCACTTATTCATCAATTAATGTAGAAAATATTTAAAACATTCATTTAAAGAGCCTGCAAAATTCAGAAGATATGCACAAGGAAATAAATAAAAATAGAGCGAGAGAGAAAACACGTTTTAGTTTCGGAGAGAAAACTAGTTCGTCTACTTTGAGCTATAATCGAAGACAAAAAACAAAATGAAAGAAAACAATAGTTTGAATTAGCTAGCAAGTTAAAACACACACTCGCATAGTAAAGTTATTAAGGAATGTCTGTACATCTGTGTTTGTGTAGGGGCAAAAGAGTGCCAACTTGTCTACACGATCCATTTCAATCGTAGTCCGAGCTCGCAAATGACCGCAAATCAAGTCGAATCGCTCCGGCTGCTAATTAAACTAATTGAGTAATTTCAAAGCCGAGCACCAAAAAGTACGAAATTAAATGAGCAAATAGACGAGATAGAGATATAGATACGGATACGGATAGAGTATGGATGGCAGGGCCAAACCGATAAAAGCGAGAAATAAAACTAAAGCTCAGAATACGACGGGGACAAAAACGACAAACGCCAAGCGAAAAAATCGCCACGGAATTCTGAAGCGCCATCGAAACCTGAAATCAATGCCCCAGTTGTGGACAGGCAGGTGAGCTTAGCTCGGTTCCTACTCCAAGTCCCATCACTCAACTGTTAAAAGCTTGTCATGAGTTCGTGTGGGGTATATATTTTTGGAGTATTTTGAGAATCGGATTAATTGCAATGCTGCAAAGCTATTCTCAAAACTTCGTTACAATCGCACTCGAAGAATTATTTAGTTTCTGACTATATATTTATTCCAACGATAGTCTGAGATTGTGTGTGGGTTGCTTTGTTAACCTGTGCTAATTAATTTCCAACTTGAAGCAAACGACGCACTTAATGGGACGGGCCAGTTGATAGGCATCTAATAGGCCGCAATTAGCTGCGCATCAGGAGCGTTTCGCATGGCTAAGAAATGTGGCCAAATGTATGCAAATGCCGCTAAAGCACTGAAAGAGTTTTCAACTTTCTTTAGCCAACAATACTAGATTTAGATACATTTAAAAGATTCAGATACTGCGACAGCCAG
The DNA here is from genome assembly GCF_023558435.1 of Drosophila sulfurigaster albostrigata. Lineage (NCBI taxonomy): Eukaryota > Metazoa > Arthropoda > Insecta > Diptera > Drosophilidae > Drosophila > Drosophila sulfurigaster. The sequence goes on from NC_084881.1 coordinate 4,136,609, forward strand.
AGCCAGAGATACGGATTCATTTGTCGCTGCACGCTCAGTGCTTTTGATGGGTGTCAATGAACCTTCCACAAAAAATTGGTAGTATTGAGAAATGGACAGCAACAACAGCAACCAAAATGTAGAAAATACGCACAAGAAACCAGTCACTAAACAAAGACACTGATGTAGATACAGAAACAGATACAGATACAAAAAAAAGTAGACACAAAATACTAATACTAATAATAATAAATATGAGCATGGCAGCAACAACAACAACAACAACAGCAACAGCATCAGCAACATTAACTGAATGGTATTAAAAATTTACATAAACTAGCCATAAATTAAATTAGCCAAAAGCCGCAGTCGAATCCAAAACCCTGACTGAAGAAGTATCTGTAAGATACACACACACATACGTATGCTGCATCGTTATTCGAATACAATTAACTCCAAGAGAGAAAGCGAGTTGGCCTCTGTGTGTGTGTGTGTATGAGTGTGCTCACCTATGTACAACTAAAAAGAGCAACATTCAAACTAATTTGTTTTTGTTTTAGTAAGATTTTTCCCTTCTGGCTTTTGGGGGAAAACAATAAAAAACAAATCAAAGTGAAATGAGCACACACACACACACACACACACCAGTGCACTTATAAAAAGAGAGGTTGATCAGGTACATCTATTTAGTGGATATACGATTATATGAAAATTATTGCTCTGCTCATCTGGATTTCAAAATATCATCTTCATCTCCAAAATGGCAGAGTTGTAAGTGTCATTGCCTTCTCTCTCTCTCTCTCTCGCTCTTTTTCTGTAGCTATGGCTGTCTCTGTCTATGCATACCTTATAATAATACATTATTCGCTTCGTTTTTAGATTCGTGTGCTTCTTTTTTCTTCTTCATATTTGGGAGTTGAGCTCTTTTATGTGTTTCTCATTTTGTAGTTTTCGTTTTGCGCCCTCCCCTCAAAATGGATCGGATCGGATCGGATCGGGTCCGATAGTTACTCTGCCCTTTGTTGTCTCTGGCTGCCCAGATCTCTCGCTCCGACTCGATTGTAATGTGCTTATGGCCAAAAGCAACGAGCAATGGCCACTTTGTATTGGCCGAGTTGTAGCTGTTCGCGTTTTTGTCATTAAATTTGCGTTTATTTCATTGGTTAACTTGTTTTTTTTTTTCTCTCTTTTTCTTTTTCGTTTTCTTTTTTTCTATTTCTATTTGTTTGTCTCACTATGCGTATGCCGAGTGTTTTTGTTTGTCTGTCTGTGTGTAGTGCTGTTGTTATTGTATTGTTTCGTTTTCTCAATGCTTAATTTAACGATCATGTTTACATACTTGGTCCATCTAGTTCGCCCACGGTATTTCATTTAATTATTTTGATTGTATCAACCTTTGTCTCCTCTTATTTTGTTCGCCTTAAGCCTTTTGGTCAACCCAATTGCAGGTTCATCACCAGTATCAAATAACGACCTCTAAGATTGTCAACCTAAGAATACTACTATGTATTTGAAGACCTTTTTGCGATCTTTAAGCAAGTTGTGGAAATGTCTCGGAAAATGTTAATTTATTTTTGTTTGCCTCCTCCATATCCTCTATACTTTACTTTAAGTCTATTAATGAATGGGTTTGAAAAGTGTATTCAATATTTATTTATACTGCTAAAATTGTTTCTAACTTTATTTTTAAGTAGAAACAATAAATGAACGTCAATTCCAATAGCGCTACAAAATGAAATATTTACAACTCCATTAATTATGATATTACTTGGAATGATTCGCATTACAATTACACGAATCAAAGGACAATTTTCGAACCATCATCCAAAACATTCATTTGGTTTTAATTGCAACATTTACAAGTGCTTATCCAATGAAGATATTCAAGAGCCATTTAAATGTCCAACATTATCAACAGATGCAGGTTGTTCATCTAAATGTGAATCCGCATTGGAGTCAGTGTCTGCGACTTCGACTTCGACTGAGTCTCAGACTGGGGCACTGTGCCATTAAGTGAATTTTATGAGTGTATTCAATTCAATCGATAATCGAGGCACTTGGCTTGAATGTATCGACGGTTTTGGGTTTTGCTCTGGCAGTAGGTTAATTATAAAATTAACATTAACCGACCGACAACTGGTCAGCCAAGGTACCGCTCCCCCGCTTGCCCCCTCCTCAGCGCATCCCTCCTCAGCTGTCACCTATCGACTATCGACTGCCTGCTCTAATTCGACAATGCCAACACATGCGCTGATTTGTGAAGCGGAAGGTGTTCGGCGCATCCAAATATATATTTGGTTTCCCCCATCCCCGAGCGTTGTCTACTCGCATGCTTCCAGTTGCCTGCCCCTCGTCTCTCCTCACTTCTCACGCCTCACGCCACAGGCGATGGCTTGGTAACCACGCCCCTGGTACTCGTTTGGGGTACGATAAATTTCACATGACATTATTAGGTGACTCTTTTATTTGCTGTTGTTGCTGTTGCTGCTGTTGCTGTTGCTGCTGTTGTGATTATGTCATAATTTTAGGAAAATAAAGCGCTCAACCAAAATAAATTAAAAATTGCTTTCATGCATGAATTGCTTGCGGGAGGGGGGAGAGAGCGAGACGAAGAGCGCGCAACACGGTCCGGCAACATGAAGAGGCAACAGCCACAAGTACGCTGCGAATAATCTTTGCGAGGAAACTTCATTAACCGCAGTATCCAAATATAACGTCAGTACCTCAATCGATCCATCGACCAATTCAACTGACGTCTAATGGAAGAGCTCCCATACAAAGTATCTCGCTTCGTCTCGTCCCGGAGGGGACCCCAAGTGTTTATGGTCGATTGAAAGTTTATAATGGATAATTTGCCGATGCTCTCATTGCCCCTCTTCAAATTTGAATTGAGCATTCGAATTCAAATTCAAATTCAAATATCGAATGAGCAATGAATGAAGTGCGCAATATTCAATTAAAGTCGTCATTATTATTAGTAATTTCCTACAAATGTGTAGACTGCTGCATCGCATAGAAGACTGCAGATTGTAGACTGTAGATCGGCTGTCGATCGATAGATCTTCATTGATTGATACAATGCATTCTCTCGAGTGCTATGTGATAGCTTCACAATCTACTTGCATCTTGCCATATTTTTGCTGTTGTTGTTGTTGTTGTTGTTGTCCCCATACCGGATAAGTTCATCAATTTTCAATTTGTGTGTATTAAGGCGACCTCCCACACCCAGAGACACATCTATGCAGGTCTCTCTCTCGCTCTCTTGTCCCCATCTGTCGATCATAATGAGCCATTATGCAAAACCACGAATGCGAATACGAGAACGAGAACGGGAACGAGTATATTTTCGCTAATGAAGTGGAAAATTTCCACGCACGGACGTCTTTATTAAAAGTAATTAAGTCGCTGCAATTTTCATTTATGCCACAAGTCGCAAACAGGGTGCCAGTGAGGTGATCTACATTTGCTAAAGAACAACTTAAGATCTAACTCTAAAAGTGAAGAACAAGTAACTCTTAACTCTAATCTCTCACATATTGTGCCTTCTGTGGGGTGTCCGCTAATATCTGTCTAAAAAATAGACCCCATGTCATGATGATCCCCACGTGATCACACAACTCTCAATCAGTTGTCGTAAAGTAAGTAATAATTGTATCTAAATTTGTACGCAGTACATTTGAATCTTAATAAAATTTATAGTTATGACATTTACCCAGGCCACTCGCGTTCCTAAAAATATGATCAACGAGTACTCGCTCATGTGTGAGTGTGTATTGAAATTAAAAGCATTTTACCCAAACATAACAAAAACAAAAAGAATCTATTGTAGTTTGCTTCCCCCTATCTGTATATGTTTGATTCTTTTCTTCTTTTGCTGTTCCTGTTGCTGACCGAATCCGAATCGCAACCGAACAGCAGAACAGAACAGAAATTGAACTCAAGTGCAGACAATTGAAGCTGCTCAGAAAATCGGCGCGCCAGTCTTTAAGGAGGCCATCAAGGGGCGGACTGGCAATGGAAATGGAAATGGAAATGGAAGAACCCCTCTTTGATGGCATGTTATTTGTTTGTTATTTGCTGTTTGCCATTTGAAAGTACCATGCGTATCGTGGAGCATAGGAGTGGCGTGATCAGATTGCAATCGATACAGGGTATCTGCTGGTTGGCACAACGAAATCTGCCGCGATTCGCATACAGATTTCAATTTGAATTTTGATTTTGATGATTTGTTTACTTTTTGCAAGCAGTTATTAATCGAGTCGCTGAACAGACGAGTACTCGCGACATTTGGTTAATTGATTTCAATATTTCGAACGGATGGCATGCCATGCCTTCCCCTCTCACTCCGCTCCGATTGTTGTGTTATTCTCGTTGATGGATGTACTGAGTACCTCATCAACTGGGGATCGCAGCTGTACTCGCACCGCACCCAGTTTCCCGTCACAATTACACCAAATTAAAACTTATATTGCGTCGCTCTTTGATTCTATTAAGATTGTTAACCGGGCAGTCCCCGGGTCTGCTCCGAGGGGTGCAATTTCATTCGCATTTAACCATATTAAGCAAGCATTTCAATTTCAATTAGCGAATTGATTTGACTCGACTTTAAACCATCTCTCTCCTGCTATATGCTATATGGTAACAAGTACTTACATAAAGTGCTGCTCTTTGGGCTCTGATCTGGTCCGATGTGATCTGCAAACAGAACAATGAAGAAAGAAGCATTTGAAAATGGTCTACAACATTTGAGTTCATGTTAAAAGTGTCGATTGCAATACAATTTATTGACGCCCTTCGATTGTCCGTTTCGTTTCGATTCGATTCGATTTGTTTCAAACGTGACCGATCCCAACGCCTGCCTCTTAACTTTATCCAAATCTACCTGCTTGGTGAGTCTGTCTAATTGCAGTCACTTAGCACTTGGCTAAGATCTTGTGTCCCAACATCAAAGTGCCAGAAACAATTGCAGTTGATTTTCCTTGGATTTTCTTGATCCCAAAAATAAATTTCCTGCATGACAGCGGCTCTTTTTCCTCTATCCTCTATCCTCACCTCTTCTCTTCTAAATGTCGCACATGCCCAAATCCTCATCGAAATACAAATGCCATGTGTAAGTCACAAAGGATCCGAGCTAAGCGGGTTCATAGAGCAAACAATTGGTAGCACAACTATTATTTTGACTTACTTCTTACTGTCCTGCTTTAAAACACAATATTTTTCTTCTATTTGTTCTTTGTAAGTGTTTTTACCTTATGATTTCTTTAGGGCCTCAACATTTAGTCTATGACAGACTTTTAAAATGTGGCATTGAATCATATATGGATTTACTTAGTAAATAGCCACATAACATATGTACATGCTTCTGATTAATGTCGAATGTGGAAGTGTTTCTTCAATTATTATATAGATAATTTCAAAGTAGAATTAAAAATTATCTCAACTCTGCGAAAAGTGCGACTTTCTTTTGAAAGTCAAGATTCTTCCGAGTGAAAAACGGGGGAGACAATAAGCAAACTAATTACAAATACGCGTGGAAATTTCAAAAATCTTGGCCACTAAGAAAAGGGTTGCCTCGCATTCAAAAGGTGCGAGGTGGGGGGCAATGGGACACCAAATGGAGGCAGCTGAAAATTATGCGCTGCAATTTTTATTGCTTCATTGTTCTTTGCGGCATGTTTTTTTTACTTATTTTTTGTTGTTTTTGACTCCTGGCCGAAGTTTGGGAAGCAGGATGGAGGAGGGGGCGACGAAGAGCTTGGGTTCTTCGCATTGTTTGGACGTTTTTCGGGTTAATGTTAATTACCAAAACTGCTTTGGCACTTGGCTGACCGAGAAAAACCCAAAGCAATTAAAATTTTTATGACGCACTGAGTTATTACTTCAAATCCACAAACTTGAGTAATGCCAACGCCTCTGCCCCAGTATCAAACTCTCCCCGCTATCGCCCCCGCATACGCCTCTGCAATGCCAAAAAAAAGGACGTGAGAAATTTGTAACTGAAAGGGAAACTGTACGCCCATGGCAAGAAAATGTGGTAAAAAAAAGAGCAGAACAAACGAGAGAAGATATTAAAAAGATTTATTGCTTTATGATATCCATAAGAAGAGGGAAAAACACATCTACACACACATACACATACACAAAAGGTGCTCACCACTCTCCTTAGATACACAACTACCTGCGATGGTCAAGGGGAGCGAGATAGGTCAAAGGTTACACCGACCGATCCGCATCGGATTCGATCGGATCGCACTTCGCTTTCCCTTCAATTCAGCCGATGACGATGATTAAGGTCGAGACTAGCAGTGGTCTCTAGTAACTAAACACACTGTGAAATGCTGTAATTAAAGTCTAACTGTCAAACTCCAATAAATTTATTCCACTCTCCATGGCCATGTCGAAATCAACAAGCCAAGTTCATTTGCCTCTTGGCCATCTGTATTGATCGTGGCTTCTTTTTCCTCTCATCGCATTTTTTGTACAAATCATTTGCATAAAACGATTCGAACTCGACATTTTTGACCACAGTTAAACAACGAAATATGTTTAGTACGACTTTTTTTTTGGTTTCGTCTTCTTTAAGTTGCATGCAAGTGAAAATCTTTCCCAAAAACAAATATCAGATGTGAAAGTTTATTAATTAGACAAAACAATAAAAAAAAACAAAATACAAATACAGCAATAAACAAATGACGAGCTTAAAAAAGCGAATCTTATTCGTAAGACTTTAAATTATGCACACATAAAATTCACTTACATTGTCCATCAAGTGAATCTTTCATTTGAAATTCTTGAAGAACGATTCAAAAACGAAATTGCTTTATATGAAGAACAAACATAAGAGGTTTTATAGGTGAAAGTAATACAGTAAGTAAAAATCATACACTCGATTCTTTCAAGATATGCGATCATTTCTCTCTAACTTTTAAGGCAATCTCAATGATGATATAATCTCAATCAGAGAGCTATATTCTTGGTTTGGTTGACTAGTGCTCAGAGTATTGAATATTCCAAGTAATACTTGTAATTAGAGCTTATAAAAGGGCGATAACAGGAACGAAAGCGAGCTGTAACGAAGGATTGCATGATAAGGACGCATATCAATTACAGTTACACGAGTTTTCCCAGCCAAAAACAATGCGATTAACATAAAAGGCCAACGATTTCCACAATAGAAGCAACAACAACAACCGAAAGTAGTTAAAAAAGAAGTAATAGGCGTAATAAGAATAATTGACGCTATGTCCAAACTGTTTTGTGGGTGATCCGACAAGGGAGCCACGGGGTGGGATGGGAGTGGGAATGAGGATGGGGATGGGGATGGAGAATAGTGGGGGCAGTGCGTGTGTCAGGGTGGATGAGAGGGGTGGTGGTAGAGCAACAGCCTGGAAAGCGTTGACTTGTGACCATTTCATAAATACCGTTATAAACAAATTACGACAAAAATAATGGCCCTACAACTACAACAACAATCGTAACTAGCAACAACATCGAAGAGGTAAAGTAGAAAAATAGTTGGAGAAAAAAGGGCTAACAGGATAACAGGACTCACAGCGGTTGGCAAACAGAAACAGAAACAGAAACCGAAACCGAAACAACAACATCAAATTCGTTTTTTATTGCTCACATTTACACATGTACAAGTGACAGCACCCACATGCCCCCTTCTCCCCTCCCTCCAGCACACACACTGAACTGAAATTATGAATTTCTAATGAAATTAAGCGTAATGGCCAACAAAAGGAACTCTGCCTAGACCCCCTCCACTAACCGTCGGACCGACGGACCGCCGGACTAGGTAGGGTTACCACCCGTCGGCAGTCCGATGAGAGAGTCCCGGGCTCATAGGGTGTTTATTTGACGACGGGTCGTCCTGGGTTGCGACCGAAAACAAAGCTGAGCTGTTGACCCCGCGAAGGTGTCCAAGCCCACGGCTTTGTAGCGTTGTGTAGTGTAGTTGTTACTATTTTTTTTTTTTTTTGTGGGGTACAATTAACAGTCGCAGTTACCCTGCGTCTTGCACCTTTCGGCTTTTTGCCATATTGCGTTGCATCGCACATTGTAATTTTTGGTAATAAAAATTTCCACCTTCGACTTTCTCTCAGACATTTTCTCCTTGTTTTTGCCTCGTTCATAATTTGGCAGGCAGCGCGAGTCCTTTCGGGCGTGTCGCGTGGCCAGCACCACCGCAAGGATAATTGCCGCCATTTGAATATTCAGCAGCTACATTGCTCTGCATGTTAACCGGCCACACCACAACAAACCACCGCACCCGCACCCGCTCCTCACCGATCTCAGCGTAAGCCTCAAGCTAAGCCATCGACTCATTTCGCTTCATGCGTTGCCCTCCCGGTCGAGTACTTGGAACACACAATTCGGTACGATTTATTTGGGCGTGTGAATCGTGTGAATCACCTTCCAGTTACAACTTCACGGAGTCAACTGTCCAGTTAAGCTTAAGTAGGTATTAATTTCTCCCCAGCGAATTCCCCACTTCCACTCCCTGACCTCTCTCGATTCCCGTCATTTCCCGCAGGAAGTCTCGGCCAGGCAGCGATTGCAGTGCTACAAAACTTTTTGTTGCTCATCAATGCGCAAGTTTTGGAGCTGCGAAGCCGACGCGAAGTACAAGTAGGCGAAGGGGGAAAAGTGCGGTGACCCCGCCTAAGGTTGCGGTAAGGCAATAAAGAGGAGGGAGGTAAAGAAAAAAGAGAGTGAGATAGCAACTGTGGACCTTAAGCAGTTAGTCACAAATACAATCGCGTAATTAATTAAGCGCGTCAGCTGGACACTGGACAATGGTCACTGGACCTGATCACAAAAAAAAACACAACTCTGCTACATTACACTTAAATCGCTTTTGGGATAGTTTTTATGATTCAGAAAACTAATTGTAGATTTAGCAAAAGAACGTATCACCCAACTACAGATTGGATGTGAAATTCAGTTAAATATTTAGTAAACTTAATACATCTTAAAAAATCATCAGCTTTTAAAATGTATCAGATGATTCAAGATAAAGAGTTTTTTTTAAATTTCTTATTGCCAAGTAGACAGCGCTATACATAATCGTCTCTGAATGTAATAACTTAATATTTCATTTCAGGAAGATTCCAATTTCGGAGTCTTCTCATTGTTTATCTTTAACTGCACATAGTAAAAGAAAACATTCGATTTAAAATGTAGTATAGTAGAAACTTCATTTCAGCTTACAAACATCTGACTATTGTTATATTGGTCAACCACGTTGAGGAAAGTTTCTAATAATCATTTGAATCAAAAGTTTTTTTAGAGAAGCTTTTGCTGATTACACCATGGGATTGGGCCCATTGTGCGTCGGTTGTGGCTGTCAGTAAAGCCTCATGCTGGGCACGGGTTTTTAACCTGTCCAAGGCACACGTCCTCCTCTTGGTTGAGTGAGTTGGCAGATTGGAGTGGGGAGGGGAAAGTGTGAGGGTGAAGGGGAGGTCGGTACGCATTGTATTGGCCAGAGGCAAACACACCTCAAATCGCGTTTTGTCCTTTATCAGGTAATTCACTTTTTAACTTGCTCTTCACATTTCATTTTGTAATTCCACCTTTGAATGCGCTGTCTGTTGGGGTCTCTTTTTATTTTTATTTTCTTTTGCGTTCTTTTTTGTAATTGTTCGCCATTAATTACAGCAACAACAAAGAGGTAGAAGGAGACGTAAAGTACAACGACAGCAGAAGCAGCAACAACAACAACAAGAACAACGATGAGGGAGAATAACGTCAACAACAACAACAACCACACTTGAAGCGCAAATATTTCCGCTTGTGATTGTGTTTAATTTTATTTATAAGTCGCAATGACACACCTTCCATTTCGATTTACGATCTGCCGCATTAACGGTTAATGAACAGCTTACCAAGTTCTGGTCAAGCAAAGAGTACTGCTGAAGAAGCTTGTGGCTGGATGGGGAGGGGAAGGGCAAGACGTTACTAAAATGGTCGGTAGTTGAAGCAATTGCCCTTAGACAATTCTCTTATTGAAAGTTGCAATGTTGTTGCTTCTAATTCTCGTAGAACTCGTCCTCTCATTCGCACTCCACCTCTCGACAAGGTGACGCGACGCAACTCGACGCCCACGCTCTTCGCGACGAATTCGAACACGTTTGAAGCAACACGAAGTGCACCAGCGACACAACACGAAGCCACACTCGCTATGCTTGCGACCAAGTGCCTGTGTGTGTTTCATTCATGTTGTCGACTCCATCGAACGAAACGACTCGACTCACAAGCCGGCAAAGCGGCAAAGGAAAACAATAACAAACCTCAGCTGAGGAAACTAGGCGAAAACTTAAGAGTCAGCAGAAAGAGAGAGCTAGCAAAATGCACACATTCTAAGAGAAAGAGAGGGAGCGCGAACTAGTATTGACTGCAGTCAGCGATTGCACAATTGACTAAAGGCCAGACGGACTCTCGTCCCAATGGCGTCTGTATTTCTGGTCATAATTTTGAGCAAATAACTATGCATCACAATGTATGTATCTTGAAAATATCTTTTTGAAATTCGTCTTTTCTGTCGATTTACTGTCTGCTGGCATTAACCAACTTTTTTGCACTTGGCGTGCAGCCAAAAAGCGTGGCTGCGAATCAATAATTTCGCTCCTGCTGCAAAGGAAACAACTGAAAAGGCTCAAAGAAATTGCATTGGGGCTGCATTTCTTATTGGAATATTTAGGCTTGTAATGGTGGCGAAGGAGGGGCGTGGCAGCAGCTAATCCCACGAAGAAAAGAAGTAAACAAAAAAGCCAATATCACTATCATCATCATCATTATCATCGTCATCAGCGTGCAAAGTTGCTATTATCATCATGGGGTTTCCCAGTTTTGTCCTGTCTGCCACTGACAAATGTGAAACAACAGCAGCAACAACAACAACAACAACAACTCGCGATGAGCATCAAAAGGAAATTCACAAGCATAAAAATCAAATCAAATAAAGCAAAGCGAAAGCCATGAAAAACAGCGAGCAAACGAGCAAAGCAAACGAATTCGCGACCATGAAAAGGGAATAACAGACCTGCGAGGGGAATAGAAGCGAAGGAGACTCACAGAAACAGTACCAGCACCAACACCAATAACAGCAACAACAACAGCACAGCTGAAGCAGCATGAACAGACGCAGCAGCAGCCGCGAAACGCGTTGGAAACAAAACGCAGACAGCCTTTAGCGGCGACGTCAACGTCAACGTCGACGCCGCTGCCGCTGCCTACGTCAACATCAACATCGCGAGCAAGAGCAATGACGATGACACGTGCTTTTTTCAGCTGTTTTGTGGAAAACTGGCAAACAGTGCGAAAAAAAGGACAAAAACAAAAATCACAAATGAGAATATGAGTGGAGACAGCAAAATCAGGCAAGAGCGTAATCGACAGAGAACCACAAAGAGAAAGAGTAAGAGGGATAGAGAGGAAAGATGAGAGAAGCCAGCGAGCAAAGCCAAATCAAACAGCAAATAAAATAAAGAAGATGGAGAAGGAAGAAGGCAGAAGACACCAAGCCTGCAGGTGGCAGCACAGTTGCAATGCTTATAAGCTTGTATGTGTGTACGTGCATACTCGGCTGTCTGCATGTGTGCGTATGTCTGCTAGCTTATTCAATGTGTGCACATGTATATGCATTTGTGTGAGTGAGTGGGGCTCGGGCTGCCGACAGACAGCGGCGAAGCTGACGGCGTCGCTGGTCGTGCAGTCTTTTTGGCGCGTGACGTCGACTACTGTGTGTTTGCGTTTGTGTGTGCAGAGTGAGGTATTTGGCAAAGGGAAGAATTGAGAGGGGGTAGAGAGCAGACAGATGGGCAGCTTGCAAATTGCATTATTATGCGAGTGTCTGCAGTCTGCACTGCAACAATAACAACAACGAGAACAACAACGACGCTGGATAGCGTCGTACACACATAACAAAAACAAATTGCAACAAAATACGCAAACAAAAACAAAATCGGACGACCGCCCCTTCATGCAGTTAGTTCTGTGGCGATTAGGAAACTGCAAGCGGCAGCAAATAGTTCAAGGGGGAAACAGTTGTGGGAAGGGAGACAGCGTGGGGTGGGGGATGGGGTCCAAACAGACATTACATGCAGTTTTGTTCAAAAATTAATAGAATTTCATAAGCTTTCGGCTCTGTCTGTCTGTCCCATTCATGTGCGCTTCGCTCTCAATTCGTTTGCCGCTCGCTCTCTCTCTCTCTCTCTCGCTTGCTCTCTGTCTCTGATTCTCTATCGCTCCTACTCGCTTGCACTCAGCAGATCTGACGGCGCCCACTTGATTTTCTCGCTTGCACACTTGCTCGCCTATTCGCTCTTTCAAATGTTAATTTGAATTTTTATTAGGTTTTAGGCTTTTATTGTTGTTGGTGGCCAATGCTGCTGCTGCCTTTTCTGTTGTTGTTGTTTTTGTTATGTGTTTTATTTTCACTTAAAACTGCAATTGTTGCTGCTACTGCTTCTGCTGCTGCTGTTGACGCTGATGTCGACGTCGACGTTGTCGTTGTCAACGTTGAAAGTGCGGCTGCGTTAGAAAATTGCATTTGACAATAGCACCACTCACACCCACACAGAGATCCCCTTGTCCCCCCGCTCACACAGCACACTCACACACACACATACACATAAGTGTGCGAAATGGTTTTTAGGTCGTGGGCTTGGCTTGGTGGGCGGCTTGATGAGCTAAGGGCCGGTGTCAGATGTTGAACGGGTTGGGGAAGGGGTAGGCACAAAAAATAACCTTTTACGGATGCAAATTTCTAAAATTTTGTTATTTTGTTTCCAATTGACATACGTACATATCTACCTACAAATATATATATATATATATAAAATATAGATATGTATGTGTGATAGAACTTTTTATGTGATTAAGTCAGTTCTTGTTCATGCAATCGAAAGTATATAAGAAACAATACGATAATGTATTTGACAAAATGGCAACTGATAAATATATGTCGAAATAATTTAATTATTAACATTAATTTATAAAAAGTTTCAATAATATACATTTTTAATTGGAATTCTAAATTACACATATGTATAAAGCTTAATCTTGACTGAAAATTTGAAAAAATTGTGAAAGTATTCGTAGTTTTCTGAATTCCTTAAAATTACTGTTGTATATAGAACCCGAAACTATTGAAATATATTTAATATTACATAATTTAATTAAAGTTTTACTATTTTTGGTTAAAAATATTACTAATATTTTACATAGTAGTTAAATATTTAAAATATTGTTATTCATTTAAATCAAATAATGTATCAGTTTATTGTTTGTTTTTTTTTAATTTAATTTAGATTGATCAAATATATATTGATTAAGTGAGGAATTTGTGTAAACATATTCCAAATCGGTATTATAATATTTTAAAGATGAAAGTATTCAATATAGCCTCTAGAATTGAAATTTTAGAAACATAAATATTTATAAACTGCAGCTTGGCTCTACAAGATGACAATACAAGTTGCACTAAGAAAACTGGCAACTCATGCAGATAAAGGCAAAAAACACACATATTCAAGAGAACTGTTCCGACGTTGTTGTTTTTTCATATGGCAAAAATGAAAGAATCGGAGAAGTACATTTCACAAATTTTGAATTTTCAAGTCAGATTTTGGGAATTGTTTGTTGAGGTAAGTGACAACTAAAGAGCTGGCGTTTTAGCCAAGTCATGAGCGAAACGAAGGCGCCTCTTTGAAAACAATTGAAGTACAAATTTGTCCCTTTTCTTGTTTTTTCTGGGCCTAAAAGTGCAATTACATATTTCGCCAGGCCGGGACGGGCCGGGTCGGGCAGGAAAAAGGAATGTCCGCAATGAAGGTAAAAAAGGAAAAGTCATTGAGCTGTCAGGCGAGTTGGTCGCCGATTTCAAATCTCGTTTACCGACGGCCGCAACGCAACGCGACGCGATGCGACGGCAATGGAACGGCATTTGGCCAATGGACTTCTCTATACCAGACTCAATTGTGGCCACTTTTTGGCCGGCACTTTGCATTTTTCATAAGTTTGAGACGCTTTATGCGGCAACCGGGGGAAGAGGTTGCAAATGGAGTCGGGGCTAATGGCTAACGACGAAGACGACAAAGAAGTCGACGGCCCATTTTGTACCCTTTTTCGCGGGCAATAAAAACATTTTCCTTTCTTTTTGTCGGTCAAAAATAAAAATAAAAATGAAACGAAACGAAATGAAATAATGAATAATATGAAGAAAAATACTTGGCTTGTTCGCCAAGTTGTTGTTGGCGAAACAGAAAACGCATTAAGTGCGCGGTTTTCCATTGTTTATAACATTTTTTCTACGTTTTTTCTTGTTCAGTCAAAAAGGGGATAATTAAGAATGCTTATTTATCTAGAACGACGACGAATGTGCCTCATTCCCGGAGTCCTTGACCACAGCAGGGGGCGACGTCGCAGCCAAAAAGAAAGTTTTGTTTTATTCTTTTATATGATAAATTACGAGTGTGTGAGAGAGGAGAGAGTGAGAGATAGAGAGAGAGAGAGAGAGAGAGAGAGGTCAACCCTGGCTTGCTCCTTTCCATGCTTTATTGCAAAATCAATATCAGTGAAGAAAGCTGTGAAGCAGCAACGAATCTTCTGACTTCTCGGGTTCGGCTTCAACTTCGACTTCGGATTCTCTATTCTTTGGCTAATTAGCTACGCAAGTTGGTGAGTTGCAAATTACAATGCGGCATGCGGCAAGGCAAGCGGCATGCCTCTGGGCTCCAGCGCACACGCAAATCACTTGTTTTTATGTAATTAACCGAGCTAACGGGCAACAGCCAAGACTTTTGGCGAAGACTTAAAATACTTCAAACCTCCAAGCTGAACTTCGACTTTGAAGCGTAATTAACCGAAAACCGATCACATCTTACAACATACCGTGTGCCGCCCCTGAGACCAGCCCCCAGGCCCCCCTCAAGACCCCCTTTAAGATCAACCTACCGAAATTCGCTTGGAAATCATCTCGGTCTCGTTCAACGACCGATAAAATTACCTCCGACTCTACAATTCTCCTGCCTGTCTCTTTCTTCCCCTCTTCTCTCTTCTGTCACTGGCGAGTTGGCTGCCTTTTAGCGAGTTATTGATTATTAATTTTTGGTAACTTGTGTGTTCCCAAACATTATTTCTTTTCCCTCTTTTGCCCCCGTGTGTGTTTTTTTTATTTTTGGTTTTTTTTTTGTTTCAGCAGTCGCTGTAATTACAGCAAAGCGTTAATTGTTCGCCTCCTCTCTGCATTCTTGAACATTTTCGGGTTTCTCTAAGTTTGTATTTGCTTTTGTTAGCCAACAAAACATAAAAAAATAGGAAAAAACAACATTAGTCAGGGCGAGAAAACTACACTTACGCAGCATCTAGTCATCCAACCATCCATCTATATCTATCGATATTGTTCATCTATTCATTATCTGCCATTACCATTATTCCCCCAAATACACACATTTTTACGATACGTACACCTCTGATGTACCTACATAACTAGTTGTCTAGGAATGGAACTTGAGATGATATTTTATATATGTGTTGTGTTTTGATTGTTGAAATCCTAATTGTTTCACAAAAACAGCAATCAAAACCTTTCCAAAACATTATCATTACAATTATATTTTAAGTAATTTTTATATTTAAGATGCTCTACTGCAAAATATGATCAAACAAATATTTACCAAATATTTAGGACGAGTCTCGATGAATCCTTTTTGGGGAATACCGCATGTAATTTTGGCGCTCTTGACCTTCGAGTCAATCGTAGTTCTTTTAGTCAGATATTGTTAATTTTTGAAGTTATTTTAGACGACACAGTTACAATATTGTTAAATATTTTTGAAACTCGCGATATTCGTGTTTATGTTTGGGAGTATATAAATTTGGTGTTGAATTTGTTCCGATTACGAGAATGGATATTTTTGTTAATTTGCTGCCTTCAAGGAGATGCACATAACACTGCAAAACTGAAAAAGCTGTAAGAACGGAGACAATCACAATCAATGAGGAGGCCCCACAGTGCACAATAAAGCGAACGGCAAATGGAAGAAGGAAGATTCAGAAGCAGAAACAGAAACAGCCGCAGATGACGCTTTGTGCACTTTCTATGCACTGTGATTTAGTTGTGATTTGATGTTCACGAGTGTGTGTTTGCTTCTTTGTCGCTGCATTTTGTGTGAATTTTGCTTTTATTAATAAAATGCACAACTTCCGTTATTAATTTTGCAACAGCGACAATTGTTGTCACTGCACTGTAGTGCTTGCGTGTGTGCGTCTCTTTGTGTGTGTGAGTGCGAACTTGTGAGCAATGATGACAACAACAATGACAAGCGCTGAACGCGATGTGTCACCAATAAGGCTCGACGCGCAAAGGGGAATCGAAATCGTAATCGAAAATCGCAGTCGCAATCGAATTCGCATAAACGCTTTCGACAGGGCCGTAGCGAGGTTATGTTAAACCCCAGCAAGTTGCGGGTGGAGTCGCTGCTGCGCTCCTGTGCACGCGACGATGGCGTTGTTGTTGGCGCTGTCGTCGTCGTCGTCTGCTGCTGCTGCTACTGCTGCTGCTTCAGTTGCTGCTGCTGCATTCATTCATAAAAATCAGGTTGTAAAAAAGCAAAGGCAACGCTGATTTTTAATTATTTATGCCAATTTGCCGCTGCCATTGTGCATGTGTGAGTTTGTTTTCGTTTTTCGTATTTTTTTTTTTTTTTGCTGCTGCTGTGTTTATTGTTTTTGGCTAGCCGCAGGAGGCAAATTGTCACTGATTTTTGTTGCGATTATTATGATGATGAACATTAGTTTCGCTTGGAATTAGGAAACAAATTATAATTGCAATTGCACTTCAACTCTGTTTATTATTATTAATTCATTGATTGAATTTCGTTTTTGCATATCAACACTATTTCTTTCTTTTGCTTATTTTTTGTTTTCTTCTCGCTCGCGTGTTGCAGTTATAGTTGCAATTGAAAAGATTATCCAATTGCCAAGCGAATTTCAAACTTGGCTAAAAAACCAAAACAAATCACAAATAAGGCAAATCGAAGATTAGCCGCACTTGAACCACGACACCTGCTGCCCGTCTGATTGCTGGAAATGTACTGAGAACGCCCGCGTAATTTTTTTACTTGCTCTTTCGTCGTCTTGTTGGACTTGATTCGGCTTGTTGGAACGAACACAACGCTCGTTCGTTACGAACGCACGCACGCTTCAAATCGTAATGTCTCGTAATGTCAGACCAAAATGTTGAACGTCCAACCGAAACCAGTTGCAACCGAGCACGCTGGAACAGACATGTTAGTTGTTGATGTTTGACAGACCTACGCACGAACCACACAGCGTAATACGCAGTTGTAATAAGAAACATCAATTACAGGGGGAATAACCGTTTATTGCGGTTAAATGTGCATATTAGCAATATTACATACATATTTGCAAATTATAAATTTTGGATTTCATTTTAAACTGTCTAATGCAAACACAAGATAGCAGTTCTATTTTGTAATATAGTAGTATAATTTAAATACTTTAATTGTGACTTAATTTAATTTGAGCTAGGTTAAATGTGAATGCATAGTTTTCACGCTGCATCAATAATTAATATATTATTCTGTTAAACTATTTTTATACCAAGCTGCAATCTTTCAGATATCCATTTAATGTTTCGTGTACATTAATTTGTACAAAAATGTCAGTTTGTAGTATTGCTTGACTTAAATATTAAATAACAGAGCTAATATAAACACTGTTAACCCGCTGTTATTACTTTGTAAAACACAGACACCACCGGCGCCGCATCAAACATGTTCGATGCTTGAGATACAACAGATAAGCAAAAAGGTACAAAAATAATGTACCGAAACATGTACATTTCCCAAGTCTTGTAGATGATTTGATTTTGTGGTAACAATGTTACGTACACATTTGAGATTAGCAACGAGAACAATTGGAGATCGTATTCATGCAAGTAAACATATGTATGTATATTATTTATTTCTTGAATTATGTGTAAAGATAGGTTAGATAATTAGTAACTAGGTCTTTGGGGTAAAATATAATTGAAACCGTGAGAACTGAATTCGCAAGATATGTTATTTGGTATCTTAATGTGTAACCATTTGTGTTCTAACGACTAAATTACAAAGTCTTGAGGATATATAGGGTGATATATATAACTATTATTCTTAACAGTTCTGACGAATAGCGTCATCGAAATACGCAGAATTGACACAAGTATTTGTAATAAATTTATAATCGCAGAGATGGGCGATAATAAACGAAATAAATGCTTAAAAATAAAACAAGTGAGCAGTATACATATAATGTACAGATATATGTATATGTTTAGGAGCAAGGTGTTCTCATCACAAGATTAAAAACGTCAATAAAAATAATACACAAACTTGCTGAGAAAATAAGATCGGTGAATTTGTGTGAATAACTATTAAAGAAAATTCGAATATTGCATTTAACTGAATCTCAAATTATTAAGTATAAGTGAGATTTTGTGCAATTTAATAGTTGTTTTTAGTTATCCAAGACCGTAATTTGAAATTGTGTTACCTTTTTATATAATAAAAGTAGATTCCAAATATTTGATAATTTGTCTAAAATTAAAATCAAGCCTCCCACGATCTGGTAGTGTTTATTTTTTGACAATGTCCGTCGAGTATTGAAACAACAACAGCAACAACAACAACAACAACAAGAAAAGAGCAAGCAACATAATGATGAAAAAAAGAACAAAATGAAATTTTTGTGCACAAGTAAGATTTTTCAATTTTGTTTCTCAAGTTTTGTTTTTTGATTTTGTTGATGCTATAAAAATATAAAAAGCAAAGCGAAGCAAATAAAGGCAAACACACGAATATTTTAATTAGAGTATAGATAAAAAATGACGAAAACAACAACAATAAGAGCAAACGCGTGAAATGAACAAACAGCAACAAATATTAACAATAATTATAGCCGAAATCACAGCAAGAACAACAACAATAACTACAGATACAGATGCAGATACAGATACAGATACAAATACACTAGACGAGATACCTACGTATTTCATATAAATTTTCGAGCTTTCCACAATTTTGATAAAAATAAAATTCCACTCACACACACACACACACACACACATACGCGCACTCAAACGAAAGTCTCGCAATAATGCGACACTGATTCTTAGGGAAGTACCTATGGGCTCCATGGAGAGTGAGCGAGATGGGAATGGGGATGGGGATAGGTGGAGGAGGAGGGGGGGTGTAGCATCTGGTAAAAATAAATACAAATGTCGCCGGCATCAATAAGATATAAATTAAACGTGTACTACAATCCCAATGTTAATTAGGAACTCACGTTGCAAGGCTGCATGCCGCATCGAAGCGATAGCTTCTTCCCCCTCCCCTCCCCACGCTTCTGTCCGACACTCCGAAGCCCCTTGAGTACCCCTCTTCGCTTATGCTTGGCTGGCAGCATTTGACATGCCGTCGTGTATCTATTAGATACATTAGCCGCTGCATGCGATCGCGGTCCATTCGATGGATCCACTGGATGAGGAGGCTGGGGGGAGAGGAGGCTGCAACGTGCAACGCGCAACGTGTAGCATCGACAATTTCGTGTTGTTTCTCTCGAGTAAATTTTATATTGTTTTGTCGCGTTTAATAATGCTCCGCCGCCTGTCACCTTCCAGCTTTCTAGGGGAGGACCCAACCCAAGGCGGTTCGAAAAACTTTATTTATGCCACCTCATGAGCTTAATGACTTCCTGCAACAGCAGCAGCAGCATCAGCAGCGATAGCAAGAGCGAAAATAGCTTAAATTCTATTCGAAAGTAGAACAATTATTGTCAGCTACAAAGATATATCTATAGATATCTCTCAAAATACAAAGTCGAGTAGTTTGAGTTCCATCCGATTTCCTTACCACAATTTAGTTCCTAAGAGATACTATTGACAATGAATTTAAAACTCAATGCTGTAAATCCCAAATATTTTAAACTAGAGTAACAATAATAATTGCATTTGTATACGGTTTGATAATGTACACACAAAAAAATTGCTTTATTAAACAAATTTAGCTATTATTTGTAATGAGGACAGAGGTGAGACAATTTTGTAAGAATCTATAGTTTGAAGGATCAGTGAGTACAGCAGTAAAAGCCTAATCTTGGCATAGAATACCGTTAAGTCACGTATAAGAATCGGTTAAGTTATATATAGAAGGAACCAAATATGAAACTCACAATCTTTCATTATGATAATAGATTATTGTATTTTCTAGTAAAGCTTTTTCCATTATATTGTAACACAAATGTTGTTAAATAATATTTATTTCGCTATAATATAATGTCATCTATAACTCATAAATGTAATTTAAATTGTGTCTTTAATTATCAGTTAACAGAAGTTTTTTAAGAAATACTTTTGTATGACAAAAAATGACTACTGCAATCGGGTTTTTGGCTGGCAATCTGATATACTATTTTGTGCTGTATGGTATTTTTAAAATGTAGTACCAAATACAGCTTGCGGTATATTTCAGTATTATTGCAGTATATTTTCAGTACATTTGTAGAATATGTTTTTATTGCAAATGAGTAGCAGGTATCTCCCAGTCGAGCACACTCGACTATAGCTTTCTTACTTGTTTGTGGTTACTTGAATCCGAACTTTAGAGGTTCTAAATCCTACAGATTTATTAAAGTACTAAACTTTAAAATGAAATGTGAAGATTGTAATAAAATGAAGAAGAAGACCTTCTGATAAGTGAACACAAGATGGAAAAAGACGCTCGGCAAATGATATTTCATTTATCATTTGAAAGTTCTGCCTCTCTTCAGTTCTCAAGAAAGTGGAGGCGTCATCCACGACATTGTTGTCACAGCTTGTGGATAAGAAGTGTCCAGGGGAAACATACAGACGTACATATATAGTATTATAGGGGCGGTGTGGTGGGAGAGGAATGAGTTATTAATGCCTCAAAATGTATTGAAAGAAAAAGTACACGAGGAGCGAAAGCTTTCAGTTCCGGTGTGAGGCGAATGCTGGAGTTATCAATGTAAAAAATAGAAACATGTTTATGAAATGTTTGAAAAAAGTCTTCAATGTTGTACAGGAATGTGCATGCATTGACAAGTACGTACATACTGTAGGTGTATTGGGGGATTCAGCTAAGCATATGCCATAGAAAATGGGTGGCGCTTTCGTCAATGTGAAATTACGCCTCGGCATTAGATTGGGATGGAATTATGCTCGTGTAAACGAGCAATCAGCCAACGGAGGCGCAATTAAGACCAACACACACACACACACACACATACACACACAGACACATACGCACTGAGAGCAGCTGGCAGCTTCGAGTGCTGTCTACCTAACTCTACCTATACCAATACCACAACATCAACCTGACGCGGCCTACACAAGCAAAACTTATGTGTGTGTGAACAATAGAAACGATCGAGACAGTCGAAAATACACACACACACACACACACACGTACTCACGTGTATGTAGACATGCATGTGAGCGCAAGCTGAAGATGTTTTCGACGCGACGCGACTCGACGCGAAACAAAACGAAGCGATGCGACGTCGAAATCGACGCTCACCTTGCGACGCACATCGCATGTACATGCAAAGAGTGCGAGAGAGAGACGAACCATAAACTACTTAAGCAAAGAAATGAAAGAGCAAAGAGCGAAGAGTGCAGAGAAGACGGCAGTTTTTGATTTGCGCTCATGAGCTGTGTTGATATTGTTGGTGTTTCTGCCGCTGCCGCTGATGTTGCTATTGTTGTTGTTGTTTTTGTTGCTGATACACGAACCATGAATTTAATTATGATTAAATTTTATATTTTTTATTTTCAACAAACGCACGCAAATAGACACTAATGATTTTATGCCTATATGTATGTGTTCGTACTCAATGTACATACACACTTTGGATACATATACAAACGAATACGAGTGCTTATTATGTAAAATAAGTTGGCCAGAGACTGGAAAGATACTCGCAAGATACGTACGTATTCATACTCAGCTGAATGTACTCGCCGTAAATTCGCTGTATTTCGATGTATGTATGTATGTACATGTGTTTGTGCTTGCCCTTTCTATTATACAAAGCAACAGCGAATCTGCTCTCAAAATGGCGTCGATCGTATTTCACATGTACAGTTGTGTTATCGATAGTTTCGATTGCTGTCTCGACAACAAGCACAAGCTCTTGATTCATTTGCATAAAACTATTCCATTCACATATTCCAGATTCCATAACCTAAAAAGAACGTGGTCTATTAAGATAATTACAGTAACTACGCGTTATTGAAATGTGACCCTGTTCAATTCATTTTTGACGAATTGCAGAATAATATTTTAGTCTAAACTCTGAATTATATCAACATGAATGTTTGAACATATACAACGCCCTTTACATGTTTATTCCACATCTGAGTCATTTTACGTACGAACAATATTTGAAGAGTTTGATATAAAATTTATTAAATATTTAGGAAAATACATTGTGTATTAATTACAAGAAGATACAAATTGTTTATTTCTAATATCTACCCATAGGGGGGCTAAATATCGATACTTTAGTCGATAGACAGCCTTAGGACATAATCTGCGAAGCTAAGTCATAACATAATATTGCACTAAAAGTCCTTAAGAACAATTTTCAATTAGGTTTAAGTTTAATTGTATTTTTTAGTCTATTATACTAAACTAAACAACCAAGACAATATTTAAAAGCAATTAACCCCAATTATTTTAAAAAATTAGATTTGAATTTCTCGAAGATTCTTATTTTAAAGAATTCTAATTTATTAAGAGTAGGAATTGAAAAAAGTAAATAAAGTATTTATAATAAGAAAAATAAAATTGCATCCATAAGTAGCATGACCTGTTTTTTTTTTTTGACGATTCTTGGGTCGACATCTAAGCACATATTATACTCGTATGTATAGAGGAGGGCACAACGGGTTGTATCCGAGACACCGAGGCAGACGAACAAGAGTTAAAAGTTCAATGAACCGAGGGCTGCTCCAGGTCCGAGTCTAAGATGTGTGTAATTGTTGGTGTGTGTGTGTGTGTGTTAATTACTTCGACATAAACGTTGCCAAAACGGGCAAACAATAATGATTGCGAAAATCAATCAATCATTTTACATTTGGCCAAAACTCTTTTGAGTTTCCAAGTACAGCAAGTTGTTAAGAAAAGTACTGCTACTGCTTTAGCTATTATGATTGTTGTTGCTCAGGTGGCATTCATCGATTTGTAGTGCTCTTCTAATAATCGCTGAAGATGCTCTCAAATGCTGATGTTCGCATGGAGAAGCTCTCACCTCCCCATCCCCATCCCCATCCCCATAACCATAACCATGTCCATCGTCCCCTGGGGTGCCATTTGCTGCTGACGCTGCAGCGTCAAAAACTCGAAAGATACTAACATGCACATAGATACATACATTGACACAGACCCATAAGAATACATTTTGTAAGCAGCTTGAGAACAATGCATTTGTTTTGCGTCGCATTAAAATATCTGCAATCATTAAAATTGCGCACGCTGACATTGTTTTTGGGCTACCGTTCTCTTTGTTTAGAGGCCTATTTCCCCCCCTTCCACCCCGTTTCCCATCGCATCATTTTAGACGCCACTTGCCACAGCCTTTTGTAAGCCGAATCCAACGAATTATGGTCCGATGATGCCTCAATGGTGATGCAGCCCGGGGCGTTACTACTACGAGTATACACAATAAACAAAACCCTTTGGCATACAAAATGCAGCACAAACTTGTCGGGCTTGCAACGCATACGGATGAGTCATAGATCCAAATACAAAGAGGAGGATAGAGAAATATTGAAAAAGAGAGATTTGCCAACGTATTCTGTTGTAAGCTGCAATTGTTAGCATTTCCTAACAGATCTGGTTTCATATTTACTATAGCTGATGCAAATTTGCCAAAACTTGCTAAAGCGACAACAATTTAAGAATAACCGATTATCGGTATTACATATTAGATTTCTTGTTGTGAAGTTGGTCTTAAGACCTAACCGTGGTAACGACCTCTGGATCTAAAGGCCTGCTCCAAAAACACTAAATAAATTCTGCTGGCCGCCAGATCCACAAATTTCAGTGGGACATTTTGTACAGCATAAAGCATGGGACAATTATAAACCATAATTATATATCTGAGTATCGGTTGTAGCAATGAGCAATCATTAAAATAATAAATTAGTCTTGACGTGAGCAACGGACGCTACAGATCATAAACTTAATTTCAATATTCACTAATAAATAATTTATGATAATAGACTATTTATTGTATGATAATTCTATTATAAGTAAGGGAAAAACTAATTCTAAGCGAAATTTTTAAGGTATAGTTAAAATATGGGTTTGATTTTAAATGCACAAAAAAAACATTTAAAATATTTTTAAAGATGCTTTGCTTAATAAAGAGTAATTGAGAGATCAGTCTGTTCGTACGAAACATGGGTCTGTGAGGCTAAATTTAATAAACTTATCATTTTGACAGCACTTGGTATTATAATCCCTATAATATTACGACTACTGAAAATTTGGTTGCGGTCAGATAATTGTAGAAGATTGCAATCGGATCTTAGTTTCTTTCGTTAACAATTTTGTATATTTTGTGTGTTTTTGTATATATATATCGATATACCTAATATGGCGTTTGATATTTTGAGTTTTTTTTAGTATATTTTGAATGTAATATATCGATATACCAAATATTGCGTTTGGTATATTTTAGTTTATACACTGTTTACACATCACTTGGGTGGTGGTATCTATCTTATGTTACTTGTAAATAAATAATTTTCCAAAGTTTACAGGGATCATTAATACCTTATATAAAAAAATCAAGACAGTTTTTATACATTTTTAAAGAATGTAGGTTTCGGGACTTCTTTGATATTATGGTTTAAATTTTGAATAAATGCATTATTATGTGTGTAAATTTTACTCCCTTAACTAACATCACGATTTCTGAAATTCACATTAATATAATGACAACCGGGGAAATATATATATTATAGTTACTCTTTACTCAATAAATTATATTATTATTATATATTTGCAGTATTGTGCAGTCGAGAACATCAATAATTTGTGCTTAATTATAAATTGTTATATGGGCAGTTAGGTCGGAAGATTGTTGCCTACTTTTCAGATGCAGTTCCTGATTATCCCAAATGAGGGATGTGCAAGTAAACAGGATGCAAATAAATGTGTTGTATGTGTGTGTTGTGTGTGCTTTCCTTCTAGTATTTAAGCTTCTCAATGCACAAACAAATGTGTGTGTGTGTGTGTGTGTGTGTTTGTTTTTGGCCTGACCCAGAAACCTATTTGAAAGAACGAAAGTCAATATAAACGTTATGCGACTTCGGCATAGACACGCACAGGATGCGGAGGCACGAGAGGAGAACTGTGAGGCAAAGTGGACTCGTGTCACACGATAGAGCCAAGTGCGAATGCACCAGCTAACTCCGCCAGCCCCTCCCAGCCACTTTGCGTTCCCTGCTGTCCAGGCCTAGACATCGACAGTTGAGAGCTGAGAGTTGAGAGTCGACGGTCAACAGTCAACGTCAGCCCACAGCGCGCACTGATTTGAATAACAGTGGTGATTTGCTTGAAGGGATTGTATTGGGCATGCCACATGCGGCACTGAGGTGAGGCAGAGGCATGGACTTGGGCCTGGGTGGTGCTGCGGCGTGGCACGTGCTCGCGTGTCTCTTGCGCAGAATCAACACTGCGCAATGGAAGTTGGCACTGTGTGGAATCCATTTCGAAAGTTTGCGATTGGCAAAAGCTTTTGGGATAGGTCGCGCCTCCTGCCACGTGCCTCGCGCCTTCACACTGATGTTTGGGGCAAAGCTTTGGGTTGTGAACTCGACTGGCAGCTGGAAGAGTGGCAGCTGGAAGCGGCTGTTGGCTGGTGGAACCCAAGACACCCAGCGGTGTGGCAAGTGTGCTTGTATGTGGCAAGTGGCAAGCGAGCACTGCCAGCAGCGTCACCCAAATTAGTTGCCAGCGTATCGCCATCGCGTTTGTATCTCAGCCAGTGTCCACGTAAGCGTTCACACCCAGGGTCGACCGTGTCAGTGTCTGTGTTCCTAGTGTAATTGTATTAGTGGGTCTGTATGCGTGACTATGTGTCTCCTAGTGTGTGTGTGACCTGCCTGCCCCTGTCGATATTATTTTGATTGTGCCTAAGATCGAGTTGGAGTTAAAGCTGAAGCCAGGATGCGACTCCGGTGAAGCAGTCTCAAATTGCGGTGAAAAGCAAAAAAAATTGAGTAAAGAGGCAAACAACGAGTACGTTGCGTTGTTTGCTGGCACGCGTGCATTGCAAGTGACGTGTAGCAAGTGGCAAGTGTAAGTGATAAGTGCGAGAGTGACCCCTTCGAAGCAGAGGCAGAGGCAGAAGTAGAAGCAGAAGCAGAAGCAGCTTGGCCGAAAATAAGAAAATAATGTGGTGATAAGTGAATGTTGCCAAACCCCGGGGAAATCATTAGCGAGTGGCCATAGCTGTCCCCATGTCCCCGTCTTCGTCCCCGTCCCCTGCTTGCCACATGCCTGCCTCGTGCCTCGTGTCTCATGTCGCTCTCCTCGTGCCGTGTGCCTTGTGCGTCGTGTATGTGTCCTTAAAGCTGCGCTCACCATTTAAAGCAAAGTTAGCGCGTGCCGACGTTTAATTATGTAAAAGCCACAGGAGCGACGCACACACCAATACAAAACCAGCACACATACACACACCCATACACACACACTGAGACACAAACACACTCGCATACAAGAACATGTGTACAGTCAGAGATACAAAAGTATCTGCAAGTTTTGTCGCTCGTTCCGTTGTCGTTGTCGCTGTTGTTGTTGCTGTTACTGTTACTGTTGTTGCTAATGTTGTTGCTGATGTTATTGTTGTTGTTACTGTTGCCGTAACCGTTGCCGTTGCCATCGCGTTGGGCAGCAGCAGCAGCTCTCGCAAAAACTCTCGCAGCTCCTCTGTGCTCAGGTCACAAGCTCAGCCCAGCTCGGCAAATCGAAATTTCATTTCTTTTAACACAAATTGATTTTTTTGTTGTGTTTGTAGTTCTTCTTTTCAACATTTTCACAGAACATTTTCGCAGCTTGCAGTTGCGACGTTTCGATGTCAGTTTTCATTTGTTTTTTTGTCCTTTGTTTTCGTTTTCGTTTTTGGCTTTGATTTATGCTGAGGCCAACTCGGGCGTATACGCAATGTGGCGCAGCCCCTCTCGCTCTCTCTCTCACCCTTCATTTGCCATCTCTCGCTCGGTCTCGCTCTCTGTCCCATTCCCATTCCCTGTCCTTTCCCTTTCCCTTTCGCTTAGCCTGCCCTCATCTTCAGCTCAAATAAACTGCTGCAATTAAAATGAAATTGTTGTCTGTTATTTGCCCACTTTAGTGTGTGGTGCCGGTGTTGTTGTTGCTGTTGTTGTTCTCGTTGTTGTTGCTTTGCCAAGCACGCGACAGCAGCTGCTGAAAGTGACAAAACAACAACCGACAACAACAACAATAACAAAGCCAACACACACACACATAAATTTGTAGATGTGTATGCGCTTTTATGCAAATTGTATCCTTTTTGCCTGCACGTGCTTGCCAGAAAAGTTATTTCAAAAATAAGAAGTTGAAGAAGAAGAAGAAGTAGGAGCAAGAGTAAGAGCAAAGCACGAAGTAAGTGAAACGAAAGAGAGAACGAAATTCAAGAAAAAGAAACCAAGAGGAAAATGAAATGAAAAATCAATGATGCTGTCATGTAGCCAAGAGCAAAGCAATAAAGCTGAGAGGCTCCATCCAAACATATGTACAAAGTTATATATACTATATACATACATTATATATGCAATACAAGCGCGTGTGTGTGTGTGTGCGTGTGAACGATAAGAATAATAAGGCCATGCTGAAGGAATTGCTTCTTGTACTGAAATATATATATTTTGAATATAATACTATATTAATATGCCAAATATATTCTTTGGTATGTAGGCATTTTTCTCAAGATTTTCAACTTTGTTTATCTAATCGCAACCAAATTTTCAATAGTCATTAATATTTTAGTTATTATTGTATACACCAAAAACAAAACTGCGCAAATCTAGCTTAAAAATTGTGGTTCTATTCTATTTACGAGGGGAGGTAACAAAAATTTGAAGCCAAAAAATTATATCCCTATATCTTATAGTCTCTGAGATCTAGGTGCTCATACGGACAGATTAACGCCTCGTCAGTTGACGTTGATAAAGTAATACATACATATGTATATACTTCATAGACTCGCAATTGACTCCTTCTACCTTTTACATACATTTCGTGCAGGCACAATGCTATAATAGCCTTCTACCCTATGGGTAACGGGTATAATAAGTTATCGATTTCACAGATTTGAAGTTTTCTCAACTATTAAAATATTACTGTGTGATGATTGAAGTTTAGATAATTCTCAGAAATCAGAAAGGGGATTCAAATGAAAAATGAATAATACATCATTCCGAAATTATTGCCCTTCATTCATAAATCAGACTTGATATCCTGTCATTGAGTTCTGCTATCTGCGCAGCTGCGATCTAATGTAAAAATTTGAATTTGCTTTGTAGGCTTACCCTAGTCAATGTGGACTTCCTCAAGATGCCTCTGTGTCTGCCGCCAAATAGTTCAAGTTTGTGCACGCACTTAGCCTTGACTTCTTTTCGAATTGTTTTGGCCAGAGGCTGAGGCTCTGCCAATTGGGACATTCAATGCGAAGGAATTGATGTTGAACTCATGAGTTTACCCCGGGACAATTGCCAATGCGCTGGTCCCGAGTAGATAGCCACCAGACGGAAAGCACATTTGTGTTGCATGCCACGCACACACACGCACACAACAATAGAAGGGGCATTGCAGTCAACGACACCTGGTGGCAGCACAGCAGCAAGAGCAGGTGCTGGAGCTAGTCTGCAGGGCATTTACTTATGGGTTAACTGTATGCAGTTCCGTGTAACATGCGCAACACTTTGCTTTTGCTTTTGCTTGCCACTCAAATCGGGTATGAGAATAAAGCCAACTTGCAGCCCAGCTGCCGTGCCATGCGCAACTTTATTAACCCCGTTTACAGTGGGAGGCATCCATGGTCCTCTGCTCCATTCCGTTCCCTTTGCTTCATTGTTTCACCGAATCGCTTCAATGTGCCACGTTCTCGTCCTTCTTCTCAACGCCTGTCTACATCGTGTGCCATGTTCCATGTTCCATGAACCATGTGGCAGGCTGCAGGTGGCAGGCTTCTTCTTGTTGCCTCAAGTGCCACCACCCAATGCGGCCCTCTTCGTGGCCCTTTTTTCTGCTTTGTACCTGGCGAGGGAAGGCGGCTTTTGGTTAAAAAGTTTATAATTTCATCAGGCGCGCCACATAGAGTCAAGAGGCACTACGGAAATGAGGTTAGACGCCCCTCAGCCCCATCTGCAATTGGTTGCAATGCGACAACTTGGAGCCTGGACGGCTTCCCTACTATATCTTGCATTCAAGTAATAAGAAGTCTTCTTATATGTTAGCTAGATTTCAACTTTACTCCTAGTTATGATTTGTTCAAATAACATAAATTTCCTCGAGTTACAATATCTATCGGATCTTAATTGATTTGGTTGACACAATTTAGTATATTTTGAATTCTATGGTATATTTTCAATGTAAAATATCGAAATACAAAATATAGCTCACAGTATCTTTAAAGTATATTTTGCTAATTTGGTATATTTGAGGAATAATTACTTTGGTTTTACTATTTCACAGTCGGGTACTTTTTTAACTCTTAGTATTCTCGTAAGAATTATACTTTCTTAAACTTCATTTCAAACTCTTCTTCACTTCACTTCTGTGAATCCCAATAATATATAGTAATACTTGGCATCACAATTTCTTCGGATCTGCTCCATTCAGATTTACAACAATAACAATTCATCATCTTTCATGTTTGCAACAACAATTTACAGAATTCGTGGATTCAATTTGCGCCACAAAGTATAGAAAAAGTTCGAAAAGTGTTATTTAAATCGCCGCATTAATTATTGAGAGTGTAAATGTGAATAAAATAAAAAGCAGAAAGCGAAACGTTGGGAAAAGATCGTGTGATGAATGCGCGGAAATCACAAGAAAATTCCCTGTCCCATTTGGATGTGAATTACGTCAGTTTGGCCAAAAGCCACGCCTTCGACAACGACTTACAGCAAAGTGAACTGTTAACTGCTCAGCAACAGGTAAGAAGAACTCGAGATATTTCTAAGCCACATAAATACTATATATGTATATGGTATAAAGATCTCTAATTCTCTTCCATTTTTTGGGTTGTATGTAAATCTGTGTTGTAGTTGAGACTCAACTCAACTAAATAGTTATGCTCGCAGAGCCAATAAATTCGATTGAAGTACGCATTTATAAACATTCGCCGGATTTCGATAAATCGCTGTTTGGGCCACACAATTTATGCATGTGGAATCCTAATGAAGATGGGCCAATAATCATTTTTAATAGCTGCTCAACTCTCCAGCTTTCAGCTCACAGCTCTCAGCTCTTAGTTGTGCGAACTCTAGCCGGTCTGTAGCCTCAATATTCAAATTTTATTGTTTTTTATTTGTTTTGTCACTAAATTGGCAACTAAACCCAGTTGAACACTGAACACTAAACACTGAATACTGAACTAAACAGAAACTACTTACTTTGTGGTGCGGTTTATGTGCCGACGACATCTTTCTGGCTTTGTGGTGTGGCTGCTGTGCTTTTGTGACTGGCTACACCACCAAATGATATCATGATCTATTTTTAAGCCAACACACACACTCACACCTAACTATACTGACTTGGCTAATAGGCTTCATTGATTAGCATTTCTGCCTTTATTGTAATTGCCATTATTGAACTAAACTCTAAATTATGTCAGAGTGGTTTGGCTTTAATCTCTTGCATCCAAAATTAATTCATTTATATTGAATATTTTTGTTTTACATTGTCGAGGCTCTCACAAGCTTTAACATGGCTATGTTCAATTAATGGTATACGATTTAGAAGGGAAATAAATTCGTATCAGCAAGCAAAATTCAAAATTTTCAGAATGCAAAGAATGTTATAGAATTAATTTTGTTTATGGAATGATTCAATACTTTGCAGTAGACTATTAGATTTAGATACCTTAAGTTGATTCATTGCTGAATGTTTAATTTTTGGGATTTACTTGCTGACACATTGATTATAGAAAATTGTCGGGTGAAATACATAGGTAAGTGTACATTTAATAATATAATTCTGTTAATGTAGAATAGTATATTTAAGTTAGTTAGTAATACAGTTATAAAGTTGTCATTTTCCTAAGCAGTTGAGTTGAGTGGAGCGAACGCAGTGACATCGTTAAGTGTCAAAAGCATTTGGGATGATCCAAAATGTGGCACTAACTAATGACGTTAATGATGCCGTTGCTAATGGCCAATCGTTGCCAAGAACTGGTTTCACAACCAAACGGTTAGTCGTAATTGCGGGCGGGTTGTCGATTCCGCGGCTTGGGGGGCGTGACGGGCGCATAACACTTCCGCAAAAAATAAAATAAACAAACCAGTACACAAAATAAGACGAAATGAAAAAAATTATATGAAAATAAATAAAAAAAAACTTATACAATGATCTTAACGTAGTACACGATCATCGGTGGTAAACGAGGTGTGGATCTTTGTGAATAAGTAAGATCGTATAAATATTTTGGTCAGCAGCTAAACCAGTTCCATGATGCCCTGTTGACGGCTTGAATAATACTCGAAAG
This sequence comes from Drosophila sulfurigaster albostrigata, assembly GCF_023558435.1. NCBI lineage: Eukaryota > Metazoa > Arthropoda > Insecta > Diptera > Drosophilidae > Drosophila > Drosophila sulfurigaster. The sequence continues at coordinate 4,168,418 of NC_084881.1, forward strand.
ATTCGATAACTGAATTTAGTGCAAGATGAATTCAGTTTAGCCGCAGTTATTATTTTCCTTGATTTCCGATTAATGAATTTCAAAACGACAACACTTCAGTAAGACGAAAAATGTTTTCTTCTATTTGACTGATTTTCAATCCAATCATTATATTTGTATATGTACCTGATTTTATGTCTCGCTGCCGCCGGCTGCTCATTGGGTAATCGAATTAATAATGGCCTAAAAAATTACATTTCAAGTTATTTGAATAAATTATCAATTATATTTGTGCTTGTGCATATATTATGTATGCATAAGCAACTAAGTGGTAAATCCCAACTCCACGAAAATGCAAGTATACTATGAATCTTACATGCTGGCGAGATCATTAACGAGGAAAACGGCAATTTGTTAGGGGAGTTTCCCAACTTCATCTTGTATTACTTGACCCTTAAAATATAAAATGGATTTTTACACTCACTAAACGATGATGCTACTAAATTTCCTACAATAAACAATTACCGTTATAGAAAATGTATTTTGTTAATTTTAATTCGATTCGTGTTTTTATACCCGCACCCAGTGAGTAAATGAATGTAACAACAGAAGTCATCTCCGACTCTATAACGTATATAGATTCTTGATCAGCATCTGCCTGTCTGTCCATCTGTCCGTATGACACACTGAATCTCAGAGCCTATAGAGGTAGAGATATACTTTTTCCGCTACCGCAAATGAACGAAAAACAAGCTAGATTGACGATTTTAGGTACATACAATTATAACTATAGTTTCTATGATTCTTGAAAATTTGGTTGCGATCTTTTAAAAATTTTAGTATTTATTTAGGAATTACTTTAGTATAGGGGAAAACTTTTAATGCAAACAGGTCTTAGTTGCTTTGGCTGACAATCCCGTCAATTTTGAACTAAATAAACAATTGATATACCAAATATAGACTTCGATATATTTTAGAATATTTGGAAATATTTGCATAATATGGTTTTATAGAAAATCTGAAACGGGTAATAAACAGTCGAGAGCACTCGACTTTTTACTTGTCTTATATTTCTAGTGTAGAGTAACATGTGGCTTTTAAGATTGCTATAATGTTGGACGTCATATATTAATTAAATTAGTAATTGTAATTGACTCTTTTACCGTTTACTTTTGAATTTTCAGCTCCTGGTTGATGTATAACTAACTCTGAAATAATTACACAAAACAGTTTGTTAATCAAAATACAATTGTTGAGGCCATGATTACGCCTACACATAAACTAAAACAATATGACTTTTCTAAAATCTGACAAAATATACCCTATGGTCTAGTAACTTTTGAAATAAGTTCCGTCGAATTGGTCTAAAAGCTTAGCAAATAGCGATATTATCAAGAAAAATAAAAATAAAGAATAGTGAATGAGTTCGCAGAAAGGCAACTTCATAACTTCCGTAAGCTGCACAAACATTGAAAATAAAAACGCAAATATAAATATACAAATGAAAATTGCACATGAATTCAGTGACCCTGGGAACGTATGTGGTCAAAACATCGCAGCTTCAGCTCTTCGAAGTTTTTGGGTACGAGTATTTGTATTTTATTTTAGGTTTTATTTCAGTTTCAAAAGAGTTGGCTGGGCAATTGAGTGAGCCCGTTAATTATAGAGCTCGATCAATTATTCATTTGCCAGATTACCTGAGAACAGAGAGCGTAAAATGAACTTCACTTAAAATGATTCTGCGAAATTCGCAATTCATTTTGTCGAGGCAAGTTCGGTCTCTTCTTCTCTTCAGTCTGTGCTCATTTCAATATTTTTATTGTCTGATTGAAGTGTGACGTGGATGCAGATGGAGTTCGCTTTTGGAGCGAATCGTTGAAGTTGATGCTGGACTTGGATATGGATGTCGATGTCGATGTGGATGTAGAACCGCAAACTGGTCGGCATTTTGGCAAAGAGATTAATTGCCAGTCGGCAGTGTTTCATTGATCTGCAGTTGTCGGGGGAGGGATGCCACATGATCGTCATGATGTGGCACAAATGGCTCAACTGCATTTCCGAATTAATTGTTTGACCTACCATGGAAATGATCCATTAAACGAAGTTCATCAATCTTACTGTGAAAACTTTGCCTAGTTGCATCCAAAATTAAACCGCAACGTAAACACAATGTTTGTCCTCAATTAATGGCTGGCGCCAGTCTCATAAATTTTAAAGTAAATTTAAATATTAAAAATCAATAAAATAATAAAGAGCATTGCTTATCGTGTACCTTATACAAATAACACAAAGTCAGATATTTTTTAACACATCGATTTTAGTCGAAATTGGTATTAGGGTATATAACCAATTCTCAGAAGAGGAAGTTATGTGCTCTAGCGATTCTATTACAAAGTTTAAACAAGTCAGAAAGCTACAAGTCAGAAAGCTACAGACTGTAGCTTTCTTACTTGAAAAATTTTTCTTTAATAAGTTTGATGCTCTAGTTTAAATTATATATATGTATATTTTTCTCGATTAAATTGATGAATAGAAAATAAGATCGAAATACTTTTTTATATTGTGGATAATGGAATACTTCAAGTTGCTCAAGGCCTGTTGAATTCCATGTAATTCGTTGTTAACGCTGGGCTGTTAGTCCACATAATTGGCTAAGAGAGTGCAACTGTGAATTAATTGGGCAGGCCATGTAAATGGCCTTTAATAGAACGCTTGGTTGCTCTACCAGTACCCAGACTGACCGAGAAAAGTCAGCGCCCGAAACCGACCGTGGTGAGGCTTTTCCATTTCCACCTGCTCAACGTGTTGGCAGACAGCGACATCTAGTGATGACGTCGGCCACCAGTACAGGTGAAAGTCAAGCGTGCTCGCTTCCTGCCCCAGGACATACAGCCTTGTCTTCTCAACACTCCGACTCTCCCTGTTCACAGCCCCCGTTCAGCGCCTCGGTTTTGTACCTGTCTCTGTGCGCCGTTTGCGTGTGAATTTTCAGTTGCTCTCGATGTCTGTGTTCAATTTTCCAATTTTCAAGTTGTTGTGTTTCTTCAAGTCAGTGCGCACTGGTGTTCAAATTTCAACAAAAAAAAACAGACTCGCACTCACACACAGGCACGCACAACACAGACGTGTTGAAAGACACGCAACTAAGGCTGTAGCTAAGCCTGGCCAGAAAGACTGTCGCGAAACAGGTAGTCGAGTCCTAGACCAAACCACCCATGCCACAGGCCGCAAATGAAATCATCGAGCGGGCCTCAAACACACACTCACACACACATATGATGTCGACTGTGGTCACGGCCGGGTGACAAAGCCACAGGTCTAGTTCGACCCCGACCCAAGCCTCAATTGAATAAAATCGATTTTGGGCCGAAACAACAATGTCAAATGCATTGCCGAAGCAGTGGTAGGAGGGAAATTCGATACATCGATAAAATGGGCAAATCTAATCCGACTCCGAGGTGCATTCCCTTATACAAACATCCTGACCAACTCCACATCCATTTGACCAGCAGCTGGCAGTGTTTTTGGACCCAATAATCTCCATGTCCCCCATTCCATCCACCAGCAGATGCAAATATTGTATGTGTGGTCTACTATATGTCTCTATCCCGTGTATGTGAATTGTAATTAGTGGCACTTTCCCAGATCCTTTGTTTTGTTTGCACACACTTGGCGCAGCAATGACTGCGGTCAGCAAGTGTCGGACCCAGATCCTCTGCTTTGAATTTTATATTCCACTCACATTGCATTGCAAATATGCCAAGCTTACATTGTATTGAGTTCGCATAGATAAAATATTTATTTACTTGCACCAAGTACATATGGGGCCAGGCATAGATATAGATATAGATAGAGATATAGATATAGATATAGATATAGATATAGATATAGATATAGATATAGATATAGATATAGATATAGATATAGATATAGATATAGATATAGATATAGATATATATATAGATATAGATATAGATATAGATATATAGATATAGATAGATATAGATATAGATATAGATATAGATATAGATATAGATATAGATATAGATATAGATATAGATATAGATATAGATATAGATATAGATATAGATATAGATATAGATATAGATATAGATATAGATATAGATATAGATATAGATATAGATATAGATATAGATATAGATATAGATATAGATATAGATATAGATATAGATATAGATATAGATATAGATATAGATATAGATATAGATATAGATATAGATATAGATATAGATATAGATATAGATATAGATATAGATATAGATATAGATATAGATATAGATATAGATATAGATATAGATATAGATATAGATATAGATATAGATATAGATAGATATAGATATAGATATAGATATAGATATAGATATAGATATAGATATAGATATAGATATAGATATAGATATAGATATAGATATAGATATAGATATAGATATAGATATAGATATAGATATAGATATAGATATAGATATAGATATAGATATAGATATAGATATAGATATAGATATAGATATAGATATAGATATAGATATAGATATAGATATAGATATAGATATAGATATAGATATAGATATAGATATAGATATAGATATAGATATAGATATAGATATAGATATAGATATAGATATAGATATAGATATAGATATAGATATAGATATAGATATAGATATAGATATAGATATAGATATAGATATAGATATAGATATAGATATAGATATAGATATAGATATAGATATAGATATAGATATAGATATAGATATAGATATAGATATAGATATAGATATAGATATAGATATAGATATAGATATAGATATAGATATAGATATAGATATAGATATAGATATAGATATAGATATAGTTATATAGATATGAATTATTCAGTAAAAGTGTTACGTAGAACACTTTTTCCCAACATATACGAACGTATTGAAGAACTAAGGGAAGCACGCGATTTAATTTATTTTTTTTTTAGAGTTTCGTAATTCCGCATCATATTTGGGTCGCATTCTCCAAAAGTATGAACAATTTATGCAAATTTATTGACGCTGCACTCAACCCGAAAGTTGAGCGCACTTTCCCAACTTGGACTTGGATCATACTTGACCCTAAATCATCTAGTGTCTGCCAGTTCCACCGTGCCCTTCTCCCTGGCATTGTGGTGGTTATACAACGGAAAAGGAAAGACGAAAAAAAACAAAAGTCCAACACAACAAATAGACAGAAACATATTTGGAAAATTATTTGCTATTGTTTGTCGCAATTGTTGTCATTATTGTTGGCAACATTAGGAGAGTGGCAACAGTGGTGACGGTGGTGCTGCAGTCGCATGTTTCCACCATAATTCTTTTAATTATATGATCTATTACATTAGACACACTGAATGCGTACATTTCTCGCACACTTGTAACACATTTTAGCATATTTTATTAATTTAAATAATTCAACTCAGACAGATGCGAGAGGTCAGATAAAACGATACAGAAAGATGTAGTGTGGCATTTGCTCAGCGATGAGTGACGAAATGTCCGACAGCCGACTGAAAGTCTCAAAGAAAATCGAGCGGAGGAAGAAGCATTTGAAAATAGTAAGAAAAAACCAACGAAGCGTCCAAGCGAGCGCATCCACCTCCGTTTAGCTCGCTAATTAAATTCAGTGGAAAAGAGGCGCATTTACCGACGACCTACCGAATTTCATTTTAAATAATATATTTCACTTTTTAGTGTAATTTGTTTATTATTTACCTGTATAAGCGATTGCAAGCAATGACTACAAATTAACCAAACAACCAACCAACGCTTGGCCGCCTCTTCATTTGCTGGGTTGCTTCACCTCAGCATGGTTGACTTCGGTTTTGGTTAATAGCCCTGATGGATTCGTCGACATCCACGATGACACATGAGTAATGGTTGTCTAAGCGACGACGAAAGGGGAACAATGACAGTTCCTCCTCTAGATAATCTTCTTTGACAAGCTGACTAATATTACAAAATCTACAGCAAATTATAAAATCTTAGAAGCAGGTTCTTTGAATATTGACCAATTCAATTACATATAAACAGATTATAATAAATTTCAAAAGAAATAATAGAATATTTATTATTGTACGTCTCTTCGAACATTTGCCTATCAAAAACCTTCCTATATAGTAGGTCTTTGGCTTAGATTCCATTCTTCTATTGTGCACCCCAGTCGCAGCACAATTAATACTCTGAGCGCCAGCAGTATCTCAATTGTCAAGGGTTCATAAAGCGCATTCAGCTCATGGGGAATTTCGACAAGCGTTTTAAGGACAATATTTGCCCAACGCACACACAACTCGGATGGATAAACTGACAATGGGACAAAAGCGGCGTGTCAGCAGCAATGACTGGATGATGGGAATTATATGCATCTAATCCTTCAAAGTTAGAGCAGGTGGCACGTGTTAAGTGATCCAATGTCAAGTGGTTAGACGGCTAATAGAGAAATCTGTGAGATGCGCTTTGAAAAATTATATCTGGCTACTGGCAGGCATAGAAAATGAAAGAATGAATGAATGGGAACTCAACCCCAATCTTAAAAAACCTAAACCCAAAATTGAAAACTGAAAACCAAACCCAAATTCTATAGTCAAACACAACAAGTATCACTTTGAAGTTTCCACTCTTTCTTTGAGATCCTCACGCGCCATCCGTCACTCCATCACGTTGAAATGTTGATGTTTTGACGTCACATCATTATCTGTTCTCGACCTCTGTCTTTGTGCCATTGTCTTGGACTGGGCCTCCCCTCAAAAAGCAGTGGCAACAGATCAACATCAAAATGAAAACTAGACGTCATTACAATTGTGCCTCATCATCTTGTCTAAATTAAAGAGGGGCAATAGAATTACTATACTTGAGTAGGTTCACTCATTTACTACCTTGATACCGATCAGTTGTAATTGGGATTTCAGGTCTTACAAAACTGTTAATTTCGGTTCGTTTTGTTTGGGATTGTCCCCAAACAGATTTCATATATTTTTTGAAAGCATTAAATGTTCACGAAACGATTTCAAATAAAATAACTACTTTAGTTATTTTCTCCTTTTAAAAATATTGTATAATGAAGGTGAATTTAAAAAAACTAAGTCAATATTCAAAATGTTAAATTTACACTGGTCTTTAAGCACATGTAGTTGTGACATTCATTCCTTTTCAATCAATATATAATTCCATTTTATAATACAAATCTCTGATATATATATATAATACAATTGTATTTTATATTGAGAGTATCTTTCTTTCTATTTTACTACCAAGTGCTGTTTACTTGCCATGTTCGATTTGACCAATTAATCGACTTGTTGTAGTGTTAGTAATACGAGACTAAATAATACTCTGATGTCACTTTGGTGAGGCAATAAAGATTTAATCAGAGCAGCGTCGCGTCGCCACACTATAAATAGTTTGCCTTAACCCTAAAACATTTTGACCCGACCGCTGTGGCATCTTGAGAAGAATACATCTCTTTTTACAGCCAAAAAGAAAGTGTGAATCAATTAGCTTCGTACCAAGGGCCTCAACTGTTTATTTTGCCAAAAAAAAAAAAAAAACGAAGAAAAACAATTACGAGATTTTTATTACACTCGATTTTACTACTAAAACCCAAATTGTTCATCATGTTGTTGTCATTTGTTTGTTGTGCGTCTTGCGTTGTGTGTGCTGGGTGTTGCTTGTTGTCAATGTCGTTAAAATGTTTGCGGCTATGACGCGTCGACGCTTCGTTGACTCGACGCTGGCTCATTGGGTGAAAGGCTCGACGATAAAACCCTAAGTACACCACTCCACTTCACTCCAAGGCAGGCACAACTCTGCAATACTCTACTTTGAAGATGTACAAGCATGATAAACGCCAGCCCGTGCCAGAGTTCATCAATTACCTCAATGCCGAACGTCTGGTCAGAATCTTTTGCTGTTGCTTTGTAAGAGATATTATGTTTTGCAGATACTTGCTTAATACATTTGTGTTTATATCGCTAAATATCGTTTAGTTCGTGTTTCACGTGTGCACACGAACCTAGTCTTGACCCCCCTACAATAGCAATAAAGCGCATTTGTCAAAATGTTTGTACCAAACGAATGCTGCGTCATCGTTGTACACAGCATAGTCATCATCGTCACGGTTCGTGGTGGCAAGGAGAACCACCGAGTGTTTGGCACGCGTTCGCTCTCTGCTCTGACGATCTGCCTTCGATCTGCCGACTGCTGGCGGAGGCAGCACCAATTGAAATGATTAGTTTGAGTTGTCAGTTCTTGACACCACTTGTCATCTACGCTGTCAAACATTTTCGTTTCGCTCGTTTTGTCCTATGAAAAATTGACAAATTTCCTAATTCATATGCTTAAAATGTTTTTATACAAAATATAATTTTCTTTTTAGTTAAATGTTTTTTTGTTACGAATGGATATGATTTGAATACTTTTAGGAATGCATTTGAAATATTAAGCAACGCCTAAACAAAAGTTATGATTGATAACATGGCTCAACGCCAATAATATACAAATATTAAAACGTCAAAAACAATCAACGAGTTAGGAGAATTACGAGTATCAGTAGAGATTTGATCCAAACAAAAAGTAATTAAAAGTTTTTGGTGTAATGCCAGAGCTTTGAGATATTTCATGAGCAGTGATAACTGGACTTTGATCATAACTGAGCATAATTATAGTCTTGAGACAAAGACCCAAAGGCAGACTAGACATACACATAGGCATTCAGGAAGAAAGAGAGACAGAGGGAGAGAGACGTGTATAATCGAATTTTTAGAGTGAAGCTCTAAAAAAAGAGGTTGTACTACAATAAAAGTGCTTTATATAATTTTCCCATAGCGGCCCGATGCACGGAACGAAACGGAACGGATCTTTATTTATGGCATAATGATCATCATCGGACTCTCAATAGTTCCCTCACCCTTCAGCCAACTGTGCCGGGGGGAAGAGTCGCCCGTCTCATCGCTTTACGATCAATGTATGCGAGTGTATGTGTGTGTGTGTGTGTGTTTCTGTGCGTTGGGCATCATCTGTAGAGAGGTCTCTGTTGCCAGCAGCTCTTCGATAATTCTTTATTATTTCTTTAAAACTTCACCTTTAATTAAACACGAAACGAAATTATAAAAATGTACCTGCTTTAACAGAGCCCGAACAGCTATCCCAAGTCCAAGTCCAAGTCCAACTCCAACTCCAACTCCAAAGTCGCATTCGCAGTCGCAGTCAAAGTCGAAGTCGAAGCTGGAGTTGTTAACGCTGGCTTCTTTCTGTTATATCAAATGGTGCCCACGGGGGAATTTCTACCTGCACAGCGTCCCGCTCATCTGCTGCTGCTCTCGTGTTCGCCCCCGTTGTCTTCTGTGTGTGTCCCCAAATTCGATCAATTTAGATACAAACACCCATTTATGCATCAGTACCTTTTATTAAACTACACTCATACGAGTGTGAGTGCGAGTGTCCGCAAGTGCTTGTGTGTGTGTGTGTGTGTGTGTGTGCATGTGTGTGGGTCTGTTTCTGTTTTTGTTTCTTCCGCCGATCTTGGCAATGCTACGTGTTGCCTTAATAAGCCCGTTAATGGAATATTAGGCAATGGCAGAGTTTCAATTCAGTTTTTAGGTTTTCGGGGAGACAATCAATATCAATACGCAGTCTCACATGGCGATACACTGTGACAGATCAGAGAGACAGAGAGAGAGAAAAAAACATAGAGAGAGAGAGATGGAGATAGGCGAGAATTGGAGAACTGCGACAGAGACAGCTTACGCTTGCGCTGTTGTCGTTGAACTAGTGGCCAGCTCTGAGCATCACACGATCGAACCAAAGATTTTAGTGCTGGAATGCAATAAAAATTTTATTTTTTGTTTTGTTCGATTTGATACAAGTTTTATAGTTGGTCTGCTTATTGTGTGTAGGAGATACACACACTGTTTGACAGACACATACACACACTTTTTCACAATGTACGTACTGCCAACATATAAAAGTACAATCACACACACTGATATGAGTAAAACGAGTCTACAAATGGATATAAAAGAGTCAACTTGCACACATTTTATGATATTTATACACTTAGAGAAATAACTAAAAAGTAACGCAATTGAAATATATATTAGACTCTATAAAAGTCGTAAATATCGCATTATATAATAATAATAATAATAATAATAATAATAATAATAATAATAATAATAATAATAATAATAATAATAATAATAATAATAATAATAATAATAATAATAATAATAATAATAATAATAATAATAATAATAATAATAATAATAATAATAATAATAATATGACTAGTTCATCTTGTTCTTATCTCTTCCAACAAAATTATTATAATTAGTTTGTGATTTACAATATTAAAATAAATGAACAGTTCATTTTTGCAATTACATTAGAAATTACAGAATTAGACGATAAAACCATTTTCTCAGTGTATTGAGATGCTTCCGCCTCCATATATCTAATTCAAGTCTTTGTCATTGCACAAAGTATTAGTGACTACATAGCGACTGTTTTCTCCGGTTTCTACGCCACAAGTATATTTGTCTCTCTCTTATTTTATATTGCTGACTCTTTCATTGCCGCTGTAATAAATATTTGATACTCGCACTAAACCCGAATTAACATAATTTGATCGAGCGGTTTGCCGCTGAGGCCGACACTGACAGCGGTGCATTTTTTAATGCCTGCCCGCTGGAAGCGTCGGAAAATTATTACATGGAAGACGATACCTTTCCCCCTCGCTGTTGCCATCGTGGTCATAATGAAGAAGATGCTTTCTTTTTACTTATCTATCGGCTAGGAAGATCTATGTATTATGATCATACACTAACCTAGCCACATACGCACACACACATGCAGATAGGTTGTAGATACATAAGTATACCAACTAGACAAATGTTATTACCAAAATGAAAGAAGAAAACTAAAAAGGAAAGAAAAAATAAAGAAAGGCAGCGACAACACTGAGATCTGTGACTAAATTTATTCAAAAGCGATTCAAAAAAAAAACGTCGCCATCGCTCTCCCCTTTCATCCGTTATACTCTCGAAGACTCGTTAAGAATAGATTTTGGATGTTGTTGTTGTTGTTGTTTTTTTTTGGTAATGCGTGTGACTGCCATTAGAGTAAAGTACTTTGGATAGTCGCCGAAGTCTGTGTCCCCTGTCTCCTCCCCCGTTCTGATATAGAATCCCATTCCTTTTACCATTTCCAATCTCTTTCCTTGAGACAGCATCAGCTGAATTGAGCGCTTGCATTTCTTCGTTCTTGGCTTTCTTTCACCTACAAGATTTATCGCTTTGTATTTGTATTATTTTTAGTTGTTTTATGTCAGCTGCACATTCCCATCCAACTGCTCGGCCTAGTACATGCCTCAATAGCACTTCTATACGATTTAAGATTGTGCTTGTATATAGTTAGCTTTCATTGAGTTCCCTCTCAGTGGGTGAAGTAGAGATATTCGATTCGATTTGTATTGCAGTCCCATCTAGGCAATATCGTTTTGCGTTTCAGTATACAATCTTATACATACATATCTTGTCTCCCTAATTATGTCCCCCCACTTTGTATCGAACATTTCTATTCAGTGCTATATATTTTGTGTGTAGGTGGTTGAAAAGTAACTCAGTAGTAGTACTATATCAATATACCAAATATAGCATTAGACATATTTTAGTATTTTTGTAATATATGTATTTTTTATATTATAAGGATGAGACTGTTTTGCTTTTACTGAATATAGTAACTTTCTTGATTGTTTATCCATCCATCTAGAAGTAGAAGTGTTAGCTCACGCCACATAAGAAAAAAAATTTACCGTTATAGCTAAAGTGTATGCCCCTTAGATGTAAGAAAGTTCCATTCTTTTCGCTCATCATGTTGGCCAAATCTTTGGATCGAATTAGACCGAGAAAGAGAAAGAGAGAGAGAATTATGAGTTTACTTCACTTTTTTGTTTAGTTTTAGTTGGTTGATGTCAAACTAGGCGTCTTGTCCCGCGTATAAAAGATGCCTTTTCGCAAGTTTCAAAAGAAATTATTAATTAATGTACGAGCCTCGAAGTTGAATTGGCTCTTGGCCTCATCTTCATTTGACACACCGCACCAATGATACCCCTTCAGCCCATGTCAAATGCCCAATTCCCAATTCCCAATACCTAATGCCCAATGCCCAGTGCTTCGGTCATTCCCATTTTGATATTCCAGTTCATGTTATGTTAATCGGCCAAAGAGAAGTTACCAAAATGCTGGATGATGGCTTTTAGAGACATGTTCTCTGTATAAAATTAAGTATCATTTGATTGCCTTTGTCCAAATCGCCGCTAAGAATTTTTGGTTTAGTTGCCGTAGTCGTTGTAGTGTTACTTTTAGTATACGTATTTGTATGTATGTATCTAATGCTTTCAGATAGAAAAAAAAGACACACACACAAATTCGTATTTCTACACAAAATTAAATAGAAATTTTTGTCGCCGAGTTAAACCGAGTTCAATGGACTGGACCTACGGCCACATTTTGCGGATGACGACAGCAATCATTGTTTTTTTTAGCATTACATGTGCGAGTAATGTTCCAGGAATTTAAAAAGGATTTCAATTTCATTCTCCTTTTAGTTTTTGTCAAAGTTGTCAAACAATTTTTAGCACCAGATGCTGCTCGTTGATAGTTCTGGCCCAATTATTGCAACTGATAAATCCCGAATACGTGATTTCCCACTCAAGATAGTCGACATGCGTCGACGTCCTTCGGTCTCTGTCGATTCCTAGAACCGAAATGGGATTAGATGTTCACCTCGTTTTGTCGAGCACACGTTTCGGCTAATGGAATTGTAAAAAAAAAGATTGCGGAAAAACTCAATAGTTGCAACCTGAACGTGAGTGTGTGCCGCGTCAACGATTTCTTTATGCAAGGCCAAAGATGTTCATATGAGCAATCCTGATTCAATAGTTTAATGACGGAAATTGCAGGCATTCCTAAATAAATTAATTTAATTTAGGGCTGGTTCCTTAACATCTAGTTATAGCAATTGTTATTTATCGATAGAATTATTTTTTCTGTCAGATAAAAACAGTTGGATTTTCTTAATGTATCGGAACATAATTTGCGATTTAAGAGATTTCATGTGAGAGGGCCACTTTTGCTTTATTTACAAAAGTATATCAAATATTTTTGGGTATTCCACTATTTACAATAGTAGATTTTGGTTTACAAACTTAACTCTTATCGAATGAAGAGATGAATTGTTCTAATAATATTTAGAGACATATGAATATTGAAATAAATATTATTTAATATAATATAAATTCCAATTTTTAATTAATTTACAGGGTTCCTCGCCTACTCTGACGTTGATCACCTCAAAGGTAAGTCAACAGCTACCTGCTCAATTAGCACAAACATTTATTGCATGGCTTATTCGCTTGGCTAGCTGAGCACTTGGCATTAAGTGCATGTATTACTAGTTAGTTATATACTTGCAATTAGGTTGACTCAGCAGGGTTAAACCTGGCCGACACTCGCAACTCGAGCAAAAGAAGCGGGTATCCAGGATTTGGGTCTGCAGGTGACTCATTCGACAGGAAATTACGATGGCGGTTGGAGCATGCAGCACAGAAATCTTGCACCAAGAGTTGGCCTGTGAAAAGCACTCTCACAAACAGCCAGAGATTTACAGGCAGACTCGTCGAGACTGCATAAATACTAGTATCTTAGCGATTTCAGTGTTAACTTTAAGCTCGTTCGGCACTCGTAAAAATTATAGTTTATTTTTTGGATGGACTTCAGTGTCACCAACACGCGTCGTCTGTTGTAATGGGTCCTAGGCCAGAGATTACCTGGCAGCAGATTACAATATCGGGTAATCGCATTGCTTAAGTCGTTAGACCCTGACAAATGGCCGCACACTCGGCGAATTCTGCAGAAGAAGTTTGAAGAGGTTCGTGGCGGAGGAGGAACAGAAGTGGAGGCACACTTGGAAGTGCTTGAGAGTGCTGAAAGAGAAGCGTAGTTGGCGACCTTGAAAATGCAAACTATGCCGCGAGGGCGCTACACACTCATGCACACACACACACACAACCAACACAGGCTTGGGAAAGGAAACACAAGCGCAGAGGGGCAACACTGGGAGAGGACAAGGGAAACAAAGTTAAGTGCTGACGTCGAGTGTGTGTGCGTGTGTGTGAGTCTGCGTGTCCTATGCTCAAATACAAAGGCAACACTGGCAAACGAAACGAGTTTCGATGCCACCAAAAACTGCAACAGTATCTGTATTTGTATCTAACAGATACACGAGCTAAAATGAAATTTCGCATGCGAAACCGGCGAAGACAGCAGAACGAAGAGCGAGGAAGACTGCGAAGAACGCGAAGCAGAAGCAGAAGCACCGCAAAGCAAAAGTCGGTCTTTGTGCCAATAGAGCTTAGAATGCGGTAGGACAACACTCCTCCTTTTTATCTTCGTCTTCTCTGTTGCATCCCTCTTCTTCTTGTTGTCTTTTTATCGCGTTGTTGTTGTTCTTCTTCGTCATGTTGATGTTGCGGCGCGCCGCAGGAAACGACAACATTGCCAAATTCATACTTTGATCTTCGTCTTCTAAACAAATTTCGCAGATGTTATTGTTGCTGCTGTTTGTCCCAGTCCCAGTTCCAGTTCCAGTCCCAAGCTCCAGCCCCAGACCCAGGTCCAAAATTTAATTCTCAGACCCAAATCCCCTTCCCAGTTAAGCTCCTTGCTTGCGTGTGTGAACTCTCGTTGAACAAGGCGGCGATATGCAAGATTTAATTTGACTACATCATTTCGGCGTGCGGCACATTAAAATTTAATTAAATTCATTTCTTTCTTCGCTAAAATTTGACACATTTCAAATGTTTTCAGAACCCTACTCCAAAGTTTTATTTTTGGTGAGCTCCCGATAATGTTAATGTAGGCCATTGAAGAAATCCATTAAAAATTGTTCAGTAATCAATTTACTGCATTCACAAATTTAATGCCGAAAATATATTACCAAAGCTAGATATTCAAAACATCTAAAACAGATAATTATGTATATATAACTATTTATATATTATTATTTACACAATTATGGAAATACATTTTTCTATAAAAATTTCTATCTTATTACTAAAATTCCTATTAGTAATTATTACAAAATTAAATACAAGTAAAGCAATAAAAATTAAGTATGGGCAATTCAATCTGATGTGAAAAACAAACAAATACCAAAATAATTTTTTTATTTTGAGTGAAGATGAATCTTATAGCTCTTGATTATCACTTTAATTAGAACTAAAAAAGATTTTTGGAATGAATTTTCTGTTGTAAGATAATTGCGAAAATTAACGAATTCGTGTACTCACCAAAAATTGAACGAATTTATATATTTTATCGTAAAATAGAAAAAGTTTCCAAAACACCAATATTAGCTATAAGAAGAGAGCTAATCCACAGCTATAAGAATAACCTTGACTGTAATTATTACATTGTTTCAGTTTATGTTTTTTTTTTTTCACTATAAATAAGATAAGAATAATGTGGGGTAAATTTAATATACCCGCTACCTATGGGGTAGAAGGGTATTATAACTGTGTGCCGGCAGGAAATGTATGTAGCAGATAGAAGGAGGCATCTCCGAACCTATAGAGCATATATATTCTTAATCAGCGTCAACAGCCGAGACGTTCTAGCCATGTCCGTCTGTCCGTATAAAACACTGGATCTCAGAGACTATAAGAGATAGAGCTATACAGGGCTAGTTATACTATACTTCGACAGCATTTGTTATGTTTGCACGCAGATCAAGTTTGTTTCAAATTTTTGCCACCCCCGCAAATCAACAAAAATCGAATAACAATTCTTAAAAATTGGTCAGAAATACTTTTATATGGGCAAAAACGCCTACTTGGCTGAAAATCTGGTATATTGTACCGTCTAGGGTATATCTTGAATGTGTTACTATATCGATATACCAAATATACCATTCGGTATATTGTTAGTATTTTTGTAGTATTTTGGCTTTTATTCAAAATGGGTAGCGGGTATCTCATAGTCAAGCACACTCGACTGTAGCTTTCTTACTTGTTAAGTAACTAATACAGAGAGTTGAGATGAAGTAAAATATAATTTAAATAGTAACCAGTTCGCAAGGAATTCCAATATTCTGTACGTATAAAAGCATATTCGGGCAATGCAATGTGATCAATCCGAGCTTCCAAGAATACATTAAAAACTGCACAGTACGCACACGAGGATGGGTTGGGCCGAAGACAGTGGCAAAAGAGCTCTCGAAGAAGGTCATATCCAGTGACAGAAAAGCACTGAAGTGCTATACATATAAAGATCAGCGTTTTATGCATCCTTAACTTACACTCTATTTTAATTGCCAAGAAATGCTCACAATCACAGTTGGTGCCTCGCGTCCACACACCGACCGATCTACCGATCGACCTGGCTTCCAAGCGACCAACTGATCTTATGTGCAATTAAACGGCAAAAAGTCCGACAAGCATCAAGGGATGGGGGTGGTTGGCAGGGAGAGGGATAGGGACAGGGGCAAAAGCAGGGACACACAAAGGGACAGGGACAGGGGCAAAAGCAAATTTACGTCCGCTGTCAAAAGGCAGCGACGTAGCGTATTTAATATTTTTCTGCGTTTTTTACCTTTTCATGTTGTGTCATCATCATCGTCAGGCGTAGCCAGAGAACTGAGTCGCAGCTTCAGGGACGAGCAGAACAGAGAAAAGATACAGATACACAGAGACTGAAACTGAGATCAAAACTGAGACTCATACACTCGTGCTCGCATTCGTACTCGCGCTGATGAGTTGGTGTAGAGTGGTCAATCCTGTTCCTTACGCTCCTGTGTGGCTGAGAGTCTGTTGGTGCTGGAAGGGGGACTGCGAGGAGATGCCTGCCGAGGGGTACAAATTTGTACGCTCAACTACAAACTAAAAAGTCTTAAAGTCTTAAAAGCATTTGCAGAAACGAAGGCAAAGAGTAAACACAATAAAGGCATAAAAATTGCGAGTGAGCAAACAAATAAAAGGAAACACAACTGCGTGCTCAGTGGTTGAATGCAAGGAGGAGTGGAGCACGGGGAACACTGCGGTGTATGTGTGTATATAGTTTTGTTGCTCCGCTGCTCATTTGCACTTGGAATACAAAAGATACATTTTCGTAAGACCATTTTGACATGACAAGATAACGACAAGCAATCCGACCAAGTGACCAGTCGGCCGGCTAAAGGGAGAGGGGAGGGGCAGCGGCAAGGGCCGAGACGTAAACTTGGGGACCTGCGCCTGCTCATTGGCTCCTTGGCCGACCTTTTGCTTGAGTGTTTCGTATTTTAATTTTCATTACGGCCACAACGCAAAGCTGGTAAGGTTCTTGAGAAGCTTCGGCGATGACGATGGCGACGCTGACGATGACGGTGACGGTGACGATGGCAGCGCATAAAGTCAGCGCAAGCAGCGCAAAGTGAGTATTTCTCAGAAATTGCAAATTATTTTTGAGCTGAGCGCCTGCGCCTCTGACTGTTGCTTGTGTTGCTTGGAGTTGCCTCGTCACAGTCGCAACTGGCGCAGCAGAGCAGCGGAAACAGCAGCAGCCGCAGCCGCCAAAATGAGTTAGCATCCCAATCCGAATCCCAATCCCTCCACAGTCTGCGTGTGTGTGTGTGTGTGAACTCTGATGAGTGCCTGCACAAAGCGCTGAGCGGCAGGCAAAACAAATGCGCAGATATTTTTGCCCCCATTCACATACCCGTGCCTCCCTCAACCACAAACACATCGCACTCGTGTGAGACTCTCAAACTGAACGCGAGGATTGAGCGTTGGGCATTTTTGCATCGAGCTATCAAGTGCTCTGGCCTCGGACGTCTTCTTCCCGCGCTCGACGCTCCGCTACCATAAAGTCGTCTTTATGCACTCTCATAAACATTTTTATTTTAATGATTTTTATTATTGCGCACATTCGTTACTTTTTATGCCAGTCGAGAGGATCGTTGCTTCGTTTGCTTAGCAGTGAGTGCTAGCTTCTCTGAATCTGTTATCCATGTCCTGATCTCGGCACTTAGAGCTTCAAAAATTCCCAATACGGTTTGCTTTCAATGGTAGCTTATTATATTAATAAATTGAAAATAATCCATATTTCAACAAATTTGTTTTTAACTATGATATTTCCAATTACGTTTTTGCACTCACTCTATTGACAATGGTAAACATATGGAGCTGACAGTCAAAGAATCTGTAAACTACATTCATATATTCAAAATTCATAGTTTTACTATACTTTATATTTTATATAAGTGCTTCATTATTAAATGTCATTTGTATAACTTCAAAATACTTGACATGATATACCGAATATTTGCGATTCGAAAAAAAAAAAAAGAAATGGGACGAACATTGCATGTTTCGAGTCCTTCTTTCTGATTGCAACAAAACAAAAAGTGGAGACCCTGCCCACCTCAGTTGTTGTTCGTCGTTGCTGTTTCTGTTTTTTGTGGCCCCAACACACCAAAACCATAAAAATTAATTTACGTTCGATTGCAAAGTTTTCGCCTGGATGTGGACAACGTATGACACATAAAATTCTACATTTACGACCGCTTGAGATCCAACTCGTGTATGGCGAATCTGTGCGATGTTGCCAGAATGGCCTCAACGTCAACTTTATCCGCCGCAGCAGCGGTTTCATTAATTACTCGAGATCCATAAAATAACCCTCTATTCGGGGAGACAAATTTTCACCTTCTAAACATATGTAAGAACACTTTATAAGTGATTTTGCTAAATTTAAGTATTTTAGTTTATTAACAGAGTGTAACTAAGTCTTATAAATGTTTTTGGTACAACAAGTTTCCATAAAGTATGAGCACGTCAATTATCGAGGCGCTGCACCGCCCAGTTGGGCCACAGTGCGTTTTAGTTTTCGAATTTCAGCTTGCAGCTCTAGAACATTTTGGTTGCTTTGAGATCCGGAAATTGTAGCTGGCTTCGATGTGGATGCTGTAGAGGGTGCAGGTGCTATCACAAGCGGGGGAGCAGCCGCGCGCGGCAAGGCTCCTGCAACGCTAGCAATGGACAAATCTGGATGAATTTGAGGCGTAGTCACATGCTTATAGGTCGATGACTGCATGCTCGTCACAATACTGTTAGTTGAAATTGTGGCAATATTAGGATTGGACACAACAGTGGACTTTTCAACTGCAGGGGCTGGAATTGCTGGAGTGACTGTGGCGGACACAGTTGTCGGCCCGACACCACGATGTGTTGTTATCAGCTTTTGTAGCTTTGCTGTGGCGCTTTCCCGCTGAGAATCAATCAGCATGCGCATTGCCTCTTGATCCTCTGATTTTGCCTTCTCCATGGAGTCAGAGCCCTCGTCAATAAACACGTAATTGATAACATGAGCATGTGTGCCTGGTTTAATGCGATAGATGGGCTGCCCATTGCCGGAGGCGGCTGCAGTGGCAAGCGATGGTATGTCGCCCATTTTGGCCATTTCGCCACCAACTTGAAATATCGATGTCTTTCCGTTGACAACCAGTGGCTTGGGCATAATGTAGGGCAGCGACACAAACTGCGAACATTTGCGCTTGGTCAATTCGACATATTTGCTTACCCGACAGCCGCTTGTACTGCAGGCTCGCAATGGGGCAGCCATAGAGTCCCCTGCGACATTGCTGCCGCTTGGCGCTGACGTTGTAATGGCGGCAGCTGTTTGCATCTGTTATTAAATTGATTTAATTTTTACTTCATTTCACGAAATCATCAATGTTAAATTTGTGTCTATTTAATTTTACCTTTATTGAGATTCACACAACGCGTCTTCGATTTTACAAAACAATGCGCATAATTAATGGTCACACTACTTCTGCTCTCAGAGAGCCAACTGAGTCATTTAGTCAAAACGAGATGAACAAGTTCAGTTCGCACTTGTTCTTATTTGTTGCGTGTTAGCAGTTAATATTTTATTAAATTCTTCTTCTTTAATTTACCTTTATAAAATAATAAATTTCATTTAAAATATTTTATCAAAATACCATACAAATAATTATGAAATCGGTTACCTCTTACCAGACAATCAAACTTTCTTGCAAAGCGGACAAATGAACTGAGTTCTGCTCGCAGAGAGCAAGAGAGACTGTGAGAGTGTGCGCATGACCGCATATCGATTACTCAAACTCGATAACATATCGTTTGGGTTGCTTTGATTGGCGGGAAACAGAATTTTAAAAACTAGACCCAACATTCATTCAATCGCGTACATTTTTTTTTAAACATCCGTAGTGTAGAGTGTACTTAAAAATTACTAATAATTATGTAATCCCTTTAAATGTAAGATATATAATATAATATATAGCATATATATAATACACCATTTAGCAAACATTAGGAAACATTCATGTGAAAGAAAGTGCAATGACCTAAGAGACCTCGAACATTAACATTAAAAGTTGCGACAGACACCCGCTTCATTTACATTCCCGAGTACTTTAAAAATGAGCAGACAACGCTACGGCTGAGTCGTTAAAAGCATTGAAAACGGTTATCATGAGGCGGTCGGAACCAAGGATGGTTCAGTCTGCCTGCTTCTTTAATTTCCACGTCCATCTTACCATCATCAGTCGCTCAAAGCAGTGACCAGACTTGCAGCCTCATTGTTAGCTCATATGAAATAATTACTTTAGCACACATTGACGGACTGACTGAATACCTGTTTGCATGACAGACAGACAGACAGTGTGCCTGTGTGCATCCTTAGTCATGGCCAATATATCGGCTCGCATTAACAACAACAACAACAACAACAATGATCACAATGAGAACAGCCGCAGTTGCAATACTGCAATACTGCAATACTCCGACACATCCACGTCGCGCCCAGTTCGAGAATAATAAGAAATGAAATGCCATTTATTAAGCATTAATAAGTGCGAGCGTCCATGTCCATCCATCCATTTGCGGTGCACTTGGGCTCTTGGGTACGCGCTTTCAACCGGGGCTTGTGCTTACAACCGACCCGACTCTTCGTTCTGTTCAACTTTTCAACTGTTCAGCTGCCTGAGTCTTACTCTGACTCAGTCTGTGTTTCTGACGATGCCAGTGGCCAGGTTTAACTCATTCCTGCCACGTTACTGCAGAGCTGTTCACAATTGATACTTTGTTGATTTTGCC
The DNA here is from genome assembly GCF_023558435.1 of Drosophila sulfurigaster albostrigata. NCBI lineage: Eukaryota > Metazoa > Arthropoda > Insecta > Diptera > Drosophilidae > Drosophila > Drosophila sulfurigaster. The sequence continues at coordinate 4,189,604 of NC_084881.1, forward strand.
TCACGGCATATTCAAGCTTAAATAAAGTACTGCCTAATATTTTATAGAATTGGGTAATAACATTCCACTAGAATTATTATTATTATTTTTCAAACAATAAATATTATCGTACTTAAATAGTTACGAATATTTAACAATTTTTGTTTATATTTCCTCAGCCTTGGAACAGAAAAAATAAATAATAATAATATTATCTATTATCTATTATTATTATTATATATTATATTATTATTTAATAATAATCATTGTTTTTACTATAGAATTTCAACAATAGATGGAAAAGGTTCGATCAATTAAAATTGGTATAATGTTCATGAAATCCATAAAAAAGGGATTGAATTAATTATTGTCTTCTTTGGCAGACTTCACGGCAGTAACTTAATTAAATTCCATTGCGTTTTGCTTAAAAATATGTGCAACACACTGCAATTATGAAATATGAAGGGAACTGTTATTAAAATTCAAGACCAACGTTCGGAACGGAAATGCTTTACTCTCTAACAGACAACCGAATTCCATCTAAAATATTCGTATACTCTTGTATTTTCTTGTATATGTTCTTATTATAAAATGTTTATGCTGAATTTTGAAATAAAACAATTGAATAAAAAAATGTATTAGTTTCGCTTAATCTCTGAATATTTGAAGCTAGATTATTGATTATTTATTTTGAATTATACTATTCAACGCATTATTAACTTTGGATAAAGTTTACCAGTATTTCCATTCAAAGTTATTAAGATGATCCTTTTGCATTTACTGTAGCTGCTTTACGATAACTCATGCTGTGTCGCTGCGAACCTCTCAAAAAAAATCATTTCAGCATTAATGCCACGTCATTCTGTTGATCAGTAAGGAATTTGGTGTTGCGAGTAACATTATTTAAGAGTTACTCAGTTTTGTATAGTTCATTGAACTGATGAGCCAGCGCACTAAGGAAAGTGCATATACATAACATATGTACAAGTGGTTGCACAATATGTAGGCAAGAAGGAGCCACTAGTATTATTTGAAATTGCAACTAGCTGCCGATGCAGCAATTAACTGTCTGGTCCCTGTCTGCGAATCACAAAAACAAAAGAGAAGTCGTTTTCGATTTGGGGTTTTAGCTTTGAGCAGCAGCAAAAAATATTGGAATTCCTTGTCAGCACAGAACCAACACATGGCATTCATCTGAAGCCGTAACAGCAGTACAAACATTTGAAACAAAAACGAAAAAGTTAAGTTCATTCAATATTACCGAAGAAACCGACCATCTAATGCTCTTTGCATGGTAGCAGTGGACAGAATTAACTTTACATCAGTTAAATGAAAGACGTTGTAATAAATTAATGCAAGGGTATTCTGAAAGTCTGCAATAAACTTTGAGGGCTACCTCTGTACTTGTGCTTCTTCAAGTGAACTGCAGAGAGCGATGACAACAGCCAGGCAAGCAGGCAGGCAGGCAGGCAGGACGGCGTCGTCTGGACAGTGGCCACGACAACATCAACATCAACATCAACATAAACATCCACAGTCGCAAGTCCAGTCCCCAGCAGCAGCAGCAGCAGCAGCAAATAAAACGTCCAATACAAACTGCGCATGCGTAGCTCTTAGATACTCGTAACAGACGCTGATACTGGCACATATACAGATGCATACACAGATACAAAAGCACGTGTAGTGCCCGCGGGAACGCCGAAGCAACAGACTGAGAAACAGGCACCAAAAAGGAAACAGTCAAAAACAACAAAAACCACAAAAAAGGGAAACCAAATGTTTCAGTTGACCTTGACTTTGAAATTCTTATTGCAAAAACCAAAAAAAAAACAAAAAATGTACTCTGCACTCGCACGCTCACACAAACACATTCGCAGAACCTCACAGATATACGAATCTTTAAATCACATGAGATGTAGTGCCTATATTCTGTAGTGCATATATTTTTCGGGCTTTTCGCTTTTAATCTTAACATCTTAACATTTATTCAGCTTGTAGTCGTCATAGGCGAGTATTAACTGTACCTAGTAATTATACCCATCGATTTCTTGTTACCTTTTCAGATGAGTGCAGCCCCCATCGCCAATACGCTGAATTCAATTAAAGTCAAATTCTCAGCCGAATAGAGAAAGCATTGCAAAAAAGAATCCCATACACAAGCCAATATGTGCACATAGAAGGCCCCCGACTCTATATGTATATGTATCCATATATATATAGTAGACAATACGAGTACAACTGAACAAACCAGCTGTTTTGTACCCCCCCAAAGAGAATTGCGGAACCACAGGTACGCCCGATATAATAATCAACTGCAGATAATATCATACCCATCAAGTCTTTTTACCATGACCAATTTGTAAGGAATAGCAACATACATGTTCATATAGAAAGTTTATTCACAAACATATACAATACTTATATTGCCTTTACTTCGAAATAATTGGTAGATTGTAAAAATTTAGAACCCTTGACTGAAAATGTTCTCTTGTTCCATTTAAGTATTTTGCGAATAATTTGACCTAAATTGACTCCCACTGAACGACTCGTGTCAAGAGAATCTCTGAGAAATAAATTGCAGTTGCGGCATTTATAATACTTGTGGCGCCCAGTCAGCCCTACCACCTAACATAATAGAAGTCGTCTATCGTGAAAAGGGGAAAATCAATAAATGTAAAGGAAGGCGTGGAAGGAAATTGCGCTTAAATGGCAATTGACACCAAAGCCAAACTAATGGGCCACTTATAACGGCGATTGCAGCAGCTAGGACAAAAGGATGCGCGCCGCATTGTTGTCCCCATTTCGATCCTGTTTCCTGTGCACTGATGGTGGCGCTGATGGCAAGGGCTAGCGTAAGGGGATTGCACCCATGTTTGCAGCTGCCACATGGCACACGACAACAACTTGGAGTCCTCTCTTGTTTCGGTATCTCGCTGCTATGGTTTGGCTGTGCTTGTTAACCGCGGCCGGAAAGGTGTTGCCTCAGACAATAAACTAATTAAATTTAATTTAGAACAGACTGTGGCATTTCATCAGCCATCCTTTCGGCCAGTAACCTCGTTGACCAACCGCACGCGCCGTCCAACGTAGCCAAAACACAAACCCAAACACAAACAAGAAACAAGAAATGTTTCATATTTAATTGGCCGGCTGCTTGCGGCACTGTGGCAATGTGGCACATTGTCTTAAATTACCAGGCGAATGGCAACACATTGCGTTGCAACGCCGTCGTCACCGATCAAATTAGAAGTAATAAAAAAATGTGTTAGGTGCGGCAAGGGGTAGATCTACATATGTGCGTACAAACATGCCCCTAGGACAAGGGGTTAGCCAATGCTAAGTACCGCGAAATATTCGCCGCTTCTTTAACGCAGAACTTGGAAGTGAGCGAATGCAGCTGCTACGCGATTTTGTGTGTGCCTCCAAGCAGTGGCAGGTGCCATGCGGGAGGATTTGTCCAAATGCATGAAGTGCATCGCGCCTTGTGCATTGACTTTTCCCATTCATCATCAATTCCCCAAAGATGAATTACACAAACACACACAAAAAAGCTAGCGAGTTATTTGTTTACCGTTAGCGGTCGACAGGCAATCAAAACGGCTTCACATTATCTATACCTGTACCTGGACCCGGGCCTTACCTTTGCTCGTGGCTGTGGCTGACGCTGTGGCCGTGCCCTACTGCCAAGGCCAGCACGCAAACTTACTCCTATGATTATAATCCAAATTAAAGTCTCGAAATTGGAACAGCGCTTGCCACCAGTTTATGGACTTGGATGCCTCGCCACGTCGAGATCTGCATGTGGATAATTGCAGGTTTCGATCGCTTAGGTTCGCTTCGGCTCTGGCTTAGCATTCAACCCATCGATACTAAGCTTACCCAAATTTAGAAGTTCGCCGCAGTCTTCTCCCCTGTTCTCTCTTGTTTTCCGCGCTGCGGGCTATGCGGAGCACAATTTGAATCCCAAACAGTTCCTCTACCTTAATTGGTCTCTTCAGATGTATCCCATTCCATTTCCTTCTAGAATATAACAATAAAATTTACGATCAATTGCTTTTTCTGCTTATTTGATTTGAATGGAACCCGCTGCAAAGAGAATTCCTATTATGAATGGAGATGTTCCTTTAAATTATTTATATCGATTGCCAATTATAACTGACAAATGTGAAAGCATTTGCATTTGGAAATGATGCCCTGTTTAGACTGGCCTGCAGCATTGAAATTTTCTGAAAATTGAAACTTTTCGCCGCATGACTCTATATGCGACTCTAATACTCTATTTAGACCAAGTGCACCTGCGTCAATGATGCTGTTCTATGATGCTGTTCTAAGATGCACGTGCTTACACCAAAACTGCATCACGCGAACAGCTTTTAAAGGGTGAAAAAGTTACAGGCTCAGGCAGGACGAAGAAGAATATCAAGTGCAAAAGAAACAAATCAACCAAAATTTAGCAATTTACTGACACTGAAGAGCATTCAAAAAGTATACATTTATTTATTATTCATCAATTGAATCTTATTTCATTTTCATATACTAATAAGCAACCCGCTTTTACAGGAATATAATCATTACAGAACGAGTTGCTTAATAAATTAAATTTAAAAAAAAATTATAAATTTTTACTTTTGGCATAATTTATCAAATGACTCATTTCGGTTGATTTTTTTCTTTTGCCTTTAATAGTCCTTTTCTTTCAGTCTTAGTTTTTACCCCTAAACAGCTGTTTGAATAAACGACTTTGGTCGAAACACTTGCATCATAGAATCGCATCATTGAAGCAGATTCACTTGTAAAATATTAAAATTATACTTTACGGCGTAAAAATTGCGTAAAGTTTACGCAATTGAAAACTACACCTTATCTACAAATTTAGAACACTCGAATACAAAAAAAAAAATGCTTCAATTGAGAGGGTCCAACTTTGAGCTATTTGCTATCCATTCTTACTAAATAAATTAATAACAATTAGTAGAGAATATAATATGCAATTATTCCCGACCAATAAAACCTAATTATATAATATTTTTCTTATATAAGAGGGATTTATTTTATTACGTTATGATAAAATATTTTTAGTACTCAGTGAGTGATGAAGAGTTTGCGCCATCTACCATATGAAACGCTAAGTGAAATTATATAATATGTGATGGTCTGGCAAAACACCACCTAGCGACAAATAAAGAAATATACCAGAAACGATAGTCAGTAATCGGTTATCAATAATCAACGCTTTGTCTTGGGTCTTCTTGAGACGTTGAATCTCATATAGCTAACACAAAAAGCACAAAACTATGATTCTATTAATGATAAGAAATTAATGTCGAAAACAAACAACTCTTGTTTTCAAATGTCAATGTTTTTCCGCCACCTGGTGTAGACATAAATATCTGTATTTAAATATTTATGAAATATATGTTCCCCTAAAAGTATGCAATTGAAAGTTATTAAAAGTGAAACAATTATATATATTTGGGGGTTTTAAAAGATTTAGTTGTTTTTTGCAGTGCTTAAATATTATCAAAATATTATCAAAAGTATTCTAAATATTTTCGTTAGCCGACGTTCAGTTGGCTCCTATAAATATACAGAAAATAAAATGTACACAACTGAAAATTTTTTTTTAAATATTATTAGCTTGCATTTCTTAAATCTAGTTCAAAGAATTCCAAAATAAAATTATAAAAAAAAATTATATGGAGTAAGACAAAAAAATGCTTACACCCAGCTGATGACAAAAAAAACTCCCACGATTATATACATATTAATAAAAAAAAAAAAATAGAATTCAGCTGACACAGCAATTGATTCTGCACAAAATGTCCAATTGCCATTTGTATATTTTTCAACATTTAAAATGTCGTATAGATCAGTATCGATTAGTCAGTGTATCGCCAGCTGGCCTCAGATTTAGACCATGAAGTTATCAGCAATAATTCTTTTCATCGGCTTCGCTGCTCTTGCTTCGGGCTCCTGTTCAGTTCCTGGCCCCTCATATGGGGCTGCTGTTCCGTCGCCCCGTTGCCCAGAGAGCTATCTGTTTAGCTATAAACCAAATCTGACTCCAGTTCCATGCAGTGGCGCAGCTACAGAAAGTTATGGATCCGCTGGAGCCTACAGCGACCTACTGCCAAGTTACGCATATATTCCCGATCACCTGAAAATAGTGTACTATTATTAGACATACTCGTACAACAAACTGCTTCGATGCAATGATAACGACCAACGCAAATTGATTTATTAATTATTCTCCATTAACTAATTATTTATAATTAATGTTTATTTTAATAATATAGAGCTTAATTTAGGTAGGTGATGACACACTCTGAAATTAGAATAAATTGAAAATCAAAAACAGACAAATCCGTAACCTGTAACAATTTTAACCAGTCGGAATTTCTAGTGCATCAGACTCCCAGGCAAGAATTGCATTTAACTTTCAGCATCACATTGATTATGTTTTGAGATGATCATCTAAGTTTCTTATTTGATAGACCATAGTTATCGGCATGAGCTATGGTCGAGCTGTAAACACTTCATTATGCGCTGCAATAGAGAACTGCTCTTTGCTTAACAGCGTGGCGATGATAATCTTCTGAACAGCAGCTGCTCTTACTGCTTCTCCTCTCGCTATCGAGAGCTACATTTATGCTTCGGCTGCCAAAAATAATGTCGCAGTCAGCGGCATCTCGACAACCAAATCTACATACATCCACATCCACATCCACTCTGACATCGACATCGTCGTCTACATCGCGTCCACTCAGTCCCAGTCGGAACTGCTGTCTTTGCGTTTGTGGTCGATCTAAGCAGCAGCTCTTTTAATAGTCTTTGCCGTTGTCGCTGTAGTTCAACAATAAAAAATGGAAATGCCAAAGTGATCTGAAATCCAATGATTAATCATATTACACATTTGGCTACGTGCGTTCGTTTGTGTATGTGTGAGCGCGTGTGTGTTATCTTAATGTTGACCATCAAGTTGAATGGCCATTTAGCCTGAGTGATTGTTTATGTTTTAATAAATTCATATTTTTTTTCTTCGGTCGCAAATGATTGCATAATTTGTTTGGGGCCAAGTGCCACCATCAAGTGGTTCTCTGAGTGGTGATTAGCCAACTGCTACATTAATTCACACCTAAACACATCCTCTCGCAGCCACCTGGCTTACTTAACACACACTCTACCCCAAAACACAAAATACCACCACAGCCAAAATGAAGAAGCTGCATCTCGGCGCCAAGCACAAAACCAAATCATATAAACCCTTTAGGAATAAAAACCGTCGGGTAAGTGTAAACAGAGTCGAGACCCAGATCCGTATAACCGACACAGACATGACTATAACTATAGACATAAAGCAGCACCCCTCCATTCCCCATCGTACTCCCTTTCTCATAGCAGGCCCGGTGCGTTTATTTTTATACACTTGCTCGCAAATGATCTTGGGCGCATGTTGGTCAGCACTACGTCACTTTCTTTCAATCTCTCCCTCTCTCTCTCTCTCTCTCTCTATCTTTTTACATTTCTCATTTGCTTTCATTTGCATTCTCTTGGCCTTTCATCAATAACATGATAACCTGGTATACCGTTGTGCGTTCAGATTATTCAGGACAATCCGGATTTACCTACATCCCAAAAAGTTTCAAACAGAACTACAAACTAAGAATATTATATTGTTTATAACAACTTTGTTCAACAACAAACTATTACATATAACAAGAGGTTTGTGTAGTTTTATAAATGTGTATTTATACCGTACAGTAATATAAATAAATAGTCTGATCATTTTCTCTAGTAAATTTGGTTTTAATGCTTCAAAATAATAAATACGATCTGAGAACCTTAATAGGCTTTAAGCAAAGGGTCAGCTGTTGGCGACATCGAATTGATCGACTGTGCTTCAGTAAAATGCTGGTAATGTAAGGCATAAAGAGCGGTCCGATATGACTGGAGGTCAAAGGGCAAACAGACAGGGGTCAAACACGAGGTGCTGTCGATTGCAATTGCCAAAGTTGCGACAACAGCAAAAAAATGACCCAGTCGTCAGTCTGTGACAAGTTCATTACTCGATGTGGTTGCTAGTTAGTCCACATTTGGAATTAACGTAAAGAGTAAAAGGTAAACAAAAATTCGCTACGTATACGAGTGCTTTTGGCCGGGGAATGCGACCCAGTTGCCTCAAGAGTTGGTAGGAGTAGAGGGAAGGGGGCAAATGACATTCGCGTTTTCTGTTGGCAGTGTTTCACATACACACCACACCAAACAATCATCGCAAAGAGGAAAAGAAGAGCAAGAGGAAACCAAATTTGAAACAAATGTAAAAGCAATTGAAGAAGAAGCACAATTTGCTAAAGAGCGCACTCTCCGTAGAACATGAAAATCTGACGCCTGCGCAGAAAAAGAGTGGAGAATTTTCCACTTGAATTCTCTCACTCATCTGATTCTGCTCCAGCTCTCATTCTCTCTCTAGCTTTAACTGTGCTCCACCTGGAATGTATTTCTTCCTCTTTCTCTCTCACTCTTACTCTTTCAGCCGCATTGCTTGTGACAGTAGGCAACAAATGTTTACGTTATACCGCACACTCTCCTCATATTTATGAAAAGCAGTGCAAACTTGTTTATTTTTTGAATAGAGTAACAATTCTGATTTAACAATATGTTAGACATAGTATGCTCTATTTATATAAATTTAAAAATTTATCATCTAATTTGATCCTAGATTAAAGAATTTATCTTATTTATTATTTTTATAAAACATTTCTTGGCCTGTATTGATTTTTAGATATGGTCATTAACATCATGTTATATGATTTATATTGTGTTTCTATGTATTTCTAATATTTTTTGAATGAGAAATGTTTTAGTTGTTTATTCGATATGGATAGATAATGGATTGCCCAAAAATGATCTGTGTAGTCCCTGCTCATGATTGAGACGAAGTGTGTGGTAAGAGAGGAGGCCCCATTGTGTTCTGAGAACAAAATTGAGAATTTCCTTTATAATTTCTTATTGTTATATAATATTTAGCACGTCAACATGTTATATTTTATTTGAGAATATAAATTTGCGTCAATGTACACTTTGTAAACGATTTTATCGCTTTTGTACAAATAAAATATTAAGATTATCGAATATCAAGCAAACCCATGTGAACTGTTAATGCAAGTAGTATATGAAATTGGAAAGCGTGGTCTGCCAACAGGTGGACGACCTTTAGCTTTATTTGGACAATTATCGATTTTCCATGGCCAAACACGATGGTATCCGCATAAGTAAAGTTAACTGTGTGGTATTTGAATTACAAATGCAATTACTGATTTTATAGAGCATTTATGCGAATGTATATTTATATGAGCCAACCAGTATATGTGTGAGTGCACAGTGAAGCAAAGGCGATTTTATTGCACTTGAATGTCAGAGGTAGCTAAAAGCAAATATTTTGTTTACATTTCATAGTTGTTTTTTTTTTTCATTTTTCACACTCACAGATATTTTCGAATCGCACTCGTATAGGTACTCGTAGTCGTATTCGGACTCATTGAATGTTTGCAATCGCATTCATGTATTCACACAGTGGAATACTGTTCAATGGGTGGGAGCGGATCAACAACATTTACGCACTGGAAATTAAGGGAAACTCTACACTGCTTTCGTTCTCCTTTTTTTGTATTTTTCCCGAAACGAAACAAAATTTTTCGTATTCCAAATACAGAAACGATTCAGTTAGCGTGCGGAATTGAGTTCGAGTGAATGTTGAATGCGAATGTGAAGGCGACTGTGAATGCGACTATCAAAGTCGTGAACTAGACGAGGGGGAACGGTATTTAAATCGGTCGGATTGGAGTGAATATCCATAGCTAGGAATATCCATAATTAAAGTGCGATAAAACATATAGGGCATACCCCACTCCAAACACTGCTATATCAGTGCAAAACAACGTGATAAAGCCAACAAAAAAAGCCACGCAAGCTGAAAGAAAAGAGAAGAAAGAGAAAGGAAAAGGAAAAGCAAAAAGCAAAAGAAAAATAAAGTTAAATTTCCCCCTTGCTCCATGTTGCTAGTTCATTTATTCGGAGGGGGTTTTCCAGTAATTTGCGTGCCTTGCGATATACTGAAAAACTGAAATGCGCATCGTGGTCAAATGACTGACATACAAAATACCTATTTTTAAATCACAACAAAAGCATCCGGAGGCGCCAATACAGTATCGAATCGCGACAAAACGGCGTAGGACCGCGGTACAAGAAAAAAGCGAATATTTCAGAGACTCTCGCATCGTGGTGGTAAGGTGGCTTATCCCCTTGAAGAAGAAGAAGTCGGTGGTTGCGGAAGTCGGCGTGTGTGAGCGCCTTTCCAGTTAAATTTACTATTTACCACATACCCATTCTTCGTTAACAATCACTGTGGCAGACTTCACTGGCCTGCAGACTTCACTTCCCTTTCATCGCTATCACAATCACTATTTTTTTTGTGTTCTGTCTCTCGCTCACACTGTCCTATCAGTTGAACTGTGACTCGCCATTGCCAATTGCCTAATGCGCATTGCAGATTGCCGCTTGGTGTCCAAGCTGTAAACAGCGGCGTGCCACAAGTCGTGAATGGCATTAGCAGTAGCAGCAGCATAGACAGTGCCAGTGGGCGCGGCAAATCGTATCTATCATATCCTAAAACGTTGCTACATTCCTTTGACGTTGCGTGTTGGCGCGTCATCGTCGCCGTCGCCGTCGCCTTCGTCGTGGTTGCCGTTGCTGTCGCTAACGTTGTCGTCATCATCATCATCATCCTCGTTCCTATCCAATCATCAGCTGTGGCATTGGCAGCTAAGTTTGTTGTTATCGCGTTGTGTGTGGAAGACCATCAAAATATCTTCATTCGAAGAAGATTATCGGGCTGACAGGCCCATGGTGCAGCGTGCATCCTCCTCAGATGCTCCCTCAACTCAGGGAGGCCATCATCGAGAATCTCGATTTGGCCTTGGATACACATCATACCAAAGCGGATACAATAAACTATTCACACAGGTGATAAAACATTATTGCATTCCCCTGTCACTTAAAGTTCACATATAGTATGTATAATAGGCAACTGGAAACATATTGCTCGCAATGTTTTGAAAGTCTCGGAACATTTAGCTATTGTTGCTTAAAAGTTTCTTTTCAACTGCCTATTAGTAACTGTTTTTTGGGATAGTTTCGAATTCCATCAATTCAAATACATTAACAATATCTAGGTTTTCCTTAAAAAGTATAATTCTGACACAAATTCTCGGCTAGAGTTAGAGAATTCACTCAACTAACGTGGTCGATCCACAAAATAGTATTTTGATCCAAAACAAATTTAATTGAACTGATGAACAATATACTATAAATAAATAATAAATGCCGAGATAAACAAACACTCTTTCTGATCTCTGACATACGGCAAAAAATGTTGTGCTCATAGTACCATCTGACACAGAGAGTCTGGCAATCATCCAATTGGATTTTACTATGCGTGTTATAAGTTAAATATATAAAATCTGTTAAAAATCTCTAAGCAAGAGAAAACTTTGAAGTATGTTGTCATATTGCTAAAGAATTCTGTTAGAATAAGTAAATAAAAATGCAACACATTGCCCCAAAAAATTCGATGATTTACATATAGTATGTTTTTGGTTTGTTTTAGGGTTCTGCCGACTCAAACTACTCACAACCGTCATCCGATCTGTCGCTAGACGAGGAAAAAAGAATCGCTTCGGCGAGAAAAGGAACGCCAGGCCTTAAGCCAGTTGGATAAAGCGAGGGTAAGTCAATTTAGAGATATGAAATCATGTAATGAAATTATTGTCTACTAACAATATTTTATATTCTAAATAGAGCAAACCAGTAGCGTTCGCTGTGCGAACCAACGTAGCATACGATGGTGCTATCGACGACGACTCGCCTGTACAGGGTGCTGCAGTTTCATTCGATATGCGGGAGTTCCTGCACATCAAGGAGAAGTTTGACAATAACTGGTGGATTGGGAGACTGGTTAAAGAAGGCTGTGATGTGGGCTTCATACCCAGCCCCGCTAAGCTAGACAACATTCGCATGCAGGTACTCGATATATTCATGGTAGTATATCAACCCACACAACTTATTAACGCCGTTTCTAATTATGGTTTCAGAATCAAACTAGACCCTCAAGACTGTACGGCACAAAGGGCTCATCTAGCGGGAATCTAGGTGCGGGACAAGCAGGTGCGGAGCCATCACGAGGTAGCACACCCCCCACACCTGGTATGACACACATTTCATTCTCCTAATTTCTTTTGGGCAAGGTTTTATTTCGTATATCGTATATCAAATTGATTTCTAATCCAACCTAAAATAATATAATCTTGTGTTGTACGAGTGTTTCAATATAATGTTTACCTTTTGTATTTACTATTTGTACATCGTGTAACGATCTTTACTGACGAGCCTCTCATAGCAAACTGTAACAAGCGAACAACATTCGAATTATCAACAAAACTAAAAAATAAATTACTTGTAACTACTATTAGTAACTTAACTTAGTAACTTATACAACTATTACTACTGTTACAACAAATTTTCGACCAAAACTAGTACAGCAAATACTAAACCTACGACTACACTCACAACTTTATTTACTATTGCTAATATACAATATATGTTTGAACATCACGAGAGTGCTTCTGCATCAGTGAATACTAGGTATGTCAGTTACCGTGGATATACAAAAAATCTCCTTACAAAGCGTATAAGTCGATCTACAACCAGCCAAGGCCGTCCGACATGATTATCAATTATAATCAATTACGTACTGTTTTCAATTTTTATTTAGAGAAACTTCAATCTGGAAAACACTGAGCGACGAAATTGCTGAAATTTCCGTAAAAGTTTTAAGTTATTTAATTATATATCATAAAACATTCCCTCACATTGTAAAACTGCAATGAGGATATCGACTCATCAGCATTTGTGTCAAACGAACCAGTTCCCAATACCAATGACTATTTACTTAGTTGTTTAACACTTACCTTCTGCATGGTCAACACTCTAAACTCAATAAAAACAGAATGCACAACAAATACACAATTACGATATACACAGACAATTAACTTACACTATACTCGCTTTCTTTTATAGAGCACGTTTATGTCATTTGACCTAACTTTCCTACTGAAAATCAAATAAATATTTAGCAAATAGAATATCCTATTAACAGCACTCAACTCTCTTTTACCTAAAACCAACTAATACAACTACAACAACAACAATTCTCACTAACCACAACAACAATAATATCTGTAACAACTGTGTGATATAAACGTCTTCCAAAGACCCCTATAGTACAACACCACGCAAGAAAAAACAAGGTTTGTCGACGTCTCTGCTCTTACATGGTCATCAGAAAATCCATTTGAATTCTCCGACATCTCGTCATGGCTGTAGTATATGATATATCCGACCTACGCTCAGCAAATTTCATTTCGCATCTTGAGATAAAAAATTAATTAGTTTTATATCCTTGCTATTTAGTGTCTGTTAATTACATATCTATATAGATTCATTGTTTTTAAAATTAATTTACGAATTGTACGAACTCGTATTTCAAGCCCCGAAGTCCGAATAGCCTACAATTATTTATTCATTTATATAAAACAAATAGTTATAAAATTGTTAAAGCATACTCTTCAGCAGCTTACCAACATCAGCGCCCAAAATGTTGTAATTTCATGTATTGATATACGAAAATGAATTTAAAAGTCCTTTAAAATGTATACTATTAGTATTGCTGTTATCACGCGTTTCCCTTAAACCTTGCTTTTAGGGCTCATATTAAGATTTTTCTAAATTTTCAAACACTCATACATATTCCTAGAGTTAAGAATTATAATCTTTAGAGATAATATCATCCTCGAGTCGGCATTTCAACAGCATTTGACGTCGCGTGGTACGGTTGCAAAAATTTAAAAATCTAATAGCATACGGCCCCACACACACACTCACATGCACAAACCAACAATACAGTTGATTAAAAATTGTACAATTTATTTTTCAATTTTCTATAAAAATTATTGAAAAGAGTTTTAGTTGTAAAATTGGCTTGGCAACTCGTAGCGCTCGATCGTCGTCGGTAGAAATCATAAATTCGCTCATCCGTTGCCATTATCTTTCTCTCTCTACCTATTTGCGATGATACTAACAAATCAGGTGACGAATCAGATTCCATGGGACCAGGACGACATGGCAAAACACCATTGGCCGCGCAACCAAACAAGGAGAAGCGAAAGCCGTTCTTCAAGAAACAGGAAACCGCCAGCCCATACGATGTGGTCCCATCGATGCGCCCCGTTGTTTTAGTGGGTCCAAGCCTTAAGGGTTACGAGGTAACCGATATGATGCAAAAGGCGCTCTTCGACTTCCTCAAGCACCGTTTCGAAGGTCGCATTATCATCACGCGTGTCATGGCCGATATATCCCTGGCGAAGCGTTCCATTATGAACAATCCATCGAAACGTGCCATTATGGAGCGATCTAGCAGTCGTTCCGATTGCCTAGGCAAAGTTCAGGAGGAGATCGAGCGAATCTTTGAGCTGGCCCGTTCACTTCAACTGGTCGTACTCGATTGTGATACAATCAATCATCCGTCACAATTAGCAAAAACTTCATTAGCGCCAACAATAGTTTACTTAAAGATTAGTAGTAGTAAGGTAATTATCGTTATTGTGTTTATATATGTATTTCTACTTTATTACTTCATTTCACTCAAATGCCTAATTTTGTAAATAGGTTTTACAGCGTTTAATCAAATCACGAGGCAAATCACAAGCTAAGAATTTGTCCGTACAAATGGTTGCCGCTGAAAAATTAGCCCAATGTCCACCCGAAATGTTCGATGTAATTTTAGACGAGAATCAATTGGAAGATGCCTGCGAGCACATTGCCGAATACTTGGAGGTATGTGCAGATTTACTGTTTGCGGTATATTTGTGTTAATCAACCATTATCTCATAACGTTGATAAGACGTACTGGAAAGCCACGCATCCGGATCTTCGTACAGGCGCCGTACCGGCCATTGCCAGGCCGCTGCCATCTCAGGAAGTGTCGTCCTCACCAACCGCTGAACAAGCTCGACTGGGTCCAACACCACCAGGTATGCCATATTGGGGATTTATTCAATGAACGCATAGTCATTTTCATTCGCGTTATCGTATCGCTATCGTATCGTACTGTTTCCTTTCCTTCCGCTCGACGAATAAATTTTAAGATATCAAATTTCAATATCCACAGTCTCATTCACAAAACGTTTGGCATATCAAAAATGAATGAATATAATAAAAATATGATCAATCGAACAGTCCATCAACACATCCAAATGCCACAAATCAGACTTATAAAAAAAGCTATACATTAGTTTCGTTATCGGTTATCAACACAAATTCAAATGCCTACAAATATACATACAATCTCACTTTAACATTCCTAATTGCAATATAAGAATTATCAAAAAATTATATTACATACATATGTTACATATACATTACATCAACTCGTACAAATACAATTCTAAAATTTGTCTTTCTCAAATTCAAATTCCCATGACTGTACCGTATAACCAATCGATGCTTCTTCTTGCTCTCTCTGCATTCGCGTGTCGTCGCCTTGTTTTCATTGTTTATTATCAATGCCAGTCGATGGTGAGGAATTTGAAGAGCTCGAGCCCCGCATGGCAAGTATCGAGCGCGAGGGTAGTCGGGAGCGGGATCGGGAACGTGACAGTAGGGAAAGAGAACGCGAAAATGAACGCGACTACTGGGATAGAGAGTTCAACCGTGATCGCAGCTCGAAAGACAGAGAAAGAGATTTGGAGTGGGAGCGCGAAAGAGCACGCGAATGGGAAAGAGAGCGAGAAAGGGATTGGGATAGAGAGTTCGATTGGGACCAAGGTAAATTCAACTGTTCCATTTTTTTATTTGGTTAATGTATCTGCATAAGTTTAAACAGCAATTTTTAAATACAGACATTCAAATTATTAGTATCGAGACGTATTCCCAGTAATTTATTTTGAGTTCACTATTAAAAATCGTATAGCGTAATACTGTTAATAATTATTATTATAATTATATATATTTGCTATAGAATTTTAGATATTTTATCTTTACAAAACATTCTTTCAACCTAGTTCAGCGTTGTTTCAAACCTCATCATATCGCAGTACGTTGCATTTATTTACTTGTACATATGTACATATATGCTCCATAATATGTATGTACATTAGTAAGAACATATTTTGGTTTCTAGCTTAAATCTGATGCGCCGAAAGCATGGACTTTCCCTTACAAATACGTGTTCACCAAAATAAAACTCTATAGCTACCTTAACTGGTTGTGTCAGTCCGCTTACCAAAGTCTACATCCAATATTCATATATAAATATTTGACGCCCTTAATCATTTAATATCATATGCTGTACTAAATAATTTAAGTTTCTTAGATTTTGTGTTTTGTTTTTCATTTAAATTTTGTTTATTTTTTATGCAAACACTTCACAGCATTCACAGCACGAGACATATCCGGTTCCTTTTCAACAATGCTATAATATGAAATCCAATTACCAAGATCAACACAATAGCGATATATCAACAATGACAGTACAAACAAAATAAAGACAAACCAAACATAATCTGAATATCCAAACGTTTCAATCGATTGTATGCAATAATGAAGTCTGTTCCAGTTTAGATACATATGTAACTCATCGACGCTCAATTTAACCCGATTATGAACGAGGTGCACAGAGACCCAATGATACTGTTCTGTTCTGTCGGGAGCATTTACCCATTTAATAATGATTAACTATAGTTTTTAAGATTCCCTTTTATTTGAATTTTTTATTCGTAATCTATGTTCCGCTTTGGTTTAATTACTAATACTAAACTTGAACTGATCTTAAGACCATTCTCTATTGATATGTACGTTTTAAAAATAGTGTATGCTTCTTCAAGACATTAACCATATTCGTGCAATACCATATTCGTAATATTATTCGTAAAAACTTAGGTCGAAAATCGAATCGTCTTTTTGTCTAAATGAGCACATGCCATATTTTATACTCGTTTCTAGTTACTCCTGGCGTCGTGCGCCTCTAGTGTCCACGTTCACGTCCTCGTCCTCGTTCTACTTGATTCCCGCATTGCTCGGAAGACTCAGCCAGTACAGTCTAATAGTTATCGATATCTTCTGTTTTTTATTTATTAATATTTTGTCATTTTCAACATAAGAAAAAAATCTAACGCTCATTACAAATTATATTCGTTATGTAGACACTTGTTGGTTTAGTGAGTATTGACTCCCCGAAAATGTTTTTGTTTCAGCTTTAATTCTGTTTAATTTGTTACACATACCTACCTCTCCAATTTCCTTAACTTGCCACACTTTTTTATTCGCCATTGTTAGATATTAAATTGTCCTCATTTTTAACATTTATTTAAACCACATTTAAATAAATAATAATGCATATGTAGGTCATGTTTGGAATAGTTATTGAGAAATAATAAAAATATTTCACTTTTGAAAGAAATTCTTATTATCTATAATATATGAAATATATAGTACTTCTATAATCTAAATTTATATGCGTTAATAACTTTAGCCAAGGATATAAATGTGTAACTTATTAGCCGCACAATACAATACAAATGTTTTATAACCTCAAAATACTTTGAATAAAACAAGATATACATATATGTTTTCCGAACGATAATTCTGTGCAATGAATGTAAATCTTGTGGTTTATATCTTGATAAGGATTATATAATAGATTAAAGTATCTTTTATAGTTTCGGCTTACCGAAAATACTGCAAAGTTATACCAACCAATTCCACTTGATCTACCCTCAATTTATTGCCCCTAAATCCAAGACTGATGCATAGTAATCGTTTTGGGAAAATACATAGTAAATATAATCGTAAAGTAGCTTGACTAAAATGTTTGCACTCCTGTATTAATAAAATAATTGTTCAGCTGTTATTAAAGACACTGAATATATACACTACATAGTATATTTATTGCCGACAAAATGAATATATTGAGTGTATTTGATCATAATTATAAATGGCTTTGGGTTTTACAAATTTTTATTGCGTTTTGAATGCTTTAATTTGGTTTGATTTGAGTTGACTTGTTTCAGTTTGGTTTTTTTGTTATTTGGCCAGCTTTGGTTTGTTTTGCGTAAACAAAATAACTAAAATGAGTTTTGTGTGTTGCCCCTTTTGCAGGAGGTGCATCTTACCATCACAGCCGACGCCAAGCATCAGGGAGACACCAGGAGCGAAGCGGAGGCGTTGTTAGTGGTGGCGTGGGTGGCATTGGCCATTCATCTGGCTATGAACGCGACAGAGAACGTTATGAACGCCAGGAACGAGAACGACTTCATGCAAGGGATCGCGATCTAATGCACTATGATCTAAATAGCGACGAGATGCTAGATGAGCGGAACTTTGAATATCCAGCCATGAGAAGTGGTCCAAGTGGCGCATCCCATCATGGTCACCTATCGCGTGGCGGTCGACTGCTGGACGATGGGGAGTTCGATCGTGAGGATCGATTATTAGGCAGCTCAAGAACACGCTACGGACCAGGACCAGGACCTTCAACTCGAATTGATGATCCTCGTGATGTGACACGAGCGACAGCTGTTGTCGAACGCGATCGCGATGAATACAGTCCGCACAGAGGTGGTGGGAGTAGTAGGAGAATGCTGAATGCCATGTAGGAATCGTGGATATAGGGGTGGGATCAGATCGATTCGAAAGCGCCAGGTTTGATGGAAGCACGTGACAATAGTTTTGATCTTGACATAATACACAAATCAAATACCAAACGGCTGCACTTATATAGACAGCACTCATTACCAGAACAACAACCACAAGCAGAACCAAACCCAGAAATACATCCACATCACACAAAACACTCATTCCTACCCAGACAAAGCAGCGACCAGTGGCTGTCATCCTCGTCGTTCTCCCTGTCGCATGTGCCACAAAGGCCACGCGAACACTTCCCATTGCGACACCAGCCACTGTCCTATCCACAGGCACGTCCACGTCCACAATCGCACTCTTACACAAGTCGCCACTACACAAGCCCCTCCTCCTTCATATCGACTGCAGCATCGGAACTAAATAACAAGGATACGTACCAGAACACCTCATTCGTCAATCCGCCACCGAACAACACGAACATCAATATGAACACGAACAGAAGCATCAATAGGCATAGCAACAGAAACCGACCCATAAGCAGCCACTCCAACCTAAAAGTACTGGACAACGATTGGTCAACGTCATCATCCTTCACGAAGATCGAGGCAGTCACGCATGCAATACGTAATAAGATCATTGTTGAGGAGGACGAGGAGGATACACTGAGCATGGATAGGTTTTATTGAAGAGATTTCAACGAGACACAAAAGGCACAAACACAAAACATTTTCTTGAGAGTAATATACCGGAAAGATGAACAAAGAAATATAATGTTGCACAATACGTTTAATTGATTCGATATCTTTCCTTAAATCTAGATGGATGCTGGAAGCGATGAAAATCATATAAATTTAAATCAAACTTATTTATTTCAGTGCCAAAAATGAAAGTTCAAGAAAAAATATGAGTAATACACATACACACACACACACATTTGTATATTTCCACTTTGGTATTGGGACTTGACGGAATAATACACTTACATAATTGAAAAAGGATAGCACAATGCTAAGTGCAGCCTTATGTGTCTTAAATACTAACTAAAGCTAAGTGTAATGAGATTTTATTTAAAGAGGGCAAATGTTTAAGTATAGTGAATTTAAATAAAATCTAAGCTTAAGATTTATGTACACCCAAACGACAGAAAATCATTTGTTAAAGCATTTTACCACGAAGGAAATATACAATACTTCAAGGCAGAGCCATAGGCATTGGGAACGGCGAAAAAGGTGGGGCGGTGGGGTGTGCAGGGCTTGACATATAGTGATTTGGGTGGGAGTCATTGTAGTTACGGTTAACCGTATATATTTTATGCATACGATAAACTAATTAGTAAGTGGCAGCTTTAATAATTTAGTGAAAAAAAACAGTACTTATAATAACTAAGTAAAGGCAGACAACAGGCAAACACACACACCCACACACAAAAACACATGTACACAGCATCTAATATGATATCGATTGAAATCTCTTTAATAAAACCATCTATGCTCAAGCTATACACAATTTACTTCAAACTCCTTGAATAAAACTTTTGAAATATATCCCCTTTACTGAGTACCCTCCATAATTATGCTTATCTTAACATGAAGTCCTATATTACATTTAATTTTCACCTCTAAGTATAACTCTACTCCTTACGATTTCTTCTTTGGCTAATCCTAAATCTTACATCACATCAATATAATTTAATTTCTACCTAGTTAGTTGCTTCAGTAGAGCAATTACTACTACCAGTGCCTTAACAAAACAAAAACATACAACAAAAGCTATCAAAATGGGTAACACCCACAGAAAACACGTTTTTATTCTCCTGGGCCTCAATGTAGTCTACAATAGAGATTTAGATTGATGAAAAGCTTATTACGTTTTGCGCCTGTGTATG
The DNA here is from genome assembly GCF_023558435.1 of Drosophila sulfurigaster albostrigata. NCBI lineage: Eukaryota > Metazoa > Arthropoda > Insecta > Diptera > Drosophilidae > Drosophila > Drosophila sulfurigaster. Next base: position 4,210,224 of record NC_084881.1, read on the forward strand.
ATTCAATCATTTAAAACATTAAACAATACGGAGAAACTATTGTAAGTATGATAATGATCTGGTCCATTCCAAAACGAGCACTCCTTTTACAATTCCAACCACCTGTCAGAATTGATCCAACGGTTTTTCAAAGTTTACAAAAAAAAAAAAAAAAAAAATAACATGAAAACGCACTGAATTCAAATCGATCGCAACTTTCGAATATGAAGAGAGTTGGCTGTTGTTCCCCAACTCTCTGCACTTCCAGCGCTTAGACTGAGCGCTTCTAAAAAGTTACTTCCACACCTTATCCATAATCATTCAGGCTAACTACGTAGTATATGAGCTTTGTTCGAATCGGCCTCGCAATAGAAAGAGATTGACCTCACGATTGGTTGATCACTGCACTCCCTAAATACGTAGCTTAAGTAATTGGTATTTTGGAAGTTCTCGATTGATGGACCGATGTTTAAGCACAATTTCACCTTATCAATTAAAACATTTTTAAAAAATTTGCAGCATTTTCGAGTGATGTGATACTTTTCAATTTTCGAAAATTTTGCAGAATGTGCATTGCAAACATCGGTACTTCAGGCGATGATCTTTGGAAAACTAAAAGCAGCTATCAGTCCAAGGGTATAAGAAAAGAATAGAAAGAAACATTTTGGAGAGGACAGTAGAAAGAAACGTTGTGAAATTTGTGAGCGTGGCGAATAATAATTAATAATAATATTATCAATATTACCCCGAAAACTAAAATTTTGATATAGAAATGTATTAAACATGGTTGCAAGAATTGCGAAAAATTGTTAAGTGTTCAATCCATATAAAACTAGTAGGCAAATTTGCATATGTATAAATGAATATACAAATGGGGAAGACTATGTAAATGCGAAAAAGGAGAAACACAAAACCATGAATATATAACTTCTGGATTTTTTAATTTACCCATCTAGTATCGAGCAAATCAGAAGTATAAAAAAAATTGAAAAATTTCCTTCATACATAGAGAAAGATATACATGCATATGTATATGAAAAGGAGACTAGAGAAAAGTAGAACATCCGAATTATGCTCATTTGCATTTTGCGCAGCTTAGAAATAATACCAATACAAGTACAGATACATGAAGACATTCATAAACACGTACATAAATACTACATAATTAATAGACCTGCACTTTGAAACATTTTGTATCACTTGGAAAGGGGATTCAACCCCGATGCTACGACTGCGGATTTGATTGCGGGAGACATATATATATAAAAATAATGAAATAATGATAATGCAATGATACGCAGGCATTTCTTGTATAAAGTGGCTACAAATTTATTTATTAGCTATCATAAAATATATTGAACATTACTTTTTAATACTAGCTTAACGTTGAAAGCAAATACGATGGGGAAAGAGTCAAGCAAAAACCAATACAAAAACCAAAAAGAAAATTTACGAGAAATAAACAATAAAATATATACATTTACCAAGTATGAATAGTATAATATATGTATGTAAAATATACAAATATACTCATATGAATACATGTATGAACCGTATTGAATTCGATTCACAGAACTGGTAACACAATAAAATAAAATATGAATATAAATATAAATAAATGTAAATGTATCCTGCTATAATTAACAAAATTTAAATAAAACCAACTGTCAAGTGGAGATAACTTTACAATAGCAAACTAATATGAATAATGTTAAATACTATCTACAATGCAAACAATAAGAAATTATAATAAAAATTGTATTATAATACGAAAGTTGTTGAAAGTTTGAGCAACTTTTCGAATTATAGAGTAAAAATCATTTATTTTGAATAAAGCAATTATTTCGATCCAATCCAAAATAAAAATTGATCAAAAATAATAAAGAATAAATAGCAACAAGAACAAAAATGTATTTAAATTTGTTGACAAACTAACATACACTTATACACACAAACACACACACAAGCAATTTTATAGTGGAATACCCATAATTATTTGGGGCTTTTACATACACTTTAAATACAAAACACAAATTAAAATTTACTATGTAAAAGACTCCTTCTTATTTTTAAGCCACTTTACTTAATGCAATTTTTTTTATATCAACAATATATGTGAAAGTTTATAAACGAAGAACAAAAAGAAACAACAAATACTTAAGCACGCCTGAGATTCCGCATTCAAAAATTCTAATTCAAATTATTATTAAAACGCAAAATGGGTGAAAGAATTACCAAAACCAAAATCAGAATATAAATACTATTTGTGCAAATATCAATCCAAATTTATATAAAATATTTTTTACGTACATATGTATATTGTAAAATCTGGTAAAATTACCATAATCGTATGTAAATAGTTAAAGACACATTTTATAAACGTTCGGTTCTTCATTTTCAGAAAGGGTACAACAATTGCAAATGACCATTTCTGCCCTGGGGTTTGAGTATTTTCAGTTAATTATTGTTTGATAAGTTTCGATAACTTTATTTAAAATATGATAAACACAAATACGAGTATGTAGTTAAATGAGCGCTAAATTGCGAATAAAACCAATTAAAACAAATAAAAAACAAATATTTAGATTGGTTGGGTAAAAAGTATTGATATATTTTCGGATACTTTTTTGATAAAATCTTATATGCAATAACCAGAAAGTACCTTTGAGATCTTTTAAGATTCTCTTCCAAATAATTAATCGGAACGCTTTTAATATAAGAACTTAAGTAGTCTGGCGCCCACATTACAAAAGATATAAAATATGGATCTTTAACCCTTGCGGCCGCTTACGGGTTAACAGCTTGTTTTCGCACAATCTGACTTATTTACAGTACATAGCACACATAGCCATGCATTTATGAGCACACACATTGGTGTGAGAGCGCACTCCCTCTTGATTATCAAGTTCGATCACTCACACTCACTCAGAGAGCAGAGTCGTTGAAGTCGCTGTCCAGCCGGTTCGTTGGCCATTGACTCTCACATTTTGAATTAGTTATATTATCAAGCTCATACCGACAACAAGTGCAGACCCCCGCTCTAGGCGCGTGTGTGAGTGTACTAAATATTATTCAAGTGTTTTCATATACTTACATATGAACATTGTATTCTCTACGGATTGCACTTAAAATTCTAAAGTATTTGCAAAATGCCGCTGAAAATTCAAAATGTTCTAGTCTGCGATGCAGTCGATAAATCGTGTGTAGACCTTTTACAAGAGCACGGCATCAACGTAAGTTCATAAATCTCTCTTTTGCAAGTGTATAAGCTTGTAAAAATGCATTAATGTGCATATATGGTATACATAAGTATACAGGAAACTTAATTGTGGTTTTGATTTGATTTACTTTTACTCAGGTTACGTACAAGCTTAAACTGCCAGTTGATGAGCTCTGCAAAGAAGTTAAGGTATGTAAGAATCAGATTGCACAACAAAAACATACTTTATTCCCAACGCACATATGTATATACTAACTGTATATAGTAATGCTATGTGTAGCGGTTGTGTGATCATCTCGGGGCACATAGGTGGCATTACATACATATATGAGTTAATATTGCTTGTGAGTTGCCAACACGTGTAGTGTCTTATCTTGCATTTGAAAGTAAAAACAAACAACACTTTATTGTCAATGCAATATTTTCCGTTTCCATGTATACACTTTATTTGAGCAACAATTCAATTTCAATGCTTTTGCTTGATACGTTGATGACTTCTTAAAATAAAATTTGTTCGTCGGCTTAAAACGAACTCAAAAATGCAAGTACTCAAAGTGTTTCTACAAATGTGAACAGGTATGTACATTTATGAAAGAAGATTATCGTTCGCGGAAATCTGTCTGGACGCCCATCTACAGCCCACATAAAACACTTATAGCTGTGCTTATAAGAAATAATTAATAATATTTGTGTCAAAGTGTTGATTAAGGTTTGCATATTAGCAATAAAGCTCCAAGCTCTTTAAATATGTTAGATTAATATACATATGTATGTATGAACTTATATGTAAGAAGTTAGCTCAGATCATATAAGAATGTATAAAAGTTTCCGCAATCGATGGGTTAATGCTTTCCAGCGGTCATTAAACGTTTGGATCAGTATTTTGGGGTCCAGTGCAGACACTTTGAATCAATGCGTAGTTTACATTTTTGCATCGCAACATGATGCTGCGTAATGGTGTCTTTGTCGACGCAAATTATGTGCTGTCCCTTACTATAGTTGAGAAGATTGAGGTTATTCAATGTATAAATAACATCGTCCTTATCTATGCCAGTTTGTTCGGAAATATCTATAATTGTTGTGCTTGGTCGGTCGCCATTAAGTACGGAAGTGTGATTGATTAAAACCTCGAGTACAGCCCATGTCCAATAAGAACGATATGACAGAAGGCCCAGATCAGACAGTGGCTTTTCCGGAGATCCTGTTTTGCCCTCGACTTTGGAAAGCTCATAGCTGAACTCAATTAGCAGTTTGCCGTAGCCATGGCGCTGATATGGCGGTAAGGTCAACAGGCAAGCCAAGTTATTTCCATCAGCGCTGATTTTTTCTTTTGAAAAGTAACCGATAATGTGGAAGCCTCGAGAATCGAACTCCGTCATTACGTAAAAGAGAAAAGGATCCACATCATAATCGAGAACTTTGTGATCTAAAAATAGTTTAGCCAGTAAGCATAAATTTCGAGCAAATATCTTGTTTCGACGACCATCGATCTCAAACATAGAAATAGTGTCCTTGCGGTAGATCTCATTGCCAGGCGGATGCTTTAATGTACACTTGGATAGATGACGACCCAAGCTCTCGCGACAGCCACAATATTTTAGACAAAATGCGCACAAGTAAATGCAATCCCCTTGACAAAGCTCCTTTGGATATGGCGAAAAGTACCAGGGCTTGATGCGATACTTTCCTAACTCGATCCATTCCACATTCCTTACATCTGCCTCGTCTATCTTTTTCTCGGTACCAGATGATTTAATATTTGCTACTTTTCCATCTTTATGTGTGTTTTCATCATTGTCAAATAGCTTTGGCTTAACATTAGAAACTTCTTGAGCATCCTTCGTGAGTTCGCAATTTATGTACTTTTGAAGCTCAAGGGACTTTTCACCGTTGTGTTCAGCATTCCGTTGAATTTTCTCTTGCGAATTTTTAACAGTGCCGCTGCAACTGCCGCGGTCGGTGTCAATTTCCATTCGCAGCAATCTTACATTATCAATAGATACCCATTCATCCAGTCGCTTATTGCAATCAATGTAGTGGACGTAAAATTGGCGCTTTCCATCAACTTCCTTTATGGCTAATATCTCTGCCAGTTGCCATTTCCCAGTCGCTTTCATCAGGACTTGAAGACGGCATCCCACAACCAGAGACACAGATCTCTTACTATATGTTGCTGAACTCATATTGTATCGGTCCTTAAAACGAGGATTCAAAATTGTGAATTTTTCAGCCGTTTATTCGAATTTAAGTTTTTTTAATTAAACCGCATTTTTAAACCGGAAACGGATTGTAAAAGCAAAAATGCGTGATTGCGATCACGATAATCGTTATCGATAAGTCATTGCTTGCACTTGACATAAATAAATATATACTCGATACTGTAGTAGCTTAAAAATCACAAACATTATTAATTGGACATCTCAATTTGATATTAGTTACGATCTTGAATTAAAAAAATTATACAATAATTCAAAGTTAATCTATATTTATATTTTAGAATTTATCAAATTGAATTATATAGAATAATTCAAAGTTATTTATACTTTTCAACTTTAACAAAATGATTACATTAAAGTAAAAATTATATTTAGATAAGAAAATATGTATACATTTATTAATTTTTATTATTTTTATATCAGCAATTCATATAAGATAGACACAGTTTTTTTGAATGTCCGCTCAACTTCACAAGTTTTCTGATTGTAGAATTTCAAATCGTATTAGACTCGATTCGTGCTAATAGAGCTCGTGTAAAGAGAGCATTGGAGGTATTATCGATTAGACACTCAATAGTTAAATATATATAAAATATCTGAAGTGTTTCCTCGAAAAAAATTGGAAAAAAGTACATCGGATTGAAGATGAAAGGATTTATTAATATGCATTTATTTTATGTCAAACACTTGTGATTGTCTTCGGCCTTTATTTGATGACAACAAGAAAGTAAAAAAAATGCAATCCATTTTTCAATAATGCCAATATTTTACACATGCATTCATGCATACATACATGCACACATGAATGTATGTTTCTGTAAGCATTCATTGTGCGCGTTACATATTGCTTTTACTGTATATTAAACCTTTCAGAACTTTGATGCTGCGATTGTGCGCTCGGATACAAAAATAACGGCGGAAGTCCTTGCAGCTGGAGCTGGGAGTCTTAAGGTTGTGGGTCGAGCTGGAGCAGGAGTAGACAATATCGATGTGACTGCAGCAACTTCGCACAATGTCGTTGTCCTTAAGTAAGTATATATGTAAATATATACATATGTATGCTATATACAAATGTTCTTCAAGAACACGATGTCGGACGATGTGTTAATTGAGTGAGCAACCATTTAATACTCTGCTTCTCAAAATGCAACAAACGAATATCAGTTTATGCCTTGCTTTCTTATGTCAAATGCAATAGACATGTTCCCTGTATGGTCCTGACGACCTCGCCCTATCAACTTAGGTGCCCCATTTGTAAGGTGCATGAAATTGACAACATGCACATTAAAATGTCTCATCGAAACCAACAAGAGAGCTACTGAGTTGTGGATGGAGTGGCGGGGTCGAGTTAGGTCCCTTGACGCGCATAAGTAGACCGCCACAGATTTTTGGGTGGAGCTCTCTGCTGTTTTGTGAACTCTGTTAAACGAAGTCCTTATTGCCAATGAGCCCGCCTGGATTGAGAGGGATACAATGCGAGTACGCGATATTCAAGATATTTGCATAATGCTGTCTAGTCACAACAAGTGCCTTCATCATTCTCCTACTTCAGCTTGGTTCAGTGTTTGGTGTATTTATCAGAAATTGTGTATTTGTTGCTTTCAGCACTCCGGGTGGCAATTCTATTTCGGCTTGTGAACTGACGTGCATCCTAATTGGCGCTCTCGCGCGCCCCGTTGTGCCTGCCGGTCAGAGCATGAAGGAAGGTCGCTGGGACAGGAAATTGTATAGTGGCAGCGAACTCTATGGAAAAACTCTGGCGGTGCTTGGACTGGGACGCATCGGACGTGAAGTGGGCATTCGTATGAAGACCTGGGGCATGAGGGTAACCGATCTGCGATTAATTATTATTGTTCCTACCTATATGTCTTATTCACCAGGTTATTGGCTATGATCCCCTCACCACGGAGGCCGAGGCTAAGGCGGCGGGTATTGAAAAGATGACCTTAGAACAGATTTGGCCGCTGGCCGACTATATTACTGTGCACACTCCTCTGATACCAGCTACCAGAAGTAAGATAAACTTGCATTAACAATGAATCTTTTGTGTCTGCAACATAATTCAATTTTATTCGCAGATCTCATCTCCACGGAAACGCTTTCGAAGTGCAAACAAGGTGTCAAAGTTGTCAATGTGGCACGCGGCGGCATCATTGATGAGCAGGCTGTTTTGGATGCTCTTGAGAGTGGCAAATGCGCTGGCGCAGCTTTTGATGTCTACCCTGAGGAGCCACCCAAGTCGGAGGTCACCAAAGCACTCATCAATCATCCTAAAGTTGTGGCCACACCTCACTTGGGCGCTAGCACTTCAGAGGCTCAAATCCGTGTTGCTGTTGAGGTAGCAGAACAATTTATTGCCCTGAATGGCACGTCGCCAAAGTACACAACATACCTGGGCGTTATCAACAAGGAAGCCCTCAGCCATTATCAGTAATTCCAAACAATTCACCCTATTACTTTTATGTGCTCGATTGCGAGAATAACATATTAATAACTGGGCTAACATGGGATTGTCCATGCTCAAATCGCTGCTGAGCATATTGTTCTTTACCTAAAATAGCGGACTGCAAAGGCCATATAACATCAATAATCCAAAATTGTAGTAAACAAGTTCTATAATAAAATAACGGATAAAAATCAATCAATCTTTTTTTTTCTAAGACTAATAATAAGTGTTCGTATTTCTCGTGCGACATAATTCGATTATTGGCTTCGTACATCTCTATCTCAGATCTCTTTAATTAACAAGATCTAGTTTTGGCTTTCATGAGCTTACATCATGTGAGTCTTCTGTCATGGTGTTCTGCAAGAGCTGCATTACTTTCTGTGAGAGGTGGGCGATTTCCCTGTTCATGTTTATGGAACGTGCTCGCATTATTATTCGTTTGGATAGTCAGAAAGCCTTTTTCTTCTTTGATCAGCTGATAAACTCCTAATTGTGCTGATACTATCATTGGGAATCTAGAACAGCCGAAAACAGCTGTACCGTCATTTGTTAGTCGACTGCAATGTCCACTGTACGAAGGACACACAATAGTAGTTTGGTCATCGGACATAGTAGTTTTGCATCTTGGTATCATTTCTCTCGTATAGGCAAGTATTAAGAGTTTGTAAGAGTTATTTACATGCGTAATTTTATCTCGCACATTAAATAAAAGCGATTCGCTACAGTTGACTTGCTCAATAGTTCCATGTTGTTCCCGAAGCTTTTCCATACTTTTCCTTTGGGGTTGGGCTGGAAAACATTTGAAAGGCCTTTCTTTGTCAGTGCTCAGTTGTGACCAAATTGAATTAGTAACTGTCAATACAAGAATGTGTTCGGGTTTGAGTAGCCCAAGAGTCTCTAGTCTCTCAAATGTTCTTGCTGATTGTAAGTACATATGAATATCAAATTAAATTAAGCAATTTTCAAATGACAAATGGAAATACAAAGAATCATCTATTTACCACAAGCCTCTTAGACACAAAAGAATTTTCAATTAGCGCATATCGAATATTGGTAACAAATTACTTATATTACATATGTACATATGTATGAGAAAAAGTCTCAATAGCTCCGAATTGAAATACAATACAAAAAAAACAAAATGTCTTGTGGATATGAATATAATTTAATTAATTTTCAAGACGTTTAATATGAAATGAATAACTAAAATGAAATTAAATTCATTCAATCCTACATTCTCAATTTACTTTTTGTTTTAATGTTTGTATTTTCTTGGCATAAAATATGTGCGTATGTTCAATTATGCGCAAAAACAATGTAATTACACAATTAACAAATACATATTTTTGTACATACATATGTATGTATGTTTATTTTAAAAGTGCTGTGTTACGTTCATTAGCCAAAATATTTGTATACATTTCGTGAACTTCCATGCTAATCCGTGATACGTGTCCTTGAGCCAGTGCTTTTGACCAATGTCAGCAGGTAAGGACAGGAAAAATATATGTAAACATAGTAGTGGGCGGAACAATTCAAGAGCATGACCTAATCCACGCCCTTGAACCAACGGCGCTATTTGTAGTGCAACGTAGAAGCAGAATTCAGTGGATGTCCAGAGATAGTTGATGAACCAGAAACATGACCATTCTGTTTTCATAGATAAAATCATAGATAAAAACAGGCTATCGATATATGTATGTATGATACATAAGTTAACATAACATTGTTATGTATTATGCGATTTTTTCCATGTTTTCATGAAGTGTAAATTAAAAGGGGGTAATTATTTGTAAAAGACATGCTCAAAAATTAACATTTTGTCAGTCTTAATTAGAGGAGCCAGCCAAGAGAACGAAAATTGTTTTTAGTTTGTATCAGTCAGAACCGCGGCAAATGCACGTCGGACTCGTGCTATCCAAAATACCATATTAGCACCCACTCTCGACATCTAAGCCACAACAGTGACAGCAGCAGGAGCTAGAGCAGCAGGAGTCAGTAGGCGAGAGCAGCTTCTGTCAGTCATACGCCATTTCATTTTGGCGCGCAACGAGCCCACAACCGCAGCCCCGATTCCGATTCCTATACCGACTCCGACACCGACCCCCGCATGATGCCGGAACCGATACGAAGCTGCAGCTACGAACGCCAACGCCATAAAAAGGACCCAGCAGCAGTTTGACGAGCCGCAGTCTGAATAGAATCCTAGGGTCGAGCAGTAGCAGCAACAAGTGAAAAAATAGCGGACTCGTGAATCTCAGTTGTTTAAAATTTAAATCTCAAATGTACCACACGAGAGAACGCGTAGTTGCCTTAAAAGTGACGCATTCGCAGTGAAGTTCTTAACTTGAAATCGCGTTCAGTGCACTTAATCCAACTACATCAAGTACAGCAGCAACAACGACGGCATATACGATTTCATTGGCATTAACTTCTTGTTTTACTTCTTTACGAGCAATGTGTCCGGTTAACACGACCAAAAGCCGCGGTATTCCTGATATTTGCTTCCTTCTTGTGGCTATCACTTTGCTGTCATGTCAGCGGAGCCATGGCATAGCAGCCAGCAAAGACACCATAAGTATTGGATTCCTTGCGGAATACTCTCAAATGCGCGTAAGTTCCAATTCACTTTGCGTTCAATGCTATAATTTACAAATAGTATCTATAGCGATCATATGGGTATTTCAAAACGGATTGAAAATAACATAAACTGAAACAATTTTGAAAATAAGAAAAGTTTATTTTTATAGCTCTAGATAAGTACTTTAATTGAGCTAAGAATGGTTTTGGAATTTTCTTTCTGTTTTGTTTTCTATTGTGGTAAATGCAAAATTAACCAATTCGTACGCAAAACCAAAAATTAGACGAAATTATATATTTTATCGGAAAACAGACCTAGTTCCTAAAATCAATTTAGCTCTAAATATAGTATCTAGAGCTAAGAATAACATTCACTTATTTTTAAAATTTTTTCAGTATGTTATTTTCACTGCAGTGCACTGTAAAAAGTCTCGACGGGACAAATTTCGCCATGGAATTACCCATATGTATCTGACAGGTTTGATTGTCTTTTTTTAAGTATTTTTGAAATAATTGCACAATTTTAATCTCAAGGATCAAACTAAAACTAACATCTTAAACAGCTTCTGTCGAGTTTGCTCAACTTTGGGATATCCGCTAACCTGCTTTAATAAAAGCAAAACCATGCAGTATTATTCTTAATACCATCAGAAAAATAGACAGTCGGACGGACACGACTGTTGATGCTAATCATCAACGAATTAATCGTTAACAAAACATGTTCATCAACATACGAGTAGAAGTTGTTTGTTCGTTAGATGAATATTATATAAGACAGCAAGAATAAGAATTTCAAAAAACTTCTTGCGACAATTTAATTTTGAAATAAATAAATTAGTTAAGCTAAATAACTTAACAAAAAATGAATGTAAAATGAAAATAAATAATGCCTTTCAAAAACTTTTCCGACTCGACTTTTTACATTAAAATAAGAGATCAATTTCAAATATGACCAATAACAAAAAAATTTAAATTAGACCTTTTTCTATATTTTTTAATAATATATCCTGTCGGGAGCAGCAGACAGCGCATGTTAATGCAATCTCTGTTAGCGATCGCTTGCTGTTCGATCAGCTAATTGCTTTACTCTTGTTTTGACTCTTCAATTGTAATCTCTTGCAATCGTGTCGGTGGCGAAGCTTGTACCTACTCAAGTCACAGCCAAACACTCTAAAGTGGTGGTTACATATACGTACATATGTACCATTTAATAAACAATTTATTTGAAATTCGTGTGTTTTATTTATAAACAATAGACGTGCAAATAAAGCTACTAAAAAAGCTTAGTGGCTCAACATATCCTTTTTAATTAATTTAATATTCTATCATAACCACATTTTCAGGATTTAACATTAAGTTACTCTTCAAAGCGGATATTAGAAGTATTTTGTTATTAACGCTTAACCGAAATTCTGCTCTCCAGCTCTTTTACTTTTCCATTTGCAGTAGAGTCAATTACTAAATACAATAAAGATTGTACACATAACTATATCATTGGTAATGATTTTTTTATGCTTCGCTTATTAAAAGAAAGCAGTCGCAGTATTTATCTTCAGTACTCACAGTGTTTCAATTTGCTTACCACCAAGTTATTTTGGTAAAAATACACATATATAGCACATACATACATATATATATATATATATTTCTCGATTGAGGTTGAAAATTACATATGTGCATATTTGAAGGGATTGAAAACACATTGTATTTTCTCCCAATATTTATGTCCATCTGCGATATTGTCGAAGCATTTGTAAGTTTTACTCGTCCTCGGAATTAAATTAAACAATCAAGTATACACCGATGCACACACTGTCGACAAAAATGTTAATAATAAAAAAACAGGAATTTATGGTACATTTTGCTGACAAACTACGCTTTGTAGATAAAATTCCATGACAACGTCACGGACTTACAACTTCCTCTCACACATTTGTCTATTTCCTTACTTACTGAACATTACACTTCACAGTAATAAGTTGCCTCTGAGTTTTGAGATCCCATGTTGAGAGAGCACAAATATGTACAATATAATGAGGATAAAGACCTTTTGGATTAACATTGCATGTATACGTAATACGAAGGTAATGACGGTGCGGTGCTTATTATAAAAGCATAAAAGTCCATTTCATTTGGTTGAACTTTAAACATCATAACAATCATTTTTCAAGGTCCGACAAATAACGGCGCTTTTCTCAAACAGTGTTCAAACTGCATGTTTACAAAGGCAATTTTTGTGAATTATAAACATACGTACAAAAATATTGTTCAAGACAAGATGAAGAGATCAATTAAAAAGTTTAACGGAATATATTTTTCTTTGATTAATACGATTGGTGTGTGTCCTGCAGTTGTCAAGGCATTGGTATGTCGCAAACTAATTATAGTTTCGACCCACCCTAAATAAGAAAAGTTTTACCTCTTACTGTCATCAATCATAGGCAATTTGAATGCAATTTAGGTTCTAAGCAAAATTATTCGAACTGTAACAATAATATTTGATAAGTCTTTCAAAACCAAAATAAAATAACTCTAATATAAATTTATTACAGTCAAAGTTTACTAAAATATATGTTTAGATTGAAGGATATTCTATTGATGTTGCAATCGCATCCCAAATGCTGGTTATTTATTATACTGGAGTCGACAGTGCTACTGGGTGTTATACAACCTTTCAATGAGCTTACTTCTCGCGATATGCCACGTGAAATGGCATACAGTCTGCTGTACACAGGTTGTGCGATGAGTACATTTTACTACGGATATGGAATAGTCCTGCTAAGAACAACCGGGTCATGTAATGACTTTCTATGTCGGATTTGTGGAGCTAGTCTCAAAGTTTGGAACACCTTCAGTTTCCTTATGATGCTGCCTTGGAGTATGAAAATATATGCACAGATTGATAAGATATCTAGCTGCATTTTAAGTTCGATCAATCAACATCCAAACATTTATGTGATCTTCGGAGATATAATACTTGTAGCTCAACTATTATTACTTTGGATTTCATTAATTTTTGCTATAATCCATGGCTATAATATGACAACTGGTCTGCGTATAAATCAACCTCGACGTAATCAAGAACTTAGAGCATATGCAATGGCTTTGAATCGTTCGCTCGGCTTTGATATGATTCGAATTCCTTGATATTAATAGAATGCTTTGATAATTGAAAGATGACCCAAATTACATACAAAATTGTTAACATAAGTTCATCTGCTTTTTTTTAAATTTTTATTTGGAAACATCAGGTGACACTTGGCGGCCTTCCGCTTGCCGTTGAAGATGTCAATAAAAATGTTAATTTGTTGCCGGGGAAAACACTGACCTTTACGCCATTTGATATAGGCAACAAAATGAGCGCATATCGAGTAAGACCATTAAGGTAACTTATAATTAGCTTGAGTCCTTCGCAATAAAAAATCACTTTAATTAAATCTAGATTTATGACAGAAATGAGGGAGAAAAAGGTAAAAGCTTTTATTGGGCCCGATGAAAGCTGCACAACTGAGGCTTTACTTGCATCTGCCTGGAATACTCCAATGCTTTCATTCGTAAGATCAAAAAACGTAATATTTGTTATTACATATAGCTCAAATTCTCTTGTATTCTATAGAAATGCTCCGACTCAATTGTTTCGAACAAAAACACTTTTCATACGTTTGCACGTACTCTCGCCCCAGCGTCAAAGGTAATTCTAATACTCGTCAATGATACACCATAATATTCTTGTTTCATATAGGTTTCGAAGAGTGTGATAAGTCTGCTAAATGCATACGATTGGAAGAAATTTGCAATTGTTGTAAGTTCGAAGCCAATTTGGGGCTCGGATGTAGCTAGCGCTATACAGGTGAGAAATCAAACTAGATTTTCTTATGGACAAGAGTAATCATATCCAAGTCATACAGGAACTGGCAGAGTCTAGGAACTTTACAATCACTCATTTTAAGTACATATCGGACTATATACCCATAAAAAAAACATTATCTCAAATTGAAAATATTATTGAAGAAACCTACGCAACAACGCGGAGTAAGTTTTTTGTACCTATGAAATCGATTTAATCCAAATTAAATTTAACACATTAAGTATATGTATTCATTGGAGAACATATCGCCATGGTGGACTTTGTTCGATGCTTACAAAACAGGAAACTTCTGGAAAGCGGAGAATATATCGTTATATCTGTAGATGATGAAATTTATAATGCAAATCGTCGTGTTAATATCATGGAACGTAGTATGTTAAATTACCTAAGCTAGTTGGCTTGAAGCAACCTTGAACTCTAACGCATGCACGATCTCATTGCAGATTATTTAGATCCTTATATTAGAAAAGAAAAGAGCAAATCCCTGGACAAAATCTCATTTCGTTCAGTTATAAAAATAAGCATGACATATCCACAAAATCCTCATATTCGGTAATTTTCATCCAACTTCAATTCAATTTCACACAAACAACTATACCCTGCAATGCCTACATTTTTCACTTTTAGTCTATTTACATAATGACTATGTACTAATGACTAATATGCATTTTATAAATATATGTATACCAAAATGAATTAATATTACAGTGACATTTGTGCTAAAATTAAGGAATATGCACGCAAAGCGCCCTTCCTAGTACCCTACCATCAACGAGTTTACGAAAACATATCGGTATGTAATACCACCGTTGTTACTAAAAATTCTTAATTACAATGGTAATATACTTAGGTGCCTATTTATGGCTTGCACTTGTATGACAGCGTTATGATTTATGCGCGTGCTATAACAGAGATACTTCAGCTTGGAGGGGACATTAACGATGGGAGTCTCGTAATGAGCCACATATTTAATAGGTCCTACCACTCCATTCAGGGTTTCGATGTGAGTAGAATGTATTCGAATGAATTCCGACTACAGATCTTCCAATATATGTATGTACTCTAGGTATTCATTGACTCCAATGGCGATGCAGAGGGTAATTATACGGTGATCACATTACAGAGTGATGCGAGTGGAGGCAGCACGGGTAATTCGATAGCAAAAATGTCGATGCTGCCTGTCGGGTTCTTTGTATATAATAAGGATTCTCTAATACCAGTAAGAGAAAAATATTAACTTAAAATATCAAAGAATAATTTATTTTCATTAAAGGAATTTCGTTATATCAAAAATGGTCGAACTATTCAATGGCTTAATGGACGCCCGCCGCTAGCTGAGCCAATGTGTGGCTTCCACGGGGAGTTGTGTCCTCGGAAGAAATTGGATTGGCGTTATCTAATAACAGCTCCTCTATGCGTATTTGTGTTGATTGTTGCCATCGCCCTTCTGCTCAAGTAAAGTTAATTTACTATAATCTTTTCGTTTAGGTTTTTTGGAATTTAAAACAAAATTAAGGAATCTGCAACTTGTATAATTTCTGTAAGCAATATTAAGACATATATATGAACTTTTCTGCAGGCACTACCGTTATGAACAAACTTTGGCTGGCTTATTGTGGAAAGTAGATATGAAGGAAGTGACTGTAATTAATCTGGGCGAATACAATAATCCTAGCCATAAAAATATTGTAAGAACGAAATATCTATTGAGATATAATTAAATTTACATACCCACTTTTACATAGGTTCAAATATGTCGACAAAGTATTCTAGTTGTTGGAGAACCAAATAAAAGATCATTCACAAACATTGGTATGTAAAGTATGTGCACTTTCTGAAAGTCAATAAACAACAAAATTTTGCAAAAGCTCTTTTTCGTGGAAATATCGTCGCTATGAAAAAAATACATAAAAAGAACGTAGATATAACCAGATCGGTTCGCAAAGAGTTGAAATTAATGCGTGAGGTAAACGGTATAGTTGAAAATTTCTTTGGAATTAAATATAAGATCCATTTTCAGGTTCGTCATGAAAATATAATAAATTTTATTGGTGCATCAATTGATCACGGATCGGTGATAATATTCACCACATACTGTGCCAGAGGCAGCCTAGAAGATGTACTTGCGAATGAGGACTTGCATTTGGATCATATGTTTATATCTTCATTGGTTACCGATATACTTAAAGGCATGATTTACTTACACGATTCGGAGATAATATCGCACGGAAATCTAAGGTCTAGTAACTGTCTTATCGATTCTCGATGGGTATGCCAAATCTCTGATTTTGGACTCCATGAATTAAAAGCCGGCCAGGATGAACCCAATAAGTACAAATATAAAATAAAAATAATAATATGCGGTTACAGTAAATTTATTACAGAATTGAATTGGAAATGAAACGCTCCCTTACCATGGCCCCTGAACTTTTAAGAGATGCTTTGAGACCAGCCCGTGGGTCCCAGAAAGGTGATATTTACTCGTTTGGCATTTTACTATACGAGATGATTGGGCGTAATGGAACTTGGGGCGAAACTACATATACCAATGAAGGTAAGATTTTATCTGCAGTGCTTAAATATTTATTATAATCATATATAAATTCTGTAATTGTCAAGAAATAATTGAATTGGTAAAACGGCCCGACTTACTGCAACATGGAGTGTTTCGCCCAGCTCTTAGCTACCTTGATATACCAAACTATATACGTCAATGCTTGCGACTTTGCTGGGAAGAAGATCCTGAAGTCCGTCCCGATATACGACTTGTTAGAATGCATCTAAAAGAACTGCAAGCGGGATTGTAAGTTTGAATTATGAGTTATTTGTTTCTCCATTAAGATTCGTTTCCAGAAAACCAAACATATTTGATAACATGCTGGCAATTATGGAGAAATACGCCTATAATCTGGAGGGTTTAGTACAAGAACGCACAAATCAACTATACGAAGAGAAAAAGAAAACAGACATGCTACTCTATCAAATGCTACCGAAGTAAGATATTTAAAAATAAAATATATATATACTATACATATGTTTATTACAGAACGGTAGCAGAGTTGCTGAAAAGTGGTGACCCAGTTAAAGCCGAGTGTTTTG
This sequence comes from Drosophila sulfurigaster albostrigata, assembly GCF_023558435.1. NCBI lineage: Eukaryota > Metazoa > Arthropoda > Insecta > Diptera > Drosophilidae > Drosophila > Drosophila sulfurigaster. Next base: position 4,227,632 of record NC_084881.1, read on the forward strand.
ACTGCGTTACTATACTCTTTAGTGATATTGTTGGTTTTACAGAACTTTGTACGACCAGCACACCTTTTGAAGTAGTTGAAATGCTAAACGATTTGTATACATGCTGCGATTCTATTATATCGAACTATGATGTTTATAAGGTAAATAAACTTGTAACAATTTTAAAATGTCTACTTTGAACTATTTCTACCGAAATAAAACGAACGATTAATTTTTCAATTTATTTTAAATTACGAATCGTTTGGGAGAAATACTTGATACAATCAAAAAATATTCTAACATAAAAGCATTCTGAGTTTTTATATCCGTTACCCATAGGGTAGAAAGGTATAATCCATAGTTTTGTGCCGACAGGAAATGTATGTAACAGGCATAAGGAGGCATCTCCGACCCTATAAAGTATTCATATTCTTGATCAGCGTCAACAGCCGAGACGATCTATCCATGTCCGTCTGTCTGTCTGTCCGTATGAACACTTGTATGTATACATTTTTTCAACATCCCTTGCTATATTTACAGGTAGATCAAATGTTTACCACGCCCACTTCTGCCCACATAAAATTTGGCTGCGATCAGATAAAAATTGTCGAAGTAATTAAAGAAATATTTTTGTATAGGCAAATACGCATACTTACTAGGGGTCTTAGTTGCTTTGGATATCAATCTAGTATAGTTTGTACTCTATACTAAATCTATAATATCTCTCTCTCTCTCTCAAATATCTCTAATATAAGCATACCAAATATACCATTTAGAATATTTTTATGTATTTTTGCGATAGAATATTTTGGTATATTTTGAGAATGATACCGCAACATTTTGCTTTTATTCAAAATGGGTAGCGGGTATCTCACAGCCGAACACACTCGACTGTAGCCTTCTTACTTGTTAGTTTTCCACTTACTGACAACAGGTGGAAACAATTGGAGATGCTTATATGGTAGTATCCGGACTACCCTTGAAAAATGGCAACCGACATGTGGGGGAAATAGCCTCTCTCGCTCTACACTTAATAGAAACAGTAGGGAATCTCAAAATACGTCACAAGCCGACGGAAATGATGCAACTGCGGATTGGGCTCCACTCTGGACCTTGTGCAGCTGGCGTAGTTGGTCAAAAAGTAAGTAATTCGATAATTATTGTGTTGAGTAATCTGCATAACTTCATCATTTTGAAAGATGCCTCGTTATTGCCTATTTGGGGACACTGTTAATACAGCTTCCCGAATGGAGAGTACTGGGGAGGCAATGAAAATCCACATATCAGAGCTAACTTATCAGCTGCTGCAAAATATCGGAGGCTATATATGTGTTGAACGAGGACTAACTAGTATTAAGGTAGCATTGCTTAATTGCTTAATTAATTTAAATAAATTATGATAGCTATATCAAAAAACTAATGTCCTGCAGGGCAAAGGTGACTTGCGAACTTATTGGTTGACCAAGCGACTTAAATCCGAAATACGATCACTGACGATTAATGATTGGACACCCGATTTAATCAGCACTGTTGATTCTATCAATACCTGCTGTCCACCGATACATCGTAGCGAAGATACATCCCTACTGCATCCGAAAAGCCTGCGTTCAGGCTCTTGTAATTGCGCCACTAAATCTTTATACATCCGTCGATCTGATGATAATGTTAAAACCACACAGGACACATCTATTATGCAGAAAATCAGCGAGCCAGGGCAGATCAATTGCAATCAGTTATGCGTGTGCCGGCTAAAAAGCAGTCAGGTATTCAACAATCGGAGCCCTCGCTCTGCACCGAGCATTACTTTTAGACTTTAGATTTAAACATCCACCAAAATTAGAAATGGAATCTGTCCGACCGTATAAATACGTAGATCTAGGAAACTTTAATAGTACCAATAGCAAATAACAAAAAAATAGCAAGGGAGCTTTTTCCATCTTGCCCTATAAAACTATAACAAAGTAAAAGGTACAAGAATTTATTTTCATCTAAAAAAAACAAAAGAGATATTGAATAAATGTTAATGTTTGTATAAACTAGATGGAAAGTTATTTAAGAACCCCATTTATGTGGGTCACACGTAATCTGTTCTTGGATAAATAAAACTAAATGTTCAATGTAAAGTGAATTTCCAATTAAAAACTTTACATAACATCGAAAGATTTTTTTCTCTATTCTGAAACTATCAATACCAGTTATTCAAATCTCAGCCAATTCCATTATTATAAAAATCTATGTATTCCAAAGAAATAATAAATGTAAACTGAAATTATTTCTGAAATTGATTAAATTTAAATTTTAAAGTTGTTCTTTAAAGCTTGCCAGCATTCGTAGTACTGAGCATCTAATTTCTGGCAAGTGTGTTCGCCCCACTTTGTCACGGCCAGGCTAAGGGACGACTCAAACATAAAAGCCTATAATAACAGATGTCATTGCGTTAAAATACAAATTTATAAAAGAGAAAAGAAACTCACTTGAGTACCATCGGCTATACGCTCAGGTTTCAGTTTTGCATTGGAAGCATCTTCAAAACACTTGACATCCGGACCATGGGGCGTCATTATAGAGTGTAACGTACCCCCGCCTGGAGCAAACCCATCCTCTTTAGCCTCATAACGACCTAGTATGAGACCCATGAATTCGCTCATACAATTTCCTGAAATATATTACCATCAATCAATGCCGAAATTCTTGTTGTTTAAATATATCTTGATAATCACTATGATAATACGGAGGACGGAAAGTGTGCTCCTGCACCGACCAACGAGGCGGAAAGATTACGAAATCCGCGATGGCTGTACCGGGTCTGAGGCTTGGGCATGTAAGAACTGTGAAAATACTCGGATCACAGTGATCAAAACTAACCGAATTGATAACCATAAACTTGGATAAATCATATTTATACGGAACATAATTTCCATGCCAAGCGACCACATCGAAAATGCTGTGATTTTGAGTGGCCACAAACAAACTGCCTTGAAATTTCGATATGACTTGATATTCTAGAAGCAAACACATTCAAGTTATTGATTAGTTTATACTATTGATGAAAACAACCTTTCACAGCAGTGTCATCGAACCAGGCGACAGGAGTTTCAAAGTCCCTCGGATTGGCTAGTCCGTTTGCGCCAATAGGACCCAGATCTGGCAAACAAAAGTGTCCATCATAAACCTCAAGTATATAACCTCTGAAATTGAAATGAATGCTTACCAAAATTAATCCACTAGCTGATTTGATTAAATTAAATATAATTATTTTGATATCCGGTGCACATTAAGGTTAAAGTTCAATAAGATAATATTATGATAGTTTAGGGAAATTTTGACTACTTATCTTTAGCCACACTCTTCTACGCACCTACTTAGCGAATCAATCTTTACGGCAAAACGGATGCCCTGGGGAATAACACAAATTTCATTCGGAGATACAGTCATACGTCCGAGTTCAGTTGTTATATCCAAAACTCCTTGTTGTGGCACTAGAAAAATAATATGGTTAATTTAGACTCTAATTCGGTACAGCAATTTAGACGCTAGATCCCTACCAATGAGTAGGTCACCATCACTGTTATAAAAAGCAGAATTGTCCATAGACGTGTTGCATAAATAGATGTGGATAGCCAATCCATGACGAGCCCTTGCATCGCCAGCACCGCATACAGTGTGAAAGCCATCGACAAAGGTTATAGTCTCTTGCTCTTTTGCGGGTATGTCAAAAGGTTTCCAGCGCATCTTATGTTTTAATGATATAAAAAAAAAACATCTAGAAATATGTATTTAAGGCAACTTACCTGATTGGGATTTGGGGGTTGTTCATCCCAATTCTGACTCAAATACTTAGAGCCTTCATATCTTTTAAATGGCTTATGAACCGCGCTGGGGAGTTTCCTATACAGCCAAGTTCTCACATTTTCAGTACGTGGGGCAGTAAATGCGGATCCTGACAATTGCTCTGCATAAAGACCATAGGGACACTGCTGAGGAGAGTTTTGACCCACTGGCAACGAATTGGGACACCGCTCGTCCTCTGATGAGAAATGCGAGCCAAAGCCCGATTGGTACTATAACATTTCCATATTTAAATATTCAATCGTATACAAATTTCAAGTTATATGCTTAACAGTTTTTATCTGCTGTATACATCAAATTTAACAGAACGACTCGTTGAGCAGCTTTTGCTTTTATATATTATATATATATATACATATTATGTATTATATGTACTAAGCTGCCATTCAAAAAACTCCACTCATTTCTTTTAAATATTTTTGTTTGCACATTTCCGTAGAAAATACTAAAATAATAGTTGACACAGCAACGAGTTAATAGTTGGCACTGACTTTTTAATATTATTTATTCAACGTTTATTTATCAATTCGGATATTATATTGCACATGTAATTCGTTTGATATTATTTACAAATTTCGGAAAAGTGATTGATTAAATTACAAATTTATATTTAGCAGCTAAGATCGATTCCCAATATTTATTTCACTTTGCCAATTTTTGTTTTCTCTTTTAAGTGTAAATAACGGTTAATCGGAGTTTACCTTATATTGCGACATTTGCTATTCTCTAGCTTACGACGAAATCAAATATAGACTTATGCTCCTCTGACAAAATCACGACTATTTATATGACCGGATTGGCCAAGTCACTTGTTTTTTTAATACCGTGCATGTTACCCCTAGAAGGGTATTTTAGACGTTGCATCTGAGAATTGCGTCGCTTGATAGCTCAATTATTATTAAAATAATTAAATTTAATAATTAAATTAAACTAATTAAATTTCATAAATTCGTATTAAACAATAAATATGTATGACTATATATAAGAATATATATGTGTATATGGTATCAAAAGGTATCTCAATAGCAACTACCTAATAAAAAAGTTCACCTGTTTTTTTTTAATATAATCAAATGATCCGCTGGAGTCTCTTAGCACCACAACGAGCCTTTTCATTTCGATGAAGTAAACAGCACGTAAACACCTGTTCCCCAGGTATTTGTTTATGCATCTTTATCACAGCCACACTTCTCAGTCAAGCTATTATTGTTGTTCTGTTTTATTTCTAAGGCAGGGGGCTGATAATATTTTGAATAGCAGTTTGACTGGTTTAATTTAAATATTCTAGTAGATCATAACAAAATTGTTAACCGGTACTTTGATACACTTACATCTAAGCGTATTTTAATCTATTAAGTAAAGCATTGAGGGTGTGTCTTCTTGTGACAAATATAAAGAATATGTACCAGGGAAAAATTGTTTGTAAATATGAAAATCGCTGAATACGACGTTGCTCAATTAAATGCTGTTCACAAATTAAACTTACCTGTGCAAAACTACCTATATAAAGTGAATATCCCGAAATTAATTTATTTTCTATTTAGTATTGTAAACTAAGTAACTAGTTTATATATTTTATTGCGGCAAAGTCAATTTGAAATTATGTTATAGGTAATACATTTTATATATGTATGCAGTATATCTGTAAGTTTGTGTAGGTTCATGTTTGTTTGCATTTATGTATCTGAGTGTACTATATTAAAATACTTAAAGTACCTTTGTGCATTATTTAAACCTAGAATAGTTTATTGTATAAATTAAATGTTTAAGGACATCAAGCACTAAATATACCCAACTTTGGGAATGCAATACATATGTATCTGTATATCTTAATATCATTATCTTAACTTTATATGTATCTGTGTTTGTTTTTTGTTTCTGTACTTATCTACATTCTGGACATATTGCAAATATATCAAATTTATTACAAATGATACGCGATGCAGTATAGGTGCTAATTTCAACTGATTTTCAATGAATATTCCTTTAAATTAATTGCAATTAATATCTATGTAGACATACGGAACTTTCTTACTTTCTCTTGCTTTCTATACCAATCTGCATTTTACAATTTCAATTCGAATGCACAGGACTCTTAGAAAGGCGATTTAAGTCATGGGTATGAGTTTGGGAAGAGATTCACTTAACATTATATTGAGAATGGGGGGATAGATACTGCTGAGAAAATACTGCGTTCACTGGGACATTCTACACTCGTCAGTAGAAGCGCCTTGTCGCCTATTCTAATCATGTGATAAGTTCAAGACATCATCCCCAACATTATTTTTCGGTATTTTCGCTGGCGGGGGAGCAGCTAAATCAGCTACCGATGCAAACTCCATTCGTTTCTTAGGTAATGCATTGCCAAGTAGGGCACCTGGCGGTGCCAATTCCCCGTACAGACGGCTTAGATCCGGAGATGGACGTCGATGCGATGAACCGCTGCTACCGTCAGACGGCGCTGGTGACGGCGTGTTCGAGGGCACACTGGATATTGCCAAATCGACAGCACTAAAATTATATTTGCTACCTGAATTGACATTTCCAATTATGCTACCGCCTCCGCCACCGCTACTTATGGACTTGGTAGGTGTAAGTCGTTCCAATGCCGGCGACGCAGATGACTCTCTAGTTCGAGCCGACGAAGGTGTTGTCGATTTGGGCGGCTTCATCATCATAGCCGACAGAGATTCTTGCTGAATCTTAAACAGCGCCGAAGGGGACATAAACATATTATTTGCTGCTAACGTTGACTTAGACAGCGGATCTGGTATTCCATATTTTCCATGCTGCTGCTGAAAGAATGCCGCATAATCCTGCATTTTCTCCTGGGCCAGTGCATTGTAGTAAGCCGCAGAGTTTGATAAAGTAGATGGTGATGGTACGCCCGTGGCCGCTGAACTGCTGCCGGATTTTGAAGAGTTACCTGTTGCAGCAACCGCTGCAGTCGCACCTGATGGCGCTGCAAAAAGCGCATCCAAATCGGCGGCTGCCTTGTTCTGGCGATATAACAACGCTTTAATTTCTGAATCATGCTTCTCCAGTTGCAGCAGTTGATTTAGCATATCCGATTGCATGTCCTTCTGCTTTTGCTTGAGACTAACTGCGCTGGCAGCGCCACCGGCGGCAGCAGCCATGCCACTTGCGCCAGCAGCCAGCAATGCAGACAGCTCATTGTGAGCTCCACTCATATGTTTGCTTCCGGTTCCAGCCATTGCAGCGGCAAATTGATTGTTCGGATCAAACAATTTCGTGTATGTCTGTAATAATGCTGTGTAGTCGGCTTGGGCTGATTGTTGTTGCTGTTGTTGCTGCTGCTGATGCTGTTGTTGCTGTTGTTTCTTGCTAGTAGTCACAGGAGGCGGCGGTATTGATGCTGCAGCAACTGCAGCCATATGCTGCTGTAGGAACGCATTGAGGTCATTGCTCTGCTTGCTCTGCTGCTGCATGTAGGAATCATAGCCCAGCAGCTTAGACGCTTGAATTAAATTGTTGTAGTCAGCATTGAGTGCAGCAGCAGCAGCTGCCGCCGACGATGACGAAGATGTAGCCGATATTGATTTTGACGACTTGCTGCTTGTTGGATTTGTCGCTTGTTGATTGTTGCCTGTCAAATAACTTAAATCAGAGCCAAAGCCCAACGTTCCAAGTGTGGTAGCACCCAAGGCCTCTGCTTGCTGTAAGAGCAGAGCCGCATACTCAGGCGAGCGTATTAGTTCGCTCATCTTAAGCGGATCATTCTTGAGCTCGTCCAGTTCTTTCATGAGCTTTGTTTTATACGAGTTCGATGATGAGCTAGAATTCGATGATGACGATGACGCCGAGGACTTGGAAGAGCGTTCCATTTTTGACTTGCTGCCACTGTTACTGCCACTATTGTTATTATTGCTGCTGCCGCTTATGCTTCCCGTGGGAAGCGGCATGTTAAAACTATTGGAATAGGCTGCCACAGCCGCTGCCACATTGGGATCGCTAAGATTACCTAGCGCTGTCGCACTGTTAGACTGTTTTGAGCCACCCACTTTAGCCGCTGCTGCAGCCAATTGATTAAGCGATGAACTGCCATAATCCTTGCGTTGTTGTTGCTGAAAGAGAGCGGCCAGATCTGCCTGCAGAAAATTGGGCGGTAATTGGCCAGCTAGCTGTGCCAAACTAGCTGCCATCAAGTCATTGGCTGTTGGCAAGCACGCTGCAGATGGCGGCACTAACGGAACCGAGGTCAGTGCATCATATTTATTCGGTGTCAAACTTGGACTATTTCGGGCAATGTCGCTAACACTAAACTTGCCAGGACTTGGTGCTGGCGAATTTCGTGTGCGGGATGTGTGCGACGAGGCATCCGATTTAGCTGGCGATGGCGAGGCCCGCACGGGGAGCTCAAACTTTGCAGGACTGGCAGCATTCGATTGTAATTGAAGATTTGTGGGACTGTCTCGTGGTGATACTGATTGTGCTTGGACAGAACTTGTTGCAATGCTATTCACTGGCGGTATCTGTGGCACCAGTGGAACCTGTGGAGGCGGCAACTGGTTGGCAGAAGCAGTCAGCGGTATCGGTGGCACCACGGCACTTGGTGTTGTGGCTGGAGTATGGTTCGTTGGATTTGGCGTTGCCAATGGTGAGAGCATACGGACTGGATTCATATTAAGTCCCGATGGCATACAAAGTTGTTCCTGCAGCGACATTACTTTAAGCTCGCTAGCTTTTTGCTCAGCTTGCAGTGTCGTTTCATCCTCCATCTTTCGAGACACTTCTTCGACGGAATTCAATTGAATAATCTCTCCCAATGGTTCCTCTTTGAGCTTCTGCTCTTCCAGTTTAATATCATTCATCGGCTCAGATTGCGACTGTGACTGTTGCTGCGTTGCCTTTTCCATCTTAACTATCAAATCATCGTCATCATTATCAATTATCTTAATAGTCTTCGGTGGTATGAAATCATCTTCCTGTTCACAGTCTAGGACGGCACATAACCAATTCCACAATGCTTTATCACTCTGCTTCGATGGAAACTTTGGATACAGAGTGTTTTTCAATTTCTCGATGTAGGTAACATCGTTGTTGTAAATGTTACGAAACTTGACAATCTCGCCACGATACTGAGTATAATAATCGACGCACGATTGAATTTCAGTTCGCACCTCTTCTGGTATCTCTTTATCGGGCAGCACCGAATATTGCATTAACATCGGTCGTCCATATTCCATGGCCTGTTTATTTTCATTTGGCGGCACTATCCATATACACTTCACTACCGACTCCAGAGTTGGGTTCTCTTCGTAATAAGGGGCTAGAAAGACAACAAGAGATCTTTATTAATGACAGTTCAATTTTGTTTCGTTTTGAGCTTCAAATTTAAATGGAATTAAACCGGATCAGGAACCGAACCATTTAAGATGCATAAAAAACACCGAACACACTGTTTAAAACCTTTTTATGAAAATAAGTTGGATTCTACGGTTCCTTTAAAAAAAAAAATTAACATCTATTCTTAAGTTACAAAACAATATTTTGATTTTTTGTTTTAAATTCTTATCTATATGACTACGAATGAATTTAGTAGGAAATATTTTTCCAAAGAACAAATAATTGAAAGTTATATTAACAATGCAAACTAAAACCTAGGCGTCACGAGCACCTTGTACTTACAAATAATAAGTGAAACACATGGTGTATATGTTAGATCGCTAGCACCTCGCATGCGTATCTGATAGTCTAGTTGTGAATCGCAATCGCGTAATGTCGGCTCAGCTTGAAACTTGGGATGCGAGTGATACCAGCCAACAAGCAAAACTTGATCTTGTAACATCATTTTCTGTATATCCCGCTCTACTTCGCCGGCCCGTTGGCGATCGAAACGGGTGTTGCGGCATGGATACGTTTTCGTTATTGTCAAAGCTGCAAATCCAAAAATAAAACAAAACATTACAGTTTCATGCCACACACATAAGGTGCAAATTTAATTCCGGACTCACTGTGCGTGTTCATATCCCAAGTACCTCCCAAATATCCGCACACTTCGCGTACGGTCAAATGGCAATGGAAATCGGCTAGCAAAAGAGCGGAGGATGTGATTGTCAATAGAAAAGGTTGCAATTTGCCCAATGATGTGAACGGCACGGCCTCAATTAACATATTGGCATCGCTAGAAATAAAAAGTATAATTTACAGTAAACAACTCAAAAACACTAAATATAGCGAAAGACTTACTGAATAATATTTCGATTGGTCACAGTATTGTGCTGAAATACTGTACGTTTCACAATTAAATCTGGTGATTCAGTTTTGCGTTCGGCGTCTATCAGAAAAACAAAATACGTTTATTATTCTGAATAGTCTTTAATAAGATATTTTATCTTACCTAGTTCACCATCCTCTGGCGTTGACTCCTTTTGCAAAGCACACTTTCGCAAATATGTATTTTTATAGGCATCTAGCTTTTTGCCCTTGTATTTTACAGACGCCCAACCGCAGCCACTCTTTTTTTCAGGATTTATGATTCGTTTACAATGCATTGCCCAAGCACTGGGTGTTACAAATATTGTTTCAGTCTCTTGAGATTTAATTTTACCATCTGGCAAAAGATCACCCACAAACTTTTGTCCCAGGTAATCAATTGTCATTAGCGATTTGCCTGGCTGTAGAACGTTTGCAGACATTAGAGTTTGCAGAGTTACTGTGCGACCAGTGCCATTGAATCCCTCATAGTTCTCCTTCGCCTATACCCAAAAATATATACAATATTGTACGTAGATATGGCAACAAAAATTTGTACAACAGATTGGCTTACCTCGTCATCATTCTCATCGTCAGGCACATCGCTGTCTGCATCTTTTTCACACATACTATCTTCCAGTATGGAAATCTGACAGGGCGCCACTGCCTCGGCCGGAGTGGGTTCTGCGTCTGCTTCACCTTCAGCCGCATCCGACACAGACATATCGCGTTCCCCATCCACATCACTTACATCGTCATTTGTTGTTTGCGGCAGCAGTGGCGTCGAGTCGCCCTCGCCATCTGCCTCTCCGTCCGTGCTGCTACCCATTTGGTTTTCACGCGCCTCTAATTGTTCGCCATCGGGCGTTAAGCCATTTTCCACACCGTTTTCCATGCGCTTATGTCTAGTTTTTATTAGAAAATAAATCCTTTCCAAATTTTGCTATCCACGATTATGCCGCAGAACAGCCGCAGAATTTATGTATGTGGTAGCAAATAGAGGTGCAAAAATATCGATATCGCACTCTATGTACGACACACACTAAACTCTATAAATAATAATTTTAGTTTCATATTCAAATTACACCAAAATTGTTACGAATACATCGTTGGTATTATTACACTTGATTTAGTTTAATAAATAAAGAAATTAAATAAATTAAGAAATATATATTTAAATATCGATATTATTGGTGATGCATCTCTCAGTGATGCGACAGTAAAATTTTTCATCACAGAAATTATTTATAAAGAAGCTTAAATTATCGATGTTGCTGTCGATGCAACTCTAGAGCGCATATTCTGCCAAATCGTTGTTTCTATTTACTAACTCGATTAGAACTTCTTACTGTTAACAAATTGGTCAAAATGTTTTAAACATTTGTAATATTGAGCCAATACTATTGCCCTCAAGCCTGTAAATTGATTATAAAAATTTGATTGCTTAATTTATTCGATAATTTGTATATGAAAAACGAGAAATGCAGCTGATTACTCAGGACACATTGGAAAACTTCTGCATTGTTTGCTTGCAAGATTTACGCAAATAAGACGAAAAAGCGACGCATGCACCATGATTTTATAAACGATCCCCAGCTCATACGTGTTTGTACTACATTGATCGTTGGGATGCACGCCAAAGAAAGTTTTATACATTGGAAAATGCCAATGTGTCATTTCTGCCACACAAAAGTAACAATGTTTTGTCAATTTGTTGAATCTTCCATCAAATAATGTCAGTAATTGAAACATTTACTTTATTGAGTAACACGGAACTGCTTAACTTTATTGACCTCATATTTACTGGATTAAATGATGAAAAGCCCAGCTTTCCGAATTTTCAATCTAAAGACGTTTGTAAGCTTTAAGCTTTGCACAAAAAAAAAAGCGAATTTTTTAGGCGTTTCAAAAACGGTTACAACAAGTTCAACATTTTTCGAATTCAAATAAGCTGACAACAATTTTAGTAGTAAGTAATGAAATGGCATTTTATTTCAGTTTGTTGTTAATAATCAATTCATTTATAGAATGAAGACGAAAATCAATTTGAAATTGGATTGACCTTGAAAGCTAACAAAAAAGGACGATACTTCAAGTAGCCGAAGTAGCATCGATCCTTCAAATACCATAAATGGCAATAGTGATGTTGTTCGGCAATGTGGAAAGTGCAATCAAACATTTCACCGATTTTCTTCATATAAAACGCAAAAATGCAAAACTAAATAAACCGCGATATTGACTGGTATTGACAATGAGAAATCCTAATGGCGCTGATAATTCGCTTGGGGGATGTGGAAAATGCAACCGAGCATTTCGAAAATTGTCCTCGTATAAAACACACAAATGCAGATCCAAAAAAAAACAAAAAATTAGTTAGTATTGAAGGACTATTTCCCTGTAAAGTTTGCGGAAAGAATTAAAAAAACCAAAGCTCTTCTGGACACTCACATCGAACGAGTGAATTGCGAAGCAGCTAATGAGTGTCCATATTGCCAACGGAAGTTTAAATAGAAGCACCATATGAATGATCATGTAAGATCAGTCCACGAAGGAATCCGACCTTATCAATGTAGGTGTTGTGATCGATCATTTGGTCTACCAAAGACCCTACGTGTTCATTTGATGGGACACACAAACGAGCGACCATATCATTGCGATGTGTATGAGAAAACTTTTATTCAAATTACCGATTTAAAGCGGCAACAAAAGAATCACTGGTCGGATCCGCAGTTTAGAGCCGAATATGCTCACAAGACAACAGCAGTCAGACAGAGTTGAACGAACACGTGGCCCGACACAGTAACAGGGATGGTTATCAATACAGCAAGTGTGGACTTAAATTTATAAAGCTTTTTCACTTAAAAAACCACGATGATGCAGTACATCTGAAGTTGCAGTCATTTAAGTGTGACTTCAATGATTGCGGTAAAACGTTTGCTGCTCGCAAAACTCTTCGAATGCATCAGCTAACACATGCTGGTAATAATTCAACGATTTGCAATACTTGTGATAAGAAGTACAGCTCCAAATCGAGTCTCCTATGCCATTACAAACACATGCCCTTACACAAACAACAAATCATTAAACATGAGACCATAACTGATGAGTAAAAGAAGGAATTCATGTTTAAAATTAAATTAAAAAATAAAGTTTTCGACATGTTTAGATGTAACAAAGAAAAGAATAAAGATTTTAATTTATAATTTGTCTTTATAATTATAATTATAAAGAATTTTAGATTTGTACAAATAGACAATATCAGCATATGTAGGTTTTCCAGTTTTCTAATTGTTGACGTATTTCTTCGATTTGTATCGTATACGTTCTTATCGAATAGTTGCTTATTGGATTAAAAAAAGTTATCGGTATCGATTGGCAAACAACCAATTGTTTTCCCAAAAAAAAGCGCGCACTCCCAGAATAATTTAGCATTTTGAAGAAATTCCTACTAAGTTATCATGGCACTATGGGTAGACAAATACAGACCACGCGAATTATCCAAATTGGATTATCACAAAGTAAGTTTTAGTTACCGCTGAAATTCATTTAGTATAAAAAGTATTTCTGCATACATAGGATCAGGCCGAAAATTTGCGCAATCTTTGCAAGCAAAGCGATTTCCCGCATCTAATGTTCTATGGACCATCGGGAGCTGGAAAGAAGACGCGCATAATGTGCCTGCTACGCGAAATGTATGGGGTCGGAGTAGAAAGGTTGCGCAATGAGACGATGAGCTTTACAACGCCATCAAATCGTAAGATCGAAGTAATGACGGTCAGCAGCAACTATCATTTGGAAGTGAATCCATCGGATGCTGGCATGTATGATCGCACTGTAGTCATAGATCTAATCAAGCAGGTGGCGCAGACGCACCAGATCGACATCAATGGTCAGCGCGAGTTCAAGGTGATTGTAATATCGGAGGGCGATGAGCTAACTAAGGATGCACAACACGCTCTACGTCGAACCATGGAGAAGTACATCGCCACATGCCGCATTATACTATCCGTCAATTCTACATCTCGCATCATTCCGGCCATTCGATCACGTTGTTTGGGCATTAGAGTGGCTGCGCCCAGCTCCACAGAGATGACGTCCGTTTTACAAGCCACGTGCAAACGTGAAGGACTCGTGTTGCCACCTGAGTTGGCCATGCGGGTCGTTGATAAATCTGAGCGGAATCTGCGACGAGCTCTTTTAATGCTCGAAGCGTCCAAAGTGCAGCAGTATCCATTCACAGCGCAACAGGAGATCGCCGATCTAGATTGGCAAGTATATCTACGTGAAACGGCAAATCAGATTGTAAGTGAGCAAACGCCAGCGAAATTGGAAAAGATACGCGACCGTTTGTATGAGCTGCTCTCGCAAGGAGTGCCGCCGAATATAATTTTTCGCGGCCTTGTCGAGCATCTGGTCAACAATTGTGATATGTCCATCAAAGCAAAGACACTGGAACATGCCACACAATACGAGCATCGCATGCAAAACGGCGCTAAGCACATATTTCACTTGGAAGCCTTTGTGGCTCAATTTATGAATATTTACAAGAAGTTCCTGGCCGATTTGGTAATGACAGATGATTTCTAAATATATAATTACTGAATCTTTATTACTATTAAATTACTATAAAAAATGCGCTGGAGAAATGAGAAATTATTTCAACCCAAAATTTGTCGTTGCTGTCTGTTTTCTCGATCCGTTAAAATCGCTAGCTTCATTTTGTCCTCTGTAGTGCGTTTAACTGTTTCGATGTACCTAGAAACTTCTTCCTCTAGCTTAAGGTGTGCCTGCAAATAGAAAATGTTTTGAAGAGCAAAGTGGCGAATGGCAATCCTTAATCCAAAATGTTACCATTTCATATTCAAGATGTTCTTTGCCATTAATCCTTAAACCATGCAGCAACAAATCGATAGTGTTGATAGGAAATGATAGCTGTGGATTGGCTACATTGACCGAATGCTTGAAGTCGAAGTATTCACTGCCAGCTCCCAACATGCCACCAATCATCTCGCATGCCAAGTCACTAGCATCGAGCAATCGATGATGCTTCACCAGGAGATGCAACAATTCCCGACTGTTGGCCAGCTTGTAGGAGTCGTACAACCATTGTGGCACGAATGCATTCAATGTGAGTATGCGGTTAACAACAGCTTTGCGAATTAAAGTCGATTCGCTCAGTTCATTATCAATAACGAGTTTCTGCAGCAACGACCAAGCCATATCTGCTGCATTGTTGCGATGCGCCAAATCTAGAAACACATTTAAGATACGATTAGTAGCAACTAATAAAACAAAGCTGCACGCTATTCTACCTGCCAAATCATTGTTTTGCAACCAAGCCCAGGAATCCTTAGACTTATCCTCTGTGGTGCTAACACACTCGGCTGCAAGACTCTCGAATATGGGCAGCACAGAGAACTCATTGCCACGCGCGAGTTTTAGAGCTGCTGTATAGAGTCCACAGGTGGCCAAGAGATAGGAAAGTTCCTCGGCGCCAGCCATCTCGTGAGCTGACATGTCCTTGCGATGATACGAGAGTTCTTTTAGGGCCTCCGCATGCAGCAGCTCTCGACGTACATCTGCCAATTCAAGTACAATTACGTCTTGTACACATCCAGTGTCCAGCTTTGTAGCGTCTTCATTTTCCTGTTCCATCAAGACCTTGTCGTCCCCAATTGTCGGTTTTGCAATCCATCTGTATCGCTTATCAACCAAATACAGACAGTTAATGCAAACCAACAGCGCGGAGCAGCGCTTCTGCAGAGCATCGGGAGCATCACTGTCCACCTGCAAACGCATTGCCTGCTCATACATGACAGTTGCAGCTGCATAAGATTTATATAGTTGTAAATGTGTGCGTAAAATTGGAAATAAATTATTAAATCTTACCCTTCCGCATGTTGCCTTTATTGGCATGAAAAGCATAAAGGAAATTGTATACTTCATTTTGATCAATACTAAGTGAGCGTGCACGGGACTCGACGATGTTCTCAAACTCCTCCTGCAAGCAATTATAGGGCAATTGCATGAGCAATTCAAATCGCTTACTTTGGAACAACATTATGACCAGCTGACGAAGGCAGTCCTTGCGTCGCGAAGTATCAGCATTATAGACCAATGCATGATATGCTTCCTCATAGTGACCCAGCAGTAAATGATTGTTAAAAACAATCGATTGGAACATAGGCAGCTGTGGATCGTCAACGTGAAGCTTGCTCATTGCCATCTGAGCCAATTGGATGATGTAATCTGATGCCGAATGCTGTTCGAACAATTGTATCACTTTCAAATAATAGTGCACCAAAGCGACTTTATAATCCTCCTTTGTTGGCACTATACCTTGTCTGCTGAGAATGCCTTCGAGTTTCGAGTATAGCGGCGTGTTTTTCAAAACTTGCTCAAACAGAAACGGTTCCTTGAGCACATTCTCTGCCACTTGCTCAAACAGAAATATTGCCTTTTGCGGCTCACCACAATCCAATAGCGAAACAGCTCGCATAAAGCACCCTGTAAATAAAACATATTTGTAATTAGTATTTATATACACTTAGTCCTCATTTTACTGCTGTCTACATACGCGAAATAGTCTTTTCGTCACACCAGCCAGATAATAAACGAACATAGTCCTGAATGATAATGTGATGACAAGTACCAAATAGCCACTCTGGAAATACATCATTCCAAGCTTCAGGCCAGCTGAAATCCGTGTCAATTATAAACCATTACTTAATACATTATAAAAAAAAATTATGTACAACTTACAGCATTTGATTAATAAATCCAACAAGCTGTAACAGTGTCTGGCGCATTGGTAACTGTTCTATTGCTTGATTGTGATCTTTTACCAGAATCGAAAGTGCGCTAAACAATCCCTTTGATTGCAAAAATAAACACAAAAGTGTGGTCTGGCTATTTAGTCGAATTTGACTTGAATAGGGACGAATGTAACCGCTGAAGAGTTGAGCCCGAGTCAATCGCTGTATGGACACCTCACTGTATTTATAATAATAAAGAAAATATTTAGCATTACCAATATTAATTAAGTAGATCTGCTTACAAATTGGCTGGCGTGTTGAGAGAAATTGGTGTTTCAGATATCCAGACTAACGTATAATACGAGTTCAAGAAATTAATATTAGTCTTGATAGAATAGTTCTTTCGACTAGCCTGGCCACAAAGTATATACTGCAAAATCAACAGATTGCGACAAACACCGAAACTGTAAATATATTTCGAAAATAAAATTGAATTTGAAGTGTTGCTAGAAAGATGTTATACGAACCGTATCGTGGACATTTGTTTGACAGTTTCAGCTAGAATGGAAATGCCATACTCGCTGCCAAACAAAGCTCCAGTTGATTGCAAGAAACGCGTCGATCTTGATATGCCATCTACAAGCAATTAATTTACACCAATTTATCATAAAATATATTGCTATGAATTGAGCTTACTTGCAGGATCTAGATAGGCGTCCTGGTCGACAATAGCAAGCAAGTCGAGTAGCATATTTATGGCAGCGTCTAAGTTTGTGATTGACCGCAGTTTTAATAGTATTTGGTCGACGGATCCTCGCGGAATTATAACGGCATTGTAGTTATTAAGTTCCTCGTCGCCTGAAGTAATTTGGAGCAACAGACTATTGATGGCATTGTCGTCTCGTTGATACAATTTCTTATCCAATTCAATTTTAATATCCTCAGTTAGAATCTTCTCCAATTGAGTGATGACAGTCATAAGCTTTACGAAACTCGTTGCTGCTGGCAGATCGTTGTCACAATAAGATGCAACAAAGTCTACGACATTACCGGTAAGATCCTCTGGCAGCATTATATGTTCCAACATTTCACATGGACGTAATAAAGCAAATGACTGTCGACGAACAACACAAACAGCATCCATGGCACCCAAAACCGCTAGGCCAATAGGTTCGGAGAACTTGACGTGATATTGCTCACAGCAAGAGTAGAATCGATCCCAAAGTCTGGCGGCAATCTCCAAATATTCCTCGTCGCTGACAACAAAATCTTTAAGTTCGCATTGAATTTCATCTTCAACAGCTTGGCACACCTGCTCCTTAAGCATCGCTGTCGTTAGTTGCTTGATATCAAATTGCAAGTTGACACGTCGAAACATCTATAAAAAAATATGTTATTCAAGTCAATGCTACATTTAAAATAACCTCACATATAGCGCCTTGGCGATCACATTATGATCAAAGCGACCAGGATGAAATATATATGATGTGTATGCCTCGCGAGGATCCATACCCTGATCCACCGTTAGCCCATATCGGTCTGGTGGTGGCTCCAATACAGCTGTGACCAATTTGATTGTGTGGTTGACGTCTAAGAAGATCGCAGACATATTGAAATCGCCCTCAGCATTGCTCCACAATGTCCAAATGTGCGAAGATGTTGCATCAAAATCTGCTAAGTCCATTTGAGGCGCGGGTACCTTTTTTATTACAGCTAAGCTGACTGTTCTTGCATTTGACTCGCTTAAATTGGAAACAATGCTTAGGCAAATGAACTCCGCATTCTTTTCATGCGAAAGAAATACGCAAAAATTTTGCTCATCCACTTTGCGCATTAAACTATTTAGGGCTACAAAAAAAGAGCATCTTTTGAGTTAAAAAACTGACAAATTGGCCTAAATATCAAGAAAACTTACGTCCTTGAGCTCCATGGGATTCCGCACAACTAAGCGAAGCAACAGTTTGCAGTGTGGACACGGACCACAAGCGCAGCTCGTTATTTCTGTATAACACCAAGAGATACATCTCTCCCTCAATGTGACTAAATACCATCGAAACAGCTGCATCCAAATTATCACCTCGACCACTGAAAATGAATTTAATTGAAATACAAAGTAAACTGTTTCAATGGACTTACGTTAAAGCACCCTTTAAGTTGGATAGAAAACGTGGCATTAAATTGGACTCTTTCACTTCGTGCGACACTGTGCTGCCAGTGCGATAATTCATAACGTAAAGCATTAACTTGGACTGGTAGTCAACAGCAAAATAGGCTTCATTGCCAAACTCCGACAAGTCGGATGCTGCTAACTGAGGCATATTTACAGCCATACTTCCATCCAGCACATAATATGTGCTCTGATCCTTCTGGCTTAAATTGACATCGTAAAACACAGAATGCTTTTGCACATCTGCTGTGGCTCCCACTCCAGCTGATGATCCATCGTTCTGCATGGGAAATGCGATACGATGAACGCTGCTCACGGTGACCACGAGCAATGTGACATTGTTTTCCTGTTCCGAGAGCGAAACATTCAATACGGCGGCGTCAGTAAAGCGTAGACGAAGATGGTTCTTTAAGAGTGTGACATCTAGACTAACTTCGGAGAGCTCCACAATATCTTGAAATGTGCGCCTGCAATATGTTTACAGATTACACCAAATTTCTAATGTTTGCGACATACATACCAGTATATGAATCGGTTTCTATTTTGATTATTTTTTAGGTTATTATAGCAAAAGCTGCCGGATTTCCCAAAGGTCTTTATGTCCTGCAATGTACTTTGTGTTCCTAATTGTTTATGCCAAATAAAGTAAAAGTAATTTACACGGTGGTTATCTGAAGCAAGCACTGTTAGTTATGTGTGTCTTACCTGTATTTATTTCCAAATCTATCCACTCCTCTGGATTCAAGTTTTTGGGTATAACCTCCCGATAGCTCATATTAGCATTTGTATTCATTTTAAATTATTTATTTATTAGCGTTTAATTTGCAAACATCCAAAATATTACACAAATACATGGACGACTGACACCGGCACCGAAAAAAACACGCGCGTCTTATCGATAAGCGATACGTGTTGCATCAACTTGAATCGTGATTTAGTAGTATTATCGAATACTCTCAACCTCTGTTAAAGTACTGCTTACAACATTTAGAATTAATGTTAATCGTTGCTTACCGAACTTGTATATTCCTAACAAATTTCATCTGACACTCAAATAGTTTTAAAAAATGCTTTAAACAGGGTCTACCTTTTTGAAAAAGCATTAAAATACCAAGTTTTCTAAACTGATTTTTTTAAAGCATGAAAATACCAAGTTTTTTTTTAATAATTTCAGTTATAACGAGTGAATGAATAGTAAATGATCGGGTTTGTTTAATTATAGATATGCTTAAATATTTGAAAAATAATAATCAATTCATAATGTGGATGGAAAATGGAAAATTATGTCCGACATAAAAAAAAAGTCGATTTATCGATAGAGCTATCGATATTTCTCCACCTATATTTCAAACACATGGTTGTTTTGTTTTGATCGCAAATAAATATACAAAAGATTATTAACCAAATTAATTAAGTTAAAATGACGGAAACCATTAGACATGCAGTAGCCGATACAACACAAAATAATGAGGATAACATCATTATCTGTCTACCTGGCGAACGTTTGTGCCGTGTAGAAGATAATATTATTGTTGGTGATGGAACCTACGAGCAAGGAGGCTACATTTATGCTTCCAAATCTGGGATTGTCAATATTGATGAATCCACTGAAACGGTATGTTACTTGTGATCCAAAATACTGAAATTTTAACTAACATGTTGCATTTTTCTAGTGCCAAGTTGTTAGTGTTCATAAGCCGGGTTTTCATTTGACCATTCCAGCGACTGGGGACATCGTAACAGCTCGTGTTCTGGTAACAACGCCAAAGTTCGCAAAGTGTGCCATTTTTAGCGTACGAAATGTCTTGCTCGAGAGCAGCTATAGAGGATTGCTGCGGAAGGAGGACGTCCGCGAAACTGAGAAGGACCGCGTGGATATCTATAAATCGTTTAAGCCTGGCGACATCATCTTGGCACGTGTTATCAACCAAATGGAACAATCATTTACCTTAAGCACAGCGGAAGCAGAACTAGGAGTTGTAGTAGCTTATGCCAGTGATATACGGAAGAACCGTATTCCTATGGTACCAATTGGATGGGCTGAAATGCAATGTCCAAAGACTACAATCAAGGAGCCACGAAAAGTTGCCAAAGTTCTGCCCGAAAGTTCGATTAAATCAAATAGGACATGATACATTTAATTTTCTATTAGTATTCTAACACAAATTTATTATGTTAGCAAAGTTCCATTATAAAGCAATTATAGTTTAAGCACAGTCGGAGCATAAATCAAATAGTTGACGAAATCAACAAATATTAAATTATGCTGCCAACGAAAATCGCATCGCGTGCTTATGTCTGATTCTAATTCACTCTATACAATACTGTATAAGCGTGTATGTCTATTTGTTAATATGTATTTAGGTCCGAGGGTCAATGACTAAGTCTATGCCACGAAAAATGAGTGTTACAGGTGTTCTTAGCTTGCGTGAGCGATTCTTTCCCTTTAACACCAATCCCTCCCTACAAAATTTTTCATCCCCATTCCATCCGACAACGTTGAGTCCGTTGTAAAGGGATGGACAGCCAATAACTGTTTGATCGATAATAGCGCAACTCGTTTTGGCCATTACGATGCCGGTTAATATTCAAATCGCAATAAATAAAACCAATATGATATTTAAATAAAGCCGAATCGTAGTAGTTGTAGCAGACACTGTCTTTGCATTCCAAATGACACTCGAGCATTTCCCACGGAGCTGTGCTTACAATTGCTCATTCACAACACAACAAGAACGTGTGTAAGGACAACGACAACGCAACCGCTCAAAATGGTGCAAATATCACAAACAGAGGAGGATATTAAGATTTCCATTGAACTAAATAGACTCGTTACCCGAAAGCCGGACGTTGTCCTCCTGCCGCAATATTTAAAATTTAATAATCCACCAATATTCTTTGAACGACATTTGGCCCAGGAAATTGATGAGATGGCCAGTTTTTGTCGTATTTTCAAGCACGAGGCTCGTATTGTGCTAATTAAGAAGCAACCTGGCATCTGGCCAGAGATGTTTCAAAAACTAAGCAAGGAGGCTTTAATGCAAAAACGTCTAGAGATAGCCGATCTGATAGTAGAGCGCAACAAAAAACGAGATGAGATGGCTCTGGAGCGTTACGAGAACAAGCGACGCGCTGAAATTGAGAAGGAAGTGAAGCGTGAAGGCGACATGAAAGATCGCGTGAAGAAGTTTCAAGAGAGTTCTTGTCACGAAGCCTTAATGGTGGGTGTGCGCAAAGAGACTCATATGAAGCCAAATGGAGGGCATGGCAATATTAATGACAATAACAGTAATAACCGACAGCAGCCGGCATTGGCATCGGAAATGCGGCAAGCCACACCAGTGGTGCGATATCAATCACCAATCGCCATGTCAGCCGTGCGAGGTAATGGACGCATCAGCGTGTGTTTCTCCAGTGAGCACAAACGGGAGACACCGAAACGTGAGTCACAGGAAGGTATTCATATGCCATTTACTGTACATGACCCATCTAATGCCAACGCGATGGCCAAAGAAAACACTCCGATGGAGACCGTAGATGAATAATATTGAAACATTGAGTCCACCAATTTGGTTAGGGAAATGTTGTATAACTTTCGTATTAACCATTTAAATAAAATGCATTAGAGTTAAGAGCTCGAGAGAGAGAGAGAGAGATCGGAGCAATTCAATTGGAATACTTTTTATTTTAAATTAGATAAAATATACAACAATTATTATAATATGCATACACCCATTAATTGTATATTTTTAATAAGGTTTAAACAAGAAATAAAACATGGTGTTGTAGCTATTTATAGATTGATTGGTGTACGTAGCGAGTACATGTTTAGCAGAAGTGTTCAGTAGGTTTAGATTAAGATAATACATATATTATTTAGAATATTTTTTTGAATAAACTGTATATGTATGTAAGTTAAACGATATATGCTTCGTATATTGCGGTTTCATAGCTTGTTTAAAAATGCTCAAGACTTTCTTAGCTATTTATATAATGTAGATATAGTTTTATAATTTGTATTTACAATCATGCTAAGCAAATGCTTGATGTAACTGCCCATTCTATAGTTTAATATGCGTGCTTCTTTTGCATTGCTTAATTATCATTTGCGTATTCGAGTTTATTAGAGTTAAATATCGTTTTTGTTATATTTGTAATATCCAAAATTTCTCCTCCGCGTTTTAATGTACTCCATAATTCCAGCTATAGTTTTTAATTGTTGAAAACAAGAGTTAGTATTTAAACGAGAAGAGTATAAATTCCCTAACGCTGCTTAGGCTTAGCCATGCTACAAATACGACTCCCAATGCGTGTGTTATATATATATGTATGTCTGTTTCCATTAGTGATATTACATATACTAGCCATAATTACTCTTGGTATGTGAATGCATATAAATATTTACAATTCCTTTATAATTTTGATTTAAGGTTTAGAGTTTAGTGTTAAGGTATGCTCGATTATAAGAATACTCTTAAAAATTATGGTAAAAAAAAAGCTTTGGCGCTTTGAAGTAATCCAATTGCTTTCAACGCTGCATCAATTGTATCTTTGGAATTACTTTTTCTTCTTATTTTTTGCATTCTTTTCTGGCTTAACCGAAGTCATTAGGGATCAAGCAGAAGTTTCGTTTGTTTCCATCCAACCCTCACTGTCATCTTCGCTGTCCGAGTCTTCCGACTCTGATAACTCGATGGCCACACGTCTAGCCAAAATTGAGGCTACGTCGAGCATCGCCGTGTTGCGTTCAATTTCCTTTAGTTCGGATTTCTCGACCTTACGCAATATGATACCTAATTTTATGGAAATTGTCAATTAGAATTAACAAAAAATTTTTAATCATAACTTACCATCTCGAATGGCTTTCATTAAATCATTGCGTGGATCATGGAATGGTGGCTGCACCTTTTTAGCGCTGACAATGTGAGCACCACCATTTGGTTGCGGGGATAAATGCAGTTCTCCATTAGGCAGCCCCTTTGGCAAAATTTGATGTGGATGCGGCTGTAATTGCTGCATAGAGTTCATGAAGTCCTCCACTGGTGGCGGTGGTGGAGGCGGCGGTGGTGCAACATTGGGTGGTGACATTTTTGGAGAATGCTAAAACGACGTATTAAATTAGATTAAATTAGATTTAGATACAAATTCGAGAATCTACTTAAATTAAACGGAATTAAAAATCAAACTGGTTAAAGTACACAAGTCGAGGAAAAACCATATTTAAAAACTATGGTTTCCAAAATTTAAATTATTTAATTTCATTTAACATTTAAGAAATTAAAAAGATGCAGGAATATGAATTATTTTCTCACAAGGGGAATTTTTTTGAAAAGTCGTCATATCATAAGTATCAGCAGTTCGAATCAATACCACTTTGTCACGTGATTTAAAAACTGTTCTACAGACTTTACAATTTTTAAAATTTGCAGCCATGGTGACAACACAACGTACCTGATCGGGAACTGGCGGAGGTGGTGGCAAATCATTCAGCGAGTTCAATTGGTTGCTGTTCGTCATGGTCATGCTATTGAACGTGTTATTCAGTTGAGCCATAACCAAATCGTTAGCGTTCTGGGTACTGTTGCTGGGAGCCATCAGCGGAGAGCCAGCTCGCGATGTACTGTTTGTGCGGCCCAGTAGCTTGGCCGCCATGTGTCCACTAGCAGCACCATTCATAGCTGACAATGGAGACACTGCATCCGGCACTGGCGGGGGTGGTGGCAGAGCATCACGACTTGTGGACATGCTGCGTCCTCGTGTTGGGGTATTTGCATTAGATGCCGTTGGAGTACCACCGCCACTACCATTAGAAGGTGGCGCCGGTGGCGGTTGCGATGGTCGTGGTTTAGTACGTGATGGAGTACCTGGCCCATATATCGGTTCCGGCGATAAGGCACCTTGTCCACTCTGGCCATAGATTCCATGCGACTGATGGTAAAGCGTGGCATCGTACATTTGCTGCTGCTGCAGATGTATCTGTTGTGGGGCCGTCATGCCGTTTGTTCCATATGTAGCCGCATACTGATTAACGGCTGCATGTGGTGTTAGCTGCTCATAACCAGTGCCATCGATCTGTTCCGATGGGTAACTACGCCGTAGTTCAATGGAGTTTGGCCGAGGTGGTCGTGTGTCATAAATGCCCATGTCTAGAAAATACCCAAGATCAATGTTAATAAGAAACATTTTAGTACTATTAGCTTAATTTTACTCAAAACACAAAATCCCAATCAAAATTAAAACTTAACATGTATAAAAACAAAGAGTTAAAAACATACACACACAAGAAAAAAAAATAAAAATAATAATGGCAAGCAACAATTTGAATTGATCTGGATTTAAAAATTGAGAATGCAAAAATAATTACACCTGAAATGATGACTGCACAAAGTCGCGTCATGTGCGTTGTATTTTATAAATAAGATATGTAATTAATTGCATAGTAATTGTAAGGTTGGGAATTGCAAGCGCTCTTAATACTCCTAATGAGATCCCTGAAACGCCAATGTAAACTTTAGACGTATTTAGCACTTCGGAATTCGTATTTAATGAGAGCTTATGAAAGTTTGGATAGCCTTACATAAAAATGCATATTAATTTATATAGTATTTTTTTCAATGACTGACTAAGCAACCTTTTAAGAACAGTTACTTAGTGCGAATGCAATTCCCCGTCCCCATTTATGAGCTGAATTACAGTGAAAGGCGATGTCTTCTATTAACAGCTATAAAAGCCATGAATTGGCAGGTTGGATAGATTTGGGATTTGCTTATCTAAAATGAACTGTGTGTAGGATCAGAGCGAACATGGATAATGCTTAAGTTGCTTTTCTATTGGGGAAAACTACAGCGTGTGTTAAATTGGTATTTCAATTAATGCAATTGAATATAGCCAAATAATCCGAATAAGGAAGATTAGATTCAGTAATTTAATTAACTTTTGAATATAATTTTGTTGTTTACATTTATTGTTGAATATAGAAATATCAAGTAAATAATCACATTAATCAAATAGATCAGCACACTTGTAAAAACGAGATGAAATCAAAAATTCATTGAAGGAGCGCTAAGTACACATGAATTATGTATACATATTTACTTGTTAAGATTATTATTATAAAGGGGTCTAGAGTGATAGTTTTTGTTGTTGTAGTACGATAGAGAAGTAAATGAAGGAACATTTAGAGACTCAATTACTGTTGCTCTGACCTGTAATAGCGATAGCCGTTTGCTTTGCAAGATTACTGTTATTCTCCAAATGTGAGAGCATATTATAGGGCTTAACAGAATCTGGAAATGAGATGATCATGCGGTGTACGATGTTAAACTACTTCAAGTAGAGGCATGTGTATAATATGAAAGTTCACAAAACTACACTTATTTGAAAAAATAACACAAAACATAGCTGATTGGATCCAATACTCCATAAATACTCAGGATAGTAATGAAATCGAAAAACGTTTCCCGTTTAAGAAAACCCCTAATATTAGCTTCTCTTACAATATTCCACATTAAAAAAAAAAAACATATGTTTGTCTATTTAGTTGTCTACTGCATATAAGAAATGTTTGAAAATGGCGCGCTTTTGTGATTATTTGCTTGCTATGTTAATGATCTGGAAATATATAACATTAATGTTTGTTCCCAATCTCGAAGATCTCATAATTTTGCTGGATCATGAATAAAATAAGTCTTGGTTAATGACATGATCAAATAGAGATTTCTATATGCGGGAGAGAAAATGTACAAAAGAATGAATGATTTATTATCATACTGATTGCAAGCTAGCGAGCAATTTGCAAGAAAATTGAATGTATTGGTTTAGGTACATCAATTTCGATTAATATTTCGAATACAGTTTATTTGTTGTAAACTAAACTGAAAAAATGTAAGCCGCAAAGTGCGCAGTCCATGACGCATTTATCTGCAGCGCGTGCGCTGATGCCATACCTTGGACATCACCAATATTTGCCAGATGCTGTTGGATGGGTCTTCGACGCGCCAGTGTGCCCAACCCCAGTTGCAATTCACTGTCGGCGATTACGGTTTGGATTTCAACTAGTTGCGCTAAATGTGTGCATACGGTAGTACATAATTGAGGGTTAAAAAAGGTGCATACAATATGACAGCATGGATATTAGTCGGAATTTTCTCCTGCATAATCGTGAATTGGGGTAATTGAGCACAAATCTCAATATCTTCACTAACTAACTATTTCAAAATTATGCCGATTCTCTTCTTATAGAATTCTTTCATTCTAGCATCTCTAATTCAACGATTATTTATTGTTTTGGGTACACACTGACGAAACATTAGAAATTCTTTCCTAATGCAGACACATAAAAAAAACATTAACATATACTTACTGCCATATCCGCCCTCTTCGTTGGGCATGGCGTTGGGTGTCCGATAAATAACATTGTTTGGCATTAAAGTTTCGCCATGCCCCAAAGCAATTTGTCGCTGCTTTTCGCGTGTGTTATGTGGCGTGCGAACACGTTTCTTGTGCCGGTTGTTAGGACCACCGCCACCACCTCCTGCACCTTCTTGTCGGGGACGATGAATCTTTTTGCCCTTGTCGTGCATGACGCGTTCCGTATCCTTAATCATCTCCTGTCGCCACAACTCAAAGAAGTAGTTTGGATCCGTGTAGAATTTAAGTCCGTCCTTGCCATCATCCCGATACACATTGAGCTTGTCCAGTGGGGGTGGTTTGTCGCATTGCGCATACGTCTCCAGCATTGGAGCGGGCATTGTGGAGCGCGAGAAGATCTGTTGATCGAATATCTTGGCTGACTTGAATGCCTTCTTGCGCGTTATATCGGTCAGTGGCACCTCCTCAACTGTGCTGTCCAACTGGGTGACCTTGATTGCCAACCGATCAATGCGAGCCTGTAGAGAATTGGCACGATCACCAATGTTGCCCACATCGCGTGCCAATTCGCCAAAGACATCTTCTGCATGCTTCGACAGTGATGACAACTGCCTTATGATGTTTGTCAGTGTAGTGTTTGTTACCGTCTCCAACTCCACACACTGCAGCTCATCCTGCTGATAAACAGACCGTGCGACATGAACGGGCTCTATAGATCGCTTTGGCAACGGCATGTTGCTTTATTCGATGTTCGCTGCAATATGTTCGATCCGTAAAGCTCTCCCCAACTAAGCACGCTTCGTGTCGCTGGTTACCGCTATTTCATTGACTGCAAAAAAAAAAAAGGAATAAAATATTATAATATATTATAAATACACATACATAGCGCCCATGCTCGGTTTCAATGTATCAAAACCGGTTCCAATTCATTTCAAACTTCTGATGCCTCGATCGCACATTGCATTTGGAATCCATCTTAAAGTGAAATACTTTTAGCTTTTGCTTTAAGTCTGTTTCCGCTAACCAAACCAAATACATATGTATATACTCAGACTTATCTGTAAATATATTTATCTGCAAATTCTTGTATAAATAGGCACTAATACATACATATTTAGATTAATCAGAATCGCACACAGTTGAGCAAAAAAATAATAGCTACCGGCTCAAGGTGAATTGCGAAAGCCAAATCACCCTATTCGCTGGCAATTTGCTTTGGTTTTGACCACACCCACTACATATGAGCCAATCTTATGATAAGCGCGCACAATATTGATAAATCATTCATTCCCTCTCTAGCTAGAGTAAGAGGTTCGTTATTAATTCCGTTGTTTTGCATAAAAAACAGTAATAGCATAAATAATTGTTATTTTATTGCCAGCCAAAAAGGCCCCAACAAGCTTAAATATACACACAAGCACACGTATAATGTACATATGTATGTATGCGTATTTGGTTCCCGTCACCCCCCATTTTCAGGGATTATAAAAATTTCAATTGCTTTATAAATTGCACGTATTCACAAACACACACATACTAATTCGTGAGCACTCACACATTATTTTAAAAATTATTAATTTCCTTTACACATAGTGCCCAAGTTGTTAAATTAGATAGCACACAATTTCAATTGGTCACCATACCATTATCACCCCGTCACAACTCACCGTGCGCTACACACACTCTTTTCACAATCAAACAATATCAATTTAAGCCTTTTGGGCACATAACAGCGTAATTCTGGAAATTCAATAATAGAGAAAGTTATTCTCTTTGCACAAAATTATCTCTGTTTAATTTTTGCGTTTTCTTTTGTGGAAACAGATTTCCACACCTTTATTGTAGTGGTGCACAATTAGCGTGACCGCAAGTCAAATTTATAAATATACTATTTTGCTTTAAAAATATATACGAAATATACCGCTACATCGTAATTTTTATTTGTTGGTTACTCTGACATAGTGATGGCAAAATGTTGCAAAATAAGTTACCACCACCTAAGTTCTAAACAATTCAGAAACGAGCTCATAGAATTTTAAGTACTAGGGATATCTTAAAGTATGAATGTAGGAATATTATCACTGTTGTACATTGCAATAATATTGGAACTATCAAAAATATCAATTCAATTTCAAATTGTCATCTCAGCGTTGCTTTCGATACAATTTTGTGTTTGACGGCTAGAACAAAATGAACAAAGAACCGCTTTTGTAATAAAAGTTTTATATTTTAATTTAACTATTTATATTAATAATAAAAAGTAATTTACAAATATAAAATTGAAATATTTTTGGGAACCATCAATTTATCGATAACAAAATTCACACTATACATGTTCATTAGAAACAACCCTGTTTAATTGCGATATAAACGGGTAAGGTGTTCGCGTTTTCCATAAAATTTTTTGCTGGCGGCGTAACACATAATTACTTTGTTTTTAGACCATAATACCATGGCGGGCGTTGCTACAAAGGGATCCAGTTTAATCAATAGTAAGATAATAACTCGATTGCGAACTTAGCAGAATAATTGCAGTATTTCCCCTCTCTAAATTATGTAATAATCAACTTTGGCAGGGCTTCTTGTGCAAGCAAGACCACAATTGGATGTTTTCTTAAAATATGCCAAAGTCGAGTTAACACCACCAACGCCCGGCGATATTCCAGCTATTCGTCAGAGTATCGGCAACATTGTCAAAAGTGCTAAAACCGGATCCTACAAGAACCTCTCAGTGAAGGAGGCTTGGTTAAACACACTTGTCACCGCCGAGGTCATCTTTTGGTTCTACATTGGCGAGTGCATTGGCAAGCGTCACCTCGTTGGCTACAATGTATAAATTTACTGTTACGAACCTTTGGTGTCTGACCATGCTATTGGATGCACCAGCGATTACTTTGTGAACGCATTAAAATGTCAGCACTTAATATAATTAATAAATAAATTCGAAAGTGTGATCAAAAGA
The DNA here is from genome assembly GCF_023558435.1 of Drosophila sulfurigaster albostrigata. Classification (NCBI taxonomy): domain Eukaryota; kingdom Metazoa; phylum Arthropoda; class Insecta; order Diptera; family Drosophilidae; genus Drosophila; species Drosophila sulfurigaster. Next base: position 4,257,930 of record NC_084881.1, read on the forward strand.
CAGATTTCCATGCAATTGTATAACTGCGGAGAACTATGAGACATGCGCATTACTATTTTACCCATCAATGCCATTTGTACAGTTGTTAGTTAAAGAAATTTACTAATTTAAGCTAACATTTGCTGTGAATTACTGCTGGCAGATTGAAAACATCTAAGAAAGCTACACTACTCGAGTGTGCTCGACCGATACCGGCTACCCATTTCAAATAAAAGCAAAATACTGCGGTATTCTGAAAATATACCGCGAAAATACTAAACAAAATATGCCAAAGGCTATATGTTATATTTGTATGGTAATACATTCCAAATATTCCATTGATTACAAAATATACCAGATTGTCAGCTAAAGCTACTAAGACCCATAGTATGTAAGCTTTTTCCCCATTACAAAAGAATTTCTTAAAGAACTTCTACATTTTTTATCCGATCGCCACCAAATCGTCGGGAATACTATAGTTTTTAGTTGCCAGTTATTCAATTTTTGAGGATTATTGCACTGTGTACTCGTACTACATGCTTTGCACGCGAAAGCATATTGGTTCGCTCTATTCTTGGGGATGAATCTTATTTATGGTGTTCGGTCCTCACTAAATCCAATCTTGATAAACATTTATATTTGGAAATTTAGGCAATTATCGTAGACTAAGGTTTACTATAGACAATTTAATAGACAAGTAAGAAACCTACAGACGAGTAAGCTCGACTATGAGATACCCGTCACCCATTTTAAATATAAGCACATTGCGGTGTTATTCTTAAAATATACTGAAAACCCCGAAATGTTCAGAATATATACTACTATTCTCAAAATATACCACAAAGCATACCAGATTTTCAACCAAAGCACTTCTGCAGTCGGAAGCACCCGTTTCTTGCCAATTATTTCGTACAAAACTTTTACAAGTTTTATCTGACTGCAGCAAATTTTTCAGCAACTATCAAGACCATAATGACCAAAAATCTGAAATCAGAAATATATAAATCTTACCCCAATTGAGTTTTCGTAGTGAACAACATAGCTGTTTCCAATTGTATCTCGTGTCATCCCATGGACACGACTGCCGGAGAGTCCGGTTGACCACTGGATGTCATGAATCATGCGTAATTTGTTTTATGAGTGATGTACGAGAACGTTGCAATGACGTCATGTGTGTACACATGAGATGTACGGTAGACAACCGCTATGTTGTCTACTCACAATTGGATTGTCTACCAGACATTTCATGTGTACGTACATGACTTTATTGCACATTAACCTTTCTTTTTGCATTAACATACGGGACTTAGAGTCTACCAGACACATCATCTGCCAGAGGGTAATTTAAATTTCCTAAGGGTGCACTTTGCCAGTCTGGTGCCCAAAGTACGTGCATATATTATTAATATGCCAAATTAAAAGATGTTCCAAAATGTACGAATTAAATAAAACATTTATACTTTTTATTGAATTGAATTAATTATAATTATTTAATTAATTATATGTTTTAAACATATTTTTACTTATATAAGATAATTTAGACCCAGGTATGGTATTTGTAGTGCATGTCTTAAAGTGTCCTTTTGTGATAATTAAAATTGCTGAGTAGTTATGCCTCAAAGATTCCGCTGTTTAACTGGGAGTTTTTGCCGAAGGCGTTGTCCTTCCAAACTCTCACATAATTTATTATTATTATTATTATTAAGAAATTACCAGCAATTATAAAGTGCGGGTAATTTTGGTTTGTGTAAAAAATAGCTACAAAGGCCTTCTGCTTAAAATCTACTTTATAATATGAGATTACTTAAATAATATGAGATGACTTAAATAGGCATTTACATTAATACAAATGTGTGCACTTATTCTAGTTACGTAAAGTAAGGATGAACTTATATGCTGTTGTAAAGGTTTATGGATTTAAGGAATTGGATAGTTGTGGTTATATTCATAGGATCCAATATTTCTTCTAAAGTTTTTTGAAGGAATTTATGTCTTTGTTGAATGTATTTAGGGCATTCGAGGAATATGTGAGATATGGTGAGGTTAAGGTTACATTGTTGGCATATGGGTGGAGGTGTTTTATCAAATAGTTGGGCAAACGATGAATTTGTATGAGCAATCAAAATAGTTGAAAACCTTCAAATTTTTCAAAATTTTGAACTTCTGAGATATGGGCAGACTTGAAAACACTTGAGGCTACCGTTGTATAGCTTTAGTTTTCATAATTTCGAGGTGTGGGCGATCGAGTTTGAGTCATTCATGCCGAAAAATGTCATAATTTTTCAAAATTCAAAATTTCGAAAACGAAAATTTTTCGAAAATGGATTTGGACTAAAAGATGGGCAAACGATTTTAAAGCGATTTCCGCAAAAAATTAAAAAAATTTTGGGGGATATTTTCGAAAAAATTAGTTCTACAGGTTTTTCATAATTTCGAAACTAAGGGTGGGCAAAAAAGTAGGTTTTTCCTGGGCAAACATGGGCAAACGATTTAAAGCAATGGGCACCAATTTTTTCGACATGATTAATATCTCAAATCACTGGACCCAGCTTCTCTGAGCTTCAGATACCGATTTACCCTTTCTGAAGCCCATTTGACGACTATCGAGTAGCTGGCTGTTGTTAACTAGCCACCATAGTCTTTTTTAGAAATAATTTTATCAAGGACTTTGGATAGACAACTATTTAGAGATATAGGACGATATGAAGGTATTTCTGCTTTGTTAGAATCTGGTTTTAATATTGGGATGATGTTGCTTATTTTAAATTGTTGAGGGATGTGTGCATTGAAGATATTGTTGTAGAGCTTACATAAGTAGTCTTATCATTACCGAATCTGGTAGATTTTTATCATTGGGTAACTAATTCGGTCTCTACCTGGTGTTTTGCCTTTAAGTTGGTTTATGGCGCTTTTCAATTCAATGATAGAAAAATCACATTCTAAGGGTAGGGTTAGGGAGGAGGTACTGTGGGAGAAATTTTAGCTTATGCTTTCTTTGTGTGATCTGAAGGTAGGATGGAAGTTATTGTTGAGTGAAGCATTTGACCAGAATTAACATAGGGCTTTGGAGATATCATATTTGTTTGTATAAGAGTCGGATGTATTACTAGGGTTGATGAGACAATGAATCTAGAAATTGGTTTTGAGGCCACAGAATCTATTGATTTTTTTCCAAATTGTTGGAATTGAAGTATGTGGATTTATGTCTGAGGTAAATTCGTGCAAGGCTTTGTGTTTTTTTTTTGCTTTATTTCTCGTTTAAGTATTGCGTTGGTTTTTTTGTAAGTTATTATATTGGTAGTGTTTATATTATTACGTAAGTTTTGCCAGGCTAATTTTTTTTTGGTTTTTTGTGCTTGAAGGTCAGTGTCCCACCATGGGACCAGTTTGGATGGGATTGGATGATGTTGTGGAATGGATAAATGAGCGCTGTGCCTTATGATGGAGCAAATGTGAGCAGTTTCTTGGTTTATTTGTTGGCTGGGAGGCCTGTTGTCGGAAAGTTGTTTAGGGAATTTTTGATAGAGAGGCCAGTTGGCTTTATCAGTGTTGAATTTAGGCTTAATGGTGGAGGAGTCGGTTGGTTCATTTTTAAAGAGTTGGATAAGGATCGGGAAGTGGTCACTACCTGAGAGGTGGTTGTCAATTGACCATTTACAGTGTATGTATAGTTCGGGGGAAACTAGAGAGAGGTCAATATGTGTAAAGGTGTGGTGTGTGGTGAAGTGGGTCGGGGAGCCATTATTAAGAGTGGTTAAAAGGGATCGATTTATAAATTTGAATAGTAAGTTACCCCGCGAGTTCTTATTTTGTGATCCCCAACTCTTATGCCAGCTGTTAAAATCACCTGTTATTAGAATAGGAGTGTCGATATGATTGTAAGTATCTTGCAATTCTTGTAGAGTGAATGGTTTGTTCGGAGGAATGTAACTGGAGATTATAGTGAATTTGATTTTGGATTGTACGGTAACGGCGATTGAGCCAAAGCTTATATTGCGAATTTGGGTTTGTTGTTGTTGTAAGGAGTTGTGAAGCAGAAGGGCTACTCCGCCATAAGGATTGTTGGAGTTATTTATGTGGTAGAGAGTGAAGTTTATTGGGATGGGAATATTATTAGTGGAGTGGAGGTGTGTATTTTGGATGGATATTATTTTGGGGTGGTGTTTTTTTTATTAGTATTTGTAGGTGGTTATAATTATTAAGGTATCCATTTAAATTTAATTGTAATATTTTTAGCATTTTGAGAATAGGAGTATAGGTGGATGTTAATTAGAATTAAGATAAATTTAATTAGGATAATTTATATAATATTATAATTCAGAGTCTTCATCTGTACTCATTGTACATTTATCTTCAGATGTCTTATTTTTTGTTCTTTTGTCTGTTTTAGTTTTTTGGTGTTTTTTTCTTTAGATTTCATGTTAGTACTTAGCTTAGCTTTGGTTTATTTAAGAATATTTTAAGTTTCAGTTCGTCGGAGATATCGGGACATGAGGAGTATGATGGTGTTGATGTGTTGGTGTCCATGTGTTCCTCAGAGATGTCGTCGTAGGTTATAATTTGTCTGGCTGTAGTGTTTGGCGTTGATGAGTGTTTTTGTTGTAGTAGTTGTGTCTATTTATACCCGCTACCCATAGGGTAGAAGGGTATTATAACTTTGTGCCGGCAGGAAATGTATGTAACAGGTAGAAGGAGGCATCTCCGACCCAATAAAGTATATATATTCTTGATCAGCGTCAACACCCGAGACGATATAACCATGTCCGTCTGTCCGTCTGTCCGTCTGTGTGTCTGTCCGTCCGTCCGTATGAACACCTAGATCTCAGAGACTATAAGAGATAGAGCTATAATTCTTTTTCGACAGCATTTGTTATGTTTGCACGCAGATCAAGTTTGTTTCAAATTTTTGCCACGCCCACTTCCGCCCCCGCAAATCAAAAAAATCGAATAACAAGCTTAATTTTAAAGCTAGAGTTGCGAATTTTGGTTTATACAATAATTACTATAGTAGTTATGATTCCTGAAAATTTGGTTGCGATCAGATAAAATTTGTGGAAGTTATTAAAGAAATAGTTTTGTATGGACAAAAACGCCTACTTACTAGGGGTCTGAGTTGCTTTGGCCGACAATCTGGTACATTGTGCCGTCTATGGTATATTTTGAATGGTGAACTATATCGATATACCAAACATATCATTTGGTATATTTTTAGTATTTTTTTTTTTTAGTATTTTCGGTATATTTTGAAAATGATAGCGCAATATTTTGGCTTTATTAAATTTGGGTAGCGGGTATCTCACAGTCGAGCACACTTGACTGTAACTTTCTTACTTGTTTTTTGTTATAGCTGGTGTTTCGCGTGTTGGAATTGCTGCTTTTTGTGCGTAGGGAATTGGTGGGTGAGTATGGCGTGTGTTGTACATAAAGCATGCAGTCTTGTGATCCACTTTATGGATTGTTTTAATAGCAGTCAGTTCTTTTTGTTTGATGAAGGCGGGGCATGATTTGTCCATTGCATTGTGGTGTTTGAAATTGTCGTCCTCGTATTTACAATTAAAACAGGTTTGGTTATTGGTGCATGTTTCATTGTCTGCAGTATGAATTTTTTCAGAACAATTGGCGCATGTTTTAGGGCTTTTACAGTAGGCGGAGGGGTGTCTAAATCTGAGGCAGTTGAAGCATCTCATTGGGGGTGGGATGTATGGGCGTATATTGACTACTTCATATCCTATCCACAATTTGGCGGGTAGGGTAGTTGTTGAGAACGTTGGTACGATTAGGCCTGTTTCTGTTGTTTTATTAATATCGTTGTTGTCTTTTTTTAGTATTTTACGGACATTAGTAACATTTTGAGGTTTGAGTTCATCCAAGATATCTTTCTCGTCGATATTCCGTAGATCGTTGGAGTATATGATGCCTTTGGAGGAGTTCAGCGTTTTGTGTTCTTCAGCGTGGACGGGAAAGGTGTAAAAAGTTTGCATTTTAAGTAGCTTCTGTGCTTGCGATAAGCTCTTTGTTTTGATTAGTAGAGTACCAGATTTGGTTTTCTTGCATGTTTCAACTGCTCCATTGCAGGTAAAGTCTATTGCTTTTTTTTTTATTATAAACAGTGATGTTTTTTCAAAGGTTTCATTGTCGGTTCTACTTATAATAATATATTTGGGTTCACTTGTTGTTGAGTTTATCATTGTCAATGGACGGTCGGGTGGTCGAGACATATCGGAGCTTTTTTTTTTTTGGGCTAGGGCCCAGCCACGTGTAAGTAAGTTCACTTGTTGTTTGTGTTTATTGTAATATTTGTAACTTGAGCGCGAAGTAGCTGTAAATCAGCTGATCTATTTATAGATTAGGTTGTTAAGCTTTCGCTTGGAGTGTAAGTAGTCGCACGTCTTAACTCTTTGGAGTTCGGTGTAAAACTGATAATTTATTATTATTAAGAGGCCCATGTCGCTACAGATACTTCAAATATTTTATAAAATCTGGCGAACAACAAAAGTCATACAAGAAACTATTGAAATAATAAATCAAAACAATCATTAATAAAATGATTTAACAAATATAGATTGACACATAGTTAAAAAAAAACGATTAACAAAAAATTACAAAAATAATAAAATGATTAGATGCTAAAAGAATTCTGTTAATGGGGTTCCGATGAGATGTCGAAGTGCTTGCAAATATTTTTTGGAGTTTTGGATGTCTCCGGGATCTCGCTTTCTATTTCTTCTTTGGGGATTTGTAAGTTTTCTTTGATTTTTTCGCTGTTATGTTGTCATTCAACTATTCCAATCTTTTAGTGTTGTAGCGTCTGCTTCTATTTTCTCCAGAATCTGGAAGAGTAGTGGAGTAGCTTCTGTATATCTTGCTTCATCCAGTTCATATTCGTCATCGCCAATTCTTATAGAGGAGTTTTCAAATTATATTAGATAGGTGGTTGTCAATTGACCATTTACAGTGTATGTATAGTTCGGGGGAAACTAGAGAGAGGTCAATATGTGTAAAGGTGTGGTGTGTGGTGAAGTGGATCGGGGAGCCATTATTAAGAGTGGTTAAAAGGGATCGATTTATAAATTTGAATAGTAAGTTACCCCGCGAGTTGTTATTTTGTGATCCCCAACTCTTATGCAAGCTGTTAAAAGAGTCTACGTTCTCTTAATAGGCTTAATAGGTTCGTACCCGTCACTATTTTCTCATGATCTGGAAGACTGTTTATTGAATTACAATAGGATTTTGAATGTCTCAAGAGCGGAGTGCATATCGTATATATCATTTAATTGCCGTTTTTACAAATTCCTTCAGCATTAACGAGCCTTATTCTTAAATATTCTAATATTTGTTCGGCTTTACTTTCTTTTAGCTCTGAAAATATAATAAAATTTATTGTATTAGATTTTACAATTTTAATATTATTTTTGAGTACCGCTATTATTTACTTTTTAAATTCCTCAAATGCTTAGTTCTTTTCTTATTATTACTTACATGTTGTTGTTTTTAAGTTGTTCATTGATCAAACATGTTCAGGCATCTGGAAAGTTTCCAAAAAAAGAATTAAATTAAAATCGGACAACACAATGTAGGAATACCACTATTTTAACATTATCTAACCATCGTTAAAATAAGTGTAAAACCTGGACGAAATTATAAGCAACTAATGTCTAACTCTGGTTCGATGGTTTGACTTTCATTCGTACAGAGTAAAGTTTCTGATTGCGGTCAACTTGGCGGCCGCCCGTGCGATCTCTGTCTACGAATGATTGCAAGTTGACACACAGCCTCCTCGTGGCACCTCCTAGGTAGCTATCTTAGCATCCGCTAGATAGTGAGCTAATGTGTGCGAGTCATCCGGACGGTAAATGGTTGAGCGCAGGGTTTGGAACCCGCCTCGGAAAAAAAGAAGCCCAAGAAAAACCAAAGCGAAAGCCTCTGATAGGATCCCCCCCCTTATGTTGGCGGATTTGTAGTAAGCCGGAGACTTCGCCACCACGTCTCCAATTTCACCCCAGTGAGTGAACGGCTGACTACAATCCACGTCAAAGCTAGATTTTTCAATCTTAGCATAATTTGCGCGCACGCCCCGACGGAGGAGAAGGACGATGCTGTTAAGGATGCATTCTACGCGAGACTCGAGGACACATACGACCGCTGCGCAAACCACGACGTGAAGATCATCCTCGGGGACTTCAACGCAAAGGTTGGGCACGAACGCATCTTTGACGGCACCGTCGGTCAATTCAGCCGTTTTCAGGCTGAGTAGCACCAGATTTCGGCACCTCGACATGCACAAGGAAACATGGCTGTGCCCTGATCAAAAAACGCGCAACCAGATTGATCACCTTGTGATCGACGGAAGGCATGCCTCAAGCGTGATGGACGTGCGTACGTTTCGTGGAGTCAACATAGACTCGGACCACTATCTTGTTGCAGCCAATATACGCATGCGGCTATGCCGAGCGAAAAACGTACGCCCCATCACGCGACGAAAGCTTGACGTCACTTGGCTGCGATCACAACGGACAGCAACAGCCTACTCCACTCACCTCTCGGAACTGCTCCACCAACCTACCCCTCTCCCTGTTGACGCCGGCGGACTCTGGGCGCACATATCCCACTCCATGCGAGCTGCCGCTGAAACAGCCATTGGGTTCAAGCGCCCACCCACACGGAACCAATGGTATGACGAGGAGTGTCGCGTCGCAGCTGCGGCAAAAAACGCCACCTACTGAAAAACGCTGCAGTCTGGCGCAACGCGAGCTACGTGTGAACGTTACAGGGAGAAAAGGAAGGAAGAGAGGCGACTTTTTGTACTTGTACATCGAGCTGGCACTATTTTTTATAAAAGTGTCTAGCTCCTTGCTTACGCTGATGATATTGACATCATTGGCCGCAGCAAGCGTGATGTCACTGCTGCATTTTCCGCTATCGAAAAAGAGTCAGCAAAAGTGGGTTCGGCGGTAAACGAGGGCAAGGCGAAGTATATGCTGTCGACAAGCAGGGAGGCGCGACGTCTAGACTTCCATGTGGTAGCAGACATCTATACGTTCGAAGTGGTCAAGGAGATCACGTACCTTGGCACTGCCATTAACACCAAAAATGACGTCAGCCTGGAGATCAAGCGAAGAATAGCACTTGCCAATAGGTGCTGAGTAGGCAAATGTGCAATAGAGACCTCTCTCGCCGAGCAAAATTAGCACTCTACAAGACACTCATCCTACCCGTGCTCTTATATGGCGTAGAAGCATGGGTAGTGTCAATGACAGATGCAGCAGCGCTTGGAGTGTTCGAGAGAAAAATTCTTCGCAAGATCTTCGGTCCCGTTCGGATTGCGGACGACTTTCGCATTCGGATGAGCCACGAGCTGTACGAGTTGTACGACGACGTGGACGTGGTCCGCCGCATCACGATACAACGTCTGCGCTGGCTCGGCCACGTTGTGCGTATTGTGGTGATGACCATCTTGGTCACCATGTGGGATGACTGTACCAACTTGTTTAAATAGGCACGTGTCCAGAATATTATTTAATTAAGACACGGACACGTCTGTGCCTTTTGGTTTTCACTTTGATAATGATTTATTGGAAAAAATCAAAGCATGATCTAGCCTAAGTACATAATTAGTAAAAGCACGCGGTGAAGCCGTCGATGCCGGCAGCGAAGCTGCATAGTTATGTATTACATTTTATATTATGTATTCGAAGAATATGCGACAAAGCATATTAGCAAGAGAGAGAGAGAGAGAGTCTTATGTGCATATACATATACATGCACTCGAGTCGGAATGTAAAGCGACAAAGTATTGCAGTTAACTGTAACGAAAGCGTCGCTGATTAACTGTTCATATTTTGGAACAGTGTTCCCTCGAGATGTGCGCATACTATGTAAAGCAACAAAGTGTTGCTGTTTAAATGTTTTTTATTCGTTACAGTGTTCTCCCAATATATGCACATACTACAGTATGGATGAAGAATCTCCAGCTCAGAAGGTATTCGAAGCGAGAGTCGACTACGGGCGACGACGAAGGGGACGACCAAATCTCCGATGGAAGGACCAAGTAGAGCAGGACCTCAATCTATTGGGTATTTCCAATTGGAGGAGGCGCCTGGAGGAAGACGCTGAGGTCGGCCAAAACCCGAAATGCTGGCAAAAATCCTCTACTGAACCCTCGAGGGTGCCGGCTGGGTAGGATCTGTATAACCTCATTGTCAACGGGTAGCAGATCTCTACTATACGTCGATGTTTCAGGTACTGCAGATCCTAGCTGAGGACTCTGCTCCTTATCTTTTGGGCATCTGTCTGGAGAGTAGCAGGAGTAGCAGAGTCCATGGTACGAGGTGTCTGGTGGTCAGACTGAAAACGCTATGGGGGGGGGCTCCCATGAATAAAATTAGACAATATGTCTCAGTATGGAGCACATAAATAAATCAACCCGAGCTGGGATGTCAGCTCAAACGTCGGTGGAACGCGAGTTATATATGTTTGACATATACATACATGAGTTGTATTTTCAATAAATAAGAATTTACACAGTGCTGTAGTGCTGTACTGGTTTATTCAGAGAATTGATACAAAACTGAAGTTAAGCTGTGCAAGAAGTGCTATTTTATACTTGGATGTTGGCGGCAGCCAAACCGTCTGAGTTGTTTATAATTACGTTAGCATATTCTGACTTTGGAGTTGTGGTTAGTGTTTATATTGGGACTTTCAGTTTCAAGAGATTGCAAGCTTGGTTGTTTATGTTTACGTTAAAGAAGCTAGCAGTCCCAGTTTGGGTTATTAGTTTATAGTGGAAGCTTGAATGTTTATGTTTACATAATTGAAGATCGCAATCCCGATCTAATGGAATGCTTTGTATGTGTTAGTGTTGGGTAAGTGGTAAGTGGTGACAAATGAGATGGGGAAGTGGTAAGTGGTGACAAATGTATAACTCCTCCATCGCCAGAATTTGAATTCTCCTGAATTCTTTTAAAATTAACATGAATATTATTAGGTCTTAATTTTATACACAAGTAAAATATTAATATTAATATAATAATTGCAAATGTAATTGAAATGCCATAACTTATTTTTTTATGAAATTTTAACTCTGTGATTTCTTTTAAGTTTTCAAAGTTCTGTATTGAGAAGTGTTCAAAGTTTATTGTGTTTTTATAAGATTGGTTCAATAAGTTTGTTGGGTAAAAAAATCTATCATAAAATTCTATTTGTTCATTTGCAAAGCTTTCAGATAATGTTTGAATTTTACAGTTAACAAATTGTATTAAGTAGTTTCCATTTAATGTAATATTTCTTTGATCGCAATTTTGTTTTAATTTTTCGTTTTTACTGTTTCTTACAATTATTGTTTCATCATCTATTTGTTCTATACTGGATTTATTGTTGAATTTGAATTTACAATTGTTGTTTATTGTGCAGCTTTTACTTAATGTTAGTTCCCTTAAAATTACATTTTCTTTATAATCGTATATTTTATTACAAATTTGAGTAATTAGTAAATTTTCTTGATCAATTTGAATATTGTTGCTGTTAGGTATTGCAGTTATGAGTTTAATGTCTGTTTTTACAAAGTTTTTGGGTAGCTTGATTGCCATGACAATTGCGTTGTTTTTGTATTTTAATATGCCCATTCTGATTAATTTAATTTTGTAAAAATCTATTTTAAATTTATTTATTTCGTCTTTTGATAATATTTCTGGTAAAAATATATTGTTTTTTGCTGATGCAATGGTTTCTTGAATATAATTTAATTTTTCTTCAATATTTTTTAAAGTTCTCATTTGATCATTGAATAATATTTTTTTTATTGTTTCTTTTGTTTGGTTATTCATTTTGGCTGAAAGAAGTTTTATCATATTTCTGTCTTGATGGATTATGCCTGCTAGTCTGTTAATAGTATTATTCAAATGGTTGTTAATGTGAATTTGTTGGTTTAAGTTAGTGATTGCATTGTGATTATTTTGATCTATTATATTTAAGTGTTCTATAATTTCTTCCCTGTCCTCATTGTTCATAATGCCAAATAGCCATTTATGTACGGTGCCTATTCCATTAAAAATACCTCTTTCTGTTCGTGTTGATGGAGTGATAGAACTTACTTTTGCCCTTAGTAATTCTATTTCATCAATTAATGTTTCCTTATTTGCTATTTCGATATTCTTTATATTGTCATATATTTTATTGATTATTATAGTGATTTGATTAATGTCAATAATGTGCAAAATTATAATAGTTTCATTTACAATTTCTGTAGAATACATATGTATAGGGACATATCCTGCCTCCTCTTGAATTGGGACCACATGCAGTCTAGCATGTGTCATTGATAAAATCATTAAAGTGATTAATAAAATATTCTGAAAGTGCGAGTAAAAGAAAAAAAAAAAATGTATATATATATATGTATTTATTACTAAAACTGTTAATGTATATGTGCATGTATTTTAATTTTGTTCAATTTTTAATGGTCTTTTGATATTACATGGATGAATATCTTCTAGTTTGGCGTATCTAAAATACGGCTCATCTTTATGTCTTAATCTTTTGTAATTTTTAATTGGTCCTTCCTCTCTTTTTTCTTCATACTGTTCTCTTTCTTCATTTAGTTTTGTTATGCTTTTTTCTTTGTTAGCGCTTATTATTTCTTTAAGGTCTTGTGAGTTCTTTGTATTTTTAGCTTCGTTTGGGGAGCATTTTATAGTTGTGTGATACCTATTATTGTAAGTGTTAACAGCAATTTGAATTTTTGATTCTATCGAGATGTCTTCATCTATGCTATTGACAATTTCTATTAACGTGGAGTGAAGTCTTTCAATGTCTGCGTTACCTGTGTGCGAGTTTGGTTTTGTTAAATGTAACTCGACTTTTTCTTTATTTAAGAAACTTTGAATCTGTTCTGATCTAAATTCATTATCCATAATAATTTTGTTGGGTTTGCCAAATTTTGTGAATTGCTCTATTATAATTTGCAATTTTGCCCTCCAATTCCTATCTTTTATATTGTATGCAGCTACGAATTTTGTAAGTTTATCTATGATTGTAACAAATGATCGGTGTTTGATATGGAAAATGTCTATATGAATTATTTCATTTTTCTCTTGAGGAGTTTCTGTGATATTGAATTTTGCTTTGATCGGTTTCCTGTCATACTTAATTTCTCTACATTTTGTGCAGTTGGATATAACTAAGTTAATGTGCTCTCTAAGTTTTGGATAATAAATTTTGTCTTTCAAACTATAAAATGTCTCGTTCATGCCACTATGTAGGGATTCTTTTGTGTGATATAAAGCTATTTGTTTGTGGAGTTCCTGTTCGTCATTTATGTCTACTGCTCGTTTTGTACATTTTAAGAATTTTATATTTTTCGTGTCTTTAAAACTGTCTATTATAATACATTGTACTTTATAGTAAATGGAATCTGGTACTTCTGAATATATGCCAATAGTTCCCCTATTAATATTGTTTAAGAGTTTCTGTTCTATTTCTAAATTGTCGTCTGCTGGATTAATTTCAATAATTTTTCTGCCTTTATTTTTAATTATACTGTCTGTTGCTAAATATGTGATAATGATTTGAGTTTTGAATTTATTAACTATATCATCTGTTATATAAAAATCTATTGGTTCGTTCTCGTTTGCTGAGTGAATTGTGTCTGTCAATGCTAAATTTGATTCATTTATATTTTCTTTGTCTATAAGCGGGGCTGTTTCCTGCCTACTGAGGAAATCCGCTACTTTGTTATTTTTTCCTTTTAAATATTTGATATCACAATCAAATTCTTGTAGTTTCAATATCCACCTTTGATGTTTGTCCTTGAGGTCTTTCCTTTGTATTTTTTATTTAGATACATAATTGGTTGGTGATCAGTTATAATTGTAAATTGTGTGCCATATAGGTAATGCCTAAAGTAGTCTACGGCATACACAATTGCCAGAAATTCTTTATCTGTCGCGCTGTATTGCTTTTCGTGTTTGTTTAGGGTCCTAGATACGAATGCTATTGGCTGAGTTTGCTGTGATAACACTGCTCCTATTGCAAAATCACTCGCATCTGTCGTTAATGTAAAAGGTTTATCGAATTCTGGGAATTTCAAAATTGGATGTGAGCTTATAAGTTCTTTTAAATTTTCAAAAAAATCTATAAATTCTGGGTCATTTTTATTAATATTATTTCCTTTTTGTAAATATTTGATCATAGGGTATGCAATTTTTGAGTAATCTTTTATGAACTTTCTATAAAAACCAGTCATGCCTAAAAAACCTTTTAGTTGTTTTTCTGTTTTGGGATTGGAATAGCTAAAATATCTTGTATCTTTTTTGGATTTGGTCGAATTCCGTCTTTACTGAGTACATGTCCTAAAAATTCTGTATCTTGTTTCATAAATGAACATTTATTTACTTGTATTTTTAATCTGTGTTCTTGGAGTTTTTTAAAAATTTTTTCTAAAGCATGTTTGTGTTCTTCGAGCGTTGTTGAGAATATTAAAATGTCGTCTAAGTAGACTACACATATTTTGTTTATGTAATCTCTTAAAACATCATTCATTAATCTTTGAAAAGTTGCTGGTGCGTTTTTTAGTCCGAATGGCATTCTAACGTATTCATAAAGTCCTAATGGTGAAACAAATGCTGTCTTCTCTATGTCTTCTTCAGGCATCAAGATTTGATGATAACCTTTTGCTAAGTCCAATGTACTGAAATATTGAGCCCTACCAAGTTTGTCTAATATTGAGTCCATGAGAGGTAACGGATATTTGTCTGGTATTGTTACATGATTTAATCGACGATAGTCTACACATAATCTATATTTTTGTACTCCTGAATTATCTATTTTCTTTGGCACCATGCACATAGGTGAGCTGTATTTACTTCTGCTTTTTCTTATTATGCCGTTTCCTTTCATTTCTAAAATTTGTTTTCGAATTTCTTCTTCATATTTTGGAGAACACCTGTAAATTTTCGAATTGATCGGTTGGTCCGTTATTGTTCTTATATTGTGTACCACTGTATTTGTATTTGTCAATTGGTCGCCTTCTTTATAGTATAACTTGTTAAATCTTTTGTTTAGATTGGTAATAATTTCCTTTTCTTCGAAATTTAAATCTGTTAAATTAAAGCTTTCAATTTCACTTACTTCCAAAACACAAGCCTCTTCAGGATACTTGGAATGGAATGGAATTTCAGCATCATTTATCAGTTTAATTGTTTTCTTCTTGAAATCAATAAATTGAACGTTTCTTTGGATGAAGTCCATACCCAATAGAAAATTATATGATTTATCCAGGGGTAAAGCCACCCATCTTGAACGAACTTGTGGAGAATATTGAAATTCTCTTGGTGCTTCTGTCATAACTAAGTAATTATTAGTTTCAAACTTTGCATTAATTGTATGAATTGTTTTTGAATATTTTTCAATTATTTTGTAAAAATTTTCCTGCACTCTATTTGTGTTTAATATACTAATTGTGGATCCAGTATCTAACAAAAAAGTAAATTTACAATCTTCAATTGTTCCTTCTATTAAAATTTTTCTTTCATCCGAGGCTACTGGGTAAAAAAATCTTTAGGGATTTCACTTGTTGTACTTTTATTATCATCATCAATTATATTATCAACACTCATTGCCTCTGGGGGATTCTGTTTAACATTTTGACTTTCATTTTTATTGTAATTATTATTTGGATATTGATGTGGATTATTGTTAGTATTCTGATTTTGTTGATTATTGTTATAGTTATGATTGTATTGTGGATTAGTATTGTTATTCCTATTTTGTTGTTGATTGTTATATTGTCTCCTAGTATTTTGACTTTTTGGAAAATTGACATTATTATTGTTGTTTTATTATTATTATTGTTGTTATTATTATTATTATTATTGTTATTATTATTATTTCTTTGATCAATATTGTTACCTGAGTCATTCTCGGTATTTTTACGAATTAACAATCTTTGATTTAAATTTCCAAAATTTAGACCGATATATTTAGCAATTTCATTTCTAACCATTTGCACTGTTGTTAATGGCATTAGCGAGACTGCCATGGAGCCTGCAGCTAATTCTTTTATTCGTTGAATCAATAGTGAACTTAATATATTTACTAAGCTTTCATTATTTTCAAATACAGCAAAGTCTGTTATTTCTTCCACTATGTACCTTACCTTAATATCTAAATCTTTAATAGATGTCACTCTGAGATTGTTGATCTTCCTAGTCAAACCCATTTGGTCCATTCTTGGCCGGTAATGATGTCGCAATTTCTCCTTACATTCCTCCCACGTTGTCGGTGTGTTGATGGTGAGAACTGTTCTTGCCTGTCCTTGAATCTTCGTGCATCATCTGCATATTCCTGCATAATCTGGTCCACTGAAGCAATGAATCCATGGAGAGTACCATCTTGTCCAGTAAATGTTGGAAGATATCGAGTTTCCTTTTCAATCTGGTTTCTAGCTCTTGTTCTTGAGTTCTCATTTGGTAGTTGCATTTGTTGAACAACAATTTGAGTGAGAGCCTGAATGCAATTCTGCATTTCGTTTATATTTTCGTTTGCCATTTTAAAGTTTATATTTTTTTTTTTTAGATTTATCTTTGATTGTTAAATTGCCACTGGATTGTTTAGTTTTTAGTTTAGTTGCACAATTATGACTTTGTCCCTTTTTATGCCACTATTGTTTTACACTTTTTCACTTTTGGTGATAATTGTTATGCCTTTTCAGCTAAGTTCAAATATCACTTCTTAGTGTGTGTTTTGTTTTAACTTTTTCACTTTCGATAACACTTGTTATGCGTTTTCAGCTAGTTCAAATGTTACTTCTTAGTGTGTTATTAATTTATCCGTCCGTTCAGACCGGCTGCGCCAGTTATATATGTTTGACATATATATACATGAGTTGTATTTTCAATAAATAAGAATTTACACAGTGCTGTAGTGCTGTACTGGTTTATTCAGAGAATTGATACAAAACTGAAGTTAAGCTGTGCAAGAAGTGCTATTTTATACTTGGATGTTGGCGGCAGCCAAACCGTCTGAGTTGTTTATAATTACGTTAGCATATTCTGACTTTGGAGTTGTGGTTAGTGTTTATATTGGGACTTTCAGTTTCAAGAGATTGCAAGCTTGGTTGCCGGCCTATCGCCAGCACCTCCAAGGTTACGCAGCGGGGCACGGGGGGCTGAAGGAGAAGGCCAAAAATAAGGCGGCGACCCGCATTCACGTTCTACCGGCCCTGCCAACAAGAAGGTTGAGTCCATGACAAGCAAGCGCCAATGGTCCGCTGAGAGTCCCAAGCAAGGGGCCCCAGTGAGCAAGAGACTGCGAGCACCTGGCTCCACCCAAACGGACTCGAACAGAACGAGACAGAGAGGAACGGTTACTGAAACTGCCAGGCGGCATCTCGCCGTTGCTCTCATAGACAGAGGGGACCCTAACGGGAAAATGTCTGCAGAGCGGTGGCGGTTGACCCATAGTAAGCTAGTCGACGCACTGTTTGTCAGGATGGACAATGTCCCAGACAGTCCAATGACTTCTTTCGAAGGCACTGGCTGAATGAATGGTGTCAAGATCCTGACATGCAAGGACGACCCAACATTGCTATGGCTGCAAGCGACCGTACCCAAACTGGACGGACTGTGGGAGGGGACCAAGCTGGACGTGGTGGAAAGGAATAATATTCCGTCCATGCTGAAGGCGAAAGTCCTTTTCCCCATAATTGAGCAGGGCGAGCGGGCGCTTCAGCTGCTCAAAAAGCAGAACCCGGCCATACCGACGAGTGATTGGTCCATGCTGAAGGTTGATGAACCTTTACCCAGTAGTGGGCAGCACGTGATCATTCAGATCAATAAGAAGGCCGAGGATCTGCTATATAAGCGCAATGGGAAGATGGCGTGGGGCTTAGAGAGCGCGTACCTTCGCCTCAAAAAAGTCATCCCAATGACCAGGACACATACACGCTGAGGTCAGGGGAGGTTGAGGTAGATCTCGGTCTCGCAAGCGTGGCCGACGCCACCCAGCACCTCAGCTTGACTGATGAGACGGAGGAGGTGGGGGAGGAATTATCCATGCAGACGAAAGGATGTTTGCTGCTGGCATCCTGCTACATCCTGCCCACGACGTGCCGGCTCCACCTGACGAGCTGCGGAGGCTGGTGGACATGGTCTGCTCCTCCAACAAATATCTAATAATCGGAACGGACGCCAACGCCCACCATAGCGTCTGGGGAAGTCCCGACATAAATGACAGGGGTGAGTCAGTTCTTGATTTTATCCTAAACTATAAGCTTAGACTAGCCAACAGAGGTGAGGATTCTACCTATGTAGGTCCCACCTCTCGTAATGTGCTGGACTTAACTATTGCGACTGAGTGTACCAATGTTGAAGAGTGGAGGGTCCTGGATAGACCCTCCTTCTCGGATCATAAGTACATTCAATTTAACATTCCTTCAAACAGGGTACCTGCGGCTCAGCCGTTCAGAAATCCCCGTAATACGAACTGGGCGAAATTCTCTAGCCTTGTTTCCAAGTCTCTTGGTCCGCCGTGTAACATCAACTCGGTACAGGACCTAGAAACAACTGTCAATATCCTCTCAGCAGAACTACTTTCCGCGTTTCGCCAATCCTGTAGGCTCTCAAGACCAACGAGAAGATCGAAGCCACCCTGGTGGAACCCAGATCTCTCATCGCTACGTGGGGAGCATGTTTCAACTTGCTAAGAAGGCGGACAACGAATATGTCTGGGACGAGTACAGGTTTATCCTGAAGTCCTGCAAGATGATCTGATCATCTAAAAGGTCTTCATTTGATCAATATTGTTACCTGAGTCATTCTCGGTATTTTTACGAATTAACAATCTTTGATTTAAATTTCCAAAATTTAGACCGATATATTTAGCAATTTCATTTCTAACCATTTGCACTGTTGTTAATGGCATTAGCGAGACTGCCATGGAGCCTGCAGCTAATTCTTTTATTCGTTGAATCAATAGTGAACTTAATATATTTACTAAGCTTTCATTATTTTCAAATACAGCAAAGTCTGTTATTTCTTCCACTATGTACCTTACCTTAATATCTAAATCTTTAATAGATGTCACTCTGAGATTGTTGATCTTCCTAGTCAAACCCATTTGGTCCATTCTTGGCCGGTAATGATGTCGCAATTTCTCCTTACATTCCTCCCACGTTGTCGGTGTGTTGATGGTGAGAACTGTTCTTGCCTGTCCTTGAATCTTCGTGCATCATCTGCATATTCCTGCATAATCTGGTCCACTGAAGCAATGAATCCATGGAGAGTACCATCTTGTCCAGTAAATGTTGGAAGATATCGAGTTTCCTTTTCAATCTGGTTTCTAGCTCTTGTTCTTGAGTTCTCATTTGGTAGTTGCATTTGTTGAACAACAATTTGAGTGAGAGCCTGAATGCAATTCTGCATTTCGTTTATATTTTCGTTTGCCATTTTAAAGTTTATATTTTTTTTTTAGATTTATCTTTGATTGTTAAATTGCCACTGGATTGTTTAGTTTTTAGTTTAGTTGCACAATTATGACTTTGTCCCTTTTTATGCCACTATTGTTTTACACTTTTTCACTTTTGGTGATAATTGTTATGCCTTTTCAGCTAAGTTCAAATATCACTTCTTAGTGTGTGTTTTGTTTTAACTTTTTCACTTTCGATAACACTTGTTATGCGTTTTCAGCTAGTTCAAATGTTACTTCTAGTGTGTTATTAATTTATCCGTCCGTTCAGACCGGCTGCGCCAGTTATATATGTTTGACATATATATACATGAGTTGTATTTTCAATAAATAAGAATTTACACAGTGCTGTAGTGCTGTACTGGTTTATTCAGAGAATTGATACAAAACTGAAGTTAAGCTGTGCAAGAAGTGCTATTTTATACTTGGATGTTGGCGGCAGCCAAACCGTCTGAGTTGTTTATAATTACGTTAGCATATTCTGACTTTGGAGTTGTGGTTAGTGTTTATATTGGGACTTTCAGTTTCAAGAGATTGCAAGCTTGGTTGTTTATGTTTACGTTAAAGAAGCTAGCAGTCCCAGTTTGGGTTATTAGTTTATAGTGGAAGCTTGAATGTTTATGTTTACATAATTGAAGATCGCAATCCCGATCTAATGGAATGCTTTGTATGTGTTAGTGTTGGGTAAGTGGTAAGTGGTGACAAATGAGATGGGGAAGTGGTAAGTGGTGACAAATGTATAACTCGCGTGACTGCTACCACCAGCGGGCACGGGGGGGAGATATCCTCTCTGCGTGTCGCCAGCGGTCACACCTCTGATGCGGTGGGAGCAGCCCGAAACAGTTGCAACAACACTGACACAAACAAAAACTCGAGGTTGGTGCGCGCGAGTGCTGTGGTCTTAACCGACTCGGACCAAAAGAGCGCTGCGTCAATCTCTACGGTGGAGGGGGAACGTCTTCCTCGTCAGTCACCTCGGCCTATCGCCAGCACCTCCAAGGTTACGCAGCGGGGCACGGGGGGCTGAAGGAGAAGGCCAAAAATAAGGCGGCGACCCGCATTCACGTTCTACCGGCCCTGCCAACAAGAAGGTTGAGTCCATGACAAGCAAGCGCCAATGGTCCGCTGAGAGTCCCAAGCAAGGGGCCCCAGTGAGCAAGAGACTGCGAGCACCTGGCTCCACCCAAACGGACTCGAACAGAACGAGACAGAGAGGAACGGTTACTGAAACTGCCAGGCGGCATCTCGCCGTTGCTCTCATAGACAGAGGGGACCCTAACGGGAAAATGTCTGCAGAGCGGTGGCGGTTGACCCATAGTAAGCTAGTCGACGCACTGTTTGTCAGGATGGACAATGTCCCAGACAGTCCAATGACTTCTTTCGAAGGCACTGGCTGAATGAATGGTGTCAAGATCCTGACATGCAAGGACGACCCAACATTGCTATGGCTGCAAGCGACCGTACCCAAACTGGACGGACTGTGGGAGGGGACCAAGCTGGACGTGGTGGAAAGGAATAATATTCCGTCCATGCTGAAGGCGAAAGTCCTTTTCCCCATAATTGAGCAGGGCGAGCGGGCGCTTCAGCTGCTCAAAAAGCAGAACCCGGCCATACCGACGAGTGATTGGTCCATGCTGAAGGTTGATGAACCTTTACCCAGTAGTGGGCAGCACGTGATCATTCAGATCAATAAGAAGGCCGAGGATCTGCTATATAAGCGCAATGGGAAGATGGCGTGGGGCTTAGAGAGCGCGTACCTTCGCCTCAAAAAAGTCATCCCAATGACCAGGACACATACACGCTGAGGTCAGGGGAGGTTGAGGTAGATCTCGGTCTCGCAAGCGTGGCCGACGCCACCCAGCACCTCAGCTTGACTGATGAGACGGAGGAGGTGGGGAGGAATTATCCATGCAGACGAAAGGATGTTTGCTGCTGGCATCCTGCTACATCCTGCCCACGACGTGCCGGCTCCACCTGACGAGCTGCGGAGGCTGGTGGACATGGTCTGCTCCTCCAACAAATATCTAATAATCGGAACGGACGCCAACGCCCACCATAGCGTCTGGGGAAGTCCCAACATAAATGACAGGGGTGAGTCAGTTCTTGATTTTATCCTAAACTATAAGCTTAGACTAGCCAACAGAGGTGAGGATTCTACCTATGTAGGTCCCACCTCTCGTAATGTGCTGGACTTAACTATTGCGACTGAGTGTACCAATGTTGAAGAGTGGAGGGTCCTGGATAGACCCTCCTTCTCGGATCATAAGTACATTCAATTTAACATTCCTTCAAACAGGGTACCTGCGGCTCAGCCGTTCAGAAATCCCCGTAATACGAACTGGGCGAAATTCTCTAGCCTTGTTTCCAAGTCTCTTGGTCCGCCGTGTAACATCAACTCGGTACAGGACCTAGAAACAACTGTCAATATCCTCTCAGCAGAACTACTTTCCGCGTTTCGCCAATCCTGTAGGCTCTCAAGACCAACGAGAAGATCGAAGCCACCCTGGTGGAACCCAGATCTCTCATCGCTACGTGGGGAGCATGTTTCAACTTGCTAAGAAGGCGGACAACGAATATGTCTGGGACGAGTACAGGTTTATCCTGAAGTCCTGCAAGATGATCTGATCATCTAAAAGGTCTTCATGGAGAACCTTTTGCTCAGACCTGGACAATATTAAAGACACCTCCAGACCTAGTCTGCTCAAGTCAGGCGATGGAGTGTGGACGGAGAGCAGCGCTGAAACTCTTGAAGCACTGCTCTCAACTCATTTCCCGGGATGTATTGGAATAGAGAACAGTGACTGGCAGCTCTTTCCTAGTCTCCCAGTTATGAGACCCCCTGCCGGTCTAATTACAGACAATAAAATAATTTGGGCTATCGACTCCTTTGCGAAGGTCAGGTCGCCCGGTCTCGATGGACTTTCGCCAGCAATGCTGCAAGCCAGCAAGCCCACGATTGCTCCGTGGCTATCGTGAATCTATTCGGCGTGCCTCGCATGGGGTCATATCCCCACTCTTTAAAGGACCTCGAAAGTCATTTTCATGCCCAAGGCGGGCAAATGCAGTCATGTGGTTCCAAATGACTTCCGGCCTATCAGTCTAACCTCTTTCCTGCTAAAAACATTGGAAAAGCTACTAGATTTGCACATCAGAAGCAACTCAATGCATCTGTCCCCAAATCAGCGTGCGTATACTAAGGGCAAGTCCATTGAGACAGCTCTCCATGCTCTAGTAGCCTCCATCGAAAAAGCAGACCATTATAAAGAATATGCCTTAGGTGCATTTCTAGATATTTCAGGCGCCTTCAATAACGTCACTACTGACGCTATTATGAAGGGCATTACCTCAGTAAACACGGCCCCAGCGATCTACAGGTGGGTCAACCGCCTTCTTTGCGACAGGCGGGTGGTGGCTACGTGGGGTGATGCGGCCATTAAAAAGGAAGTGCGAAGTGGCACTTCTCAGGGTGGGGTTCTCTCGCCTCTCCTTTGGAATTTGGTAGTAAATAGCCTACTTCAAAAATTCACTAGACGGGCCCCAAAGTTAATTGGCTTTGCCGATGACATAAGCATTCTGAAAACTGGGAAATGCCCAACCACCCTTAGTTCTGTAATGGAACTTACTTTACGAGAAGTTAATGCATGGGCCGAATCAACCGGGCTCAGTATTAATGCTGACAAAACGGATCTTATCCTCTTCACGAAGAGGTATAAGGTACCTGCGTGGTCCTCCCCAAAAATAGGCGACACTATGCTAAAGCCGAGCAGTAAAATACCTAGGTGTGGTATTGGACAGCAAACTGTCATGGAAGCTCAACGTACTAGAAAAGGTGAAGAAAGCCACCGGACCCTTGTACATGGCGAGAAAGATGCTTAGTTGCACTTGGGGCCTCTCTCCTAATCTAATCCGATGGATATATATCTCAGTTGTTCGCCCTATCCTCACCTATGGCATTCTAGTGTGGTGGCAGGCTGCGGAAAAAAAGGACGTATCCATCATGGAAAGGGCACAGCGTCAAGCGCTATTGTATATCACAGGCGCTATCAGGTCGACGCCTACTAAAGCCCTTGAGGTAATAGCTGGTGTCGAACCATTGAACCTATACGCGGAATCCATAGCCGCAAAATCGTCCCTAAGGATTGCCGCAACACGCAATCTGGGTCTGCTAGGCTATGGTCACAGCGCCATTTGTAGGGAGACTAGTAGAGACTTGGACTATACTATCCCCCTTAATAGTACCGACCATATTAAAACAATATTCTTGGAACCGGACTGCTGGCGGGAAGGGTTATGCATTCCCGAAGCCCTCAACCTCTTCACCGACGGGTCGAAGATGGATGATGGTGTCGGAGCGGCCGTATACTGTCCAGACCCGGTCTCCAAACATTCCTATAAACTCCCAGACCACTGCAGCATCTTCCAGGCGGAAGTTTTTTGCCATTGGCAAGGCTGCCGAATTGGCTCGGGGTTTACAGCGTAATCACACCTCTATTAACATCTTTGCCTGGCAGCCTGGCTGTCAAGGCTGCAATAAGATCAATGCACTCTGATGTGGTCAAGTCCAAAGTTGTCCTGGACAGCAGAAGAGCAATAGAGTCGCTGAACGCATCTGCGGTCGTGCGTATCTATTGGATCCCAAGCCACCAGGACATCGTTGGCAACGAGATCGCAGATACTCTCGCCAAAGAGTGTGTTGGCCTTGATGTCGGTAACAATGTTCCGATATCCCAGCGAACTCAAGGCAGGGAAATTGAGGTGCGCTCTAGACTTCAGTGGGACGCGAGCTGGAGCAATGCCAACTCGTGCAAAACTGCAAGGCTGATGTGTGCCTCTACTAACAAAAACTTAACCAAATTGGTCATGCAGCTTTCAAGGAAAGACTGCAGGCTAATGCTAGGCATTTTAACTGGTCACTGTCTGTCAGCTGTCCATGCTGGGTATCACGAACAGTGATCAGTGCAGGAAATGCAACGAGCCCGGGGTTAAGGAAACAGTTGAGTATCTTCTCTGTAGATGCCCAGTGTTATCCCGACTCCGACTGAAATACCTCAATTAGCCGTGCCACAACGATCTTCGTGACTTTTCACGGCTACCTCCTAGGATGCTGGTGGCTTTTGACAAAAATGCATCCATACTGTGCGACTTCTGAGAAGAAGATACGCTCTACCGGTACAGCTACGCACCTCCACTGGTCTATGCTTTGCCTTGTACAGGGGCAGCCGGTCCCACCTAACCTGACCTAATGTCTAACTCTTCAAATTGCGGAATTAGTCTAACAAATTACTTTTAATGTATGGGTAATTCCATGACGGAATTTGTCCCGTGCAAGACTCTTTACATTGAAAATAACATAAACTGAAAAAAATTTAAAAATAAGAAAAGTTTATTTTTATAGCTCTAGATAAGTACTTTAATTATAGCTAAGAGTGGTTTTGGAATTTTCGTTCTGTTTTGTTTTCTGTTGTGATAATTGCAAAAATTAACCAATTCGTACGCACAAACAAAAAATGAACGAATTTATATATATTGTCGTAAAACAGATGAAGTTCCTAAAATCAATCTTAGCTGTAAATATAGTGCTTATCTAAAGCTTTAAGAATAACATTCACTTATTTTTAAAATTGTTTCAGTTTATGTTATTTTCACTGCAGTGCACTCATATGCAAATACATACACAAGTGCAAGGCCACAGAAGTAAGCTATACTTACGGTGTCTTCAAAACTGTTTATGACTTTTACATATTAATGATTATATCAGTTGTCCTAAAGCTGCTTGTTGCGGCTAAAATGGTATAGTTACTGTCACAATTTTAAACAAGTAAGAAAGAGTGTGCTTGACTGTGAGATACCCGCTACCCATTTTTAATAAAGGCAAAATATTGCAGTATTATTTTCAAAATATACCAAAAATACTAAAAATATACCAAATGGTATGTTTGGTATATCGATATAGTACACCATTCAAAATATACCATAGACTGCACAATGGACCAGATTGTCGGCCAAAGCAACTAAGAGCCCTAGTACGAGTAAGTAGTATTTCTTTAATAACTTCCACAATTTTTATCTGATCGCAACCAAATTTTCAGGAATCATAACTACTACAGTAATTATTGTATATACTAATTCACAACTCTAGATTTAAAATTACGCTTGTTATTGGATTTTTTTGACTTGCGGGGGCGGAAGTGTGCGTGGCAAAAACTTACAACAAACTTGATCTGCGTGCAAACATAACCAAATTAGAGCTCTATCTCTTATAGTCTCTGAGATCCAGTGTTTCATACGGACAGACGGACTTGGCTAGATCGTCTGGGCTATTGACGCTGATCAAGAATATATATGCATTATAGGGTCGGAGATACCTTCTTCTACCTGTTAAAGGTTATGCCTGCCGGCATAAAGTTATAATACCCTTCTACCCTATGGGTAGCGGGTATAAAAATAAAGTCGTAAGAAAGGCAAACAATATTTTAACCTATTATGGTACGGTATTCGAGCATCTGCATAAGTTAAAATTAATTAATAAGATAAGTTCATGCTTATAATATTTTTTACTTTTAGTTTACTCTATTTAATAATATGCAATTAACAAATACGATTGGGTAGGAGCTTTATACATTTTCCAGCACTTGCATTGATTTTAAATCCTTAAGGATACAATTGTATCTTTAATTCTGGCTCTTTCATATACTTTGCGTAATAACAAGCCCAACTCATTTTCAAGTCTTACCTCTCCACACCGAGTTCTATCTATGTCGAAATAAAACGAATTAACATATACGAGGTGTGTTCAAAAAGTAAGGTGACTTTTCAAATTTCGCGGGCAACATATTTTAGATTATCGATTTATTTGTTTTATGTTGGTACACTCTTCCCTAACATCTGTACCAAGTTTCAATTGAAACCCCTTTTTTGTTTGGTGGTGAGAGGCGTAAAGGTTACAAGTTGTTTTGCGTGCTCGGCGATATTTTGCTATCGAAAAATATGGATCAAAGGATTTGCATCAAATTTTGTGTAAAAAATAAAATTAAGTGCTTCGAAACACTTGAAATGTTGACAGTGGCATACGGTAAAACTGTTCTGAGTAAAAAAATGTTTACAAGTGGTACAAACTCTTCCAAGATGGCCGGGAAGATGCCAATGACAAGCCTCGCTCTGGACGCCCAAGCACGTCAACAACTGATGAAAACATTCAAGCTATGAAGAAAATTGTTTTGGAAAATCGTCGAATCACTATCAGAGTAGTTGCTGAAGATGTCGGTATATCGCTTGGCTCGTGCCATTTTTTCAAACGTTTTGGGCATGAGTTGTGTGTCAGCGAAGTTTGTTCCGAAATTGATGAACTTTGACCAAAAGAACCGTCGCATGAGCATCGCTCAAGAGCTGTTGAATGACGTCAACGACGACCCAGATTTACTCAAAAGGGTCATAACTGGTGACGAATCATGGGTATATGGTTATGATATCGAAGGGACGGAGATTTGCAACAATTGAAGAGATAAAGACTGCATCGCTGAAAGAGCTCAAGATTATACTGAAAAGTGCTTATGGGAAGTGCTTTGAGTGCTTTGGAAAAACCGTTGGCATAAGTGATCTGTATCTGAGGGGGATTACTTTGAAGAGGACAACATAAATATTGATAAATAAATTAATAGTTTTTCTTGAAAATACAAAGTCACCTTACTTTTTGAATACACCTCGTATAAACGGGAAAGACGAAAATCGATATATAAGGTTTGAGGAACTTTGGAACGACTTTCTTAAGTCAATGACATAACAGCATCTCGATTCTGTGGCATAACTCTTCGTGAGACATGTGATAACAACTGCACACATCGTTTGGTGCCCTGGGATAACTTACCAATTGGGACTGATGCTCTTGACTGCCCCCACACCTACGCCACTGCCATTGGTTGACAAGTTTTACCGCAAAATTAATTATCATTTAAATAAACTGTTATAAGAGGAATGCAAAAAAGCTTCACAAAAGCTTTAATATTATTATATTTCTAAAGCTTATCTTTAGAAAGCTTCTTAATTTAATAATATATTTCTTTGTAAGCAAATATACTTCATAATAAAAAATATAATTGAATTCCGCCTTTTATCATGCCACACCTACTTTTATTTAGTTGCTTAAAATGCCTTTGAATATATATTTCAATTTTTAGAACGATACCTTACTTCGTTAAAAAAGTTCCAAACACATTGCTCCTATTTTCTTATATGAGGATCAGTACATGGCTAGTTTGGCTCATTTTGTCGAATTAAAAAAAAATTATAAGTTAAATAAATTAAAAAAAAAATTATAAAATTTGTTGTAAAAAGATGAATTAGAATTGACTCCAACATAATTGGAAAATGCGTATTTTTTTTTAATATATTAAAATGCCTTAAATACCTCGAAATACCTTATGTACCTCATAGTGCAATCTTTAAGGTTCACGGCGCGAGCTAGGAATTCATTTTAGACACATGGTTTCATGGTGAAATTTTCTTAGAATTCTTCGTAGATTCAGATTATGGGGGACGATTTTCAGGATTTTTTTGACAGGAACAAATTGACCCGCCCTAATAGATATATTTCCGCAGGACAATGGTGTTGTGACAAATGTAACGTTCGCACACTTGTTGCTGTTGATGCCTATGTTCTATTTCTGGGCCGTGCTTCAGTGGCAATGTCAATGCTTACGCTTCTTTTTTAGCACTGCAGTATCATCGTCTAAGCCGGTGAGGATGCTGTGGTTAGGCATGTCCGCTGTGTAGAGCGTATGCAGCGTAGGACCTAGGACGATTTGTTGATTTTACTCAATCAACGACGACTCTGAAACTTCTGTCCAGGATCTTTGGACAAACTGGCAAAGCAGGTGTACTAGCTAATTTTCAAAACCTCTCACAGTCAAACAGCTTATTACTAAGCTGTGAGTGAGCAGACACTTGTTCATCCTTATTCTGGCAGATCACAATATTTGTTTACAGTTAAAATATAGTTTCTGTCTATCCTCCACCTTTCGTTTGCGCTTTGCAGTGACTAAAGATAGAATTGTGTGCAAGATAAACACAAGTTGGGAAGATTTGAGTTCGATCTCTTTCTTGCAAGATGATTTATTAGTCAAGCGCATACGTCTTTACAACGCGAATATCAACAAGCGACAGGCTGGCAATTAAATTACTGCTTAAGCGCTAGTACCTATAAAGTGCCCTCCTTGATCTTGAATCTTGGCTTTACTTGGTACTGTAATGCTTTTAATATATATTAATAAATTAAAGACAATGTCCATAACACAGTTTTAGAAAGCCACAATTTACTTTTGTGGTAGTCTACTTTATTATTAAATCAAAAACTAAATTCAAATGTGTAACTGCAACTTGACAAAAATAGTCATCTGAAATTATTTGGAGAAACATAAAAATCTATATCCAATAGTAAATCATATTTCCATTCAACTTATAGATATTGTGATTTCGATTAAACTTTAAACTTAAAGATAATAAAACTTTTTCTCAAGCGCATTCTGTGGAATGGCGTGTATGTTTGTCCCTACAAGGGTTGCTAGCTTTTTAGCATATTGGCAAACTGCTGGAACGCGTGTAGTGCCCGACCAATTGTAATATAAATGACACATCTTATATGTGAGTTTTTGAATTTGATCGGGACTCAATCGAATTTTGCTATGGACTACATTGTAGCTTGTGGGGGCAACCGTCCCATGACGAACTGCCTGAGACACTAAATAAAAGTCGTAACGTTCGGGCATTGTGATTACATCATCAACCACGGTCCCAGGCGGTGGATTTTGTTTGGACGATGTGAAGAGTCGGGTGTTCGCCGCCCTTGACACCACAATATATGCAAGCATTGGCGGTGTTGTAGACCCAGCGCGTTGATATTCAGCTTCAAGCTTTTCTACAATATCCTTAACCTCATATTCAACTAAGTGTTTTAGCGAGCCTGAGCTCACACCATCACGATAAAATACTATCCTGGCCGGTAACTTTTGGTGCTCGCGATGATATTGTCTAAGAGCCTTTAACATCATTGGCCATAAATTGTTGGCCATCACATCGTATGCGCTACATTCAGCCACAGTACTAAAGTATGTCGAGTTTTGTTGTTGGTCCATCGAAGCAACCAAAGCTCCATAGGCCTTCGAGCGATCACGAGTGCATTTTGCTATATCAAATCCAATTGTCATCAACCCGGATAACGGTAAATCTATCATCCATGGGGTATAGCCCAGCTTGCAATTGATTTGTATAGCAATTTTTGTAGCGACACTCATTCCCCTTTGAGTGGCTTTTGTTGTTACCACTTGAGTAGGAATCGCTTTATCCACGCATCCTCTCTTTTTGATCGACGAATATCTAAGGGATTGTTTTGAAGTATAAATATAGTCAGTAATAAAAATTGTAATTTTCAAAACAAACCGTTCGGTGTTGTTATTTGGCACGAGGCATAAAATTAACTGTGGATCAATGCGGGCACAGTCGTCTAGGGCTTGAATGTAACTGCCAGTGCGATCATCGTAAATCATAGTTCTGAAAAAGTTTTATCTCGTTGTGAGTGGCAGTCTTCGTAAGTCGAAAAAATTAACTTACTCGCGTGGGCTTCTGATTTGAAAACCCATGCCACGCGCAACTTGATTTAAATTCTGAAGCAGTGTGCGAAGATCTCGAGAGTTTCGTTGTGGTGCAATAACTGCCCAGCGATCAAGTCCTTGACGGGGTGTAGTAAACATTTGATTATCCCGAAAATAACGCGTCCAATCGGCCTGATCCCCAGCGGAAATGCTAATAAAGGTAAGAGACGATAAGTAGTTTTATTTTTAAGGTGCAAGCAAGGTAGTAAAAAAAAATTTTTTAGAAGTCCATTAATTTGATTACTTACCGATTATTAAGGAAGAGGATTTTTTGTGGTGAAATTATACGTCCTTGAATCTCAACAAGATTCTCATCTAGCTTCATGTTCCAATCATTCAGTACCCTTACACTTTCGGGAGTCGTCTGCAACCTTCGGTTAAATGTGCGCAAGCGATCGATACGTCTGGCTGGATTTAACTGTGTGTGATCTGCCATCGCGCGTTTAAGTCTGTAAAAATTAATTTGAGCTATCGTATCCGAAATGAGTCCATTCAGTAACTTACTGAAAGTTGGAACGCATGTTATCTGTAAGCCCAGTAACGCGGCACAGCTCTGGAATGAGAATAACCAATTCGTTGGCGTTTGTGTTTTGAGCTTTATCTTTATTCTTCGAAACAAGCAATGGTTGTCGGTGATCCCGAATGCGAATGTTGTATTTCTAAAAAACGAGATGTAGACAAATTGCGAAAATCGATTTAGTTATCCGCCCTTATTATTTAGGGCGCTATACTTACAGTTAAATAGTATTCTACAAAGCTTATGTCTCTTCCCTTGCAATTAAATGTAGCAAGTGGTGATTTTGTAAAGTCAACATCATTAATACGATATGTTTTGTTGTTATAATCAGTGAGCACAATTAAGCCCAAAACGTTCATGCGAAATTCCTCCTGATGCCGAGCAGGATTCTGGGAACTGCGAACAAGAATGTCGTAAACGGTTTCGGTGCGCATAACTTTATGTGCGATTTCGCTACACAACATAATATCTCTTTCGTGCTGTCGTATTGAAGTCTCGTAACCAGGCCATAATTCTAAGGAAAACTCACGCATCGATACCTATATTCGAACAATTAGCAAATAGTACAAACCTTTTAAATTCAATTTAGTTTACCTTTGCGTGCGGATCAAATAGATTACGTCCGACCTGCTCTAGGTTAAGTCCCTTCATAGAACGTCGCAATATCAAATTCAGCACTTGTAAAAAGCGCTCCTCCGCTGTTGATATAAAACCCACAAACTTAATTGTAATAGTGTAGTCAATATCCTGCTTAGATTTTCCGTTAAGAATTGTAACATCCTGCTCAAATTTTTTCGTCGTAAATAACTGTTTGCCATCAAAAAGATAGCCTGTTCCCAATGCTGCAGCATGCTCCGATAATATGCCACAGCGTACTCGGAGAAGCTCAATCTCTGGCGATAAATCAACATGGTAGTGCACAATGCGCCATTTAGGAGTGGTGTTCAGTCGAAAATAGTTCGACAATAACTGAATCGGTGCGCCTTCTTTTCCAACCTTTGACACCACTTCGACAGGTCTTGTGTGAACAATTTCAAATCGATCCATACGTTTCTGAACTCGATTGCTCCCATTTCCACCCCCAGTTGCTGGTCCACGCGGTGTATTTGTCTCACAAGCTGCAGTTTGACGAGATGTGGAAGGCCTATCGTCTTTTGGTGATGGGGCGTTCCTAGGATCCAAAGTGCGCGATGCGCTACTGTTCGCTTGTCCTCGGAATAGTTTTGCATTCTGTTTCGGAATTGTTAGAAATTAACAAATTACAATTATTTATCAAAGCATAACATATTTTATGCTTATATTTGTAAAGGACGGATATGGCTAGATCGTCTCGGCTCTTGGCGCTGATAAAGAATATATATATACTTTCTAGGGTCGGCGAAGCCTTCTTATGCCGGTTACATACATTTCCTGCCGGCACAAAGTTATAATACCCACTCCATACCGCACTGAGGTATTTTTTTCTTTGTAAATATTGATATAATTAGGGTTTTTATCAGAGAACGGCACGGGTATACACACTCAACCGGTGAACCGGTTACTCATGTGCCTTTTCGATACACTTCTACTCATGAGTATGAGTATCTCATGAGTACAAGTGTCTAAAAAAGCTTGTACTTATAAGTACGGGTGCCTAAAAACATAATATATGAATATACATAATATATCTGTAAATAGAATAACACATTAATAATTATATATATATGTACATATATAAATTTATATATGTAAATATAAAAGAATATACATTTAATTTCAGAAAAACGATGTATTATTGCTATCAATTCAAATACAATAAACAAAATTATGTTTCTGCATTTAGTCATTGAAAAATAAAATAAATAAATTATACATATGTATATAATAATTAATTCATGTCTTTCTATTTTTCTATGTCTTATATTGAAAAGCAATACAAAAACAACAAAAACAAACGCAATAAATTTGACGTCTCCAATGCGGCGCACAACTAACCGAGTACTCGGTCGTGAAACTCATTCGTGTATTGCGTCGCCGTTTGGATAGGGTAAATTTTCTACTCATGCCTTTACCACATTTGCCAAATCCGTTTTAATCAATGTCCCACTCAGTCAGTCAGAACTTTGAGTGAGAGTACCCAATGCTGCTTTGACTGTATTCATGCAGACCTCTAGTACATACTACTGTGGGCAAAAAGTAAGGTGAATTTGTTTGTAAAATTAAAAATCTTTATTTATTCTTCTAAATCAATATCATGCCCTTCAAAGTAATCCCCTCCCGATAAAATACCCTTATGCACAAATAGTCCCTTTTCGGTATAGCCATCAGTGCTTTCTTCGATTCAACTTTTATCTCCTCAATCGACTCCAAACGCGTTCCCCGAAATGGTCTCTTGAGTTTTGGGAATAGCCAGAAGTCACACGGAGCTAAATCAGGCGAATATGGTGGCTGCGGAACGATATGCGACGAATTTTTGGCGAAATGGCAAGAAAAACGTATACAGAAATTTGTCGTTTCTGGTACCAAACAAGATTTGACATTTCGTAGGTCCAAATGGTCCTTCAAAATTGTTTTCACAGATCTTTCTGATATTCCGATCATATTAGTAAGAGACCTTACTGATATTAACAGTCAACCGACGATTTTTCCGCACTAATTCCTCCACTTCATTGACATGTTGGTCATCTGTTGTAGCCGATGGTCGTCCGGAGCGCTCCAAGTCATCAACACGTTCTCGACCCTCTTTGAAGTGTTTGTACCACTTATAAACATCTTTTTTTGTGACATGGTAGAATCACCAAAGATCTTCCGCAACATCCTCAACGTTTCCGCAGTTGAAATTTCATTCGGCAAACAAAGATTTGATGGCACTTCTCATTCAGACATTGTAAAATTCGAAAAATGCACTCTTGGTCGTTTAGAAAACACAAGCGTAAATATATTACTGATAATGAGATTCATATGAAATTTGGCCCAGATGTCATCAGCAGTCCTGCCAGCACAAGAAAAAAAGAACTATGCCGAATTGTTAGACCCGCGAAGTTTGAATTGAAAATTCAAAGCATCAATAAGGGTGGGGGAAAAACACCCGAGTATTTGCTCAGACACTCGGGTGTTTTCAGAACTTGAGCAGATACTCATAAGACACAAGCCATTTCGTCACGAGTGCAAAAAATGATTGGGTGCACGAACAACTACCATCGGCAAGTCACAAGTGTCTTTAAGCCGAGTATTAAAAATGATCGGGTGCACGAAGAACAACCAAAAGCAAGACACAAGTGTCTACAAGACGAGTGTCTAAAATGATCGGGTGCCGAAAGGCAAGTGCAATAAAGGCCTGAGTATGGCATTCACTCATACTCGCTGCACCGGCACTCAAAAACGACAGTTCCATATTAATACTGGCGAGCCAGTAGAGCAAACAGGAGGTAAGCAAATTGATCATAAAGCAAACTGAGCAGGCTACGTATGCAGGCCAATATGCAATCAGAAGGGTTCGCAATTTCATACAACGATGTTGATCAGCCACAATATAATGATCAAAATATAGAAAATTAAATCGTTCCTCCTTACCGTATTTTCAATGTAAACCGAGGGAAGGAAAACCCCTCAACTTAACCTTAACTCATACAACATCATAATTTCTTAAACTTTTTCAGTCTTTATGACATTCTAATTCGATTTTCCAACTCTAACCTCTATAAAACCCTGTTCGTGGAATCAGTCGAAAAATTGGCATACTACAATAGCTGTTGACGAAATACAAAACTGACATATCTATACGTACCAGACATTATCCATACTCCTATCTTTGAAGCATGAAGTCGAAAAACTGATTAAAGATATAATAAATAATAGCTCAGTTAGATAATAAGATATCGAAAAAATTCACTTCCCTTTGGTCTAAAAACTCACCTTCCATCGTCTAAAGAACTTTGGACCACATTCTTAGAGATCACATTGAAAAGATTTGTCTACATAGGCGATATTATTGATTTTAGTAAAACGGAAACCGAGCATAGTCAACATCTAGGACAAGCCAGAAAAGAAGCAAATTTCGTGGGATTTACAATATCTGATAATGGCGTAAGGGCCAACTCGGAAACAAGTAAAAAACAATAGAATACACACCTATCTCTAGATCGTTTTTATGGTTGTCCGCACACTATCAAATTTCTTCAACAACTTGGAAGAATATCGACAAAAGTATCAGAATATATTTTAATTCACTTCGATAACGAGGCTGTTTGAAGATTTCGTTAAATCAAAAATGACAAAAAGCTCTGCAGACGTTTTTTAAGTTATCCGAATTTCAAAAATAATTCCATCTGATAATAGATGCATCAGAGCAGTGCTAGAACAAGAAGGAAAGCCTATTAATTAATTAATCTCGTCCTCTTACAAAAACTGACGAGAATTATGCTACTAACGAAAAGGAAATTAATGAATTAATTATTAACTTACTTGTACGTTACAGCAAACATATACGGATCACTAGCCTCTTACATTCTCACTATGTAACAAAAACATAACGCACATACCATAACATTGAAAATATAATTCAAAAAAATTTGACTACGAACTGAAAAGAAAGGTTCTTCAAACGTAGTAGCAGACGCACTTTCTACAACTCCTCAAAAGCATGAAGTTGATTAACGTTTTAAAAAAATCAGTATTTCTACGCACAGAAGATATTTCATAATATAATTTTGAAATCACTTTTCCAACCATTCATGGACACATTAGCAAAGAAAAAGAAATTAATAACTATATTAGGAGTAAAACTAGACTCATAAATAGTAAAACGAATCTATACAAAAAAATTAATGTTATTGTAAAAACATGTTTGTAAGCTATCAAATTACAACAGGTATAGAATTTACTAAATAAGGCATATAACAATTCACATACTGAAAAAATTCAATACGCTAAAAACATTTAGGCAAATCTCTCAGTTAAATCGACATTCACTTTTCAAAAATTATTTAAATAACATAATGAAATAAAATACGATAATATAACTATTTGAATTTTTACTATATATGGTTTTATTCAAGAATGCGAAAAAAAATTGTGAGAAGACACTTTGTAACAGACAGTATTCTTGGCCTAAGGGCTAAGCAAAGACTCCCGCATAGCACCAAAACTACAGAACCAAGTCTATCAACCGTCAACACATTCCAGACATAGTGACAGACACCATTATACTTTACTACTTATACTGGCAACATTCGGAATAATGACAATATTGGCATGGAAGCTTAAGTCTCCCCAAAGTTAAAAAAAACCACAGAAGCACTAAAATGCTAAACAACAGGCTGTAGATCTCGTCCGAAGACGTTTGCATTTAAAGGGAGTTAAGGCAAGGCATTACAAAATTAAGTCTGTGCATAGCCACTCCAAATGCACTGCAATGCACCTAGAATCTACACGTAGCTCTGATCAGCATAAAACGCAACCATTGCCAAGTGCGCTGCATCAGCATTAACTAAGTAACCAGCAGTCAGAAAACGGCATTTAGGCATCATCGTGGGAATCAACGACACCCTTAGCGGCATCCCCTGCAACAGCGACAACTTTAGCAGAGTTCTTTTTATACCCGCTACCCATAGGATAGAAGGGTATAACTTTGTGCCGGCAGGAAATGTATGTAACAGGTAGAAGGAGGCATCTTCGACCCTATAAAATATATATATTTTTGATCAGCGTCAACAGCCGAGATGAACTAGCCATGTCCGTCTGTCCGTCCGTCCGTACGTTCGTATGAAACACTGGATCTCAGAGACTATAAGAGATAGAGCTATAATTTTTCGACAGTATTTGTTGTTTGCACACAGATCAAGATTGTTTCAAATTTTTTACCACGCCCACTTCCGCCCCCGCAAATCAAAAAAATCGAATAAGCTTAATTTTAAAGCTAGAGCTATTTTGGTATATAAAAAAAAACAACCATAGTAATTGTGATTCCTGCAAATTTGGTTGCGATCAGATAAAAAGTGTGAAAGTTATTAAAGAAATACTTTTGTATGGGAAAAACGCCTAGTTGCTTCGGCTGACAATCTGGTATATTGTGCCGTCTATGGTATATTTTGAATGTGGTACTATATCGATATACCAAATAAACAATTTGGTATAAAATTAGTACTTTTTGTATATTTTGAGAAAAATACCGCAATATTTTGCTTTTATTCAAAATGGGTAGCGGGTATCTCACAGTCGAGCTTTACTTTTTTTTATTCTTTTTACTGTGTTTTATACTTTTACACTTATATATTCCACGTGGACCTTTTCCGAGAAACCTTAAGTTTGTATTTATGTATTTGTTATATGTCTACATGATTTATATATGTATGTATGGAACTGACAGAAAGCAAAATTCTCAAATACCATACAAAAATACAAATTCTCGATCGACAACAACAATCAGTTAATTTAGAAATGCTGGTGAAGATGTCCACAAATAACATTTATGAAAAGAAAATTTTCTTGATGATAATCATTATGTTATGTTTACTCATACATACAAACTAGAGCGTTTTCCACGATATGTATCAGGCTAATTGTTTTAAAAGTGGTACAAGCTTTAATTTCTAAGCTTCTATATGATTGTTTTCTTCTTTCTTATCACTGCGTGTTTCGTTTTATTTATGCTGACATTGAACTTCCACTTCGTTTCTCTTTGCATTGATATTTGATCACAAATATGATTTTTTTCTTCTGTCTTATCACTGCGTGTTTCGTTTCACTTATGCTGACATTGAATTTCCACTTCTTTTCTCTATGCATTGATATTTGATCTCAAACGAGCAAATGACCGCTTCAAGAACATGTACATTTTTATGTACGAATATTTATATATACATATATGTATATATATGAAAAGAGAGAGAGAAATCAATGTAGGCATAAATATTGAATTTATATGCATATGCATGGATACGATTGCCTGCAAAAATAACAAGTTCTGTTGAAAGAAAATTATAGGTTTATCTCATATAGACGGACGCACAGACGGACCTGACAATATTGTATCGGATGTTAACGCTTATCGATATGTGATATGATAAGATATGTGTATATTTTATAGGATCGGAAATGCCGCTCTCTACCTGTTACATACATTTCCTGTCGGCACAAAGTTATAAAACCCTTTTACCCTATGGATAACGGGTATAAAAATTACCTAAAATTTGAATATACAGTGGTTCACAGCTTATTTCAACCACCACCAACCGACAACTTTGAGTTAGTGTACTGGCCAAAC
This sequence comes from Drosophila sulfurigaster albostrigata, assembly GCF_023558435.1. Classification (NCBI taxonomy): domain Eukaryota; kingdom Metazoa; phylum Arthropoda; class Insecta; order Diptera; family Drosophilidae; genus Drosophila; species Drosophila sulfurigaster. Next base: position 4,295,770 of record NC_084881.1, read on the forward strand.
TAAAAGAGGTATTAACTTTATTTAAACGCAGGATTTTAGTTTAATGTTTTAATATACAAGATACTTTCTCATTTATCCTCTAATTTTTGTTTACTATATAAAATTATTGAAAAACAAAAAAATGCCAAAAAAAAGTACCACAGCTTATTTCAACCAGCAACTTTGCAGCTGTGCGAAGATCAGTTTCCTAGGAAAATAACTGGTCTTTATGGATCTATTGCTTTGTGTATAGTATTTTCAATACATAGAAGTTCGATTTTCGACATTTTAAGCTTTAGATCTCGAAATACACGCGTATTTTACAAAATGGGTCCGTGAACCACAATTGAGAAGGAAAATGACGTCATAGCTCCTTTAAAGAATGGATTTTCCCGTCCAAAAATTTATGAATTGCTGCATCTGAGTGTTTCGACTGTGCAAATAATCATTTCATTGTTTTTTTCGGGAATGTATAGTGCATGAGAAGGGCAAAAATGTACCCAATGCATTTTTTAATGAGACCGACGCGTGTTATATTGTCCGGAAAATCGGGAAAATCCAAAATTTTCGCCACCAAAATTGGCCAGTGTTATTGAGGAGGAATTGAGTAAGGCGTGCCACCCAGAATCAATTCGAGAATACTGCGGGAAAGTAACTTTAATGACAGTATAAGGCGCAAGAAACCGTTTATAAGGCGCGCGAATCAAAAGGCTCCTTTGAAATTTGTCAAGGAGCATGTGGGAAAGGATAAAAACTTTTGGAACTTAATCATATTTGTGGACGAGTCCAAAATCAACATTTTCGGCTTGGTTGGAGCTCCATATGTCGGTCAGAATCCAAATTCCGGGCTTCAAAAGATAAATTTAAAGCCTACAGTCACGCATTACGGTGGTAGCGTCGTGGTTTGGGCCTGTATGTCCACAGCCGTAGTCGGAAAACTCAATTTTATTGACGCGACCATTGACTAGACTCAATACCTAGAGGTACTGAATGTCAATTTGATCCAAAGTGCAGATAAACTGGGCATTAAGGATGATTTCCGCTTCTACCAAGACAATGACCCTAGGCATAAGGCAGGAATTGGCCAAGATTGGCTAATGTGCAACTGTCGTCATGTCATGAAACCATCAGCTCAGTAACCTGACATAAATGTTGTAAAAATTGTTGGGCCATTTTGGACCAGAACATCGGAAAAAGGCCAATTTCCAACAAATCTAACCTTAAAACGGCTTTAGTGGAAGAATGGGACAAAATTAGGCCCTATATCACAAAAAATTGGTGGAATCTATTCCAAACTGTCTGGAAGGAGCTAATAACCAAGAAGGAGGTCATACGAAATTCTAAATACACAGTTTAACATATTTATATTTAGTTATTTTCAGCTGGTTGAAATAAGCTGTGGTACTTTTTTGGCATTTTTGTTTTTCAATAATTTTATATAGTAAACAAAAATTAGAGGATAAATGAAAAAGTATCTTGTATATTAAAACATTAAACTAAAATCTTGCGTTTAAATAAAGTTAATACCTCTTTTAGTTTGGCCAGTACACTAACTCAAAGTTGTCGGTTGGTGGTGGTTGAAATAAGCTGTGAACATTAAAATACTTTTTCTTGTACACGGCTACTACCGAGTTCGAAATAGATGCTGGTATATTCTTCTTTTAAGCGAAAACAGACATCTTTTGCATTTATAATTTCTAAAAATAAATGTTTAAAAAATGCTAATAACAAGTATTATGTTGGGAATTAATTATAATATTAACTAGCAACATTTAAAAAAAAGTCAATACATATATACATGTATGTATGTATATTTATAGCAGAAAGTCTAAAGCTGAACATGTGTGCGAATAACTAAGTTTGGCACTGTATGTAACAGTGAGCAAAGTAAAATACTAGAAAGATTTCTTATGTTCTGTTATTTCTTATTCTCTGCCTACGCCGATCTAGGCAACAACAAATTGGTAAGCTTATAATTACTTCGCTAATCCGACAATACGTTGTTCTGTATACATGTACATATGTATAGTTTTATAGATAGATATAGATTAAAAAAATTCTCGGTCATAATATAAAAACAGAGTAATAAGACACGCTTAACGCAGTTTCTAAGTTGATATACTTAATACTCAGACCCATTAATTTTGAACTGTTTTATCCTCTTCAAAAAGAAAGAGATCTTTTACTTTTTTTTCTATGTGCTTCACCTTCTCAATCTTAAAGTTATTGAGTCACATTTTAATCCGAATCATGAAATCTAACGGTTATTTGTATTTTTATGTATATCAAGTTTCCTGGATTTGGTTTTTGTACGGTATTTATCTTTATGTACATACATGTAATACATGTACGTATATATAACCTGTACCTATTACTATACGCATATGAGCGTTTTCTGAATCGCGAACGTGACACTCGTAAGTCTCTAACTGAAAAAATTACGTCAATAAAATAAAAAGATTGTAAGTTACCAAAAATAAATTGTGTAATTTAAATTTTAACACCAATAGTTTTTTTTAACATTTTGCACTACATATGTATTTTACTCCTCTTTATTGATACAAACGAATAAAAAATAAATTAATTTTTTTTGTTGTAGACTTTTCCTGGAAATCTAAAATGATGTCATTAAATAGAAAAAAAATCTTGATGTGAAGGTGTGCCTAATTTATTTTTCATAATTTTGGTATTTAAAATCATATTAAAGAAATCGTATCTTTATTCATACATAAATACAGCGACTGGGAGGTTTTTACCTGATATTTCCTCAATCCATTGTGTCAGCAAAATTGTTTCCTCGTATATACTCGCCATTCAATTTTAAGATGGGAGATAGAGAATGAAAAAAATTACATATATACATACATACGTATACGTACGTATGCATGTACATATATATGTAATTTTTTTCCTCTATCTCCCATCTTAAAATTGAATATGGCGAGCATCATTGCTTGTTCCGATTTGTGTATGCTGACACTTAGACTTCGTGTTGGCTTCGCAATTTCCAGAATGCTCACATTACATACATACATATGTATGTACATATACAGAAAAGCGTAAAAAAAAGCGTACATACATAAGCGATTTTTTTCTTTCCCTCTCTATTTCTCATCTTAATATTAAACATGGCGGGCATCTTTGCGTGTTTCATTTTGCTTATGCTGACGTTTAACTTAAACTTCGTGTTGGGCTCTCAATTTACAGAATGATCACTTTTTAATGCGCGTATGTATATATAGGCATATGTACATTCATATATATACATATGTTTGTAATATTGAATTTGTACGCTTATGTATGTATGGCGACTTTTATGCGATTTTACTTATTAACATACATTCATTAGTATATACATATGTCAATAAAAAAATATTAATTGAAACTTACAGGCTCATGCGCACTATCACCAGCAGTGAAAGGCCTACGTCGTCCTCTTTCCTGATCACCCATTGCTCTTACTTATGCAAAATATAAGAAAAACAGCACAACACACAAGAAAGATTTCCGACTTTTTAACCGGGCAACTTGAAAGCCAATGTTCAAATAAAGCTGTTTTTCACAGCAGGATTACTGATTGAGAAAATACCCGAAATTTTCATAGTACCAAGAAATGGTCACACCGATTATAAAACGAGATTACTATCGGTTACTTTTGATGATTTACGATTCATTAATAAAAGTAACTATATTTTCAACATTTTATAAAGCACGTTTTGAATAGCAATTTAAAAAAATTAATAGGAATATGTAATCAATTAATCTACCTTATACTCTATTTAGACCAAGTGTATTGCTTCAATGATGCAGTTGTAAATGCAAGTTGTCACAGCAAAACTGCATCACGTGATCAGCTATGTATTTAGGGGCGAAAAAGTAAACCCACGCAGGAAAAAAGCATATCATTGGCAATAAAGGCAAATCAATCGAAAATTATCTATTTTATACATTATCCGACACTGAGAGCATTCAAAGATTATATGTTTATATCAATTTCATATTTTATTTAATTGACTCTACTTATTCCTATTTTACATCATAATAAGCAACTCGCAACTCCAACGGTCATATTTCTATACAAAGTGGTCAAAGTGATTGTCTTGGCTATTTTCTTCAAATATTTTGGTATGCCTTCGTCGATTTCCTTTCCCTTTTCTCATCTTGGTTTTTTAGTTTTTTAAGAATTGCAAAACAATTTAAAACAATTTTAAGCCGCCAAAAATTTGATGGGGCTCCATTAGCCGTTCCTCTCTTACACACAAACCCGCTTATGGAATTTTGCGACGGAAGATTCTACTCAATGATGCAAAAAATATACTGAAACGAAACGGCTTTAATTATAAATGTCATCAAATGCATTTCTAATTTCTTAAAAATAGAAAGAAACCTATGATCTTATTTTTTAATATTTTCGAGTTTTCAAGAAAGTCAAAACTATTAATTATTATGAACAGTGTTGCCAACACTTGATGGTCATTTTACCAGAGGATTACAAAAGAAATAGCCAAAAATAGCTAGATTTCTTAAAAAAATTGTGATTTTATAACAACTTATTATATTTTTGTACATCAATTGTACAGCATTTCTTCATTAAGCAAATTGCTTAAAATTTGACTAGTCTCCTCGGAACTTAACTACTTTCCCATCGTACAAATCTGTGTAAGATACTTATGTATTTGGGACGTCATACTCAAAATAGCAGTTTTCAACTCGATGCAAATTGTCAAATCTTTTTTAATGTAGTGTTTAAATTTTAGATTTTCCAATCAAGCATCGCGAATTGTTCGTTTATACATTTGACTATTTTTTTCGCAAACAATCAATTTACAAACAAACGCATCACAAAAATCATTTAATTTTAATGTAGAGATGGAAGCATTGCGAACGCGAAGCGATGTTGAGAAAATATCCAAATACTATGTATGTACAAAGGTTAAATAGTATTTTAGTATTTAAGATACACAATTCGGTCACTATGGGCGGTAAACGTAGTGTGTATGTATCGATAGCCACAAACAATGTCTCTAAAGCCAATAAACGTTTTTAAGGTCGACGGTCTTTTAGTGGTTTGTTTAAATACATATAATCAAATATTACAAATTATTAAGAATAGTTAACAAATAAAAATATCGAACACAAGCGTAGAAACATTGAACACCAATTTTCGGTATATTTTCTCAGTCACGCGATATTTTATCGATGTGAAGCCGAAATAGAGCTTACCAAGCAAAATTTGTTAATAACTGATGCAACTAATTTTTAAAAATCATTCTGCTTCAATTTTTTAATTGCTCCACTCACTATGAAATTTACCTTTGCCCATTTTACCACATTTTTTAAGGAGATATAATTGTCTCGTTTATCCTGTTGATTCCAGTTGGCACATATTTGTATAATTTTATAAATGGATTTAATTTCTCTAATGCAATTGAAAAAATAAATTGATGATTTTATACTAACATATCAATATTGTGAAAATACGGTATATTTTCGAGTTTTACTTTCGGTCACACTGTTGATGAAGTAAAGGAAATATTTTGCTATTTTTATAATGGAGGATATAAAAGTATTCAAACGGTTTCTTAGCGATGTAAAGTGTGTAAATGATTTGCGGCAGCTGCATAGTATTGGCATTACTTGCAGCAGACAAAATAAAGGCCATGTAAACAAAGTAAAGAGAAGACGCGTTCGGTTCCACCCGATGGAGCAAATTAATGAAATAGAATTTCGTAAAAAATACCGCTACACAAAAGAAAATATGAGGCGTATTATTGAAATTGTTCGAGATGACATCGAGGTTGACTACTATAAACCAGTGAAAAGAAATCAAGTGCCTATAGACTTGCAAGTCTTAGCGGCGATTCGATTTTTCGGTGGAACTGAGGTGACTCTTTATTCGCCCAACAAAATTGTGAACACTTTAATTCTGATTGTTCTCCATTCCTTTTTCATAGCATCCCCAACTAACAGCTATAGCGCATGGAGTTAGTTTGCATACAATGGCTAAAATAACTCGTCGTGTGGCTTCAGTGCTTTCATCAAAGGCATCACGATACATTCGAATGCCAGCAACGCTCTCAGAAAAGGAACGAATGATGCGATCGTTTCAATCGTTATCAAATATGCCTCAAGTTATTGGCGCACTTGTTCAAAGTACTGTGCGATTGCAATTGGAAACTTCACGTTCGCAGATTAATAGAAGCAGCCACCAATATGGTGATTCTGTGGACTCGCCATCGCCAACAGAGCTAGTACATCTGCAATTAGTTTCGGATGCTGAATATAAAATTCGAGACCTGGACATTCGGCTGTCAGATGAACTTGATCTGAATACTGCTCCAGAGGTTTACTCATTATCGCGCATTAAGGAACGTTTTGAACAGAACGAATTTCGCGGACGTATTCTTCTCGGCAATGATTCGCTTTCGTGCTCATCCAGCCTATTTACTCCCATTCAATACCCTCGAAATAAAGCCGAGGAACTCTACAATCATGCTCATGCTGTAACCTTTGCTCCAGCTATCAAATGTCTTAACATCTGGTTTCGTCGATTTGGAATTCTCGGCAGTGAACTTTTAGGCACATTCGGTTCTGCGAAACAAACGATTACCGCGTTGGCACTACTCCATAATATGGCCATTGATTGGAATGATCCCAGTGTTGGTACGTTTTGCACTCATTGACAACATTTATCTAAAGTTTTCATAACACAAGAATACATTTTCAGATACTGAAAATAGTGTATCCTTCTATAAACCGAACTTCCTAAGTTTGGGTCATGGTATATCAGTAGCGGAAGAGCAACGCAATCGAAAAGAATTTATTAAATCTCATTTCGCAAACAATTAAACACACAAAACTGCCATTTTAAAATAGTATTATAAAAACAAAAAATATCTATACGTACGTATGTATGTATACCCCCTCATGGGGTTTTTTTCTTATTAATTTTTCCCTCATTAATATACATACAAATTATATTATGTTCCTTATATGCGTTTAAGTATTTAAGAAACTTGATCTTTTAAAATATAATATTAATTTATTCACGCTTGGGAAAATGTAATTAATTTAATAATATTAATATATATATATATATATATATATATAAATAAATACATTCGGCTAATAAAAAACGATTTTAAAGCGTTAGTGCGTCTTGCAAGTCAAGTCATTTTAAAGTATTTCCAACATTTCTGTGCAATTGTTTTCATTAAAACAGCGGTGTTGTGTTCATACATCAGCTGATATGAATAATCAATGCGTTTTATTGAACTAGTTCATTTTGGAACTACACGTGTTGTAGTTAAGTTCTAGGTTTTGCTGCAATAATTAAGGTAATAACAGTGTAAATATATTGAAAATACAGAATTAAAATTTGTAATGATTTGTAGTTGTTAGATCAATAAGAAAAGTGAGCAATTGAATGATTAGTGTAAAACAACCTTTATTCCATTGAGTGGGTAGTGTTAACATGCATGTGTCTAAGTGGTTTTATTAATCTCCGTTTAGCATCGTGTGAGCACTGTGTGCATTTTAAAAGTAATAATTTTAAACAGGTTGACCTCAATTTCATAGCTTAATTTACATTTGATTAAAATTAATTGTATATAGTAAATGGAAGGGGAGAAGCACTTCCTTGTCAAGGAGAATTTGTAACTGAAAATGTTATTAAAATAACAGAATGAAGTGTATTGTTTTCATTAGATGTGTGTGATAGGGCTGGAATAACACTGAAATTCACCCATCCGATATTTTAAACATTGAGTTTTTAAGTGCTTAAATTCATTCAGAGTGTTTATTGATTTTATAACGAACTAAACTCAAAAAAATGGTACGACTATCAAATAATTAAAAAAAAAAATGCTTAATAATATATTTATTTTCAATTCATTTTATTAACGTAGTGCGTTTATTCATTTGAAGGCTAAGCATTTTTAGACTATTTTTTATGTTTAATTAAAAATTTATTTTATCACCCTATAATTTATATATATTATTTTCTGTTATTGCCATATACTTTATCGATATTTTTAATATGGCTATCCTATCGATATTGTCTCGATATTATCCCAGCACTAGTGTGAGATTCAACATAACAGAAGATTTGCAGTAACAGCTAACGCGGGCTGCCATGTGTTTTGTGTTTTTTTGTCTTGTTACAATAAATGTGTGTTTGTGTGTGCATACATTGATATTTACATCAAAATTATAAATAATATTTATCGTTATTATTGGAATACCTTTCAAAAGCACTACTGGTGAAATTGTACAAATTTACACACATTAAATTTTGCCAATCAAAAACACAAGGCAACTGCAGTGCAAAGTTATTGTCAGCCAGTATACTGTTCAGTTTTGATTTTTATTTAATTAATACTGTTGGAATTATCTGTAATTGATTGAAATTGAATTCATAGTATTTCATTTCGTTTTCGATTCAAATACCTCTATTGTGGTTGGCCTACCGAAGTTAGCAGAGTGATACTTTATTTACACATTGGTCAGGATATCATCGGGTTTGTGACCTACATTTAACTACAGCACATACACATGTAACAGCCACTACATACATACAATTGATACCCCAGTTGCAACTAGCGAATCTAGCACAGCCCATCATCCAACTTGAAGGTCACCCAATCCAGACACGGTATGTTTTGATAATAACTTAATTTGGCTCTATATTGCTTTTATTGATGATAACAATGTTTGTAAGTTATCATTTTACTGATTTATTTTATATGCTTTCATCTATTATTTAATTTAATATCGAATATTATATTTAACGGTCATTCGACTTGTACTGAAAAATGACCTTGAAATTGTATGCCACTTAAATCGACAAAGGTTTTGTGTAGACATTAATTTTATAATATTAAATTGTAAAACATTGTATTACATTTAAATATAAAATTTTAACATTAAATTGTTATAGCAATTGTTACAAATTTAAATTTAAAACAGGTGCGGATTAAGTCTTATATTGTTTATATAGTATATTATTTTTAACAAGAATAATGTGCTTTTTTTATCCGCCAGGTGCATGCGTACATTTTTACATATGCGGTGGAGTTACTTAAGCATAGTAGAAATAGTATGTTCATGTACACCGCCTCTGAAGTGTATGGAAAAGATCTTGAAATGCGCCACAACAGTCAGGCAAAAAATTTAACGAATAACAACGATGGGATTAGTAGCAACACCAGCAACCTTAATGATCAGCAAGTACCATTTTGTAATGTTGATAATGCCGTTAAATATTATAAGAATGTAAACCTAATTGGAGCAACATGGAGTATGAAGGGTTCAAGTCGTTCATCTAATGCAAGTCCATCGAAATGTGGCAGGCAAATATTTAGGCCACCGCCCGGCTATTCAGCAGTACCTTCCTCCGAACTATTGCAATACTCAAATTCATACGCTATGTCATATGCACCTCAAAGGGTTTCGGGTGCATCAACAGGGGGAAACAACAACCATCATGCATACCAACAGATGAGGCAATCAGTTGACTATTATAGTGGTACGCCACAGCACAAAGTTCGCCAGCACTCGCATAGTAATAGTGCACACGCCAACCAGGAAATCAAATATTCTTCCCCGCTTTCGATGGAGAAAGATAAACTAAAACGACAAATAAGAATTCGAAGTACATCTGAATTTTTTGATGGGGGTTCAATCTATTCGCATAACCGCAAACCAACTACACTGGAAACGTCATGGAGTTCTGTAATGTAATTGCTAATTGACAAAAATACAAACCTTTTCCTCTGCTTGACTCCTGCTTCCTTAAGAATTTATGCTACACACATTAGTTATTACATTTATTTGTATATTTACCTTAGACCTATAATACAGTCTATCGCCAACATGCATTTATAAACAAACTTATTTATTTACATTTATTTACATTCAAATCCATGCATTCAAATAATAATTTTCAAGGGAATAATTAATTCTTCGTTATTTTTATTAAACCAACACATGGCTTGAAATGTATATTCTGAAAAATCAAATAGACAGTAAACATGAAGTTTGCTGGCGTCTATGAAAAATAACGAACAGTTATTATAGGACTTTTTACTTTTTTTTTCATTTTATAGTTTTATTTTATTTAAAGCATTCAAAACTGATCATTATTTATAAAGCAAAATAAAAAAATAATAGAATAATTATTGTGACATTTTTTTTTATAAAATAACTTAAAATGATTAGGGTCCCCGCAATTTTAAATTCATACTTAAATTGCTTTCTAGTTAATATATAATATTTTCATTATATTGTTTATTTTGTAGTCCGGAGCGGCCATTGCGTTTTCATTCAACAGATCAGCACTACGAACATTATTTTTCATATTTTTACAATCGCGGTGGACGAGATCAGTTACCGAAGAACCACCAATCGCATACCTCGCACTCGGTGTGCAATTGCAAACCTCAAATGAGCTTATTACATGAACCGTCGAGTAAACGCTCGTCAAATGCTAGCCGCAGAAATAATATACCCAATGATAATAACCAAAATGTAGAATATGATAGTTATATATTGAAAGAAAATAATGAGTTGCCGTTTGGGTATAATGACAGCAATTGGAACGATTCACCGGAGAGTGATTGCCCAGAAAAATGTGTATCGAAAGCTAACGATGATGATTATATTTCTAATAACGATGCATACGATTCGAAAGAAATCAATGTTGAACAATTCGATCCAACTTTACTATCCCATCGTCGATTCGTCCAGCATAGCGAAATCAATGAACTGAACACAACTGGAGACTCTTTGACAGTGAATAATAATATAAGTCAAGCTAAAAAAACGCACAAAGTTGCCATATCCTCTCATATCGCTCCACGATTACCATTGACGCCAAAAAGAATTCGGGGAGGTCAAACAACTGTCAAAAAGATACTGCCTACTGTGCACAGAGTTTTATTGTATAACAGTCAAAGTCCCCGATTGGCACGTAAGCATCAATATCAATCGAGTAATTCACGAAATCAAAACGTAAAACCACAACATCCTAAAGGTCATTGTCAAGGTCATTGTCAGGCCCAAGGAGATGATGATCATATAACTAAATATATTCTGGATGATTCTGAAGGGAAAGCCAACGAATACCCCGAGGTTGATTTTGACAATGATGACGATCTAGACAATAGTAAGTTTCTTTTAAAAAATTACCATAATAAAATATTTTAAATCGTCTTACTTAAACGAATTTCAGTATCAAATTTTGATGAGAGCGACACAGTTAGTGTTAGTTCTGATACAGAAGATGGATATCGAGCTCATGCGTATAAAATGGCTCATTCAGGAGAGCGGTTATCGTCGTCACCGAAGAACTCAAAAACTTTGCTGTTTTCTCAGACTTCTGATGAAGATTTATGTAATCCGAAATCAGTATTAGTACCAAGTCTTTTTCCCTTCGTTCCGCCTTATCTATCCTTTTCATCGAACACCCAAAAAGGACCTGATGTGCCAGCTGACTTACACAGAGTATTGAAATGGCGGGTGACAAACATAATGCCTAAGGTTGTTCGCTTGATCTTGGCCAATAGTGGGATGCGTATGCTCAAAAGTAAGTTTAAGTTAAGCTACGAATTATGTAGCTGAGAAATCCAACTAATTTAATTTTATATATAAATGTAATATAGAAACGAACGACTGGATGGGGGTTTGGGGCAAGCATTTAAAATCACCATGTTTTAAAACGATTCGCTCATATCAAAAGATAAATCATTTACCTGGGTCCTTCCGAATTGGACGCAAAGATTCGTGCTGGAAGAATCTTCAGAGGCAAATGAAGAAGCACAGTAACAGGGAGTTTGGCTTCATGCCACGCACCTATGTCATACCAAATGATTTGTGTGCATTGCGGAAACGTTGGCCGAAATATGCTCAACGAAATACAAAGTGGATTATTAAGCCCCCCGCTAGTGCTCGGGGCGCTGGAATACGCGTAGTTAATCGATGGGGTCAAATACCTAAAAGGCGGCCTTTAATTGTGCAGAAGTAAGAACGGAAGAATATATATAATTATTAATACTATGTTTGTCAATATTCTTTATTTTGATTGATTATTTTATAGATATATCGAACGTCCTTTGCTAATAAATGGAAGCAAATTCGACTTACGTCTATACGTACTTGTAACATCTGTAAATCCCTTGAGAGTCTTCATGTATCACAATGGTTTGGCAAGATTCGCGTCAGGTATGTGAATTATGCGTTTAAGAAATATATATTTTATGTTGAGTTTTATTCTACAGTGAAATATAGCGCCAAGATTGATACATTGAACGATCGATGCATGCATTTGACGAACTATAGCATTAACAAATTTTCGTCAAACTACTCAAAAAATGAGGATGTTAATGCTTGTCATGGTCACAAGTGGACAATTAAGTCGCTATGGAATTATTTGGCCAATCGTGGAGTCCGCACAGACGGCCTCTGGGAGGCGCTAAGGAGTCTAGTGTTACGCACAATTTTAGCTGGTGAAAATGGCATAAATAGCATGATACGAGCAAACGTGGAGTCCAAATACAGTTGTTTTGAATTATTTGGATTTGATGTGATCTTAGACTCGGATCTTGTACCATGGTTATTGGAGGTCAACATTTCACCCAGCTTGCACTCAGAACTGCCGCTTGATGCTCATGTTAAGGCACCCCTGGTTCAGGGCGTTCTTAACACAGCTTTGTATAACGTCAGTTATTTTCTTCATATGTAACGAAAAGATTTAGTCATATATTATTTTATCTTTTTTTCTTAGATACCACCAAAACTGACTCAGGAAAAACAAAAGGAGCTTGCCGCCGAGTTTTCATTTCCACCTGGAACACAAATGTGCTATGATAAACGTCTATATATAAATTATTTATCGCGCGATGAGAAGGTCAAACATAATAATTTTACACGTAAAACAATGGAAAACCGCGAAGATGTTAGTTAATGGCATATTCCTAATATATATTGTTATTAATATTTATTTATTTTTTTTACCATTTAAGTATGTTAATGCAATTCTGCAAAATCTAACACCTGACGATGTGCGCTGTCTTATTGTGGCTGAGGATGAGCTGGCACGATGCGCTCCTCTTGAGCGCATATTTCCCACAGATCATACCCACAAATATCTAAAATACAACGACACTCCTCGTTATTACAATCGATTGTTAGATGCCTGGGAATCACGCTATGCAAATAACCGTACCGAAGGGATAGCACTTCTTCGCGATTATTGCCAAGCCAAATACCATTTACAGGTTCCAGTGCCACCTGCCAAAAAGGTAAGCTTCAATATAAATGTCGATGACAACTATACTACAATTCATCTCCCACACCAATGAGATTTAATACCAGCTGGGGCAATCATATACACGTCCATTTATATTATCAGCTGAATAATAACAACAACAAAAAAAAAAACTTTTTCTCCGAATAATTTACATTCTTAACTCTATTATTAAATTTGAGGGCTGTTGGCGAGCTATACAATCATTTTATTGGCGCTGTCGTGCTCTTTATTGTCGTAAGTTCTATCTGTTGACCCCATAGATAAACTTCGTAGGCTCAAAATGAACACTTTGCAAACCTACATACGAGTACTTTTAGGTAGAATAACAATAATATCAATTATTTATTGTAATACTGACATTAATGTATGTAGCAAATTTAAATACAAATTGGAACGTTAATTCTTATAAATAAGTACTACCCGTATATTGTACTTAAGTAAACCAAAATAGGTTTTGTTTGTACAATGCGGTTGCGACTAGTACTAGTTGGTTGCAAAACAGCGTTAAAACTGAATAGTTTTGTCTTAACTATAAGTAAATGCAAATTTTTATTTTTTTTTGAGAAATTAAGCCAAATTATATGTTTATTATAATAATGCCCTGTACCTATTGGATAAAATGTTAAATTGCCCATCCGTCAAAACAAAGTATTCTTAACCAAAAAGAAGGGCACAGGGCATCGGCTAGTCAAAATACAAGTGTAATTTATGGCAGTTAACTTCTTCACAGTTTTCGATTGGCAAAAGTATTTAATCACGTAAACTAAACTAAATACTAACCAGTACACTTCAAGTGTAGTTGACTTATATTGCTGTAATGTTTCTTATGTTTATAAGTAGCGTTAGGTGCAGATACTTATTTATATATGTGTAAAATATATAATAACTAAGTATTTTAAGTTCTTAATTGGGAAAGCAATAAATCATACTTTTGAAAAAAGCAAAGATGTTGTGGTCTGGGTTACTTTTTCATGGTAGTAATTTGTTTAAAAACTATTATATTTTTCATAATTTGTTTGTAAACTATTATATTTTTCATAGATTGATTAAATCAGAGCATCCGCACCCGATTTTAATATCAAACAAGAAAGCTACCGCTACTCATTTTCAATAAAAATAATAATGCCAGTATTATTCTTTAAATATATATAAAAAAAGTACTTAAAAGATATATATGTGTGTATTTAGAAACTTATACATAAATAGAATATCGATTTTATCAAATTTAAAACAATCTTGAAATGTGTGCATGCAAAACTTAAAAGTGCTGGCGAAAGGAAATTATAGCTCTATCTCATATAGTCGCCGAGATCTAGGGCTTTATACGGACGGACAGACAAGCGGACTTGGCAATATTGCCTCGGCTGTTAACTCTGATCAATAATATATGTATGTGTATACATACTTTATTGGGTCGAAGATGCCTCCCTCTGCAAATCACAAGCATTTTACTAAGTTATAATATCTTCTATGGGTAGCGGCTATAAAAATGGTTTATTAAAAAGTTTTTAAATTTATTAGTGTATATTAGTATACACAATTTCATTGCCCATATTGAATTGAAAATAGATGAGTCCCCTGTATCATCCTATGATGCCTACATAGATAGAATCCAAGCTTATTTAATTATTAAAAATCTTTTTTTTATTTTTTATGTGTATACATGTTGTAGTTTATATTCGTTATATTAATAATTCAAGTAATCTCAATCAATTTACAACAATCAATGTTTTGTAATTGTAAAATTGCAGGACTACTTCATCAAATTGATGAGATGGATTTTAAAGTGATAACTGCAGCTATCGTATTTATATTGGTCTTATAGTGTATAATAGAAATTGTTTTATTTTTAATTGCACACACATATGTACACGTGAATATACTATATATAGTGTACATACATACACACAGACAATTTCTAGTGATCTAAGATAATTTTAAAATGTACCTCATTCATATATATGTATATATTTCCATTTTTTTTGTTTTTACAAATTTTATTTGTATATATTACATATTTAGATTGATGATGAGCTAATATCAAAATGTACTGTTGTAAGGGATTTACTTTAGCGAATAATTGAATGTCAAAATGCGTTAAACTTCATGAGATATTGTTATTAATATAAGCAAACCTGTGATTTGGGGATCTTGTAGATAATTTGTTAATCTTGTAGTATATTATAAATTTTCCAGCAAATTGCTCATTTAATTTAGAAATTTTTAAACATTCCCAAATAAGCAGCTGTTTTACGTCACATAAAAGTTGTCTTATAACATTTATCAATTGCTGACAAAAAAAGAATATTTAAAAACTATTTGTTTATGAATAGTGTTTAAAAAATTGTGACGCAATTTCTATTTGCTTTCTTCTGATATAGTGGTAGAGTAGAGCCTTATACATTTTTCCTTTATGAAAAATCTACCATTTTATAAATAATCGTATTACTAATCGTTTCTTACTCGTTATTCATTAAATAAATAAATATAGGGAAATTATTTAGAATTGGATCTTTTAAAGCCTTTTGGTTATGTACAGGGATTTCCATAGAATATTTGCATCAATTTATTTTTCTATACAATACGTTTAAAGAAATATCTAGACCTACGTTATGTTCTGTAGATCTTTGTAAAGATGGGTCAATAATATGATTGTTTTGGCCTTTAGTGTTAGTGTTAAAATAAAAGCAACAAAATTAAATAAATATGTATCCCAATATTGTGCAAAAGTCTAGTTACATAATTAAATTGTATAATCATTGATTAAATATTTCTGTGACATGTTTCTAATGTAGTTACATAAATACATAACATATAAGTATAAGTACACTTTTTAAATCGATTGTACGATTATCTATGTACTAGTTAGCCTATTTGAAAACTTACCTACAAAAATACATACATATATTACGCTTATTATAACCATCATAAGCGTAAGTCCATACGTACCGAGCATGTGTTCCTGAAGTTCTCATATGGTTCATGCTACCAGTAGTAGTATAATGATAGCCATACAAGTCAATTTATTCTCGGTGTTAAAATAACAGAAACACATGTGAAAAGTCAACATGTTGTACATTTATGAAAATTATTTGTATTTTACAATTTTTTTTTGAATGATGAAATCTGCGTTTAGAATTAAATAAAAACCAAAGAATACTTGTATAGTATTAGGGATGAACACATCCGTAATATTAAACAGATTTTTTCATTTGAACAATTCAAATTACCAATAAGGAACTTTTTATAAACGGACTATGTATGTGTGTAAGGTAAAATTTTGACAAATTTACATGTATTTTGAAACCAGTTTTGTTCTGTTCTGTTTTATCCGCTCTCTCCCCTTCATATTTTTAACCGTAATAATGTTATTCATATGTTTACTAATAATATTTTAAAAATATAGGACTTGAACGATAACCCCGAAGAGAACACACTTCTGAAGCTAGAAAATGGACCCATTGCAAACTCAAATTCATAAAACAACCTTTCTTTCGCTTTCAAATAATGATTCTAGCGAATTCTGTTAAATACATCAACCGACTTGGAAAAAAATGTTAAGGTATGTCAGAAATATATATATTTTTGTTTAAATATTAAAGTACTACTTTTATATTTACAGATTTACACATTGTTCATCTTGTTATACGAAAGACTGAACACAATAAATCATTTATTTTAAATTAAGTCACTATCTGATGCCGGTCTCTACAATGGGATTTTCATTAAGTCTAGTTTTAGGACTCAAAGCATATTCAATGTGTTCGAAAACTAAGTAAAATTTTATGTAATGTTAACTAGGATCCAAAATTTGAATGTGCACAAATAAAAATTGCTTATAAGTATATATTAAATGCGCTATAATAGTATATATTAGTATATATTATGTATAATTCATAAGCAATTACAAATATTTAAAGAATCAAACATTTTTTGTAATTTTTTAAACAGCTCTAAAAATAATAATTTACAAAGCCCATAATTTTTGCACCGAAAATTGTATTGAGAAGTCGTTTTAAATTTGGCCCAACAAAAACATGTTGTAAGGTTATGTCACTGTGTTGGGGAAATTATAATGAGCCTTACAAATTGTATATGGTATGATTTTTAAATGATATTTGATATTATATTTAACGCTTGATTAACTCAAGCAGTATTTGTGCTAATATTGTAATTTGAATTTATTTTTAACATGCTAGGCTTGGGTCATCAGCCATTACTATATTTAGTAATGCACAGCCCAAACAGTAAGAACAAAGATGCTGAAATTTAATATTAAAATAAAATTCTGGCTTCAAATCCCCCTTTAATGGTAAATCAAGTTTCTAAGGTTGTGTAGAAAATCTAAACAGAATATAAACAAGTAAGAAAGCTACAGTCGAGTGAGCTCGACTGTGAGATACCCGCTACCCATAGTAAAAAAAAGATATCTGGAAAATGTGCCCAAAATTGATACTGTAAATTAAAGTCTATTTTATTCTTGCGTATTATAAGTATACTTATTTTATGATACAATATTAATGTTATTGAATACAAAATTGGTTTTTGAAATATGTCGCCGCTCGAATCAGCTCCTGCTTCAATAAAATACTTTTAATTTATTAAAGCAAGACCCAGGGAACACCACGAGGAGGCCATTAAATATAATGGGGTCTTTTCCGAAATCTAATTTCGGCAGACCTACGAGTCGACTTGTGCTATGTATAAACAACACCATTATTCCCCAAAAAATTGTTGTATATATAAAATCATAATTAATATAAATTAAATTTATAATAATAATGAACAACAAATTTTGATTTCAAGGACTAAAATTAAAATATTTAAATTAAATTAAATTAAATTAAGTGCAAATACTTTTAGGAATACAAAAAAAATCTAAACCTGATCATCTATGCTAACTAAAATACCACTATGATAGCTATAAATTGTCTCATATGTGCGTGCTGTGGCTCTGTTATCCCTAATATTTGAGCACGCCCAATCAATATGTGTATCATAATTGGTTGTGGACGTGTTCAAATCTAACAAAAATCTAAAACTATTAGCTGCCAAAAAATCGAAAACCCTTCTACAATTACTAGATAGCTCCCGTAAACAAAAATTAAAATCTCCTAGCACTACACTACTGCTATTCAAAAATGGAAATCCCTGAAATAAATTTTCAAATTCAGTTTCGAACTTATGCGGAGGATATGTTGGACTTCTATATATAATGAGGAATCCTAAAGACTTATATTTAAACACTGCATACTCGAACACTGCGGAAGCTAAATTATTGGGGTCATAATAATATCGTCCGCTTGAGCAGAGACTAACATTCTCAAAAACTTGATTTTTAGCGAATATAAGAATGCCTCTCTTTGGACGAGATCCACTAGCAATCAAGACGAATAGCACAACGGTAGCCAGGAATATCATACGATTCATTGGAATATGTAGAAGCCTCAACGAAGAATAGAAATTAAGACTGGAGCATTAACTGATCGGAGCAAATATCAGTAATGTGGCAATGTAAACTTTGTGTATTATGGAATACAGCATTGCTTTTAGAATTGTCAAAGAGACTGCTGAAATGGGAATCTAACAATTTTGTGGATCTTAAACTGGCAAGCTCTTTCTCTACCACTGACTGACGGTCAGCTTTCGGGGGCACAAATTGCCCAACAATAAAGAGGCCAGCCGCACTTGTGGCTCTACTACAAGCTACATACAAAGCTTCCCTTTGCATACCAGGAGTTGTGTGGACCACCACGTTGGTATATGTAGCACCCTGACTTTTATGAATAGTTATACCTTCTGCAGGTACAACTGGAAATTGTTTGCGGTCAATAGAAACTTGCTCATTTGAATGGTATTGAAAACTTTTCACAGTTTTCTGAACAGGGGTCCAAGAGGGTTCAGCACGATGAGTGCACCTAGATCGAGCATTAGTTTCAACACTTTTATCTAAAAATTTAATCCAAAGAACATGCGGGGAGTTGGATGTATTAAAACCTATTTCCATAAGAATACCTGAAGCTCCATTAACAAGACCATCTGCAGTATCTATATTGACCGTCATCATGTATTTAGCAGTGGTTTTCAAAATAAGGGTTGTGCAAAGCCCTTGAGTTTGAGATGTTTTGAAATCCTTTACGGATTCCAAGCATCTGGACTTAGCTTCTGAGTTAAGATGTGCAGCTTTAATTGAGTCAAGAGCAGTGGAAATGAACTGCTCCGTAGGTATCGAGTTTAACTTAGCAGTGTTAAAAATATTTGTATCCTCATTACGCAAAACAAATGAATGGCATCATTAGGAAATTGGTCTAAGACCGAAACTCTAGCTCTAAGTAAATTAATGTCATTTATTGTCATTTGACCGGATGCCATGTTATTAAGCGCTAGCGCAAATGCTTGATCGTCTCGTTGTCGCATAATCTCTGTGAGCTCAAAAAACTTAAAAATATCCCACAAAGCAGACCCAAATATAGCACTGTATGGATCATGCGACGATGTAGTGGATTGGAAAATCCATCGATCTCCTACGGGACGTAGTTGTCTGAGATCGCCAAAACAATTACTGAAATTCCTCCAAATGAGGTTTCCTGTTAGCAAAAATTTGCTTAAGACGAGCATCTAAGTGAGATAACATTTTGGCACCGACCATTGAGATTTCATCAATAATTAAAAGCTTAAGATCTATAAACCTTGAGCGAAGTGTATTCAGTAAATCTGCACCTAAATCTTTAAAGGAGGACCCGGACTGATTCACTGGAAGTGAGAACATGGAATGCAGGGTTGAACCTCCAATTCCAAAAGCTGCTTTACCCGTGGGAGCACACAAAAGTATTTTAGCAGAGGTGGGGTCACAACCTGGCCTACTATTATATAGTTGCGAAAGGGAATGGAAAATAGCTGAAATTAATCTACTCTTGCCAATACCTGCTCCGCCTCCTACAAACTCATAAAAAATTTTCTTTTCTTTAGCATTATGCATTACATGCGTGAAATAAGTTTTTTGCTTAAGATTCAAAGATTTAACTATGCTTGCTAAGTCATCATGTGACATAATTGGCGGGAGCTTAATAAGTCGGATGACATTGTCCGAATCTTCGGGAACATTACCGGCATTTAAGTCCAAAACATTTACTTGAGAATTTATTTCAGGGATCGCCAAAGCCCTAAAATGATTATCTAAACTATCTGCCTGATCCCGTTCCTCAAAATTTCCCTCAGCTTCTATGGCCCTTCTAAGCACGTCTTCTAAATCCTCTAAAACATTATATTTCTTATACCTCAATCCAATAGATTCTAAGTTTTCTGCATACACGCTTTCACAATTAATACTAAGCAAATCTACCTGTTCATCCCTCCACGGAAAATATAACATTAAAAGTTCCCTAAAATAGTTCTCTCTGTCGGCATTCAGATTAAACTTCCTAAACCTAATAATTGCTGGTTTGGTCCGTTCCCTAATGAAGCCACTACCATCACGAAGAGCCTGAATTGAATTTCCTAGGACCTCGTTTTCTCCATCACCACCGTCATCTGCATCTTGACGTGCTGACCGACAGGATTTCGCAAAATTATAATTTGCAGCAAAATCGGCTAAACACAGGCCTTCGAGACTATCTGGCCGCTGAATATAATGATCCAGCATTCCCAAAACATAAATATCGGTGGAATCTTCATTCATATTTTGGAGCTGTTGTCTAGATTTGAGCATTCGAACTCTGTGCTCTGGTCGTGACGTATTTATATAAACTTCTGCGTTGCTAGTCTCAGACAAACGCATTCCTAGACAACAGTAGGCGGCTTCCTGAGCAGAAATCTCAGTGCCGGAGATAAATTTGTGGCCAATATGTTGCAGCTTTTGTTTAATGCTGAAGTTGCCTCTGTGAATCTCGTTCACTGCTTCACGCATTAATTTGGAGATTCCTCTTTGGGATTTGTTGATATAATTAATTATATAACTGCAACAGGCATAGGGATCCAATATGAACTGAATATCCATATTGGCCCTTTGCATTGAGAGAATATGTTTATTGTAAGCGTTAACTTTAATGGCTGCAAATGTTCTCTTCAGAAATATTTGGGGCTTTTTCAAGCCAGATCTCAATGCATATTTATAGTCCTCGTAGCTGAGGTTTAATTGTTGATGAGTTAGGAAATTCTCAAATATGCTTAATTGACTTATAGAGTCAGAATCAAATGGGAAATTTAAAAGAGATTGAACTTTTTTCAAATTTTCTTGATGAAGAGAAATGTTTTCAGAGTCTTCAGCCAATGGCTGAAGAATTTCTGTTTGTGGCATGGGAAAATATGGGATACCGAAGCGACAAATAGAGTTACCCTCACTTCACGCATACAAGAATGTCCGTGATTGTGCTTTTGATATTCAATATACTGAGCTAACTCAGTATCAGTTACATCTGTGGTAATGAATTGGTCAATAAATGAAATGACTGAGGCTATAGACAATTCATTTTCAAAGTCCACAGAGGGGGCATCTTTCAGCCAAAACATGCCATGAATATGAGGCGAACCTCGCTGCTGGAATTCAACACGCCCCCCCCTTTTCATAATTGTTAAAACCTTACGATATCTATAATCAAAATACCGTGCACAAGTTACAGGATCTGACCTAATCAAACGAGCCTTTTCACTAAAACTAAAATTCGAAGCTTCTTCTTCTGTAACTTGCTGCCTATCTATATTCCCCTTCAATAAAACTAATAATTCCGCCCACCGTGTCTCAGCAGCTGACAGAGTGATGAAAAAGGTTGGTAGACCGAATTGTCGAATCATCGCCATTACCTTTTTCTTTTCTGCTTCCCAGTGAGCAGGAGACGTGCGAACACCCTTCAGGACCCTATAGCCTTCATCGTGGCGAATAATGCTATCTATATGCTCATCGTTGAGAGCGTTAGAGGCTGTAATGGCGCGTGAGGCGCTTTGTTTTCTTAAGCAAATTGTAATATTACTACGAATTTGGATCAGCTCTAACTTCTTATAATTGAATAATAATTTGTCAATTCGACAACCTCTCCTATCTACATTTCGAAGCTCAGATTTTATAATTGCGGAAAAGCTAAGGGGACAAGTTCTTTTATGCCAGCATAAATTGTAGGGAATGCCAACTCTTCCGAGTCAGCATCGAGAATCATATCTAGGGGTCGTTGGCCTTCGCCTGGAGCCAGGGTGATTCTCTGCATGGCAGCGGTGTCTATTTGGTTATTCTCAAGCAGTGTTTCTTGACCCCCAGGATTGAGCTCCTCTATCTCAGCATCATCCTGATGTGCTGGATTTTCAATTCTTCGCTCAAGTCCCTCCACAAATTCTGCGTCTGCTTGAGATGCTATGAAGGGAACAGTTTCAGTTGTATAAGTAGACAACCACTGTTCATTTAAAACTACACTATGTTTTCTATAAAGTTCTGTATTCGCTAAATACCTAATTGCGTCAGCTATTCTTAAGGGTCTTATGGTTTCGGCCATGAAATCATGGCTATATTCCATTCTACGCTTGAGGTGGAGCTGTACGACCTCGGCTTCATGAAAAGCCCGTGGGAGGGATGTTACGATGTTACTTATGGGTATTGGAACATTAACTACAGCTCCTTTAATTGCACTCTGACGCTCATGACCTAAAGACTTTATAATCATAAAAGGAAGACGAGGAGAAATGAGGCGTTCCTCTAATGGAGTGAGGCCTTTAAGGCAATCAGGTAATTGGGGGAAATCTAGTCCATTTGAAATGGAAGTTTTTGGTTTAACACCAGATCTAATTTTGCGGCAACATGTTTTGCAAAAAGTTAAGCAACCGTCAGATGAAGGGAACTGACGCTCAACATCGAAAATCTCCGCAGAAAACTCATAATTGTCTTCAATTATGGTTCTAGGTATCCTACTTACTTGATGAGGAAACCAGAGACCTTTACAAGAAAGGCAAATTTTGTTGGGGCCCAGCTTGACAACTCTATTAAAATTCTCAATCAGAGCTTCTATTCTAGTGGGTCTGGGTGAATTTTCTTCCTGAAGACTATTCGCACGTTCCTCTCTATTGTGGGCAGCATTTCGACGGTTTTCTGCTAATCTATTTTCTATATTTTCCCTATATTAGCTAACTCTTTGGCTAAGTCGTCTTGAGGCGTCAAATGCTGCTTGTCGCGCTAATAACCGGGCACTTCGACGTGCACCGGTGTTGCGCACCTGTTCAATAATCCTCCTAGTAAGATTATTTCTAGCCTGTGACCAATTAACCCGATCTAGTTCCCTCTCTAATAGACGCCATTCAAGATCTGTCCGTCTCGCTGCCCTTAATGCCGAGTTTCGTCTTTGTTCGTTGGTCCTGTACATTGTATCCTGTCTACGTATACGTCTTCGTAATCTATCAGCCTGCTGCTCAGGCTCTCTAAAAGTCATGTCCGCTCGTCTCTCTCTCCTAAATTCAGAGTTCTGAATTTGCTCTACTGTCCTGTACTGTACGTTACGCCTACGTATCGATCTTCGTAAAGTGTCAGCCTGCTGTTCAGGTTCTCTAAAAGCTACGTCCGCCCGTCGCTCTCTCCTAGATTCAGAGTTCTGAATCTGCTCTACTGTCCTGTATTGTACGTTCTGCCTACGTCTGAGTCTTCTCAAAGTATCAGCCCGCTGTTCAGGCTCTCTAAAAGCTACGTTCGCCCGTCGCTCTCTCATAGATTCAGAGTTCTGAATCCGTTCTACTGTTCTGTACTCTACATTCTGCCTACGTCTCGATCTTCGTAAAGTGTCAGCCTGCTGTTCAGGCTCTCTAAAAGCAACTGTTGTCCGTCGTTGTCTTCTATTTTCTGTATTGTCCGATTGTTCGTTTTGTCGATAGTCGGCGTCTGTGCGTCTCAATCTTCTATGGTCTGTATCTGTCGTTTGCTTATGTTGCCTAATTCGCGCTGATCGTCTCCTTACTAAACGTCGCTGACTATTTCCAATCTGTTCGCTTTCCCTATACTCCTGATCAGCTCTACGAATCCTCTGCGAACTTACATTACTCTCCCTCTCTTCTACAACATAATCGTTATTTTCCCTATTTCTTCTATTTCGTAACTGCCTAGAGCGTGCTCTTTGTGATGCAGACTGTCTACTAACGCGTGGCATTTCTACAAAATATCTGCACTTAAATATTATAATTAATAACTATTAGTAATTGTTATATGCTAATTAAATATATTAATGAAATGAAATTAGACAAAAATTGGAAAATTTTGCAAATTATTAATTATGAATTTTTACATACGGTGTTTCTCCTAGGGAGGGCACGATGCAAAAGAGATAGCATCGATACACGATACCCAATGAACGATTATTTCCCTAAAAATATCGATTTTTATGTATATCGGTATTTGCAAAATAAAACATCGATGCATTCCTTAGCATCGGTGTCAATAAGATTATTAGAAAATGTCGCCCAAAAAATCAATGCTGGGTGCATCATTGAGTTTTGTAATAATTTGTAATAAATTTAAAAAATGGAATAAAACGTTTCTAGTTACTATATTTTAAAACAAAGAGATAATTATTTATTGTCATATCCGATATATATTCTTGGTTTGACACTCCAATACAATCCGTGTAATTTAACACAAATCTAATACTAAATACACATACAATATTGCAATATTGTAAAATTATGCGACTGATTTATTATCAAGCATCGATATATCGCGTAAAATATACCTACAAAAATCGATGTATTGGTGCACGATCTATCGATGCTTTCAGCAGCATTATTGCGTGCACAATGGCGACACAAAATAAAAAGCTAATACTCTGCACCAGCACAAAGTTGAAATGTCATTATGTTCTCTTATCTTAATATCCCCTTGCAATGCCCAAAATCGAAATACCGTTCAAATCAAACATTTGCACTGAAAATTGCGTTCTTTTCGTTTTGACTTTTACCGCAAAAAAACCGTTACTGGTAGCATTTTTGAACATAACGGACAAATGCAAACATATATGTCATGTATGTATACGTACGCGTGCATTCACATGCATACATAAATACACACACATGTATCTATGTGTGTAAAAACGCGTTATTGTTGCATTAAAGCGGCTAATAATTATTACCATTTATTAAAATTGCTTCTCGAATATCTAATAAGATTCTTTTCCGATCACAATCAAGAACTGTTAAGAATATTTAGTTGGTCTAGTTGGTCAACCAAATGAGGCAGCCGTTTGTCGCTATAATAACTTTGACAGGGGCGGAAGTGGGCGTGGTAAAAATTTGAAACCAACTTGATCTGAATTGTTGTATATAGCAATAAAAAATAGGATTTAAAAAAAGTTCGTACTCCGCGATAGAGCTCGAACCCGAGAACCACAACGTGCCCGGATTGGACTCTACCACCTAAGCTATCGCACTGCTTATGAATCCTCTATGCACACAGAGTCTATATTACAGACATTAATATAGGCGAGCATTTACATATGTATAATATATACGCATACATACAATACATACATAGCAGGCGTTTTTGCCCATACAAAAGTATTTCTTTATAATTATTATTTATTTATAATTATTATTTATAAATATTTATTTATAATTATTATTTTTAATTATTTATTTATAAATATTATTTATAAATATTGAAAATACGATTAAAAAAAAAAAAAAAGTTTGTACCCCGAGCGGGCTCGGGCTTGGTCTTGCAGTCTAGCTATCGCATTGCCCTATGCATACAGATGCAAATATAGAGGCGAACATGTATACGTATACGCATACATACAACACACACAGAGAAGGCGTTTTTGCCCATACAAAACTATTTCTTTAATAACTTAAACAATTTTTATCTGATCGCAACCAAATTTTCAGGAATCATAACTACTATAGTAATTATTGTATATACCAAAATTCGCAACTATAGCTTTAAAATTACGTTTGTTATTCGTTTTTATTGATTTGCGGGGGAGGAAGTGGGCGTGGCAAAAATTTGAAACAAACTTGATTTGCGTGCAAACATAACAAATGCTGTCGAAAAAAAATTATAGCTCTATCTCTTATAGTCTCTGAGATCTAGGTGTTCATACGGACAGACGGACAGACACACAGACGGACAGACACACAGACGGACAGACGGACATGGCTAGTTCGTCTCGGCTGTTGACGCTGATCAAGAATATATATACTTTATAGGGTCGGAGATGCCTCCTTCTACCTGTTACATACATTTCCTGCCGGCACAAAGTTATAATACCCTTCTACCCTATGGGTAGCGGGTATAAAAATATAGTGAAATTTATATTTGGTATATTGATATGGTACTATACTCATTATATACTATAGAGTGCAAAATGTACCAGATTGTGTCAGCCAAAGCAACTACGACCCTTAGTAAGTGGGCGTTTTTTCCCATGCAAAAGTATTTCTTTAATAACTTCGACAATTTTTATTTGATCGCAACGAACCGGGGCAAACAATTGAAACAAACCTGATCTGCGTGCAAACACAACAAATGCTGTCGAAATTATAGCTCTATCTCTTATAGTCTCTGAGATCTAGGTGTTCATACGGACAAACAGACAGGCGGACATGGCTAAATCGTCTCTCCCACAAAGTTATAATACTCTTCTATCCTATGGGTAGCTGTACCAAAATAATATTTGGTGTATAAATATTCTAGTAAATTAAAAATATAAAACAGTAACAATATATCAGATTCTAAACCATGGCAACTAAGTTTTCTGCCATATACAATTATTTCCCAATTAACTTTTACAATTTTAATCTGATCGGAACCAAATTAGCAGTCATAAAACCATAGTTACATACATTCGTATGTAAATCGTAACTAACTTTAATGACTCTTCCTCGAATCGTATTTTTTGATTTAAGAGGGCGCAAGTGGGTGTGGCAAAAATTTGAAATAAACTTGATCTGCGTGCAAAAATAACAATTGCTGTTGAAAACAAGTAAGAAAGTTACAGTCGAGTGTGCTCGACTGTGAGATACCCGCTACCCATTTTTAATAAGGGCAAAATATTGGTATTATTTTCAAAATATACCGAAAATACTAAAAATACTAAAATATACCAAATGGTATGTTTGGTATATCGATACAGCACACCATTCAAAATACACCATAGACGGCACAATGTACCAGATTGTCGGCCAAAGCAACTAAGAGCCCTAGTAAGTAGGCGTTTTTGCTCATACAAAAGTATTTCTTTAATAACTTCCACAATTTTTATCTGATCGCAACTAAATTTTCAGGAATCATAACTACTATAGTAATTATTGTATATACTAAAATTCGCAACTCTAGCTTTAAATTTACGCTTGTTATTCGATTTTTGATTTACGGGGGCGGAAGTGGGCGTGGCAAAATTTGAAACAAACTTGATCTGCGTGCAAACATAACAAATGCTGTCGAAAAAATTATAGCTCTATCTCTTATAGTCTCTGAGATCTAGGTGTTCATACGGACAGACACACAGACGGACAGACGGACATGGCTATATCGTCTCGGCTGTTGACGCTGATCAAGAATATATATACTTTATAGGGTCGGAGATGCCTCGTTCTACCTGTTACATACATTTCCTGCCGGCACAAAGTTATAATACCCTTCTACCCTATGGGTAGCGGGTATACAAATATCTAACTCAAATGGTCTCTGAGATCTAAGGGTTCATACAGACGGACAGGCGCCCATGACGCATTACATTTCCTGCAGATACAAAGTAATACCCTATGAGAAGTGGGAATAAAAATAATATTACATTGCTTATACATACATGTGTACATATACTGTTCGCAATCCACTTTCTCGTTTCAACTCGCTCAGATCGAACAGAGCAATAAGCTCGCTTCCCGCAAAGCTGTCACTCTGCCGTCTTCTCGCTTTGCTTGTCGCTGCTTGCACTTACATTGACATCATCCTTATAAAGTTTTACTGCATTTTAATTGCACAACTTTTTGTAAAACTTTTTTGCTCTAAGAGGCATTCTCAGCGCAATCAGTACTTTAAAATCGTTATACGATCGCTGGCAAGATTAATCTTCCAGCAAACGCCTATGTGATTCCCAGTAGTTTACACCAAGCGTGTCTGCTAGAATGGTGCGGTTCTATGATATTATATTAAAGTCGCATTTTACCAACAGATGTTAATGCGCGAATAAACAAATCAACTCAAGCACATGAAAAAATATCGTCGAAAAACGAAAATAAACCAGCGAAAATGAGTAGTAAGTATAAACAATAATACTGCACTAGAATTCGATTTATTTTTTGCTTCCTTTCAAAGTATTGCAATGCAGAAGTTTTAATTTGGAATAGTTTTAAAGCTAAAATTTATAGTTTCGGGCAGATTGCCATATTAATTCAGTAGCTCATTTTCATTCGTTTAAGACCTCACTTTTGTTGTTTTCTTGCCAACAATTTTAATTTTTTTACATGATAAGATAACAATAAAAATAAGATGACAATAAAAAAAAGTACTTTGTTCAAAAAAGATTCACTCGGAAGTTTCTGCTTTGAAATGAAGTCACAAAAATTTTAAATATTGCATGCATCGTTTCGTAAAAGCGTGTTAGACAAAGCGGAACCTTTTCTTAGGAGATATATTCCTCTATATCGCCTTCCTTAAAGTTTTGTACGAAATCTTTTGTTAGGAGATTTATTCCCCTGCAAAACTTTTGTACAACAGAAAATTCTATAAAAGTGGAAAATTTTTCGGATTAAAATAATATTTTGGGTTTCTCTGCTTTTAGATGCTTTGTCATGAAAACTACTTTTGCTTGTGTCGCATGTACATAAATAATTTCGATTTTTGTGATTATCTTGGAAACGACCCATAAAAATTATTACAATCGATAAAATCTATTGTAACATATTTTCCATCAGCCCTACTACCAAATTAATATTTTTTCGGAAGCTCAGTAGGCATAATTATCTTTGCAAAATATGTCATCACTATGTTATCGATACAAAGTTGTGACATTCGTAAGTAACGATTAATTGGAGCTATTTGGTTGTAATCTTTCGAGGTGTAAAGAAGTTTTGTGATTTAAAAGAAAAAAAAATATGAATAATTTACCAGCTAATTCAGGACATTCACGTGGTCGAGGACGGGGAAAAAAACCTAACGAAGAATTGTCAAGGGGCCTAGTTCCTCAACTGGTAAATATACATATACAGTACATTCTATTTTTATTTAATTTATTCAAATAACTTTGAATATACATACATTTTAATATCAGTAAATTTAAATTGACTTGTGTTGAAATAATTGAATGAACTCATACTAGTCCCTACACACATACACTAAAATACAGAGTTTTGTTTGTTATTCCTTCGATACGAAGATGAAGAAAATGGGACAATTTATTAATGTGTAGTGGAGAGATGAAGAACGAAAAATAATGGCGAATTGTAACGCTACGGCATTTTTTTTTTAATTGTATTAAGGTGAAGAAAATAGAATGATGAATCCAAAAGTACAAAGCAAGTACATACATACATGTATACTTTTGCACTTATGAATGTATAGTTGAGAGATAACGAAAAATAACGGCGAATTACGGTGCTAGTGCAAAACAAAATAAATTGAAATGGTTTCATGCGTATATGTGCTTGGACGTACTTAAATATGAATTATCCACAAACCTACAGAATTCTTTAATATGTAGAAAATGGTAATTATTATTAGCATTGAGATTGTAATGCTGAAGTATATATGCATACGTATTTATGTGCATGTTTAAATTTACATACCAACGAAAGAACTGAATACGATAGACACCAGAAACCGTTTACTTCGTGCAGTGTATTCAAAAACTAATCGCAATTTAATGTAAAGTTCAAGAGGATCCAAATAAGAATTAGCATAAAAGTAAAACTTTACATTTTAAATGAGTTCTAATATATACTTACATACTTATTAAAATTGAAAAACATTAAAAAAAAGTGTTTTACGCTTTGAGTCATTTTATTGAAGAAGTTGTTTAAATAAATATGTAAATAGATTTACAAACATAGTATTCACAAAGCGGCTTGTGCCGAGAAAATTGTCTAAATAAGCTGTTTTATGATTAGTCTTAAATATGAGACTTCTGTTATACACACATACATATATGTTTCTGTGCATCCATTGTGAGTGTGGGACGTTATGTGACTGTATTTGAGAAATTGTGCTCAGCCTTACAAATTTTTGTGTGATGCTAGATGTGCTCACTTTTGTGCTGATCGTGTAATTCAAATCCATCATTGTCAATATTAGATGAATAATTTTTGTTATATTTAGTTTATTTAGAGTTTCTACTGTATTTATTTCACCGACTAAAATAATAAAATAAATAAAAAAAAAAATATAAAAGTAAGTTTCGCGATTACTGCACAAGTACTGCGGAGTAACAGTTTAAATTTAGTGTTCTAATACTTTAGTATGTCACTGTATGTCTGTAGTGCAATAAATAGTATATCAAATAATAAGTTAGTTTCTTAATTTTTACAAAAAACGTCATGAGATTACAAAATGCATTCTTAAGAATAGGCACTCCGTTGAGTGCGACTCTGTCTGTTCAACGGTGGAATATTTTTCACTAAATATGACTATAAACTATTGGATTATCATGCATTCTTATAATTTTCAAAGAATAATACATAACATGTAAGACTGACTATTATCATCTAAATTATTTTTTTTCAGGGTCATGCACCAGTACCGCAGCAAGCTGAGGCTAGGCGGCCCATATGTAACCCAGCTACTCTAGGCGATACTGGGGCTGCTGAGGGTAAATTAACATATAATTATAAAAATTGTAATCCAAGGAATTAATAATCAATATTTTCAATAAGTAGGTGACCCTCGTGGATCGGTGCGTGGACGACGATTAATTACCGAAATTGTGCGATCTCGTCCCAGTGGTCTGCTTACTAAAATGGGTACTACAGGCAAACCAATCACTGTTCAAACAAATTACTTCAAATTTCTTAAGTGTCCCAATTGGTCGCTTTATCAGTACCGTGTTGATTTCTCGCCCGATGTTGATAATACATTCCTACGTCAGGGCTTATTGAGAGAGCACAGTAATATATTAGGCGGATATATTTTTGATGGATCAGTGTTGTTCTGCACCACCAAGTTCAAGGACACACCTAATAGTCCATATGTTTTGGATCTCTTGACAAAGAGTCGTTCAGGAGAGAATATAAGCATTAAAATAAGGAGTGTAGGTATTGTTGAGGCAATGGATCCTCAGCAGTTACAAGTTCTTAACTTGATTTTGCGTCGTGCTATGGAAGGCCTGCAACTTCAAATAGTGTCTCGCAATTATTTCGACCCGCAAGCCAAGGTAAGCAATAAAATGTAATTTTTTTATATATTTTTTAATATGGTATGCAATTTTGTAGATTGTATTGGATAGTAAGCATCGAATGGAATTATGGCCGGGGTATATAACTTCAATTCGTCAACATGAATCGGATTTTCTCTTATGCACTGAAATCGCTCACAAAGTCATGAGAACGGATACTTTGTATCAAATTTTGTCGAAAAACATTCGAGAACATGACGACTTTCAGGGCGCATTTAAACGTGAAGTGATAGGTAAGATGCTATTATTTGTAATCAAAAATATCACGCTAAACTAAATTTATTTCATTTGTAGGGATGATTGTATTAACAGAATACAATAATAAAACATATAGAGTAGATGATGTCGCTTTTGAGTCATCCCCGATGTCTAAATTCAGTACCAAGGATGGAGAAATATCGTATGTTGAATATTATAAGAAAGTAAGTTGAAAGATTACAAATATAAGAGTGTAAGAATTTAAAACTTTTTGATTCTATAATTACAAAGCGCTACAACATAATAATTCGAGACCATAAGCAACCACTCGTAGTGTCTCGTCCAAGTGAGAAAAATATTCGTGGAGGTGCTGATCAATTGATAATGTTAATTCCTGAATTGGCTCGAGCTACTGGTTTAACTGACGGTATGCGATCTGACTTCCAATTAATGAAGGCAATGGGCGAGCATACTAGAATTGCTCCCGATCGTCGAATTGATAGGTTGCGTGCATTTAATCAGCGTCTGCAGAAATCGGAAAGTAGTGTTAATATGTTGAAGTCGTGGAATGTTGAATTGGATTCTGCTCTTGTTGAGATACGTGCTCGAGTTCTGCCGCCACAGAAGATTGTATTTGGAGGTCAAAGGCGCTTTTTATGCGATGCCCGCGCTGATTGGACATACGAATGTCGTAAAGACGCTATGTTTACAAACGTAGACATAAAACGTTGGTATGTCATAACACCAAGTCGGTCAAAGCATGAAGTACAACAGTTTGTGAAGCTGTGTATGCAGGCATCTGGAGGCATGAAACTTCGTATGAGCGAACCCAGATAGTATGTTCTAATTTGTTACTCGTGTATTTATCCTTATATTGTATTATTTTTACTCTTACAGTGAAGAAATTTCGGATGATCGCAATGGGACTTATTCGCAAGCGATCGATAATGCTGCCGCTAAAGATCCACAAATTATAATGATTGTTATAAAGTCTCCTAACGAAGAGAAGTAAGTTTGAATAATTGTTCACGAATTGCTTTTCTTGTAAGAATTGCTGATACATTTAAATTACCGTGGTATTTTGTGTTTGCAGATATAGTTGCATTAAGAAACGAACGTGTGTTGATCGTCCAGTACCCTCTCAAGTAGTAACACTTAAAACAATTGCACCCCGCCCGGATAGATCAAGCGGTCTAATGTCGATTGCAACCAAAGTTGTAATTCAAATGAATGCCAAACTAATGGGTGCTCCATGGATGATAGAGCTTCCTATAAATGGATTGATGACCGTTGGATTTGATGTATGCCACTCGTCCAAGAACAAAAACAAGTCATATGGTGCTTTTGTAGCTACTATGGATATGAAGTCCTCCACACGTTATTTCTCTTCAGTTACTGAACATATGAAGGGTCAGGAACTGTCTAATCAAATATTAATGAATATGACATGTGCACTAAAGGCATATCGTGAGCATCATGGGAGTTTGCCCGACCGCATTCTCTTTTTCCGCGACGGTGTAGGTGATGGTCAGCTAAATCAAGTATTCAATATTGAGGTGAAATTCCTCAAAACTCGACTGGACGAGATCTACAAATCGGCGGGAAAAGAGAAAGGTTGCAATTTGGCATTTATTGTTGTAACAAAAAGAATTAACACACGGTACTTTGTGAATAAGCGCAATCCCGAACCTGGAACAATAGTCGATGATGTTATCACTTTGCCCGAGCGTTATGATTTCTATTTGGTTTCGCAGGCCATAAAACAAGGTACTGTTTCTCCAACGAACTACAATGTTTTGCACGACAGCATGGGTCTGAATGCTGATAAGATACAAATACTCACGTACAAAATGACACATATGTACTACAATTGGTCTGGAACTTGCCGAGTCCCTGCAGTTTGTCAATATGCTCATAAGCTAGCATTTTTGATAGCTGAGAGTATTCACCGTGCACCATCTTCGAGTTTGGAGAACCAACTGTTTTTCTTGTAAAAAATTGACTATCCATTATGAATGTTTTAATATTTAAATCGTATCGTACATACCGAATACTTGAAATGTATAATAAAGATTAATTTGATATTTTTATTGCCGCTTATTTGCATTGCATTGTAGTTTTTTTTTTCAGTGACAGCTGATTGATCATTCAATTCAATTTTATAGATATATCGAACGTCCTTTGCTAATAAATGGAAGCAAATTCGACTTACGTCTATACGTACTTGTAACATCTGTAAATCCCTTGAGAGTCTTCATGTATCACAATGGTTTGGCAAGATTCGCGTCAGTTATGTGAATTATGCGTTTAAGAAATATAATATATTTTATGTTGAGTTATATTCTACAGTGAAATATAGCGCCAAGATTGATACATTGAACGATCGATGTTAAGGATATTAATGCTTGTCATGGTCACAAGTGGACAATTAAGTCGCTATGGAATTAGTTGGCCAATCGTGGAGTCCGCACAGACGGCCTCTGGGAGGCGCTAAGGAGTCTAGTGTTACGCACAATTTTAGCTGGTGAAAATGGCATAAATAGCATGATACGAGCAAACGTGGAGTCCAAATACAGTTGTTTTGAATTATTTGGATTTGATGTGATCTTAGACTCGGATCTTGTACCATGGTTATTGGAGGTCAACATTTCACCCAGCTTGCACTCAGAACTGCCGCTTGATGCTCATGTTAAGGCACCCCTGGTTCAGGGCGTTCTTAACACAGCTTTGTATAACGTCAGTTATTTTCTTCATATGTAACGAAAAGATTTAGTCATATATTATTTTATCTTTTTTCTTAGATACCACCAAAACTGACTCAGGAAAAACAAAAGGAGCTTGCCGCCGAGTTTTCATTTCCACCTGGAACACAAATGTGCTATGATAAACGTCTATATATAAATTATTTATCGCGCGATGAGAAGGTCAAACATAATAATTTTACACGTAAAACAATGGAAAACCGCGAAGATGTTAGTTAATGGCATATTCCTAATATATATTGTTATTAATATTTATTTATTTTTTTACCATTTAAGTATGTTAATGCAATTCTGCAAAATCTAACACCTGACGATGTGCGCTGTCTTATTGTGGCTGAGGATGAGCTGGCACGATGCGCTCCTCTTGAGCGCATATTTCCCACAGATCATACCCACAAATATCTAAAATACAACGACACTCCTCGTTATTACAATCGATTGTTAGATGCCTGGGAATCACGCTATGCAAATAACCGTACCGAAGGGATAGCACTTCTTCGCGATTATTGCCAAGCCAAATACCATTTACAGGTTCCAGTGCCACCTGCCAAAAGGTAAGCTTCAATATAAATGTCGATGACAACTATACTACAATTCATCTCCCACACCAATGAGATTTAATACCAGCTGGGGCAATCATATACACGTCCATTTATATTATCAGCTGAATAATAACAACAAAAAACAAACTTTTTCTCCGAATAATTTACATTCTTAACTTTATTATTAAATTTGAGGGCTGTTGGCGAGCTATACAATCATTTTATTGGCGCTGTCGTGCTCTTTATTGTCGTAAGTTCTATCTGTTGACCCCATAGATAAACTTCGTAGGCTCAAAATGAACACTGCAAACCTACATACGAGTACTTTTAGGTAGAATAACAATAATATCAATTATTTATTGTAATACTGACATTAATGTATGTAGCAAATTTAAATACAAATTGGAACGTTAATTCTTATAAATAAGTACTACCCGTATATTGTACTTAAGTAAACCAAAATAGGTTTTGTTTGTACAATGCGGTTGCGACTAGTACTAGTTGGTTGCAAAACAGCGTTAAAACTGAATAGTTTTGTCTTAACTATAAGTAAATGCAAATTTTTATTTTTTTGAAAAATTAAGCCAAATTATATGTTTATTATAATAATGCCCTGTACCTATTGGATAAAATGTTAAATTGCCCATCCGTCAAAACAAAGTATTCTTAACCAAAAGAAGGGCACAGGGCATCGGCTAGTCAAAATACAAGTGTAATTTATGGCAGTTAACTTCTTCACAGTTTTCGATTGGCAAAAGTATTTAATCACGTAAACTAAACTAAATACTAACCAGTACACTTCAAGTGTAGTTGACTTATATTGCTGTAATGTTTCTTATGTTTATAAGTAGCGTTAGGTGCAGATACTTATTTATATATGTGTAAAATATATAATAACTAAGTATTTTAAGTTCTTAATTGGGAAAGCAATAAATCATACTTTTGAAAAAGCAAAGATGTTGTGGTCTGGGTTACTTTTTCATGGTAGTAATTTGTTTAAAAACTATTATATTTTTCATAATTTGTTTGTAAACTATTATATTTTTCATAGATTGATTAAATCAGAGCATCCGCACCCGATTTTAATATCAAACAAGAAAGCTACCGCTACTCATTTTCAATAAAAATAATAATGCCAGTATTATTCTTTAAATATATATAAAAAAGTACTTAAAAGATATATATGTATGTATTTAGAAACTTATACATAAATAGAATATCGATTTTATCAAATTTAAAACAATCTTGAAATGTGTGCATGCAAAACTTAAAAGTGCTGGCGAAAGGAAATTATAGCTCTATCTCATATAGTCGCCGAGATCTAGGGCTTTATACGGACGGACAGACAGACGGACTTGGCAATATTGCCTCGGCTGTTAACTCTGATCAATAATATATGTATGTGTATACATACTTTATTGGGTCGAAGATGCCTCCCTCTGCAAATCACAAGCATTTTACTAAGTTATAATATCTTCTATGGGTAGCGGCTATAAAAATGGTTTATTAAAAGTTTTTAAATTTATTAGTGTATATTAGTATACACAATTTCATTGCCCATATTGAATTGAAAATAGATGAGTCCCCTGTATCATCCTATGATGCCTACATAGATAGAATCCAAGCTTATTTAATTATTAAAAATCTTTTTTTTATTTTTTATGTGTATACATGTTGTAGTTTATATTCGTTATATTAATAATTCAAGTAATCTCAATCAATTTACAACAATCAATGTTTTGTAATTGTAAAATTGCAGGACTACTTCATCAAATTGATGAGATGGATTTTAAAGTGATAACTGCAGCTATCGTATTTATATTGGTCTTATAGTGTATAATAGAAATTGTTTTATTTTTAATTGCACACACATATGTACACGTGAATATACTATATATAGTGTACATACATACACACAGACAATTTCTAGTGATCTAAGATAATTTTAAAATGTACCTCATTCATATATATGTATATATTTCCATTTTTTTGTTTTACAAATTTTATTTGTATATATTACATATTTAGATTGATGATGAGCTAATATCAAAATGTACTGTTGTAAGGGATTTACTTTAGCGAATAATTGAATGTCAAAATGCGTTAAACTTCATGAGATATTGTTATTAATATAAGCAAACCTGTGATTTGGGGATCTTGTAGATAATTTGTTAATCTTGTAGTATATTATAAATTTTCCAGCAAATTGCTCATTTAATTTAGAAATTTTTAAACATTCCCAAATAAGCAGCTGTTTTACGTCACATAAAAGTTGTCTTATAACATTTATCAATTGCTGACAAAAAAAGAATATTTAAAAACTATTTGTTTATGAATAGTGTTTAAAAAATTGTGACGCAATTTCTATTTGCTTTCTTCTGATATAGTGGTAGAGTAGAGCCTTATACATTTTTTCCTTTATGAAAAATCTACCATTTTATAAATAATCGTATTACTAATCGTTTCTTACTCGTTATTCATTAAATAAATAAATATAGGAAATTATTTAGAATTGGATCTTTTAAAGCCTTTTGGTTATGTACAGGGATTTCCATAGAATATTTGCATCAATTTATTTTTCTATACAATACGTTTAAAGAAATATCTAGACCTACGTTATGTTCTGTAGATCTTTGTAAAGATGGGTCAATAATATGATTGTTTTGGCCTTTAGTGTTAGTGTTAAAATAAAAGCAACAAAATTAAATAAATATGTATCCCAATATTGTGCAAAAGTCTAGTTACATAATTAAATTGTATAATCATTGATTAAATATTTCTGTGACATGTTTCTAATGTAGTTACATAAATACATAACATATAAGTATAAGTACACTTTTAAATCGATTGTACGATTATCTATGTACTAGTTAGCCTATTTGAAAACTTACCTACAAAAATACATACATATATTACGCTTATTATAACCATCATAAGCGTAAGTCCATACGTACCGAGCATGTGTTCCTGAAGTTCTCATATGGTTCATGCTACCAGTAGTAGTATAATGATAGCCATACAAGTCAATTTATTCTCGGTGTTAAAATAACAGAAACACATGTGAAAAGTCAACATGTTGTACATTTATGAAAATTATTTGTATTTTACAATTTTTTTGAATGATGAAATCTGCGTTTAGAATTAAATAAAACCAAAGAATACTTGTATAGTATTAGGGATGAACACATCCGTAATATTAAACAGATTTTTCATTTGAACAATTCAAATTACCAATAAGGAACTTTTTATAAACGGACTATGTATGTGTGTAAGGTAAAATTTTGACAAATTTACATGTATTTTGAAACCAGTTTTGTTCTGTTCTGTTTTATCCGCTCTCTCCCTTCATATTTTTAACCGTAATAATGTTATTCATATGTTTACTAATAATATTTTAAAAATATAGGACTTGAACGATAACCCCGAAGAGAACACACTTCTGAAGCTAGAAAATGGACCCATTGCAAACTCAAATTCATAAAACAACCTTTCTTTCGCTTTCAAATAATGATTCTAGCGAATTCTGTTAAATACATCAACCGACTTGGAAAAAATGTTAAGGTATGTCAGAAATATATATATTTTTGTTTAAATATTAAAGTACTACTTTTATATTTACAGATTTACACATTGTTCATCTTGTTATACGAAAGACTGAACACAATAAATCATTTATTTTAAATAAAGTCACTATCTGATGCCGGTCTCTACAATGGGATTTTCATTAAGTCTAGTTTTAGAACTCAAAGCATATTCAATGTGTTCGAAAACTAAGTAAAATTTTATGTAATGTTAACTAGGATCCAAAATTTGAATGTGCACAAATAAAAATTGCTTATAAGTATATATTAAATGCGCTATAATAGTATATATTAGTATATATTATGTATAATTCATAAGCAATTACAAATATTTAAAGAATCAAACATTTTTTTTGTAATTTTTTTAAACAGCTCTAAAAATAATAATTTACAAAGCCCATAATTTTTGCACCGAAAATTGTATTGAGAAGTCGTTTTAAATTTGGCCCAACAAAAACATGTTGTAAGGTTATGTCACTGTGTTGGGGAAATTATAATGAGCCTTACAAATTGTATATGGTATGATTTTTAAATGATATTTGATATTATATTTAACGCTTGATTAACTCAAGCAGTATTTGTGCTAATATTGTAATTTGAATTTATTTTTAACATGCTAGGCTTGGGTCATCAGCCATTACTATATTTAGTAATGCACAGCCCAAACAGTAAGAACAAAGATGCTGAAATTTAATATTAAAATAAAATTCTGGCTTCAAATCCCCTTTAATGGTAAATCAAGTTTCTAAGGTTGTGTAGAAAATCTAAACAGAATATAAAAAAATATAGTGAAATTTATATTTGGTATATTGATATGGTACTATACTCATTATATACTATAGAGTGCAAAATGTACCAGATTGTGTCAGCCAAAGCAACTACGACCCTTAGTAAGTGGGCGTTTTTTCCCATGCAAAAGTATTTCTTTAATAACTTCGACAATTTTTATTTGATCGCAACGAACCGGGGCAAACAATTGAAACAAACCTGATCTGCGTGCAAACACAACAAATGCTGTCGAAATTATAGCTCTATCTCTTATAGTCTCTGAGATCTAGGTGTTCATACGGACAAACAGACAGGCGGACATGGCTAAATCGTCTCTCCCACAAAGTTATAATACTCTTCTATCCTATGGGTAGCTGTACCAAAATAATATTTGGTGTATAAATATTCTAGTAAATTAAAAATATAAAACAGTAACAATATATCAGATTCTAAACCATGGCAACTAAGTTTTCTGCCATATACAATTATTTCCCAATTAACTTTTACAATTTTAATCTGATCGGAACCAAATTAGCAGTCATAAAACCATAGTTACATACATTCGTATGTAAATCGTAACTAACTTTAATGACTCTTCCTCGAATCGTATTTTTGATTTAAGAGGGCGCAAGTGGGTGTGGCAAAAATTTGAAATAAACTTGATCTGCGTGCAAAAATAACAATTGCTGTTGAAAACAAGTAAGAAAGTTACAGTCGAGTGTGCTCGACTGTGAGATACCACTACCCATTTTAATAAGGGCAAAATATTGGTATTATTTTCAAAATATACCGAAAATACTAAAAAAATACTAAAAATATACCAAATGGTATGTTTGGTATATCGATACAGCACACCATTCAAAATACACCATAGACGGCACAATGTACCAGATTGTCGGCCAAAGCAACTAAGAGCCCTAGTAAGTAGGCGTTTTTGCTCATACAAAAGTATTTCTTTAATAACTTCCACAATTTTTATCTGATCGCAACTAAATTTTCAGGAATCATAACTACTATAGTAATTATTGTATATACTAAAATTCGCAACTCTAGCTTTAAATTTACGCTTGTTATTCGATTTTTTTGATTTACGGGGGCGGAAGTGGGCGTGGCAAAAATTTGAAACAAACTTGATCTGCGTGCAAACATAACAAATGCTGTCGAAAAAAAATTATAGCTCTATCTCTTATAGTCTCTGAGATCTAGGTGTTCATACGGACAGACACACAGACGGACAGACGGACATGGCTATATCGTCTCGGCTGTTGACGCTGATCAAGAATATATATACTTTATAGGGTCGGAGATGCCTCGTTCTACCTGTTACATACATTTCCTGCCGGCACAAAGTTATAATACCCTTCTACCCTATGGGTAGCGGGTATACAAATATCTAACTCAAATGGTCTCTGAGATCTAAGGGTTCATACAGACGGACAGGCGCCCATGACGCATTACATTTCCTGCAGATACAAAGTAATACCCTATGAGAAGTGGGAATAAAAAATAATATTACATTGCTTATACATACATGTGTACATATACTGTTCGCAATCCACTTTCTCGTTTCAACTCGCTCAGATCGAACAGAGCAATAAGCTCGCTTCCCGCAAAGCTGTCACTCTGCCGTCTTCTCGCTTTGCTTGTCGCTGCTTGCACTTACATTGACATCATCCTTATAAAGTTTTACTGCATTTTAATTGCACAACTTTTGTAAAACTTTTTGCTCTAAGAGGCATTCTCAGCGCAATCAGTACTTTAAAATCGTTATACGATCGCTGGCAAGATTAATCTTCCAGCAAACGCCTATGTGATTCCCAGTAGTTTACACCAAGCGTGTCTGCTAGAATGGTGCGGTTTTATGATATTATATTAAAGTCGCATTTTACCAACAGATGTTAATGCGCGAATAAACAAATCAACTCAAGCACATGAAAAAATATCGTCGAAAAACGAAAATAAACCAGCGAAAATGAGTAGTAAGTATAAACAATAATACTGCACTAGAATTCGATTTATTTTTTGCTTCCTTTCAAAGTATTGCAATGCAGAAGTTTTAATTTGGAATAGTTTTAAAGCTAAAATTTATAGTTTCGGGCAGATTGCCATATTAATTCAGTAGCTCATTTTCATTCGTTTAAGACCTCACTTTTGTTGTTTTCTTGCCAACAATTTTAATTTTTTTTTACATGATAAGATAACAATAAAAATAAGATGACAATAAAAAAAAGTACTTTGTTCAAAAAAGATTCACTCGGAAGTTTCTGCTTTGAAATGAAGTCACAAAAATTTTAAATATTGCATGCATCGTTTCGTAAAAAGCGTGTTAGACAAAGCGGAACCTTTTCTTAGGAGATATATTCCTCTATATCGCCTTCCTTAAAGTTTTGTACGAAATCTTTTGTTAGGAGATTTATTCCCCTGCAAAACTTTTGTACAACAGAAAATTCTATAAAAGTGGAAAATTTTTCGGATTAAAATAATATTTTGGGTTTCTCTGCTTTTAGATGCTTTGTCATGAAAACTACTTTTGCTTGTGTCGCATGTACATAAATAATTTCGATTTTTGTGATTATCTTGGAAACGACCCATAAAAATGATTACAATCGATAAAATCTATTGTAACATATTTTCCATCAGCCCTACTACCAAATTAATATTTTTTCGGAAGCTCAGTAGGTATAATTATCTTTGCAAAATATGGCATCACTATGTTATCGATACAAAGTTGTGACATTCGTAAGTTACGATTAATTGGAGCTATTTGGTTGTAATCTTTCGAGGTGTAAAGAAGTTTTGTGATTTAAAAGAAAAAAAATATGAATAATTTACCAGCTAATTCAGGACATTCACGTGGTCGAGGACGGGGAAAAAAAACCTAACGAAGAATTGTCAAGGGGCCTAGT
Source organism: Drosophila sulfurigaster albostrigata (assembly GCF_023558435.1). Taxonomy (NCBI): domain Eukaryota; kingdom Metazoa; phylum Arthropoda; class Insecta; order Diptera; family Drosophilidae; genus Drosophila; species Drosophila sulfurigaster. The sequence goes on from NC_084881.1 coordinate 4,338,156, forward strand.
TCCTCAACTGGTAAATATACATATACAGTACATTCTATTTTTATTTAATTTATTCAAATAACTTTGAATATACATACATTTTAATATCAGTAAATTTAAATTGACTTGTGTTGAAATAATTGAATGAACTCATACTAGTCCCTACACACATACACTAAAATACAGAGTTTTGTTTGTTATTCCTTCGATACGAAGATGAAGAAAATGGGACAATTTATTAATGTGTAGTGGAGAGATGAAGAACGAAAAATAATGGCGAATTGTAACGCTACGGCATTTTTTTTAATTGTATTAAGGTGAAGAAAATAGAATGATGAATCCAAAAGTACAAAGCAAGTACATACATACATGTATACTTTTGCACTTATGAATGTATAGTTGAGAGATAACGAAAAATAACGGCGAATTACGGTGCTAGTGCAAAACAAAATAAATTGAAATGGTTTCATGCGTATATGTGCTTGGACGTACTTAAATATGAATTATCCACAAACCTACGGAATTCTTTAATATGTAGAAAATGGTAATTATTATTAGCATTGAGATTGTAATGCTGAAGTATATATGCATACGTATTTATGTGCATGTTTAAATTTACATACCAACGAAAGAACTGAATACGATAGACACCAGAAACCGTTTACTTCGTGCTGTGTATTCAAAAACTAATCGCAATTTAATGTAAAGTTCAAGAGGATCCAAATAAAATTAGCATAAAAGTAAAACTTTACATTTTAAATGAGTTCTAATATATACTTACATACTTATTAAAATTGAAAAACATTAAAAAAAAGTATTTTACGCTTTGAGTCATTTTATTGAAGAAGTTGTTTAAATAAATATGTAAATAGATTTACAAACATAGTATTCACAAAGCGGCTTGTGCCGAGAAAATTGTCTAAATAAGCTGTTTTATGATTAGTCTTAAATATGAGACTTCTGTTATACACACATACATATATGTTTCTGTGCAGCCATTGTGAGTGTGGGACGTTATGTGACTGTATTTGAGAAATTGTGCTCAGCCTTACAAATTTTTGTGTGATGCTAGATGTGCTCACTTTTGTGCTGATCGTGTAATTCAAATCCATCATTGTCAATATTAGATGAATAATTTTTGTTATATTTAGTTTATTTAGAGTTTCTACTGTATTTATTTCACCGACTAAAATAATAAAATAAATAAAAAAAAAATATAAAAGTAAGTTTCGCGATTACTGCACAAGTACTGCGGAGTAACAGTTTAAATTTAGTGTTCTAATACTTTAGTATGTCACTGTATGTCTGTAGTGCAATAAATAGTATATCAAATAATAAGTTAGTTTCTTAATTTTTACAAAAAACGTCATGAGATTACAAAATGCATTCTTAAGAATAGGCACTCCGTTGAGTGCGACTCTGTCTGTTCAACGGTGGAATATTTTTCACTAAATATGACTATAAACTATTGGATTATCATGCATTCTTATAATTTTCAAAGAATAATACATAACATGTAAGACTGACTATTATCATCTAAATTATTTTTTTTTCAGGGTCATGCACCAGTACCGCAGCAAGCTGAGGCTAGGCGGCCCATATGTAACCCAGCTACTCTAGGCGATACTGGGGCTGCTGAGGGTAAATTAACATATAATTATAAAAATTGTAATCCAAGGAATTAATAATCAATATTTTCAATAAGTAGGTGACCCTCGTGGATCGGTGCGTGGACGACGATTAATTACCGAAATTGTGCGATCTCGTCCCAGTGGTCTGCTTACTAAAATGGGTACTACAGGCAAACCAATCACTGTTCAAACAAATTACTTCAAATTTCTTAAGCGTCCCAATTGGTCGCTTTATCAGTACCGTGTTGATTTCTCGCCCGATGTTGATAATACATTCCTACGTCAGGGCTTATTGAGAGAGCACAGTAATATATTAGGCGGATATATTTTTGATGGATCAGTGTTGTTCTGCACCACCAAGTTCAAGGACACACCTAATAGTCCATATGTTTTGGATCTCTTGACAAAGAGTCGTTCAGGAGAGAATATAAGCATTAAAATAAGGAGTGTAGGTATTGTTGAGGCAATGGATCCTCAGCAGTTACAAGTTCTTAACTTGATTTTGCGTCGTGCTATGGAAGGCCTGCAACTTCAAATAGTGTCTCGCAATTATTTCGACCCGCAAGCCAAGGTAAGCAATAAAATGTAATTTTTTATATATTTTTTAATATGGTATGCAATTTTGTAGATTGTATTGGATAGTAAGCATCGAATGGAATTATGGCCGGGGTATATAACTTCAATTCGTCAACATGAATCGGATTTTCTCTTATGCACTGAAATCGCTCACAAAGTCATGAGAACGGATACTTTGTATCAAATTTTGTCGAAAAACATTCGAGAACATGACGACTTTCAGGGCGCATTTAAACGTGAAGTGATAGGTAAGATGCTATTATTTGTAATCAAAAATATCACGCTAAACTAAATTTATTTCATTTGTAGGGATGATTGTATTAACAGAATACAATAATAAAACATATAGAGTAGATGATGTCGCTTTTGAGTCATCCCCGATGTCTAAATTCAGTACCAAGGATGGAGAAATATCGTATGTTGAATATTATAAGAAAGTAAGTTGAAAGATTACAAATATAAGAGTGTAAGAATTTAAAACTTTTTGATTCTATAATTACAAAGCGCTACAACATAATAATTCGAGACCATAAGCAACCACTCGTAGTGTCTCGTCCAAGTGAGAAAAATATTCGTGGAGGTGCTGATCAATTGATAATGTTAATTCCTGAATTGGCTCGAGCTACTGGTTTAACTGACGGTATGCGATCTGACTTCCAATTAATGAAGGCAATGGGCGAGCATACTAGAATTGCTCCCGATCGTCGAATTGATAGGTTGCGTGCATTTAATCAGCGTCTGCAGAAATCGGAAAGTAGTGTTAATATGTTGAAGTCGTGGAATGTTGAATTGGATTCTGCGCTTGTTGAGATACGTGCTCGAGTTCTGCCGCCACAGAAGATTGTATTTGGAGGTCAAAGGCGCTTTTTATGCGATGCCCGCGCTGATTGGACATACGAATGTCGTAAAGACGCTATGTTTACAAACGTAGACATAAAACGTTGGTATGTCATAACACCAAGTCGGTCAAAGCATGAAGTACAACAGTTTGTGAAGCTGTGTATGCAGGCATCTGGAGGCATGAAACTTCGTATGAGCGAACCCAGATAGTATGTTCTAATTTGTTACTCGTGTATTTATCCTTATATTGTATTATTTTTACTCTTACAGTGAAGAAATTTCGGATGATCGCAATGGGACTTATTCGCAAGCGATCGATAATGCTGCCGCTAAAGATCCACAAATTATAATGATTGTTATAAAGTCTCCTAACGAAGAGAAGTAAGTTTGAATAATTGTTCACGAATTGCTTTTTCTTGTAAGAATTGCTGATACATTTAAATTACCGTGGTATTTTGTGTTTGCAGATATAGTTGCATTAAGAAACGAACGTGTGTTGATCGTCCAGTACCCTCTCAAGTAGTAACACTTAAAACAATTGCACCCCGCCCGGATAGATCAAGCGGTCTAATGTCGATTGCAACCAAAGTTGTAATTCAAATGAATGCCAAACTAATGGGTGCTCCATGGATGATAGAGCTTCCTATAAATGGATTGATGACCGTTGGATTTGATGTATGCCACTCGTCCAAGAACAAAAACAAGTCATATGGTGCTTTTGTAGCTACTATGGATATGAAGTCCTCCACACGTTATTTCTCTTCAGTTACTGAACATATGAAGGGTCAGGAACTGTCTAATCAAATATTAATGAATATGACATGTGCACTAAAGGCATATCGTGAGCATCATGGGAGTTTGCCCGACCGCATTCTCTTTTCCGCGACGGTGTAGGTGATGGTCAGCTAAATCAAGTATTCAATATTGAGGTGAAATTCCTCAAAACTCGACTGGACGAGATCTACAAATCGGCGGGAAAAGAGAAAGGTTGCAATTTGGCATTTATTGTTGTAACAAAAAGAATTAACACACGGTACTTTGTGAATAAGCGCAATCCCGAACCTGGAACAATAGTCGATGATGTTATCACTTTGCCCGAGCGTTATGATTTCTATTTGGTTTCGCAGGCCATAAAACAAGGTACTGTTTCTCCAACGAACTACAATGTTTTGCACGACAGCATGGGTCTGAATGCTGATAAGATACAAATACTCACGTACAAAATGACACATATGTACTACAATTGGTCTGGAACTTGCCGAGTCCTGCAGTTTGTCAATATGCTCATAAGCTAGCATTTTTGATAGCTGAGAGTATTCACCGTGCACCATCTTCGAGTTTGGAGAACCAACTGTTTTTCTTGTAAAAATTGACTATCCATTATGAATGTTTTAATATTTAAATCGTATCGTACATACCGAATACTTGAAATGTATAATAAAGATTAATTTGATATTTTTATTGCCGCTTATTTGCATTGCATTGTAGTTTTTTTTCAGTGACAGCTGATTGATCATTCAATTCAATTTTATAGATATATCGAACGTCCTTTGCTAATAAATGGAAGCAAATTCGACTTACGTCTATACGTACTTGTAACATCTGTAAATCCCTTGAGAGTCTTCATGTATCACAATGGTTTGGCAAGATTCGCGTCAGTTATGTGAATTATGCGTTTAAGAAATATAATATATTTTATGTTGAGTTATATTCTACAGTGAAATATAGCGCCAAGATTGATACATTGAACGATCGATGTTAAGGATATTAATGCTTGTCATGGTCACAAGTGGACAATTAAGTCGCTATGGAATTATTTGGCCAATCGTGGAGTCCGCACAGACGGCCTCTGGGAGGCGCTAAGGAGTCTAGTGTTACGCACAATTTTAGCTGGTGAAAATGGCATAAATAGCATGATACGAGCAAACGTGGAGTCCAAATACAGTTGTTTTGAATTATTTGGATTTGATGTGATCTTAGACTCGGATCTTGTACCATGGTTATTGGAGGTCAACATTTCACCCAGCTTGCACTCAGAACTGCCGCTTGATGCTCATGTTAAGGCACCCCTGGTTCAGGGCGTTCTTAACACAGCTTTGTATAACGTCAGTTATTTTCTTCATATGTAACGAAAAGATTTAGTCATATATTATTTTATCTTTTTTCTTAGATACCACCAAAACTGACTCAGGAAAAACAAAAGGAGCTTGCCGCCGAGTTTTCATTTCCACCTGGAACACAAATGTGCTATGATAAACGTCTATATATAAATTATTTATCGCGCGATGAGAAGGTCAAACATAATAATTTTACACGTAAAACAATGGAAAACCGCGAAGATGTTAGTTAATGGCATATTCTAATATATATTGTTATTAATATTTATTTATTTTTTTACCATTTAAGTATGTTAATGCAATTCTGCAAAATCTAACACCTGACGATGTGCGCTGTCTTATTGTGGCTGAGGATGAGCTGGCACGATGCGCTCCTCTTGAGCGCATATTTCCCACAGATCATACCCACAAATATCTAAAATACAACGACACTCCTCGTTATTACAATCGATTGTTAGATGCCTGGGAATCACGCTATGCAAATAACCGTACCGAAGGGATAGCACTTCTTCGCGATTATTGCCAAGCCAAATACCATTTACAGGTTCCAGTGCCACCTGCCAAAAAGGTAAGCTTCAATATAAATGTCGATGACAACTATACTACAATTCATCTCCCACACCAATGAGATTTAATACCAGCTGGGGCAATCATATACACGTCCATTTATATTATCAGCTGAATAATAACAACAAAAAACAAACTTTTTCTCCGAATAATTTACATTCTTAACTTTATTATTAAATTTGAGGGCTGTTGGCGAGCTATACAATCATTTTATTGGCGCTGTCGTGCTCTTTATTGTCGTAAGTTCTATCTGTTGACCCCATAGATAAACTTCGTAGGCTCAAAATGAACACTGCAAACCTACATACGAGTACTTTTAGGTAGAATAACAATAATATCAATTATTTATTGTAATACTGACATTAATGTATGTAGCAAATTTAAATACAAATTGGAACGTTAATTCTTATAAATAAGTACTACCCGTATATTGTACTTAAGTAAACCAAAATAGGTTTTGTTTGTACAATGCGGTTGCGACTAGTACTAGTTGGTTGCAAAACAGCGTTAAAACTGAATAGTTTTGTCTTAACTATAAGTAAATGCAAATTTTTATTTTTTTGAGAAATTAAGCCAAATTATATGTTTATTATAATAATGCCCTGTACCTATTGGATAAAATGTTAAATTGCCCATCCGTCAAAACAAAGTATTCTTAACCAAAAAGAAGGGCACAGGGCATCGGCTAGTCAAAATACAAGTGTAATTTATGGCAGTTAACTTCTTCACAGTTTTCGATTGGCAAAAGTATTTAATCACGTAAACTAAACTAAATACTAACCAGTACACTTCAAGTGTAGTTGACTTATATTGCTGTAATGTTTCTTATGTTTATAAGTAGCGTTAGGTGCAGATACTTATTTATATATGTGTAAAATATATAATAACTAAGTATTTTAAGTTCTTAATTGGGAAAGCAATAAATCATACTTTTGAAAAAAGCAAAGATGTTGTGGTCTGGGTTACTTTTTCATGGTAGTAATTTGTTTAAAAACTATTATATTTTTCATAATTTGTTTGTAAACTATTATATTTTTCATAGATTGATTAAATCAGAGCATCCGCACCCGATTTTAATATCAAACAAGAAAGCTACCGCTACTCATTTTCAATAAAAATAATAATGCCAGTATTATTCTTTAAATATATATAAAAAAGTACTTAAAAGATATATATGTATGTATTTAGAAACTTATACATAAATAGAATATCGATTTTATCAAATTTAAAACAATCTTGAAATGTGTGCATGCAAAACTTAAAAGTGCTGGCGAAAGGAAATTATAGCTCTATCTCATATAGTCGCCGAGATCTAGGGCTTTATACGGACGGACAGACAGACGGACTTGGCAATATTGCCTCGGCTGTTAACTCTGATCAATAATATATGTATGTGTATACATACTTTATTGGGTCGAAGATGCCTCCCTCTGCAAATCACAAGCATTTTACTAAGTTATAATATCTTCTATGGGTAGCGGCTATAAAAATGGTTTATTAAAAAGTTTTTAAATTTATTAGTGTATATTAGTATACACAATTTCATTGCCCATATTGAATTGAAAATAGATGAGTCCCTGTATCATCCTATGATGCCTACATAGATAGAATCCAAGCTTATTTAATAATTAAAAATCTTTTTTTTATTTTTTATGTGTATACATGTTGTTGTTTATATTCGTTATATTAATAATTCAAGTAATCTCAATCAATTTACAACAATCAATGTTTTGTAATTGTAAAATTGCAGGACTACTTCATCAAATTGATGAGATGGATTTTAAAGTGATAACTGCAGCTATCGTATTTATATTGGTCTTATAGTGTATAATAGAAATTGTTTTATTTTTAATTGCACACACATATGTACACGTGAATATACTATATATAGTGTACATACATACACACAGACAATTTCTAGTGATCTAAGATAATTTTAAAATGTACCTCATTCATATATATGTATATATTTCCATTTTTTTTGTTTTTACAAATTTTATTTGTATATATTACATATTTAGATTGATGATGAGCTAATATCAAAATGTACTGTTGTAAGGGATTTACTTTAGCGAATAATTGAATGTCAAAATGCGTTAAACTTCATGAGATATTGTTATTAATATAAGCAAACCTGTGATTTGGGGATCTTGTAGATAATTTGTTAATCTTGTAGTATATTATAAATTTTCCAGCAAATTGCTCATTTAATTTAGAAATTTTTAAACATTCCCAAATAAGCAGCTGTTTTACGTCACATAAAAGTTGTCTTATAACATTTATCAATTGCTGACAAAAAAAGAATATTTAAAAACTATTTGTTTATGAATAGTGTTTAAAAAATTGTGACGCAATTTCTATTTGCTTTCTTCTGATATAGTGGTAGAGTAGAGCCTTATACATTTTTTCCTTTATGAAAAATCTACCATTTTATAAATAATCGTATTACTAATCGTTTCTTACTCGTTATTCATTAAATAAATAAATATAGGAAATTATTTAGAATTGGATCTTTTAAAGCCTTTTGGTTATGTACAGGGATTTCCATAGAATATTTGCATCAATTTATTTTTCTATACAATACGTTTAAAGAAATATCTAGACCTACGTTATGTTCTGTAGATCTTTGTAAAGATGGGTCAATAATATGATTGTTTTGGCCTTTAGTGTTAGTGTTAAAATAAAAGCAACAAAATTAAATAAATATGTATCCCAATATTGTGCAAAAGTCTAGTTACATAATTAAATTGTATAATCATTGATTAAATATTTCTGTGACATGTTTCTAATGTAGTTACATAAATACATAACATATAAGTATAAGTACACTTTTTAAATCGATTGTACGATTATCTATGTACTAGTTAGCCTATTTGAAAACTTACCTACAAAAATACATACATATATTACGCTTATTATAACCATCATAAGCGTAAGTCCATACGTACCGAGCATGTGTTCCTGAAGTTCTCATATGGTTCATGCTACCAGTAGTAGTATAATGATAGCCATACAAGTCAATTTATTCTCGGTGTTAAAATAACAGAAACACATGTGAAAAGTCAACATGTTGTACATTTATGAAAATTATTTGTATTTTACAATTTTTTTGAATGATGAAATCTGCGTTTAGAATTAAATAAAACCAAAGAATACTTGTATAGTATTAGGGATGAACACATCCGTAATATTAAACAGATTTTTCATTTGAACAATTCAAATTACCAATAAGGAACTTTTTATAAACGGACTATGTATGTGTGTAAGGTAAAATTTTGACAAATTTACATGTATTTTGAAACCAGTTTTGTTCTGTTCTGTTTTATCCGCTCTCTCCCCTTCATATTTTTAACCGTAATAATGTTATTCATATGTTTACTAATAATATTTTAAAAATATAGGACTTGAACGATAACCCCGAAGAGAACACACTTCTGAAGCTAGAAAATGGACCCATTGCAAACTCAAATTCATAAAACAACCTTTCTTTCGCTTTCAAATAATGATTCTAGCGAATTCTGTTAAATACATCAACCGACTTGGAAAAAATGTTAAGGTATGTCAGAAATATATATATTTTTGTTTAAATATTAAAGTACTACTTTTATATTTACAGATTTACACATTGTTCATCTTGTTATACGAAAGACTGAACACAATAAATCATTTATTTTAAATAAAGTCACTATCTGATGCCGGTCTCTACAATGGGATTTTCATTAAGTCTAGTTTTAGGACTCAAAGCATATTCAATGTGTTCGAAAACTAAGTAAAATTGTATGTAATGTTAACTAGGATCCAAAATTTGAATGCGCACAAATAAAAATTGCTTATAAGTATATATTAAATGCGCTATAATAGTATATATTAGTATATATTATGTATAATTCATAAGCAATTACAAATATTTAAAGAATCAAACATTTTTTTGTAATTTTTTTAAACAGCTCTAAAAATAATAATTTACAAAGCCCATAATTTTTGCACCGAAAATTGTATTGAGAAGTCGTTTTAAATTTGGCCCAACAAAAACATGTTGTAAGGTTATGTCACTGTGTTGGGGAAATTATAATGAGCCTTACAAATTGTATATGGTATGATTTTTAAATGATATTTGATATTATATTTAACGCTTGATTAACTCAAGCAGTATTTGTGCTAATATTGTAATTTGAATTTATTTTTAACATGCTAGGCTTGGGTCATCAGCCATTACTATATTTAGTAATGCACAGCCCAAACAGTAAGAACAAAGATGCTGAAATTTAATATTAAAATAAAATTCTGGCTTCAAATCCCCTTTAATGGTAAATCAAGTTTCTAAGGTTGTGTAGAAAATTAAAGAAATCTGTTAATTTATTGTCCCCACAAGCAACCAGATAAATAAGAACACTTTGATTTTATGTTTTATGAACCGCACAAACTCGCTGTCAAAACTGAAGTGACGCTAATTAGACGCGTGCACAAAAGTGAAGGAATGTGTGAGAGGGACGACCAGAAGGCTCCGTTGCCGTTGCCTCTTGAGATCCCTTTCCACCAATACATACACAATATATGTAATGCGCGAATATCAATATGACTCTTGCACTTGTATGTATTTACATACGTATTTTTCAACACGCCACCTCAAGAGTTACATTGATATATAAAGAATAGTTGACAGACGAGTATTGTGCTTATTTATTTTTAATTAGTTTGTTCATATAGTTTCTTTTTTTTTCTTCTTCTGGGGATTACAATTAGATCCAGCATTTGCTGCAAAGAGTTGGGGAAACCCAGTAAATTTTTCCAAACCCAAAATCAAATTTTCCAAAAATTTAATTAAAAAAAAATAATTTAAATTTTCCCTTTAGGTTAAATTTTTTAAACTTATTTTCTTAAAAAACCCCTTTTTTAAAAAATTTTAAAACAACGTCTGAAAATCCCAACCTTTAAACAAATTAACCCTTTAAACACAGGGTTTTGGGAATTTTAAAAAAAAACCCAAAAAGGTTTATTTTAATTTTAAATGTGTTTTTTTTTCTTTAAATGGGCATTTCCCTTTTTTCCAAAAATATTTGGAAAAAAAAATTTTTTATTGGGAAAGGGAAAGGGTCTTTTAAATTAAAAATGTTTCTTTCCAAATTTCCAAACCCTTTTTTACTTAAATACACTTAAAATTTTTAAATTTTCGATAAACCCTTTTTTTAAAAAAATTTTTTCCCTTTTAAAAATTTTTTAAAATTAACATTTTCTTAATTTTTTAAAAACCCAAAAAGAAATTTTTTTTTAATTTCCTTTTTTTTTTTTTCCCAAAATTTAAAGAAACCGGGGTTTTTAAAAATTTTTCCCAAAAACCAATAAATTTAAAACCTTTAAAGGAAATCCCCTCCTTCCAAAATTTTTAAAACTTTATTACCTTTGCCAAATTTTTTTAAAAAAAATTTAAAACAAAAATTTCCCAAAATTTTTTTTTGATTCCTTTAAATTTAAACCCATTAAAATTTAAAAAATTTTATTTTCCCAAAACCCCCTTTTAAATTTAAAAAGGTAATGTAAAACCAAATTTTTCCTTTTAAAATTTTTAAACCAATTAACGGTGAAAATTTTTAAAATTTTTAAAACCCAAAAAGGTTTCCTTCGTTTCCCCCAAAAAAATTTCCCCAAAAATAAATTTTAAATCCAATTTTTTAAACCCTTTAAAGAAATTGAAATTTAATTTTTTTTCAAACCCAAAATCAATTATTTAGAAAGGAAATTTTTTATTTAAATTTTAAAATTTTTTATTAAAAATTTCTTTTTTTTTTTCTTTTTTTTTAAAAAAAAAATGATTTTATTTTTTCCCCCAAATTTAAAACCCAAACAATTTAAAAACAAAATAAATTTTTAACAAAAATTTTGAATGAAAAAAAATTTTTAAAAATTCTTTTTTCCCTTTTTTAAATTTTTTTTAAAATCTTCCCCGGGCATTCTGTTTTAACTTTTTAAAAATAAAAACCCTTTTTTTTTTAAAAATAATTTCCCAAACTTTTTTAAAGGTTTTTTTAAAAAAACGTTCAAAAATTTTAATTTTTGGTAATTTCCAAAATTCCCGCAAAAATTCCTTTAAATTTACCCATTTTTTTTCCCCAAATTTTGTTCTTTTAAAAATTTTTCTAAATTTTTTTATTTTTAAAACTTAAAAAAGGGGCTTTTTTTCCCTTTAATTTTAAATTCTGCCCGTGGGAGAAAAAGGCAAAAAAAATTTTAAATTTAAAAAATCCCAAACCCTTTTTAGTTCCAAACCCTTCCCTTTGCCCATTTTTTTGGGGGGGGTTTAAATACCTTGTTTTTTAAAAACCACTTTTTGAAGGATTCCCCTTTTAAAAAACCCTTTTTTAAAACCTCCTTCCAAAAATTTTTTGGGGGTTTTTTACTTTTTTTAAATGCCCAAATTTTTTTAAAAACTAATTTTTAAACCCTTTTTTTTTTGGGCAATTGGCCCTTTTGTTAAATTTTTTTCTAAATTTTCTTTTTGGGCAACGTTTTTTCCCAAATTTTTTTAAAAATTTTTAAAAGAGAGTTTTTTAAAATTTTATTTTATGGGGTTTTATAAAAAAATTAAAAAAAGAATTTCTTAAAATTTCAATTTAAATTTTTTTTTGAAAAACCCGAAAAATTTTTTAAATTTTATTTCAAAAAAAAACCAAAAATTTTTTTTCCCTTTTTTTTTTTCCCCAAAATTCCCTTTTTAAAATTAAAAAACTCCTTTGGAATTTAAACCACATTTTTTATTTTTTAAAATTAAACCCCCAAAAGGTTTGAAAAAAAAAATTAAAACCCCCTTTGAAATTTTTCAAAAAGGTTTAAAACCCCCTTGGTCTGGGCTTTTGGTTCCCATTTATGTTTTTTAATTTATTGGGATTTTTTTTTCCTTTGAAAAAATTTTGGGCAAAATTTTTTGGTAAAATTTGATTTTTAAAACCCTTTTTTTAACTTTAAATTTTAAATTTTTTTTTCCTAAAAACCCATTTCAAATATTTAAAATTTAATTTCTTTTTAAAACTTTTTTTTCTTTTTAAAAATTTCAAAATTTTTTTTTCCCAAAGGGTGGGGATAAAGAAATTTTTAATTTGTCAAAAACCCCGATAAATAAACTTTTGGTAAAAAAAATTTTGTCAAAATTAAAATTTTTAAAGTTTAGGGGTTACCCTTTTTTTTTTTCCCAAAATCCCCATGATTCTAAATTTTCCCCAAATTAAAAATTTAAATTTTTAACCGCCTTTTTTTCCCCAAAAAAAAACCCAAAAATTTTTTTAAAAAACCCAAATTTTTCCCCTTTTTATTTCCACCAATTTCCCCCTTTAAAACAATTTTAAAAAAACCCCCACCCTTTTAAAAATTTTTAAAACCCCAAATTACAAATTTTAAAAAAAAGGTTCCCCGAAAGGTTATTTTAAATTATTTTCATTTTTTCCTTTTTTTTTCCCTTTTTGGGTTAAATTGTGAAAAATTTTTTGGAAACTTTAATTTTTAAAATTAAATCCAATTTCATATTTTAAAAAATTAAAATTAACGTTGTTGGGAAATTAAATTGGTTGGTAAAAAACAAAACAAATATATTTTTAAAAAATTTATAAACCCTTTTTTGTTTCCTTTTAAAGTTCATTTCCCTAATTGAAAAAATTAGGGCCCCAACAAAGAAATAGATTTATTTTAAAAGTTTTTTCCCAAATTTCAAAAATACCAATTAACCCAAAAAATTTTTTAAAAGGGCCAAAACTTTTAAAAAAAAGGCCCTTTAATTTCCCCAAATAACCAAAAGAAATTTTTATTGTCCCAAAAACAAACATAAATTTTAAAACCTTTGTTTTTTTTTCCCAAAACCCCGAAATAATAAAAATATTTTAAAAAAATTTTTTTTAAACCCAAAAACCCCCTTGTTTAAATTTTCAAATTCCAAAAATTTTTTTTGTTTACCCAAAAATTTTTAAAAATTTCTTTTAAAAAAAGACCCGTTTATTTTTTTTTTTTAACCTTTTTTTTCCCTTTTTTTTAAAGCCACAATCCCAAATTTATAAAACAAAGGGAATCAAAAAAAAAAACTTTTGAAAAAATTTTTTAAAATACAAATTTTGTTAAAATCAGAAAAATTTAATCTTTAAAAAATTTTTTTTTTTGTTAACCTTTTTTAAATTTCTTTTTAAAACCAAGGGCAATTTTTAAAAAAACCCTTTTAAAAAGGGGTTGTGGGTATTTTTTATTTGTTTTTAAAAAAAATTTTTGGTTAACTTTTTAAAATTAAAATTTCCCTTTAATTTTAAGAAATTTTTAATAATAGGCAAAAATTTTGTTTGGGCTAAAAAAACTAAAACCTTTAAACCGTGCTTTGGGCATGTTTCAATTTTCCAAAAAAAAAATTCTTTG